>NC_133538.1:67656488-68321008 GCF_048544455.1 Silene latifolia
ATTGTTATAATTGTTGTCTTGAGCATATCGTCATAATTGTTGTCTCGAGCATATTGATATAATTGATGTCTTGTGCGTCTTATAATCATATTATTATTATTGTTGGTTGGTTTTGCAATATTGGTTGATATTGTGAAATAGGATTGCCATTGCTATTCAGATTATATTCGGTCGGCCAGGCACGGGGATGTGGAAGAGCCGTGGTCCTTTGCGGTTTTGGTCGGCCAGGCACAACGGTGTTCGGAGTTTGCCGTGGAGCTGAGCAGTACACGTTTGGTGTCGGTTGTGGTGATTCGGTGTGGCACGCGGTTTGGTCGTGTGTATGCGATTGTCTTTTGCTTGTGTTTCTTTATTATATCTTACTGCAGGTTATCGTATTATTATTGTTGTTTAGTTATCCTACTCAACCTCGTGGTTGACTGTATATTCGTGAACACCTGTGATGAACCAAATATTGGGGAGTAGATTGATTTCAGGTTAGCTTGTGTGAAGTGATGGATGCTTGAAGGGGAGCCTCGGACGTAGATCATCACTCGAGTCTAGATATCACCTTTAAGTATACAGACACTATTTAGTTTAATTTTTCGCTGCAGTTGTTTTAAACGTACTTTGTATTATTTATTTATCTCATTGGAATTTTGTAATAACACCCTTTTGAGCACTTTAATTTATATCGTCTTAAAGTACTTGGTAATTGTTTATCTTTTATACTTACTACCTCAGGCAACTGAGATGGTAACACCTTTATTTATCTAGGAATGTCTTGCTAAAGGTTCTTAAATAAATGGGGGTGTTACAAAGTCGTATCAGAGCGAACGTTCATAAGGACTAAACAAATGAATTTAATGAACTTAGGATGAGTCTAATAAAATAAACCCGGGGTAAAAACTGTTTAGGAGCCCTTTTCTTAGGTTAGGGAGACGTCCTTGATCTGGCCCTTTTCAGTTTTGAGCCGGTCACCTCGAGGAAGGTTAAGAGAGAGAATGGTAGTTAGCGTGGATGCTTTAACTTAAGGGTCTAATTGTGTCCTGAAGTTGTAAAAGGTACTAACCTTATTTGAAGGATGAGAACAAAAAGGTAAGAAATTTTGAAACGGATGAAAGTGATAGGCGTGTGGCCTATGAAACGGCAGTCACAGTGGATTGAAATTGTTTTTGAGCTTGTTTTAATTCATAGCATGATTACACATGAAAATTTTCTTGGCATATCATAACTGGCATAAGATGGAGAAATATGAATCGTTGAATTATTTCATCTTCACATGAATTGCTTGTATATACGTGAACTACATGTTTAGAAAATTTCATGTCTAGAGATATGTGGTACGTGTTGCCCTGAACCTATAAGCATAGAATTATGAAATTGCATGAATTAAAGACTAAACATGTATAAAGAGTAATTGATTTGGACAAAAGAGGAGGAAGGCCGTGAGAGGGTCGTGTGTGTCGCGTGTCATGGTGGTTGGTCGGGCAAGACCAGCTCGACCAATCACACATTCTTTTGTATGGAGGAATTTTATCTTATACCTTTTAAAACGAAAACTTATGTTTCTTCTTTATTCTTATAAGAGCCCAAAAATGGCACCAAAGAGAGCTACATTCACAGCTATGTCACATGAAGATATTGATAGGCTTATTACAACCAATGAGGCTTTAACTGCTGCTTTGACCTCAAACACTGTAACGATGGATCCTGCTAAGATGAGTGCTGCCATTGCTCGTCATAACCCGATGAAGTATGATGGACTTGGTGAACCGTCCTTACTAGGAGATTGGTGCATGGAGTTTGACAACCTCTTTGAACTGTTGGACTGCCCTACGGAGATGCAAGTAGATCAAGCTGCTCACTACTTGAAGAGTAAGGCTGGTTTGTGGTGGAATCGCAACAAGGCAGTAATTAGGGAGGCATGGAAAGAGAGTGATGAACCATTTGTCTCATGGAAGGGCTTTAAGGATACTCTGAGAGGCATGTTTATACCCGAGCATGTTCGGAGTAGGATGAGGTCAGAGTTTGATGCATTTAAGATGACGGAGGAGATGATAATAGAAGACTATCATAATAGATTCATTGAGCTAGCTGAGTATGTGTCAGACTTAAAACTATGGAGAGGAGGTGTTGGCTTTGAGGTTTGAGAAGGGTTTAAATACACGTATCAAAAAGAGATTTGCAGCTGGAGAGCCAAGTACGGTGGAGGAAGTATATCAAAGAGCGGGACATGCTGAGAGAATTGCTGACATGGTGAAGTAGGAAAAGAATGACAAGGGAGAAAAGAGAAAGGCAGAGACTACTAGTGAGGGAACTGGAGGAAGCAAGAAGTAAAATTACAATCAATACCATTCTTTTTCTGCAGGTGGGGCCATGAGTGGTGGCGGGTTCAGCAGCAGTGTAGTGACGAGTTGGGCAAGTGGTTTGAACAAGACACAGTGCTTTGGATGTGGTAGATTTAGTCATAAGATTGTTGAGTGTAAGACTACTGCGAGGAGGAATAGTATGAGTGGTGGATTTGGTGGTGGAAATTCTAATGGGTTCAAGACACCAGCACCTATTTTTGAAATCAACCGTTTTAATGGGTCTTGGAATAATCAAAGGAGCTACAACAATAACAAGAACTTTCAGAATCGCTTCCACAACAATCAAGGCAATGGAAATGGAGGGAACCAGAATAGCACTGTGAAGCAAGGCACGGCGTCAGCATCCACGGTGCAGGGTGGCACGAAAAATAGTGGGAAGTTGTCCATGATGGAAAAAGAGGCAGCTGATGGAGATGCACATGTGCTTTCAGGTACTTTTCTAACCAACTCTAAACCATCTTATGTTTTATTTTATTCGGGAGCGACCCATTCGTTTATATCAAGTGACTATATTAAAGTGTTAGGATTAGTTGACCCAATAATAATAAAAGATGATGTAACAATACCTTCTGAGAAGTCCAAAGTATATAAAAATATAAATATTCTTCTCGGGGAGGTTTTATTTTCTATAGACTTAATAGAATTTCCTTTGGGTGATTTTGAGATTATCTTGGGGATAGATTGGTTGAGTGAAAATAGCCTTTATTGATTGTCATCAAAAGAAAGTATCCTTGAAGGGACCAAAGGGAGTAAGAGTGTCTTATACGGGATTTGTGGTGAGACCAAAGGTGAGACTTATCTCAACAGTTACCCTGAAGCCGTGTTTGAGGATGGGAGGATAGTTGATCTTGTGTCATGTGAGGGACCTGTGAGAGGAAGTGAAGGGCACATGATAGATTCCTGTGGTAAGTGAGTTTCAAGATGTGTTTCCAGATGAGATTCTGAGGTTACCACCAAAGAGAGATGTAGATTTTAATATTGAGTTGAAACCTGGGACGTGACCTATTTCTAAAGCACCTTATAGAATGGGGCCTAAGGAGTTGGAGGAGTTACTATATAAGGGTTATGTGAGGCCAAGTGTGTCACCCTGGGGCGCACCAGTTTTATTTGTTAAGAAGAAGGATGGGAGCATGAGATTGTATATAGATTACAGGGAGTCGAATAATGTGACGATTAAGAATAGGTACCCTTTGCCTCGAGTTAATGAATTATTTGATCAGCTGAGTGGAGCTGGAGTTTTCTCTAAGATCGACTTAAGGTCCTGTTACCATCAATTGAGAGTAAAGGAGGAGGATATTCCTAAGACTGCCTTTAGGATGAGGTGTGAACACTATGAATTTGTGGTTATGCCTTTTGGTTTGACTAATGTACCTGCAGTATTTATGGATTTGATGAATAAAGTGTTTAGTCCCTACCTTGATCAGTTTGTGGTTATCTTTGTTGATAACATATTGGTGTACTCTAAGAATAAAGAGGAGCATGAGAAGCATTTGAGGATTGTGTTGTAGACTTTGAGGGACAATAATTTATATGCTAAATTGAGTAAGTGTGAGTTTTGGTTGGATAAGGTAGCATTTATGTGGCATGCAGTCTCAAAAGGAGGGAGTGTCAGTTGATCCAGGTAAGATTGAGGCGGTGTCTAATAGAAGAGGCCAAAAAACGTGGCAGATGTGAGGAGTTTTCTGGTGTTGGCTGGTTGCTACAGGATATTTGTGAAAGATTTCTCTAAGGTAGCTAAGTCTTTGACTGCTTTGATGAGAAAGGATAACAGGTTTAAGTGGGATGAGTGTTGTGAGGCAACTTTTTTAACCTTGAAGGAGCACTTTACCACAGCTCCTATCTTAGCTTTACCTGAAGGGAGTGAGAATTTTGAGGTATATACCGATGCTTCAAAGAATGGAATGGGGTGTGTGCTAATTCAAAGAGGGAAAGTGATAGCTTATGCTTTGAGACAGTTGAAACCATATGAAGAAAATTATCCGACGCACGATCTGGAGCTAGGGGCTGTCGTGTTTGCTCTTAAATTGTGGATGCATTATTTGTATAGAGCTACTTTCAAGGTATTCTCTGATTATAAGAGTCTTAAATATATTTATACTCAAAAATAGCTTAATATGCGGTAGAGGAGATGGATATAGTTGATTGGAGATTATGATATGGAGATAGTTTACCATGAAGGGAAGGTTAATGTGGTGGCACATACTTGAAGTAGGAAGTCTATTCATGCTTTGTGTTCAGCTATGCCACGTGTGAAGTTGCAGGATGAGTTAGAGAAAATGGGAATCTGTGTGATAATAAAAGGGGATTCAGTTGAGGATTTGACTATTAAGCCAGAGTTATATGCTGAGATTAGAGAAAAGCTGAAAGGAAACCCGAGAGTAGAGAAGTGGCGCACGACCGTGGTGGAGGGCGTGAAGTCACAATTTGCCGTGGAAGTTGATGGTGGTTTGAAGTTCGATGGGAGATGGTGTGTACCTGATGATGAGGAATTGAAAAAAAACAAGATTTTGACTAAATAACATTCTACAACGTATTCTGTGCATCCTGGAGGAGATAAGTTATATAAAGATTTAAAGAAAACGTTCTGGTGGCCTGGGATGAAGAAGGAGGTTGCTGCGTTTGTTTCGAGATGTCTAGTTTGTCAAAGGGTGAAAGGTGAGCATAAGAGACCATAGGGTAAGGTACAGTCTTTAGATGTGCCTGAGTGGAAGTGGGAGAACATTTTTATGGATTTCATTGTTAGTTTGCCTCGTACTCAGAAGGGCAATAATATGATTTAGGTGATAGTGGATCGTTTGACTAAGACAGCACACTTTATCCCCATGAAAGATACTTGGAGTAAGGCTGAGTTGGCTAAATCTTATGTGAGAAATATTGTGAAGTTGCATGGGTTTCCAAAAGATATTTTTTATGATCGTGATTCAAGGTTTATTTCTAAGTTCTGGCAAGAGTTGCAAGAGTGTATGGGTACAACTTTGAAGATGAGCACTGCGTTTCATCCAGCTACAGACGGACAGACTGAGAGGACTATTCAAACTTTGGAGGTAATGTTGAGAGCTTGTGCCTTGGAATTTGGAGGTTCATAGGAAGAGAGGTTAGACTTGATAGAGTTTTCTTTATAATAACAGTTATCATGCCAGCATTGGTATGGCACCTTTTGAAGCTTTGTATAGAAGGAAGTGTAGGTGTCCAGTTTGTTGGGACGATGTTACTGATGCCGTGACACTGGGGCCGGATTTAATCCAACAGATGGTTGATCAAGTACATGTAATTAGACAGAAGATGAGAGCTGCACAAGATCAATATAAGAGTTATCCAGATTTAAAGAGAAGTGAGATTGAGGTTGCTGTGGGAGACAAAGTATTGTTGAAAGTGTCACCAATGAAGGGAGTGATGCGGTTTGGGAAGAGAGGGAAGCTGAGTCAGAAGTACATTGAACCTTATGAGATTTTAGATAGAGTTGGTGAAGTGGCATATCGTCTTGCACTACCACCAGCCTTGGCGAGAGTTCATAATATTTTTAATGTTTCACAACTGAGAAAATATGTGAGTGATCCTACTCATGTGTTAGCAGCTGAGACAGTTGAGATGGATAATAATTTGTCTTATGTGGAGATGGCTAAGGAGATTTTGGACAGAAAAGTGAGGAAGACTAGAAATAGTGAGAGTGCTTTGGTGAAAGTCCTATGGTCTAATCATAATGTAGAGGAAGCTACTTGAGAAGCTGAAGCTGAGATTAAAGAGAAGTATCCTCATTTATTTACTTAAGGTATGTTGGTTACGAGGATATAACCTTTTTTTTACTTGGGTAGAGTATAATACCGCATTTAACTTTGGTTTTAATTAATAGTAAGTTAACTAAAGTAAGTGTTGTTTATCATTTGACTATTTAGTTTGAGTAGTGCGGTGTGGTAAACTTCGGGATGAAGTTCTTTTCAAGGAGGGAAGATTGTATTACTCCACATTTTATTTAATAATTTATAATTTATAAGATGTGAAAATATAATAGTTGTTGTCGTAAAAAGAAAAGAAAAACAAAATAAACAAACAATATGGATCGGGTGTTGGACCGTGTAAGACCACGGGTGGTTGGGCCGTATTGCACACGGTTTGGACCGAGTAAGAGGGGAGGTAGTATGTGGTTTGGGTGTCATCTATGTACTAAGATATTTTCATTAGTTTAATATTAAAGGCAACTTCCTAGAACCTTCCACCTTCACCTACCAATTTATATAAATACATAACCTATGCCTTACCATCATAATTATTCCACTTCAAAAACTCAATACATATAATTGTGAGGAAGAGCTTTTGTGAGAAACCTTAAGACAGACTTTTCATCTGGCGCACGTTAATTATGCTAAGTCATTTTATCGCCTCAAATCAATTATTTACGTTTGACCTTGACCCGCACCTTGACCGCGGCTGTTGATTGAACCGTGACCATGGAGGGGAGGCATTGACCGACGAGTTTGACCACCGTCGGGTCAACCGGTTATGGGGGATGTGTTTATGACGATTTTGCGTTATTATTTTGGGTACTTTACGTCTTAAATTCATTAATAAGATTAGTTTATAATCATATGCAATTTAATTGATTGATTAGGTGGTGGATTTGTGGAAGAAACTTTTTGATTTACTTGATTGATTTGTGAAGAATTGCTAAAGGTAGGTTAACTACTCAACTATATTATTTGGTAATTGGCGAATTGTTAAAAGATGGATTATTGTTATAATTGTTGTCTTGAGCATATCGTCATAATTGTTGTCTAGAGCATATTGATATAATTGTTGTCTTGTGCATCTTATAATCATATTAATACTATTATTGTTTGGTTGGTTCACCATTGTTTGTTGGTATTATGAAAGAGGATTGACATTGCTATTGAGATTATTAGGTCGGCCAGGCACGGGGATGTGGAAGAGCCGTGATCCTATGCGGTTTTGGTCGGCCACGCATGGCGGTGTTCGGAGTTTGCCGTGGACCTGAGCAGTACACGTTTGGTGTCGGTTGTGGTTGTTCGGTGTGGCACGCTGTTTGGTCGTGTGTATGCGCTGGTCTTTGGCTTGTGTTTCTTTATTATATCTTATTCAAGGTTATCATATTATTATTGTTGATTAGTTATCCTACTCAATCTCGTGGTTGACTGTGTATTCGTGAACACCTGTGATGAACCAAATATTGGGGAGTAGATTGATTTAGGGTTAGCTTGTGTGAAGTGCTGGATGCTTGAAGGGGAGCTTGGGACGTAGATCATCACTCGAGTCTAGAGATCACCTTTAAGTATAACGACACTATTTAGTTCAATTTTCTATTGCAGTTGTTTTAAACGTACTTTGTATTATTTATTTATCTCATTGGAATTTTGTAATAAAACCCTTTTGAGGGACTTTAGTTTATATCGTCTTAAAGTACTTGGTAATTGTTTGTATTTTATACTTACTACCTCAGGCAACTGAGATGGTAACACCTTTATTTATTTGGGAATGTCTTGCTAAAGGCTCTTAAATAAATGGGGGTGTTACATTCACACTTGCAAGGATTTTAGTCATATTCGTAATCATCCTTGGGTTTTTAAGCCATATCGGTTTAATCCGTGTCCGATGATAAATCTTTGCTAATTACAAAGCAATGGGCTTAACATAAATAATCCATATCAAGTACTTTTCTTTCATTTTTACCTTTATCTTGACCATATCATATGTCATCCTCGGCTAATATACACGCCATGTCGATTTAACTCTAGTACGGTGACAAAACGGTTAAGCGTACACTTTTTGCACTTTTATTTGTAAACTAATCATGTCAAGCTTGCAAAACCTAACCCGATGACGAATGACACGGCTGTCGCAACCCTATCAAAAATAACCAACTGTCTCTAACTAATATAGCTAGGAAAGTCGGTATTGTATCCACAGGCAGACTAAAATGTGTTCTACTTGCTATCTAAAGTCTGTCTAAGTAACACATTCGAGGTTGTTTGATTTTTGATTGCTAAACTACAAGTATTGAAGGAAAGAGAAATAAGGAGTAGAAAACGAGTTTAAATATAATAAGAGTAAGAGCTAGGACATCGGGTCGCCATGGAAAACAATGGTCAAGGCAAGGGCCAAAGGTCAGTCATAAAATGGTCTGCAGGGTAATGAAAAGTCCTTTCGGATCGCTATTTGCCCTAGAATGCTTCTAACGGGTTCTCGCAACTTATTATGGCACTCTATTGTTTGTAACAGGTCTAACTCTCACCAGGCTTGAGATCTTAGGTCGGAGTTTACCAGATCAACTAATCAATTACGTGCACTTAACCAATTAATCACAATTAATTGCTACAATTAACAACACAGACACGATAGTTATGCCAAATCTAATAACCTATTTAAGACCGTCATATAACCATGGCTCCCCTATATCCTAGCAAGGGGATTTAGCTCTGCATAATTGGATTAACGGAAATAACATTAATAATGATGATGATCGAATTAAGCATGATGCAAAGATGAAGAGAGTAATTGAACATAAAACAAGCAATAAAAAAAGGGAAGGAAAAGAAATAAAGTAAGAGAACTAAAGGAAGAATGGAACAGAATCGATTACCGAAATTGAGAGAGTAAAGGAGAAAGATTACCAAATTCCAGATCTAAAAGTTGAGAGAAAAGTAACGTAGGAATGTTTTCAGTCTGTAAAAACGTACCCTAAAATGTTAACAACCATCTCTTAAATATTAAGAGTCCAAAAGAAATAACAATATAAGCTAAATAGGCTGAAATAAGGAGAGCAAAATTTCGGCCAAACCAGATATCAGTCGATCGACTGACAATCCCAGTTGATCGACTAAAACATCAACTTGAGTCTTCGCCAAAGGTACTTCAGTCGATCGACTAACAACATCAGTCGATCGACCAGACATCAGTCGATCGACTAACAATGATAGTCGATCGACTAAACTGACAAAATAGATGCTCGCAAAAGTCATCTCAGTCGATCGACTAAAGTGTCAAAATTGATCTTCAATACACGTCACTTCCTTTACTCTAACTCGCTCCTCGTCGCAATCACGCATCCAGAGGTAGTCATTCTCGAGCTAATCCACACCAACGTCAAGATTACATCTCTACTGACGGGTTCCGGCTCGTTTCTTAACACTCAGGCCCGTAACCTGCATGGAATACAAAAGCACCCAAAGTAGCCAATTCAAGGGAGAATAGTAGCTAATTGCTACTCAATATGCATAGAACTGTGTGCAAAGTATTAGACTAAATGCCTATAAAAGGCACGAATCAAACCTCCCGAAACCAAACCCTTTCTTGTCCCCAAGCAAGCAATAAACAAAAGACAATAAGAGGACTAATGGAACGGTAAACAATCTCAGAGCTAGCTTTACTTTGGACTCGCCTAAACCATTTAATGCGATAAATCAACACCATAGTAACAAATCAAATGCAAACGAATTAAATCAATGACAAGATTAATGAACCGTCGACCTTGCAAGACTTGTTTATGTTGGAGTCTCATGGGTCGCTCATCACTCATTTGAGAACATGGTGAGATTATTCTAAGATAGAAAGAAATTGAACTACTCACCTAACTGCGACCTATAAGAACATGCATGGAACTTCACATGATAAGTACTTCTACCGACCGTAGATACGCATTCCAACCAAACTGGACCAAGACAAATGCCGAGGACTTACATATAGTGTGAGGTGAGGTAAATGGGTAAAAAGGGGCAAAATAAATTTGGATATGTGGAGGTAAAGCCAAGCTAGTACACCCGTAACCAAATATTTTACTCATCCAGCCTTCCAAACCATACATAAAAGAGTAAAACGATGCCGAATGCGGCATAAACTCACTCACAACAATAAACATGACTCCCCATAATATCTAAAGCTGAACATGGGAGAAATAGACTTTTTGCTTATTTTTTCACAATCAGCCATTTTTTTCCACTTTTTTTTCTTTTATTTCTGATTTTTTTCTTTCTTTTTCTCATATATTTTTTTCATTCACTTTTCTTTTTTCCTTTTCTTCCCATATCAAACCCTTTTCTCATAATGATAAACGAAGACCAAACTGACAATCAAACACATACCCATAAATAACAACCGAACTAGCTTGACTAAGGTAGGCTAATTTAGGATTGTAGTTAATAAACGGGTCAAAATAGGTCAATTTGGCTAGTGAAGCTCAACGGTAAAATAGATAAGAAAGGTTTTGCATTTCCACATGTGTCACTACCACAAACTGAATGCATACAGGTACTAAGAGGCAAAAGTCATGCTTATGCAAATTGATGTTACATGTCTTATAAGGAGTACTACTCTCATCCTAAAAAAGAAACTGATCATGAATGTCACCGGTTTAAATAAGGCTCTAAATCTCAGAAGTATAAGTAGTATGCCAACATTAAGTCAAGTTTATTCGTTCAGCAGAATTAATCAAAAACTCGTAGACTATGCAAATGACCATACTAGTAGAGGTGTCAACTATGCAAGGCTTAGGCAAAGAAATAAAAGTGTAGTGCGATTTCATCGTTGTTATACAACCGTTCCGACTCGGCCTAATATGCAAAAGTTAACATGTTTTTGATTTTTTTCAAATTTTTCAATTTTTGTGGTGTTTTCATATTTTTTAAGTGAAAGAAACAATGCATACGGAAATGCAAGAAACATGCAAACAAAATGTAAATGGATGCATACAAAGACAGATGCATACCCTCTCAAATCAAATCACACAATGCCCTTATTGTGTTCAGCAAACAATCAGCAGCAGGAAAATATACGAGGAAAGGAATACACGAAACATAGTGAATGTAAGTGAAATAAAGCATATAGAGAAGGAACTTACAAGATGTATACAAGAAGAACCTCCCCAAACCAACCAACAACAAGAGGAGGTCGTGGCCAGCTGCCACTAGTCATCAGCATCCTTCATCTAAGGTGAGTAAAAGTAAGCGCTCAAGGACCTTAAAAGTTTGTCATACATCTGCGAATGAGCCTCATAAAATGATAAATAGCAACAAGATAAAATCAATAAGAAGAAAACCATGGTCAGAAACCGTTGCAAATTATCAATTTTCCAATGATGGCTCTCACAGGGAACAACCATAGTACACCACCTAACAGCAATAAGTGACGTACTAATACATCTATCACCAACTGTCTCCCCTCTGTCGGGTGGTCTACCTTTTGATGTGTCATAAACATCATTCTCCTAAAATGCATTCTCATCGATACACGAGGTAGCAACTAACCTATTTACCATCTCACTCTCCTCTTTAGTAAGCTCTTTGCCTTCTAAAGCAGCTTCCAATATATCCAACACAGCGTCATTGACTTTTTGTTCACCTGCGCAAACATCTAAAAGCATCAAAGCGTCAAACAGGCCCCTCATTAGGGAACCTTACCAAACATCAGATACGGACTCACCAATGACATCAATAGCATAACAAGTGTCCTCAATATCCTCACTAGTATCAATATTCGTCAATTCGTCAAAAGTGGGCTCAATCACCATATCCTCACTCTTATCACTCACAAGAAGAGAAAATTGAGGCTTAACACTTTATGTGGCAAACCACTCAAAAAATTCAATTAACTCATCGACAGGGTTCCCACTAAAGTCTCCCTTACCTATGGAGTTGAGGTACGCTTGTGTATGGCCCTTTATACCCTTGATAATAGACAAGAAAATCTGGAGGGCGGATAAATCTCCATGATGTAATGTATCAAGCCATTCCTTGAACCTGTCTATATAAGCACCAAAAGACTCATTCTCATCCTGCGGGAACCTGACGGTAAGTAGCATGAGAACGGTCTCAAGGAACTGAAGTTCCCTTAGACAAAAGACAAACTAAAATAAAGCAAATAAAATATCATCGTCTCCCCGGCAACGGTGCCAAAATTTATCACGGCTGTCGCAACCCTATCAAAAATAACCAACTGGTCTCTAACTAATATAGCTAGGGAAGTCGGGATCGTATCCATAGGGAGACTAAAATGTGTTCTACTTGCTAACTAAAGCCTGTCTAGGTAACAAATTCGGGGTTGTTTGAACTTTGATTACCAAACTACAAGTATTGAAGGAAAGAGAAATAAGGAGTAGAAAACGAGTTTAAATATAATAAGAGAAAGAGCTAGGACATCGGGTCACCATGGAAAACAACTGTCAAGGCAAGGGTCAAAGGTCAGTCATAAAATGGTCTGCAGGGTAATGAAATGTCCTCTCGGATCGCTATTTGCCCTAGAATGCTTCTAAAGGGCTCTCGCAACTTATTAGAGCACTCTATTGTTTGTAGCAGGTCTAACATTCACCAGGCTTTCGATCTTAGGTCTGAGTTTACCGGATCAACTAATCAATTACGTGCACTTAACCAATTAATAACAATTAATTGTTATAATTAACAACACAGACACGATAATTATGAAAAATCTAATAACCTATTTAAGACCGTCATATAACCATGGCTCCCCTATATCCTACCAAGGGGATTTAGCTTTGTATAATTGATCTAACGGATATAAGAGCAATAAGGATGATAATCGAATTAAGCATGATGCAAAGATGAAGAGAGTAATTAAACATAAAACAAGCAATAATAAAAGAGAAGGAAAAGAAATAAAGTAAGAGAACTAAAGGAAGAATAAAAGAGAATCGATTACCGAAATTCAGAGAGTAAAGGAGAAAGATTACCAAATTTTAGATCTTAAAGTTGAGAGAAAAGCAACGTAGGAATGTTTTCAGTCTGTAAAAACGTACCCTAAAATATTTACAACCATCTCTTAAATACTAAGAGTCCAAAAGAAATAAATATATAAGCTAAATGGGCTGAAATAAGGAGAGAAAAATTTAGGCCAAAATAGATATCGGTCGATCGACTGACAATCCCAGTCGATCGAATAAAACATCAACTTGAGTCTTCGCAAAAGCCACTTCAGTCGATGGACTAACAACAGCAGTCGATCAACTAACAACATCAGTCGATCGACTAACAATGACAGTCAATCGACTAAACTGACAAAATAGATCCTCGCAAAAGTCATCTAAGTCGATCGACTGACAGTTTCAGTCGATCGACTAAAGTGTCCAAATTGATCTTCAATGGACGTCACTTCCTTTAGTCTAACTCGGTCCTCGTTGCAATCATGCATCCCGAGGTAGTCATTCCCGAGCTAATCCTCACCAACATCAAGATTACAGCTCTACTGACGGGTTTCGGCTCGTTTGTTAACACTTGGGCTTGCAACTTGCTTGGAATACAAAACAACCCAAAGTAGCCAATTCAAGGGAGAATAGTAGCTAATTGCTACTCAATATGCATAGAAATGCGTGCAAAGTATTAGAATAAATGCATATAAAAGGCATGCATCAACGAATATTACTAACATAATAGTAATCATTCCAATTCATGCAAAACACATTTGAAACATTAGCACAAAAGCGGTCTCAACGACCTTTTTCTTTAAAAGAATTTTTTTAACAACCTTTTAAAGTGGTTTCAACAAACTTTTAGGCAACCAGGAGAGGCTCCTTAGTTCGCCTGATGGCTCGCGCCCAACGCACGTCTTGTCTTTCACATTTCAAACCAGGGTATAGCCCCATTACATCGCTTATAGGCTCGTGCCCCAATGGGCTGCCTGGCACTGTTCTGGTTCATTTATTTCAGCACTTATCTAGGACAATCCCGATTACGGTTAACATGAATCTATACGGATCAGACTGACGAGTCCTATTTTATACTTAAACATCTTCAAACACTTCTTTTTCAAAAAAATGGATCGTGTTAAGCACCATGACCTAACTCGGTAAATGGATGTTTATTTTCCGTTTTTGCATGCAAATCAATTTAAATCCAACTCGACATCAATTGCTTGATACGTGGATAAACAATCTACTTAGCAAACTTTCACATGTTAGGTTAAAACTTTTGGATGCGCAATCATGCATTTAACCCATTTTATCAAGTTTTGCACTAGCAACTGTGATGGACAAAAATTGTATTTTTCCACCTAAAAGACGTGGCAAGAAATCATTGGAAGAAGGAGGACCAAGAGGACCGCTGACGTGGAAGCACTGGGACCGTTAGATTAGAAGCAAAATAAAGCACACATGTGATAAATATGTTGCGCAACAAGATGAGAATAAGTCAAGCAACTGCCCCTATTTTGATGGAACCAACGCAGAAATCTAGGAGCAGAAGCAGGAAGACGTTATAGTCTTTAACCCTAACAGGCCGCAACAATATAAAGGCAAGCAAAGGCACATCAGAGATCATGCTACATCCGCACTCTTATTAACAAACACTCGTCTACTATTAAGCTATCACGAGCAAAATTCGCCTTTGTATTTCCTTATTTAATTCCGTCTTGATTATAGTGCCAAATTGGTGGGATTCCGACTCCCCCCGCGGTTGTTCCCACATCCGGTTCTCCGCGTCACCAAAATTCCTCGCGTCACTCTTTTATTTTGTTGCATTTTCGTTTGTTCATATCGTCGCATCTTACTTCGTCCATAGGCCATAGATCGAGCACTTTAACTCACAATTTAATTAATAACTCGGTAAATTTTTACCAAAACAGCAACCATGATCGATCATTAGAGGCCGCTAACGCGGGCGGAATTTGGTGTCCGATTAAAGGGCTTAACAATACGTACCCTCACCCCTTAATCAAGACCTTTGGATAGTGGATGGCCTTATCCATGGCAACAAGAGTCATTCTAGACATAGAATGTTAGAGGGGGTAGAGTCCTTATCTTTAGTATCTGTGTCAAGCATCACTTCATGCTTTTTCTGACCAAGGTATAAAGTGGATCTCGAACGGTGTCCAAGCACTCCACAATTACTTGGTGACGACTCCGAATATCTTTGCATCGTCTCAAGACCTTCACCAAGGTCTTAAAATGTTCGATCTAAAGCGATCTGGTCGAAAGCACTTTTATGTCACCAAACGTGGCTTTAAACCGTCATATGTCCAAATATTGGCGCGCGGGTGGCCATTGTCCATAGATTGGCAACTCCGCTGGGGAGAAATATGTCATTTGTGTCTTTGTGATCCTTATAGGTGAAACTCGAACGAGGTTGTGGTTAAAGTGCATTAATTGATATTACGGTCATAGGTCGGGTACCTTTTCCGGGCCTACAACCTAACCTATATCGACCAATTGTCTCGTCTTGTCGGCGTGAGTTTTCTCATCCCCTCGTTTCGAATCCCAATTGCGTCAAGCATGCCATTGAAATTAAACTCATTTGTTTCGTCAAAGAGCTTTCACTTACTACGTGAACAAGGCTAGGGCGTCCTCCTTACACATTTTGTTTGGATTGGCATCCCACTCAAAGATCGGGGATTAATCGCTTGGTGTGTAACCCCCCTTATCAAACCAAAACCCGTGTCAGCATGATGTATAATATAAGGAGCTGCGAGTGCTTATGTGCTATGTGAATGTAAGTCCTTCCGTGTCATTTTCAAAATTTGCAAAGCACCTTTTCACGCCGTTATAGTGGTCATTTCAAACATCGGTCATTCGCCGACCGTTGCAAAGCACCCTTCTCATGCCATCGTAATGGCGATTTCAAAACTCTGTTCTTCTCAACTGTTGCAAAGCACCTTTTCACGTCGTAGTAATGACGATTTTAAAACCTAGTTTTTCACAACCATTTCAAAAAACACTTTTGCACCGACATAACGAACATTTCAAATCCCGAGAACGATGCACCGTTTAGAGGCCATTTAATAACCGTCTTCGATAATGATGCACCGTTTGCGGGACCACAACAATTTCAAACTTTTCAAACCTGGACTTTCAAAATACGCACCTTTTTAATTTCAAACACCCATCTTTGAGAACAGCGCGCCATTTTCAAAGCCGTCAGAATTTTACCTCAAACTGTCTTTTGAAAATAAACTCAAGACAAACGTTTTAACTTAACAAATCGGTTTTTGGAAACTCCTATTTTCGAAAATCGTCTATAAACAACGAATCCATTTTTCAACATTTCTACTTTCGAAATTTTCAGTCCACCACTCCAATTCAGCCTTATGTCTATCGAGTTAAAGCAAATGTATTTATGGGTCTTTACTTATGAGTCGTCTCACCTTCGAGACCCGTTCAACGGCGTTACGCCAACATGTTGTACATAAGTCAAAGTCTAGTCAACACCGTCACACCAATACCGTCACACCAACATAAGTCAAAGTCTAGCCAACGGTGTAATGGGGGTTGGCTTGAGTCGCGTTTTTGGGTGGTGTATAAGACGGGTTTTATTTAATTATTAATTCGTATTTAACTCGTCGTATAAGTATGAGATTCGTATCATTATACGTATTGGTATAATTAGATTTGTATAATTGTATGTATTTGTATATGTATAAGATTATTATATTTATACGTATTTGTATATGTATTTGTATGATTAGATGAGTATATTTATACATATTTTTATTATGATCGTATTTTAGGAAATGAGTTTTGTGAGACGGTTTTACGAGATGGGCCTAGCTTGTGTGACGGATTGCTTGTGCGGATTTTTTAAAAGGTAGGTTAATCCTACTCAATTTCAATATGCATTTGAGTTGTCATGTGAGTCGTGTTTTAGCGGTTATTGCATTATAACATGATATCGGTTAAGATGATTGGATGAGTCGATTAATTGGCATATTGTGTGGTATCTTGCATCATCGTATTTGACACATGTGTTGGATATTATGCGGTTGTGTTTGTTGGTTGTTGTTGAGGAGAGAGGAGACGGTTGGGAGACCGTCTTCCGCTTGGGTCGCCTCTTGGAGCTTTCCCACTCCAAGAGAGATGTGCACATTAATGACTTGAGTAAGGAGGGAGTCCTGTGGTTGAGACACAACATTTGACAGGGGATCCAGTTGGCTTCCGGACCCGGTACGTCTGGGCGTGTCCCGTACCTGTTTGTGCTTATCGGTATGTCTGAGTGTGTCCCGGTACCAGTGTGGTTGACGGTATTTCTGGGCGTGTCCCGGTACCAGTGAGGTTGTCGGTATGTCTGGGTGTGTCCCGGTACCGTGGTGGCGGTTTTTTGATATTATGTTATTCATATCATAGTCATGTTGCACGTTCACACACTCGAGTTGTGTCACACTTTAATTATTTCTGACGTTTGCTGTGCCTGTGTCGATCCATATGATGTCCTTTGGTCATATGGGGAGCAGGTTATGTTCAGGTTGTTTGGATAGTACGCGGGAGACGGGACGAGCTTGATGATATCACGATACGAGTCTAGTTGGCTAGAAGAGTATAGATGTCACGAGTTGTTTTTTATTTATTCTTTTGTTTATGTTTATGTAATTCACTAAACCTTACATTAATAAAATGTTCTTTAATTGAAGTTTTGAAACCCTACCTCGGGAAACCGAGATGGTAATACTCCAATTATCTTGGCTGGATAGTTGTGGTGTTACAAAGTGGTATCAGAGCGACGATTTTGGAACCTGAAACCAATGAACCAAAAAAAAAATGAATCTAGGAGACAGTCTAAGTAAAATGAACCTGACATGAGTACCATAGGAGATCGGTTTTGAATGGGTCGGCGCCCTCATGCCAAAGCTAGTGCCTATCATCTCAGTTGGACACTACGGGGGTAGTTAGGAGTACGGGAATCGTGATGTAAATCGTAACATGAATGCATATGTGTTATAGTATTAAAGCATATTTGCATGTGGCATGGAATATGATCATTGTGAAAGTGGCGTGAATACATGTGTTTTGTGACTCGTAATAGGTTTATCGTATGATAGAATCATTTGTGTAGAATATGATAACATATAATGGATAAATGAGTGGAATCACGTGAATATGCTGTAGATATGATTAGTGTGTGTTGATGCGAGGGACGGTAGTCCCGAGTCTTGGCACGTAGATATCGTATGCGTATTTGAGATTGCTAGTGTCATTGTTATAGCATGAATGGTTATGATTGTTGGTAGAGTAGCTATGATCATGAGAGTAATATACCAAAGATAGAGATTGTGAGACCAAACCCAATCGAGTAGAGTAGTACTCGAGCATGTTGACCAGTCACTCGACCGAGTGGATGAGTCACTCGACCGAGTGGACTTGTCACTCGACCGAGTGGGCAAATTTAAGAAATTGGAAAACTTCTGGAAGGATTCTACTCGATCGAGTAACCTGTCACTAGACCAAGTGGAGCGGCACTCGACCGAGTGAGCCTGTTTAGTTGAGAAATTCATGTAAAATTTGCCTTTTCTTCCTTGTATTTTCATTTCTATCACGAAACTCGTAATTTCGGCATCGATTTATCTTAAAATAACTCAAATTTTCATATTGTGATTGTTGTATAAATTACACTTTGCTACTCCACTTTTCTTTATCCGTCTTCTCAAATTTCAACCATGTAGCGGAGTCATCTTCTTGACTTTGCAATTCGTAATGTTTTACATATACACATGTTTATTCGAGTTTTTATCAAATAATTGCATGACTTTGTTCAGTTTCATAGTAATAGTTGATTTTCTATGCCATTAGAGTGGTCAAAAATCGAATTTTTATGATAATTTTTTTTTTCTTTTCCACCATGGATGAGTTTAGAAACTTTTGCTTTTGAGTCAATATTTCATGCTTGTTGTTGGGTCATATTGAAAAAGAAAAGCTTAACACTTGTTGTTAATGTCGGATTTTTACCTTGTATGCAACAACAACAAAAAAACAACAAAAAAAATTCAATTTAAAAGTTTGAATTACTTTTCATTTTCATGAGTACAACTTGTTTTAATCGTCTTACCGAGACTACCGTTGTGGTATATTGTCTTGGAAATGAAGATTTCATTGCAAATTTTAGCCTAAAATTTTGAACCAAGTGAGGAATATGAACAATTTTGATTTGAAACCAATTATGGGTTATTATTATTGTAAAACTATAATATTGTTTTTGAAATTTTTTAAAAAAAAGGTGTGAATCAAAATTTTTCCGTCTTAAAGGTTGACAAATTTCCCAAAAACGTTGTGAAAAGTATACATTATTCATTTGTGATGTCCTTCATTCACTCCTTGTTCCTCTAATAATTGATTTTGACGTTTCGTGAAATCGTATATAAGAAATTTGTCGTTTTAATATTTTTCCTTTTAAAAGTGAACGATATAGCTACCCGGATTTTGACTTTTCTAAGTTATATTTTAGACCAATTGAATAGCAATTCTTTGAACTTGGCCTATAATGACATGTACCATTCTGTGACGGGTTATCCCGTATTTAAGTTTTCAATAAATTTGAGACAAATGACCTTTATGTTAAAGTTTTAATATAAGATTTCGCATTTGAATCAAGTTTGAGTAAGAATTGCATTAGAGTTGAGTTTTGAAGTTGCATCGTTTTCCAAAGTTCATCATATTTCAAGTGTACTATGAGGGCAATTTTAAGGTGTTGATCATTGACTTCCCATCCCCTCCAAGTTGTTTGATTTCCTATCTTTTATATCCATTCTGAATTGTTTTAATTCCCATCATCCTTATCCGTTGAGTTAACCCGGGATATCCGGGCATAAAGTTGTGTGTGACCCAAAATAGTGTTTTCTCACCTTAACCTTAGGCATATGTTTCCGACAAGATATATGGAATTCGACATAACCATCGAGTTTTATAAATTTGGAACACTAGGACGGTAGTTAGCCCGTGTGATGCTTTGACTATGGTGAATTGATAATGAGAGACAACTTTCTAACAATGAGTGGAATACGATCAGAATTTGGATTCTTAGCGGTGGTGCGGACTCATAGATAGTGAACGCAATTTGAGGACATATGAGGATGACCTTTTTAGCACAACTCAGATGTTTTGGTTAGCGTATGGTTGAGCTAGAACTTGTAGAATTGATGGGGAAATAGTTGAGGTACTCGGAGTGTCGAAAAGAGAGTGATAATATGGATTGCAAAAGTAGTTGGAGGATCTGGAGTTCGGCTTAGGAAATGATGTGAGTTGAATAAATAGTGATAAGATTTAGGAATCGGGAATACGAGAGAGAGAGAGAGAGAGAGAGAGAGAGAGAGAGTACTAGAACGAGAGATGAGTTGGAGATTTGCGAGTGGCAGCCGTCATTCAGCGAGGAATTTGTTTTAAGTTTCAAGTGAACCCGTGTGAAGAGGTATAAGCGTGGATGAGTTTGATCATTGGTGATACATGAGGTTACCGTTAACCTAAGTACATAGTCATGATATGTGAAAGTGGTTGTGTCGGACTTCGGTCCTGAGAGTGGTAGTATTGATTTTGTTTGTAAAATTACCTCCCAAGCGTTATTGTGAAAATGCCCACGGTGTGCATCCAGATTGTGTTGAAGTACTTAAGTGAGTGGTGATGTTGTTACTGTTCCCTGAGGGTGATGAGTGATTAGACCGTGTCTATGAGATGATATAATGCATAGTGGTTACCGTTATGACTAGAGTGTCGCACTATAGTGAAGTTGTTGGTGATTAAATATTAGGTTTATGTTGGTAGTATGCCTTGGATGCTTTATCTAAATTATGTAGTAATGGTGGCTATAAAGCCAATAGTTGTGTTTGATTCGATTGTTTAATGGTAGATGAGTCACCATCGGGATTTATTAGCGCTTTTGTGATGAAATGGGAAGTTTGGAATCAAGTTGAGAATGAAAACATTTTGCCCTAGGTGACACTCGACCGAGTGTACCATGCACTCGCCCGAGTGGTTTCCTACTCGGCCGAGTGGCCTTCTGAACTCGACTGAGTTGACTGCTTTGACCCTTGTTTTGTGGATGTTTGACCAAATAATGAGAATGTACCCTTATTTCACGGTTTATATAAGTTGACTTGGGTTGGATGACCATGATTGACCTTACATGTGTGATATGTGTGAATTGTTTACGTTTGACCATATGGTGTAGAATTTTGCAGGTAATGGAAATCGTTGATTCGATACGAGTAGATTGATGATAGAGAAGATATGATAACCTTGTTTGATGTATGTTTATCGACGCAATTCTATTTGGTTGTGTAAAGTAAGAGGAAAAATGCAAATTATGTGTTGCATAGTGATCGTTTTCATGATTGTGATTGTGGTCTTCCGTATGAGTGGAAGTGTTGGTAATAGGTGGGAATGGATGTTCAAAACAAATGTGTGATCATGTGGTGGATTTGACGCGGTATATGTGTGGCATGGTATCCAAAAAATGGGAATATTGAGCATAGTTGACTCAAATGACGAGTGACGTTGCATCATTTGGCTGTTTCATAGAGTCTGCATGTTTATGATTGATTTGCATACAGGTGAAAGTATGAGATTATATGTAATTTTATATGTGTATAGAAATGATCGAGTTATACCCCGAAACTTATGCGTAGACTTAGAACCAATGGTGTTGGGTGTTGTTATGGGATTAGGGTTTTGAACCGTGGGCTAACCTTATACCTTGACGTTTGGGAGGCTCGTAGAGTAGGGTTATATCAATGACCTTGGGACCATATCTGATTTATTTATGGAATTGCAATAAATGGAAAAGAGTGTCGAACCTGAAACATGATCATTTGTGGAATTTAGTAATGAGTGTATGAGACCGTATCTTGAGGTTGATAGTTGAACTTCGGGACGAAGTTCTGTTTTATGTGGAGTGAATGTAACAATTCGGAAGTTTAGGAAAAAGGAAGTACGGAATGTGAGAAAATAGTGAGAGTTGTGAGGAAGTAGTGAGAATGGAACACCGAACTTTGGGAAGAGCGTGCACATGTGATTTGAGGAAATAGTCGGAAAAGAAAGTGTGAGGTGAAACTTCGGGGACGAAGTTTATTTTAAGGGGGGAAGATTATAATACTCCGTATTTAATAATAATAATAATAATTTATTTATACGAGTTATGTTGAGACGGAATAATAATGATAATAATAATAATAATAATAATAATAATAATAATAATAATAATAATAATAATAATAATAATAATAATAATAATAATAATAATAATAATAATAATAATAATAATAATAATAATAATAATAATAATACATTATACATGTATTATACTCCCACCACATACATATATACTCCCTTATCCTCACCCACCCAACCTTATCCTAATACAATCCACCACCAAACATTAGAGAGAAAAGAGAGAAAGAGAGAAAGTAAGAGAAAGACCATCTTTTGCCCTCCGCCTTGAGATCGTAAGGTAAATCGTCTTATACTAGCCTTTATATTATTATTTTTATACCGTTGACTCACCGCGTCTTTAAACCACCGTGTGACCCACCGTGACCACCACAGGGCCGTCGTTGACCGCCCATAAAGGGCTTTGACCGAGTAGAAAAATAGGTTATTTGGGAGTGTTGGTGTCGCGGGTTAGGCTTGCTATTTTAGGGGTGTTGCGGGTTGGTTTGGGACTGGTTCTGGGTAGGTTTAGGTCGAGGGTGGTGAGAGGAGTAGGATGGTGGTTATGGGTGGCCGTGAGGTGGCTGGAGGTGACGGGTTCAAGGGAAAAAGGAGGGATGTCGAGGGTGTTGTTGTGGTTGTTATTGTTGATTGTTATTATTGTTGTTGTCGATGGTGTTGCTGCTGGCAGCCGTGGGGGTTGTCGGATCTGGGGGTGGTGCGGGAGTCGACCACCGTGGTCGTGGTGGCCCACGGTGGTGGTCATTTACGGTGGTGTTGTTGTGTGTTGCGGGTTGTTGTCATGGTTGACTTGTTGTTGTTGTTTTGTTGCGGTTGTGGCTTGTGGTGGCTGCCGGTCGTGGCCCACCGTGGCTGGTGGTGGGGGCCACGGTGGCGGCAGTAGGTGGTGTAGTGGGGGTTGGCTTGAGTCGGGTTTTTGGGTAGTGTATAAGACGGGTTTTATTTAATTATTAAATCGTATTTAACTAGTCGTATACATATGAAATTCGTATAATTATACGTATTGGTATAATTAGATTTGTATAATTATATGTATTTGTATACGTATTAGATTAGTATAATTATATGTATTTGTATACGTATTTGTATGATTAGAGGAGTATATTTATACGTATTTGTATTATTATCGTATTTTAGGAAATGAGTTTTGTGAGATGGTTTTACGAGACGGGCCTAGCTTATGTGACGAATAGTATCATATTTCGGGTTGTTTGGATAGTACGCGGGAGACGGGACGAGCTTGATGATATCACGAGACGAGTCTAGTTGGCTAGAAGAGTATAGATGTCACGAGTTGTATTTTATTTATTCTTTTGTTTACGTTTATGTAATTCACTAAACCTTACATTAATAAAATGTTCTTTGATTGAAGTCTTGAAACCCTACCTCGGAAAACCAAGATGGTAACGCTCCAATTATCTTGGCCGGATAGTTGGAGTGTTACAGGCATTGGCAAGTAGAGGAAGTCCTCCGAGTAGTGGCGACCTTATGATTCGGGACTCCTTGAGACATTTTTCTATCGTTTGAAATTTGAACAATTTATTTTCTTGTGTTGTAAACCCGGATATAAGGCCAAAGCTAGCAGACCTTGTATGGTAGGATGGTGTGGTGATCACCATTGGGACTCCATTGCATGTATACTCGCCCATAAGAGAGCTTGGAGGTCATTAATGACCGAAATCTAGACTACCCGGTGACACTCGGCCGAGTATGTTAGTTATTTAAACTAAATAAATACTCATCTTATGATATCAAAATTACAAATTAATTTTGTTTAGTCTAAATCTAAATGCATGCATAAGAAAATACAAGAAGATGGTATTAAACCGTCTTAAGACAAAAGGTCCTTACATTGATTAAGGCAAGTTTTGGGCACTACAAAGGTCTCGTACCTTTGTAGTTCTTGAGCTATGCAACTAAGGATGATCCTCCAAGAACACCAATTACCAATATAGGTAATCTCCTTTGGTGGCACCCAAGATTAACCCAAAAACTACTAGAATAGTAACTAGGTAATTTTAGTAGTAACCTTGTATTATGTAATATTATTACACTAATAATATTATATCATGTATATTATTATATGTGAATTATATTTTATTTTATAATTAACAATTAATCAAGCTTTGATGAAGAAAATGAAGGAAAACAATTCTTGTTCTTCGCTTTGAAATTTTGGCCAAAAGAAGGTATTTAAAGGTTTTTTAGGTCTAAAAATTCCTCTCATGCAAATGAGTAAGGTGGGGTATTTATAGTAGTTTCAAATTTAAACAAATGATGGGAACATCCCACATGATTACACCACAATGTTTGACAAAAAATGGTCTCTTATGACCTCTTGTATTTCGGTCCAAATGGACCTTATTTAGTCCATTTCGATTTCCAACATTTGTCCCACAAATGCTTATAAATCTTATATTTAATTATATTACATAATTAAATATTAATTTAATTATTTAACAGTTAAATAATACAAGTTAACCACTAATGACTACTTAACTATTAAGTAATCATGAGACTTTTATCAACATACAATGTGTTAATACTTCCTCATTTAGCTAATTGTACAACCTCTTGTAAATTTAAATAGCTAATAACCTTTACTTCAAAACTTAATACACAACGTATAAATTTAATTTATTAATTATTAAATTTCAATTAACATTTATTAATTAATTATCGAATAATTGAATAATAAATCCCCTTGGCCCGAGTTCGTAACTCGTCATCAAATAATACATTCACTTGACTTATTAAAAATCAATTAATACAAGGATTTAATTAATTTGTATCTCATACAAATAATTAGTTTTTCCATTTGGGCATCATCCTATAGGTGTGACCTAAAGGGATCAGCTGATCACCGCCGTCACACGACAGTAATGTCAAACTCTAGTCATCCAATCATTACCGATTAACGATGACCAGCTGACAAATAAATAAATAAATCCTTGATATTCCTTTAACGAGATTTAATATGTAAACGCACTTATTGTGGAGAACACTACTCCAACAATCTCCCACTTGTCTGACACAAGTGTGCGTTACCAATTCTCTTGTCCAATAAAATCTCCCACTCAATGCAAGATGTCTTTCAGGTCGTTCTTGCACGTGACCATATCATAAAGTGGTTTCCTCGATCAGGAGAATGACTGTCTGACCGGATAATCTACTATAGATCTCATCCGAACGTGGCCACGCATTTACAGTCACCTCTCCTCGAGTGGCCTTGAGATAAAATATGACTTAAATAGACAATCCCGTTGACTATTTTTTTCGTTCGATACAGATCACAATGACCCAGTAAATGCTCATCGGCCTCCTTTTACGGTGCGACCTAGAACAAAAACCAAAGCCACCGGAAAACCGCACCAACTCAGACAAATAGTCACCAGTCTAAAGAATTGACTCAAAGGAATAAATAGAAATCCTCGCCACGACCTGGCAACAAAATGACTCTATAAACAGTCACTGTCCGACAAATTGTCTCATAATCCGCCTATGTAATCGACCAGTCATCACTATGACCATATGACAGTCGAACCTGTCATGTATCGCCTTGCAATCTAGTCACTCTGAGACGTCACCTCATTAAGTAACTAGGGAAAAAATACAATGTTAATCCAGTTCACTTAATAGGGTTCGACATTATCTTTACAACCTATTTGGAGAAAACAAAGTATATAAAATTCAGACATAAAACTGAATATAATGATAAATGCAATTATCAAATATGGAATAATAAATACAATATTTTGATTATTACATATCATATAATTTTCTACAGTTCTGGCACTCGTCTCACTCCCATCGAAACTATATGACTATCATGTTTAGCTTGAGACAATGGCTTGGTTAAAGGATCAACGATGTTGTCAGCTGTCCCAACCTTACAAACTGTAATTTCTTTCCTTTCTATTAAATCTCTAATTACATGAAATTTCCTAATTAAATGTCTAGACTTGTTACTAGACTTGGGTTCTTTTGCTTGAAAAATAGCCCCACTGTTATCACAATACAAAGTGATAGGATCCTCGGCTTTCGGAACTACTTTCAGTCCCTCTAAATTGCCTAGTCCAAACAGCTTCCTTTGTAGCTTCAGAGGCTGCAATGTACTCAGCTTCCGTTGTAGAATCAGCAGTCACGGACTCTTTGAAACTTCTCCAGCAAACCACCCCTCCGTTCAACAAAAAGACAAAACCAGCCTGGGATTTCAAATAATCCCTATCAGTTTGGAAACTGGCATACGTATAACCTCTTATATGTAATTCAGATTCTCCTCCAAACACTAAGAATGAATCTTTAGGCCTTCTCAAGTACTTTAGAATATTCTTGACGGCTATCCAGTGACTCTCACCTGGAGTTTTCTGAAAATGACTCGTCATACTCAAAGCATTCGAGACGCAGGACGAGAACACATCATATCATATATGATTGATCCAACAGCGGAAGCATAGGGAATCGATTTCATGCGTTCAATATCCTTAGGCTCAGTAGGACACTGTGACTTACTCAAAGTGATCCCACTGCCCATAGGTAGAAAACCTCTCTTGGAATTTTTCATGTTGAATCGGTCAAGAATCTTATCGATATAGGCTTCTTAACTCAATGATAATATCCTTTTGAATCTATCCCTATATATCTGGATACCCAAGATGCGTTGAGCTTCTCCCAAATCTTTTATTTGGAAGTGATTTCCTAACCACTTCTTGACAGAAGCAAGCATATCTACGTCATTCCCAATGAGTAATATGTCGTCCACGTAAAGAAGTAAGAAAATAACTTTACTCCCACTAAACATCATGTATAAACATGGTTCCTCAAAACTTCGAGAAAAACCATTCTGTTTAATAACCTGATCAAAACGATGATTCCAACTCCTCGACGCTTGCTTAAGACCATAAATGGATCTCTTATGTTTGCATACTTTGTTAGAATTTTTAGGATCCACAAAACCCTCAAGTTGTGTCATAAACACTTCCTCTTCCAGAAACCCGTTCAGGAAAGTGGTTTTGACATCCATTTGCCATATCTCATAATCATGAAATGCAGCAATTGCTAACATTATCCGAACATATATAAGCATAGCAACTGGTGCAAAAGTTTCATCATAGTGTAAACCATGAACCTGGGTGAAACCTTTTGCCACAATCTAGATTTGTAGGCATCCTTATGTCCATCCATGCCGATTTTAATCTGGAATATCCATTTACACTGAAGAGGTCGAACATCTTTAGGTAAGTCAACCAGGTCCCATACCTGATTATCGTACATGGAATCCATTTCGGATTGTATGGCATTGAGCCATAACTTAGAATCAGAACTCGTAATAGTTGCTTTGTAGGTCTTGGGTTCATCACTTTCCAAAAGTAAAACCTCATAGTCACCATCTTCCTCGATAACACCAAGGTATCTATCAGGCTGGCGACTAACCCTCTCTGTCCTCCTAGGTTCAGAAGTAACAATAAACGATTCAGACGTAGAAGGAACATCTTCATGTACTGTCACATCAGTTTCTAGCTCTTGAACTTCATCAAGTTTAAATTTTCTCCCACTCTATCTTTTAGAAATAAACTTTTTTTCTAGAAAGACAGCTTTACGAGCCACAAAAATTTGTTCTCACTACTATTGTAGAAGTAATATCTACAAGTTTCCTTAGGGTAGCCTACAAAAATACATTTTTCAGAACGAGGTGCAAGCTTATCGTTAGACTTTCTCTTGACATAAGCATCACAACCCCATACTTTCATGTATCGCAGATTCGGGACTTTCCCTCTCCATATCTCATATGGAGTTTTCTCAATTGCTTTAGTGGGACCTTCATTAAGTGAGCGTACAGCAGATAAAATGGCAAAACTCCAAAATGACTCAGGTAACTCAGTTTGACTCGTCATCGATCGGACCATATCTAATAAAGTTCAATTCCTCTTTTCAGCCACACCATTTAATTGTGGTGTGCCAGGAGGAGTTAACTGAGATACAATACCGCAGTTTTTAAGGTGATCTTTAAAGTCATTGCTTAAATATTCCCCACCACGTTCTAATCGTAATGATTTAATCTTCTTATTTAATTGGTTTTCTACGGCATTCTGAAACTCTTTGAACTTATGAAAAGCTTCCCTTTTATACCTCATTAAGTAGATATACCAGTATCTACTCATGTCATCGGTAAAAGTAATGAAATAGTTATAGTTAACTCTAGTAGTGACTCTCATTGCACCACACACATCGGTGTGTATTAAACCCAACAATTCACTAGCTTAAGATCCTTTTCCTAGAAAAGGTGAACGAGCCATCTTGCCAAGAAGACAAGATTCGCATGTACCAAATTATTCAAAATCAAAAGCTTTAATAACACCAGTCGACACTAGTCATTTAATGCGCTTCTCGCTAATGTGTCCTAATCGACAATGCCATAAATAAGATAGATCGGTATCACCAGTTTTGAGTCTTTTACTATCTAAATGATAAACATCGTTGCAAGTGTCTAAAATATAAATACCATTGATTGAAATAGCTTGGTTATATACAATCCCATTAAGGGAAAATGTACAACACCTGTCTTTAATTACAAAGGAAAAACCTTCTGTGTCTAACACAGATACTGATATTATATTTCTAGACAACATTGGTACAAAATAAAAATTATTAAGATACAACTGCAACCCCGAAGCTAAACTAAGTACATAAGTTCCTACTGAGACGGCGGCTACCTTAGACCAGTTACCCATTTGGAGATCAACATCACCCTTGTTTAGCTTTCTTATGCTTTTTAGGCCCTATAAATGATTACACAAGTGAGAACCAAAACCAGTATCTAATACTCAAGTTGTATTTGAAGCATAATTTATTTCTGTCATAAAAGATTCGGTGGAGAAATTACATGTTTGCTTCACAATGCCACCTTTAATGTCATCCAGGTATTTCGTACAATTACTCCTCCAATGTCCCTTGTTATTAAAGTAATTACAAGTATCTTTAAGAGGATTACCCTTTATAGGTTTACGCTTGGTAGAGCAATTCGCAATTGCTTTACTTTGCCCTCCACCTGAACGGGCATCTTACTTGCGTTCCTCTTAAACTGCTTCTTCCCCTTCACGTTAATCGCAAGCACATATTTCCTTGTACTCCCACTCAAACCCATGTCCTTCTCTGCTTGCACAAGCATAGAATGGAGCTTATTTAAACTCTTTCTCATGTTAGTCATATTATAATTTACCCTAAATTGGGTAAATCCTTTGATGTGAGAGAGAGAGTGGAGCACTCGGTCCACCACAAGTTCGTCGGGGATCTTACATCCTAACCCCTTTAAAGTTTCCATGTACTCAATCATTTTAAGTACGTGTGAACTTACAAGTTGACCATCTTTGAGGTTAGCCTCAAAGAAACGAACTGCGATGTCATATTAAGTTATTCTCGGGGCTTGAGAAAACATAGTTGAAAGCCTCGAGAATACTTCATGTGCATCATGAAACTTGAAACATTCCCTTTGTAAAGCAGGATCCATTGAAAACATCAAAACATTTTTAATTGCAGCGGATTCCTTTTGATAAGTTGAAAAAGGCTCCCTTACATCGGCAGTGGCCCTAGTAATAGGCGAATGGGGAGAGGGATCGACAAGGTAGCGTAATTTACCATCACCTGCGGCAGCTAATTGTATTTGTTCTTCCCAGTCTTTAAAATTACTACCGTCGGCTTTTAAAACATATTTGTCCATGAATGAACGTAGCCATGAATTTCTAGCTATAGTGACGGTTTGACTATTAGAAGCCATCGTGATTACTACAAAGGAAATAAAGGAAAGATTAACATTTATCGTTTTAAATATTTTAACTTGTGAAACCTTTTTTAACAAGTTCCCATTTATATAATGCTCTCCCACTGAATTATATAAATGATTCCAAGATCCAATTTTATATAAACACGGACACAGTAGACCGATTCAACCCATAATTATATAAATTTGGTGAATCAACATTTTGACTGATTCTACTACTAGAACTCTTGGTTGACAAATTTTCTTAAAATCTATCTTTTAGCCCCAGAATAAATATGGGCACGGTGGACCGATTCAACCCATATTCATTCCGTTGAGTCCAACAAATTTTCACGTGTAATAACATTTATTACCCTACTTACCCAACGTAAAAAGAGTGTAACTCGGTGATCCGAACCTACCTCTAATGAAGAAGGGATTCAAAGGTGCTATTATTTGGTAAGGCTTAATACTTATCTTATGATATCAAAATTACAAATTAATTTTGTTTAGTCTAAATCTACATGCATGCATAAGAAAATACAAGAAGATGGTATTAAACCATCTTTAGACAAAAGTTCCTTAGATTGATTAAGACATGTTTTGGGCACTACAAAGGTCTCCTACCTTTGTAGTTCTTGAGCTATGCAACTAAGGATGATCCTCCAAGAAAACCAATTACCAATATAGGTAATCTCCTTTGGTGGCACCCAAGATTAACCCAAAAACTAATAGAATACTAACTAGGTAATTTTAGTAGTAACCTTGTATTATGTAATATTATTACACTAATAATATTATATCATATATATTATTATATGTGAATTATATTTTATTTTATGACTAACAATTAATCAAGCTTTGATGAAGAAAATGAAGGAAAACATTCCTCTTCTTCTCTTAGAAATTTTGGCCAAAAGAAGGTATTTAGACGTTTTTTAGGTCTAAAAATTCCTCTCATGCAAATGAGTAAGGTGGGGTATTTATAGTGGTTTCAAATGTAAACAAATGATGGGAACATCCCATGTGATTACATCACCAAATGTTTGACAAAAAATGGTCTCTTATGACCTATTGTATTTTGGTCCAAATGGATCTTATTTAGTCCATTTCGATTTCCGACATTTATCCCACAAATGCTTATAAGTCTTATATTTAATTATATTACATAATTAAATATTAATTTAATTTTTTAACGGTTAAATAATACAAGTTAAACACTAATGACTACTTAACTATTAAGTAATCATGAGACCATTTTATCAACATACAATGTGTTAATACTTCCCAATTTAGCTAATTTTATAACCTCTTGTAAATTTAAATAGCTAGTAACCTTTACTTCAAAACTTAATACACAACGTATAAATTTAATTAATTAACTATTAATTATTAAATTTCAATTAAAATTTATTAATTAATTATCGAATAATTAAATAATAAATCTCTTTGGCCCGAGTTCGTAACTCGTCATCAAATAATACATTCACTTGACTTATTAAAAATCAATTAATACAAGGATTTAATTAATTTGTATCTCATACAAATAATTAGTTTTTCCATTTAGGCATCATCCTATAGGTGTGACCTAAAGGGATCAGCTGATCACCGCCGTCACACGACAGTAATGTCAAACTCTAGTCATCCAATCATTACCGATTAACGATGACCAGCTGACAAATAAATAAATAAATCCCTGATATTCCTTTAACGAGATTTAATATGTAAACGCACTTATTGTGGAGGACACTACTCCAACAGAGTACCATTTTCACTCGACTGAGTGGAGGTCCACTCGACCGAGTGACCCTTTTCAGTCGATCGAGTAGGCCGAAGACAGACCCTGGAAACCTTCTATAAAGATCCTCACTCGACCGAATGACACCCTCACTCGACCGAATGACACCCTCACTCGACCGAATGACTTTTACTCGACCGAGTAGCTCCTAAACTGGACCATGTAATATGGAATTTGACTATTTATAGGAACTTTCGACCGCCTATGACATATTTAACTTTGATTTTGGACTATAGCGAACTCCTAAGAATCGAGCGACCATAGGAACTCCACACAGTGGACTTTCATGAATTGTTTACATTTGATTTTGTCACTTGTTTAAGTAGTATGCAAGGGTAATCAAGTTACAAGTGATTATGTGATAGCATAGAATATATGACCACAGTATACTACATGTTTCACTCCGTGATAGTAGTGGATAAGTAAACAATAATGACGAGTACATGTCACATGGCAAGTATTTAACGCTAGTATGAGCGATAGCGGTTTGATGTGATATGCGAATGATATGATTAGTATAAAGAGTGTTTGGGCCTAGTCACAACTTATACTACACAAAAAAAAAATTGTGATATTGTTTTCTAATATAATATCACACATTATGCTATACAATATCACAACTTACAGTATCATACGTTATACTAAACAATATCACAGCTGAAAAAAAATGTTTTTGAAAAAAAAAATTCGAAAAAAAATGGTGATATTGTTTTGTAATACAATATCATACGTTATGCTAAATAATATCACACGTTATACTAAACAATATCACAGCTTACACGAAAAAAAAAATTAAAATAAAAAAATTTCTGAAAAAAAAAAAATTGTGATATTGTTTTGTATAGTGCGTGATTTTGTTTTATGAACTCATAAACTCAAATATTTAGGTGGACTCACAGGATCCCACCTATATATATATATATATACGGTGAGAACTCCTAAATATTTGAGGATTGAAGATTTGTGAATACAATATCACAAGTTCTTCAATAAAATATCCCGAAAAATCAGACATTTGTCAAAAAAAATTATATTTTTTTTTTTTTTTGCACAGGTGTTTTTTTTTTGTGATATTTTATCGAAAAACTTGTGATATTGTATTGAAGAACCTCTGATATTGTAACACAATCCTCAATCCTCAAAAAGATAGTGTATCCTCACATGATCCCATTCCTATATATATATATATATATATATATATATATATATATATATATATATATACATATATATATACATATATATATATATATATATATATATACATATATATATATATACATATATAATATATACATATATATATATATACATATATATATATATATACATATATATATATATATACATATATATTAATCATATACATATCTAAAACCTCGCCAAATAGATATAGACTTAGTTGTCATGAACAACATATGGATATAGTCAAGTGAGTCGGGATCCTTTGTAAGCACCATAGTCTAACATAGGGGTGAGTTACCGGCAGAATGTCATGCTAGACTAGTGGTGAGCTTCGGGGCGAAGTTCTCTTTTAGGGGGAGTGAATGTAACAACTAAGAGTCAAAGAATGAAAACAAGCATAATGTACGAGCTAATATAAGAGAACGAATGTTATACTGGCACGGATGTACGCGGAGGACCATGAGAGAGAGAGAGAGAGAGAGAGAGAGAGAGAGAGAGAGAGAGAGACGAGACAAGAGCGATACTGGTACTACAAGAGAAAGTGAGAGTTGGTAAGGAAATGAGAGGAGACTCAAGGGAAGGTTGAGAAAAGAGAGTGTGTGGCAAACTTCGGGGACGAAGTTCATTTTTAAGGAGGGAAGATTGTAATACCTGGATATTTTAGAACTCACAAAGGACCACGGGACACATGAAGGGACCCACATGTACCCGGAAGTAAAGGATGACCATCCACTAGACCAAGTAAGACCTAAACTAAACCTATTAGACTTCCAGTGGACCGAATAGAGCCTCTATCGGATCAAGTGCCTGGCACTCGGTCGAGTAAGGAGTATACTCGACCGAGTGAGTGGCACTCGGTCTAGTGAACCTCTCACTCGGTCAAGTGACACTATGCAGTACCCAAGAAATGATATTTCGGGATTTCATCTTATCCAAACCACTTATCCTCTTCATTCTTCTTCTCCTTCCTTCTTACTCTAAAACACTTTCTCCTCTCTCTAAATGCTCACAAAAACCCTCCCTTGGCTTTCAAGCTTAGATTGAGGATGGAACATCCCTCCTATTTCCCGATCTACCTTTGTAAGTCGAAATCTCGCCTTCCTCCATTGTCTTATGTTAATCTCAATCTTAGGGTTTTACTAAGGGAGATTAATTAGTATTTACTTATGCACATTAATGACTTTAGTTAGGAGGGACTCGTGTGGCGAGACACGGCGTCTGGCAGGGGATCCGATTGGCTTCCCGACCCGGTATATATGGGCGTGTCCCGGTACCTTATGGTGTAGTGTGGTGTCGTCGCGTGTCCCTGACACCGGTGGATATGGTTATGTCTGGGCGTGTTCTGGTACCGACATGGTATTTGTATTTCCTTTACATTCTAGCATTGTAGCATGTTCATTTACTAAGTTGTACTTCATATCAAAGTATTGAAACAGACATTTGTGTGTCTGTGTAAATCTCACCTATTTCCGGGGTGGCCTAGGTCGATCCATATGATATTTTCGATCATATGGGGAGCAGGTTATGTACAGGTTAGCTTTGGCAGCACGTGGGAGATGGGACAAGCCTTAATGACATCCGAGTCGAGCATAGTTGGCTAGAATAGTATAGTGGTCATGAGTTGTATTCTTTTACTTATTCTTCTATGGTTATGTAATCCACTAAATACTTTATTTATATTAATTGTTTCTTAATTGCATCTCCGATTTCACCGCTTCGGGAAATTGAGATGGTATCATCTCCCAATTACCTAGGCCGGGTAAGAAAGGGGTGTTACAACTTTGGCCGACCGACCCCCCACCTCTCAAACCTGTCCACTTGCTCGGAGGTCCGAAACAAGCTCTCTTAGACCAGCGTGTCTTTAGTGGGAATCTTTTGTTGATGACCCATTTGCCTCATGACTCGGTCCGGATATGTGAAGGAAACAACCTTTAAGCCAACAACCATTAAAGAGCAAGGAGACCCGGCCGAAACAGACAAGCCCGAGAACGACCTCAATTGCCACCATGGCAAAACCCAACGGACAAGAGGATCGCCCCCTCCATAAACCTTGAGGTCCAATAAGCCTCAGTTCAAGCAACGCTATCTGCATACTGTTGGAATTGTGTCCCAGACCCAATCGAATCGGTAGTGTTAATTACTACTACTTTACGTTGAGCCTAGATGGCCACATACTTATAGGTTAACGTTTTGACACCTAAGATAACTTTATATTATTATATGATAATAATTAAAGTATCTAGATGACATATTATTGTATTAACTGCTAACACAGGAAATACGATTAATAAAAGGAGAAAGTATTCTATAGTATTTAAATATGGAAATAAAATAAAGAGTTATTTTATTCTTCCCTATAAATACATGGTCTAGCGCTATTGGAAAAAATACTTGATTCAATCGGTTATTCCACCCCATAAAAGTTAGAGAGAGAAAAAGGGTTTTCTCAAGAAGGTCTCATATTTCCGAGTTATCTCAAAGGTTGAGAGTGTAGATCGTACCCGGTGTGGATACACTAGAGACTCTGTACTTTCAGAGTTAATTGTTGATCCGTCTTAAATCCAGGTATGTGATTTAAACCCGTTTTGTTTACAATTTGAATGCAATAGGTCTCGATAAGGATCGAATAATTATTATTTTCGCTGCGCATACCGATCCTTTAATTGGTATCAGAGCCAATTTTACATTTAAATTGTATGTAAAGTTGGGAAGTTTAGCAACGTCGTGTTTTGTCGTTGGTTTGCTACGCACTGCTTGGTTTGATCATTGTTATCATGCACAATGAGTATGTTGTGCGTCTGATGTTTTCATCTCTATTGGATAAATACTGCATACAATTGATTAGTGTGCGTTGTAAAATATTCCATCTCTTATGTTAGTGATGCCCGAATCTTGCCGCGTATTTCATCTAGCTAGCAACGTGAATAAGGATTCGCTTATATATGTGAATGATTTTGACTTTTTTAATCATTGCCAAATCATTAATGTAGTCATTGGATTAGAGAAAGTTTATTTTGTGAATGATTTTGACTTTTTTAATCATTGCCAAATCATTAATGTAGTGATTGGATTAAAGAAAGTTTATTTTGTTGGCTAATTTGTGTCATAACTTAACAAATTAGATTAACTTTATGATGCATGCCTGAGAATTGTTCTCCGCCTATAATTTTTCATCTCTTTCTCTGCCATCAAGTTGTGTTTGGTTTTATTGCTGAGCGTTAGTGTTGAAATCAGCGGCTATGATAATATTGTTATCAATCGTCAATAGTTGTTATTGATGGCTTGACAATTTTGTTATTAAAATTGTTTTAATAATTTAAAACTTGACCAGTCAAAATTATTGAGTTTTTCCTTCCGAATAGTCAATAAAATTTACCTTTGTTTACAAGGTACGACCTGACTACCAGGGGACTTGTAGTTTAAAGATGAATGATATTGTCTATTGTATATGATACGAGTCTGAAGAAAAGTTATTTAATTTTGTACTTATAGTCTGGGCTACCCGGAGGGTATGAAATTAACTAAATTTTTGTCACAAGGGTGGATAAACTCAACTATGCTAATAGGAATGACCTGACTACCAGGGGACTATGTAGTATAGAGTCTGGTTTAATTTCATATGATGAAATATTTTTGGTAATGTACCAGAACTTTAATTATGTGTGGGAAACGACTTGACTACCAAGGGGCTCATTAATGTTTTAAAGTTTATTGTTATAATTAAGATAAATTCCATGTCTTAATGATATATGTTTGTGTTCTTGTTTTGTGTTTTTTCCTTCGTACCAGATTTCTCATAATGTCAATTATTATTTCACTGCGAAGCATTCTTGATGCTAACAGACTGTCTTGTAACAATTTTAATGATTGGTATCGGAACATGAGAAGTGTTCTCATGCATGAAAAGCTAATCGACGTGATCGGTAACCCCGCTAATGTAGCACCTCAAAAGGGAGAAAGTAATGCAAGTGCATTGGATGCATATGCAAAGTACTCTGAACAGAGAACTACTGCAAAGTGCATTATTTTGGCTTCCATGAGTCTCGAACTTCAGAGGCAATATGAAAGTATGACTCCTGCACAGATCATTGCACATCTTAATAAGATGTACGAGTCTGAGAGTAGGACTAGTATCCATCGGATATCTAAGTCCTCATTTAAATCTGAATCTGTGGATAAAGGTTTCTTTTGTAAGAAGATAGGACATTGGAAAAGGAATTGTACAGAGTATAAGGATACTCTGGAGGACAAGAAACAAGGTAAGACAATGGTGAAAAATGTTTTCATAATTTCTTTGACAACTATTGATACTACTAAATGGGTATTGAATAGCGGTAGTAGCTTTAACATTTGCAATATGTTGCAAGCTTTATATGTGAATGGTTATTTGAAATTTGGTCTTTATGTTTTACCTGAGTTAGTGATTTGTCCTATTATGACTGTTTCTGGCCAAAAGAAGAAGAGACGTAATCAAGGGAATCAAACCTACCTTTGGCATTGTTGGCTTGGTCACATTGGTGAGAAAAGAGTAAACAAGTTGCACCGAGAAGGGTGTCTTGGTCAATATGATTATAAATCACATGACACTTCTTGTCCCCTAGAGAAGTTGACGAAATCTCCTTTTACTGGAACTGGAGAAAAGGCCAGTGAGCTTTTAGGACTCATACATTCTGATGTATGTGGTGCTAATTATCATCATGTGTATATCGTATGTCGCATCTATGCTTCTATGCTTCTATTTTCCCGTGCTTGCGTTTAGAAACATGCAAAATATGGTTATATGTGGACTTATGTGAGTCGGAATGAGTACATGGTCCTTTAGAGGGGTGTACTCGGTCAAGAGGAAAGAGGTACTCGCGCGAATTGAAGGCACTCGACCGGATGCCCATGCCACTCGTCCAAGTGGACAGTTTTCCAGATTCTGGAAAATTCCTGATATTGAAACACTCAATTAAGTGGTAGTGCCACTCGACCGAGTAGGCAATTTGAGAAATTCTGGAAACCTCCTGGAAGTTGAGGCACTCGATCGAGTGGGACACCACTCGACCGAGTAGAGCATCGAGTGAAGTCTTTCACTCAATCGAGTGGACCTGTATAGTGGTCAATAACGTTTGTCTCTTATTGTGGCACATGTATTGTAACACCCCCATACTCCAAGTGCCTTACCAGGACCACTCAAGGGATGGAAGTGCTACCATCTCGGTTACCCGAGGCAATGATAATCAAATGACAATGAAGAAACATAATTTAAATAACAAAATAGTTTAAAGTGATTACATGATCAAAACCAAAAACCAAAACTGAAATACAAGATTCTCAGACGGTTTACTGCTAAAACTATCAAAGCTGTAAAACGTCGTCTGACACAGCGGAAGACTTCTAACTTCCACGTGATGACTCATCCCAGCTATCCCTTACGCGTTATATCACACCTGCTCAATACTGCTCACCACCCCCGAATGGATCACCACAGTTTTTAAAACAATAAACGGGGTCAGTACTAATCACACAATTTATATAACCAACAACACGGTAAACAAGCAGCTCAAACGGTCACACACACAATCACACCCACTCCAATCAATCTCCGTCACCGACTGTCCACTGGACCAGCCCTGCCAGTGGGGGACCGCAGCCGTACCCACCAAATCCCCGCTCATCATACCGAGCGATAACCCTGTCCCATTAATGTGCACATCCCCTCCCGTGGCGGGTTTCACGGAGGGCGAAACTAGGGCGTGAAGCCACTACCGCAAGTGACTCCACTCAGCCGAGAACGCATCTCGAGAACCAGAGAGAAACAATCATAACCATTAAACGGCAATCAAAACCAACAACCATCACAATACTCGTATGACAACAATCAACAATCACAAATCATCACCAACACATTATGGAACTAATACTGAGTAGGGAAATCCTACCTGGAACAGCAACTCAATCAGACGGTCTCAACAGCTATATCAAAATTCCTCTTCTACGAATCCTCCTCCTAACATATAATCACATAATTACTAACAATCACAAAACTAACACAAATCCCCAATTCCCAAAATTAGGGTTTAAACAAAGTTAACTAAATACTATAAAATTGGTATGTAGATCTTACCCTTGACGCAAGGAACACTATGATGCAAAGAACAAGATGATCCGACACTCCTAGCCTTGGGGATTTGCCAACAACGCGACGAGAGAGAACTACGTAACTCTTTTTTCTTTTGAAAGGTTTAGAAAGGTTAAAAATGATGAAATAAACTGACGGAAACCTTTTATATCAAACTCGCGTTATTAACAAAACCCGTCGAAACAACCCCGTAAAACACACTTACTCGATCGAGTAACTAACGTACTCGATCGAGTGCCGCTTACTCGATCAAGTACCAAGGCTACTCAATCGAGTACCCAACAGGTCAGAAACTATTTTAAAACGCAAAACACACTTACTCGACAGAGTAAGGCCCACTCGATAGAGTACCCAGAGACTCATAAAACCGTGGTATTACATGTATTGACATTTGCTATGTTTATTGAAGAGACATTATGCCCAGAACTCGCGCAAGGACTCCTTCACCACCCGTCCGGAGATCCGAGGAGGAGGTGGATCGGATCATTGTCCAAAACGAAGTCCTCACCAAAGTCCTTCGGAACGTCACTAGGGAAAGGGATGCGGCAATGGATGCATCGGTCGTGAGCACCGCCATCTCACGTCACCGACCCACCAAGTACCTCAGAGTGGGTGAGCCTAGCCTCTTTATGAATTGGGTGAGGGAAATGGAAAATGTTTTCGAGGTGGTAAAATGTCCCGACGAGCTCAAAGTGGAGCAAGCTGCCTTCTATCTTGGAGGACTAGCGGGGGGTTGGTTGTATTAGGAAAGAGACGCTATGAGGGACTACTACAATGAAATGGGTGAGGCCGCCATTCCATGCACCGATTTCAAGATAGAGATGGGGAATGAGTTCATTCCCGAGCATGTTAGATGTAAGCGTCAGGAGGAGTTTGATCGGTTCGTGATGACCGAGATAATGACGGTGCAGGACTACTATATCCGCTTCAATGAGCTTGCCACCTATGTGGAAGACCTTCATCTTAGCCAATCACATTTGGCTCTCAAGTTTGAGTGAGGGTTGACCGTGAAAATCTTGGAGAAACTTCCACCGGGTGAGTTGTCTATCATGAAGGAGGTGTATGCTAGAGCCATGAATGCGGAGAGGCTTCTCAACATGACTAAAGATGCCAGGAAAGTATTGGGGAAAAGAGGAAGACCGAGAGTGAAGGCGGGGGAAATAAACCAAAGAAATTTACCTACAATAAAGCTAAGTCTTATTTGGGAGGATCTCAACTAAGTGGCTTTGGGAAGTCAGGCGCCTATGGAAGAAGGGCCGTTAGTGAAGGTGGTGGTTTGAGATGCTATAATTGTGGTGGCTTTGGCCACAAGAGGAATGAGTGTAATAGCACTCTAAAGGGCCCCAACCGGAGGTTTGGGCAAGGAAGTTCCTATTACACCCCTTCCCAAAGTGGAGCAAGCAACCGGAACTCGGGATCATGGAGCAACAAAAGGAATGCCAAGTCAAACTACAATGGTTTGGGCAATGTTAGAAAAGTATGAAATGATGCTCTATACTTCATATTTGAGTTCATATTCATTTGTTTACATTTTGCCACATGTTTCGTATCACTTAAGTCATTTGTTATCACTTGTTCTATTTTGAGCTCAAGTGACATATAAATATGAAATATAAGGTTTATTTAAGTTATATAAGATTGAAATGGTATTATATACTCCTCATATGAGTTCTTACTCGTTCATGGTCGAGTCTAAATCGAGTTTCAAGTATGGAATGCTTATCTTGAACATCTACTTGTAATGAGTCGTACTCTTAGAGGAATGCCATTATGCCGTGTTACTAGCTTGGCCATCTTTACGCCTTACTTGTGTCATTCTGCCAAGTATTGGTTTACGCCGCTCTCATGCCGTTCTGTTGGGAGTTGGTTAATTTATGCTCATTCCGCTTCTTTCGTGTCGTTCTGCTGAATGTGGGTACTCGACTTTCTTTCTGTCGATCGAGTCTTGGATGCAGACTGTTCTACCGCATGTCGAATCGGGAACCGTTCTGTCCCGAGAGTCTGGCCCGATTTAGACTAGGACTGAGTTATTATGATCATTATTGTCGTCCTACCAAAGGAATTATTTCTAATGAGTAGTAAAGGTCTTGCTTGGTTATAGTTATTGGCATATGTCATTCAAGGCAAGAGTAACGTCTTATATTGATTGGATGTAAGAGTCTTGGTCCTATTGGATACTAGAGGTGAGATGCAAGCCTTATAGTTGCGATATGGTCGCCAGGATTGATGCTCTCATCCGTTCTTATGGTGAGATGCAAGCCATAAGTATGAATGTGACATTAGTAGCCACGTCCCGTGCAATGTTTGTTAAAATGTTTTCAATGAAATGGCTATGGTTTTCAACTACATGTATTGCGCTGATTGATCACTCGTTTGTTTATCTCACATGACTTAAGTATTAGTCTTGTATAATTCGGATAGTTGTATATGTCACATTTCATTGGAATTCGTGCTTGTGATTAACTAACCATATCCATGTTCTTTCGTTTACTTTACCTATTTAAATATGCCTATGACATGCTCATTTGCTATTCTATCTTGCTTTTCCTTATTGTTCGAACATGAATTATCTTATGCTTATTTATCCAAGTGAATTGTATCCCGTATTCTTTATGCCTTGCCTTATTTGAGTTCTTTGTTATATTCATTTTGATATAATGTGGCTGGGAGAACCTTGAGTTACTCCCCACTGACTGTGGCATTCATGTTTACATGAATGACAAGTATTAGTTGATGTATTTATGGGGTGACGACATGTGTGAGCTAGCGAGTACCTTGACCGTTGGATTTTTGTCTATCGTTATGCTTAGACTCACCTTTAGACTTGTTATTCGTGGGATATCTTTTCCCCCTATTTTGTTAGACTTGGTTTGTAATAACCTAACTTTACTTGTCGTTGCACTTGTTTCATTTTGTTAGTGACTCCCGCATGTTAGAATTTAACTAATAATAAGAAATTTTTAAAATTTCATAATTTCCGCTTAAATTTATTTGTTATATTTTCTGCATTATCGTAGGGTATCACATAATGTTTTTGTTCTTTGATTTGCTTTTTACAGACTTCTTCACTTGCGGATGTTGATTAAGAGCTTGAGTACATGCTGACAAAGTCTATATTACTCGCATATACAAATTCGTTTCAATTTTTAACTAATACAACATAAAATTAGCAAAATAGTTTTTGTATTCTTGTATTTCATTCTACATGGGAACCTTTTTTGTATTCTTTTTGAATTTTTTGTTAAAAATATCGTAAAACTTCAAAATTAATAATATAGTTTAACGAAGATTTATCCCGTGTATTTCACAATATAACACTTGATTGTTGACAATACCCCTTGCATGATACTGTTAAATAATATCACATATACTAAGGAACAATATCACTATTAATAGTAAACAGTATCAGAGTTACAGTACTTTTATGAAAGACCGTCCAATTGATTGCTATTGTCCAACAATATCACAACAATCAAAATAAAATTAGTATCACCAAAATAATATAATGATATGTCTACAACAATATCAAAACTCCTAACAAACAATATCACAATTTTAATAATGCATCATCATTGTTTGTGAGATTTATTATCCCTCTAGACTTTTTTTAATTTTGTAACACAATATCACCCTATTTACACAACAATATCAAACTTTATACAAAAAAAAAAATCAAAGTAAAAAAGATATTTAAATCCCTATCTACTTTTTGTTGTATTTTGACAAGCAATATCACAACAATCAAAAGAAAATATCACATGACACTTGAAACAATATCACACTTTACCAATACTTATATCAGATCCAAACCAAAATGGTTAGCCATAACTACTTCTGTAAACTTGAGATTCAATATTCACCTATGAAGAGTGATATTGTTCCTACACCAAAATTACTTGTTTACCATTACAAAATGTGTACCATTAGATTCATTGTCCTACCAACATTACATCAATCTACTTCTAATTACAACTTTGTGCCACCAAATCTAGTAGTCCTAATTACTTCCTCTACCTGCACCTCTTTCCCTACCTCGATTCTTAGGATTTGCAATGCTCTTGAATTGTCTGTATCTTACTTTGGGTGGTTCTCCATCATCTTCAGCATCTTCTCGGCAATCACGTTCTCTATAAAGAAAATACATAATAATTTAGATAATTTTTTGCCTACATCATCATTCTACCTTTTTCCTTTTTGAAAATAAAAGCCAAATAAAACTTAACTAATATAAAAGTCAGGTTTTTAGTTATCTAAATAAGAAAATGATAGAACGGTGATATTCGCTAGTGATTTGATAGGCGTTGATGGTGGAAAGCACAAGGTAAAGGGACGTTGTTGGTGGCTTGATGGTGATGTCGCCGGCGTTGTATGGTGTTATCGACGATGGCAGTGGTGACTGCCGACAATAGCTAGCAATGGTTGAGGATAGGCAATGGCTAGCAATGGTTATTGAGGTGAAGGAAGGATATGGTGATGTTGTTAATATGTGACTTTCTTTCGTGGTTAAGAATTGTGAGTTAAGAGATACGGAGATTGTAATTGAATTGAATCTTTCATAGTAAATTGAAAATACAAATTGGAGTTACATCAATCACAAGTAGTAGAGGGTTGATTGGTTTAATTAATGAATTAAAATTGGTGACTGTGGGCGTGGGCCCACCTGCACGCCCAGGGCCCAGCCGATCTGTGGACATACAACGGTCTTTTGAAAGCCACGCTCGGCGGCGTAAAAATATGGTTTCGACAGGATCGTTTTAGATCGGTCAGTTTCGTCTCGACAAGGGTCTCGAAACGATTAGAGATGTTCGTGGTAGGCACCAAGCATTTGTGGGATACTTGGAACCCGTTCGAATCCACTTTATACCTTGGTCAAATGAAGCACAAAGTAGTGTTTGACATAGGTACTAATGATAAGGAATCGTCCCTCTTTAGCATCCTATCTCTAGAATGACTCTCGTACGCCCTGGATAAGGTCGTCCACTATCCAAAGTTTATGAGTAAGAGGTGAAGGTACATATTGGGAAGCCCTTTAATCAGACACCCAATCCCTCTCGTGGTAGCGGCTTCTACTGATCGATCTTGGTTGGTTGAATGCAAAAGTTGATAGAACGGTTTAAATACATGAATGTGGATCCAATAGTTTAAACCTAACATGTGAGAGCTTTCTAAGTCGGTTGATTTAATCCAAGTATCAAGTATAAGATGTCGAGTTGGATTTACGGTTGATTTGCATGCAAGACGGAAATTAAACATCCATTTACCAAATTAGGTTTATGGCGCATAACGTGATAAATTTGTCTTAGTAAGGGATTTTGCAAATACGGATTCTAAATGAGCAAATTAGTCGTCTGATCCGTCCTATATCCAGGTTAGCTGGAGTCGGGATCGTCCTAGACCAATGCTGGAAGGGGAACAGACCCTGCATCAGGCAGCCAGAATAGGCGCGAGCCTATTGGCGATGCAAGGTGGTCTCTCCTGGTTCGAAAATAGGAAAAGAAGTGTCCTGTTGAGGCGCGGGTCAGTCAACGGTATATGACGTGTTCTGACCATTGAAAAACGTTTATAAAACGTGTTAAAAGATAGGTATTTGAACCCGTTTTGGTTTGAAAGGACCGTTTAGGCCGTATTTGTGTTGTTTGAAGAACGAGACTTGAATAATCGTCATTGTTTTGACGATACTCGATGTCGGGTTCGACTTTGTAAGCTTGACATGAATAGTTTTGAAAATGAATATGAACTAATTGTTTTAAGTTCATTTGAATATAATTAGTCGATACTCATCATCGTACTCGGGTTGAAATCCGACATGGTATGTAGAACCAAGGATGACTTTGTGTTGGTGACTAATATATTTGTTTTGAAAATGTAAAGAAATGATGAAAGGCTTTAAAATACCTTCCAAAATGTAAAGAAATGAAATAAAAGGCTTTAAAATACCTTTTAAATGTAATTAACCAAATATTATCACCAAAACACGGATTAAACTGTCATGGTATTAAGAACCAAGGGTGAAAATGTTTTATGGTTAAAACTTGTAGAAAATGGTTTGAAAATACTTGAAATGGTAAAAACCGATTACAAATATGAAAATGAAAATAGGGGAAAAGAAGAGACCAAACACGGATTGGACTTAAGGCTGGGCAGGGTCCTTTAAGCGCGAGCCTATGTGCTACGTAAGTAGCCTCTGCCTCAACCAAAAAGTCTGGTTTTGGCTCATTCTTCCCATGTTTTGGACAATGTTATGCATGATTTAGCATCTTATAGTCATGAAACAAGTAAAGACATGTTAAAAAAAGGATTTTTACACCCTCATACTTACATGCTTGGCTTCTGGCGAGACACCGACGTAAGTGTATCAACTCATTTGGTCGGAAAAGACTCGGTTTGAAACCGTTTTAGTAAGTAAAAAGAGTGTTTTGTTAAGTTTAGTGATGGTGTAGTGGTCGAAATGGTCGGTCAAGTGATTTAATGCACGATGACGGTACCAACCAATGTGTAAGGCTTGTGTTTACGATCGGTAGGTCGTAAACACGTGTCGGATTGTGACTTAGGAAGTCGAGTCTAGAATTTTAAGGGAGAAAAGAGGGGGCGGATGCTCGCGTAACCTTCAACTGGTTGCATTTGAGGGGTATTTATAGGAAACTGAGTGGTTATGTGAGTTTTGAGCGACGTGGCCACCTGGGCTGCTCAAAGAGGCGCGAGCCACGTCGCACGTCTTCGAGGTGTCTTGTCACTATCACACGAATACAATCATGATTTGTTCTATCCTAGGATTTGGATGAACATTTTTGGTACTTGAATATGTAATATTCCGGGAAATCATAACATAGAAGCATTTTAATGGTTTGTTTTTTGTGTTTGACTCGGTTTAACTCGTTGTTGGAGTCGGGATTTGAATTTTGAGTCGCTTTTTGGTCCGGTGTCGGTTTTGACTCTAGTTAGTGTCATTGCGACCCCGTCGTCATGCATTAATCACTCCAGGTACTTTTAAAAAGTTTTGAAATGTTTTATTTTCGAAATCGTTATAAGTTTTCCGACGTAAAGTTGTAAACAAACTGTCGATCAAACGCCGCGATTCCAAAGCATGTTGTAGTCCGATAATCATCGGGTGTTTGTTGGAGTGTCAGCAGATACAGGGTATCTTCAGAGCCCCCACTTTAATTGAGACTCGGACAGGGCAAAAGTCGAAGTAGAGTCCCCAGGTCAATCGAAGATTATAACCTGGAGACCCAAGCGACATCAAGGCGGCTCGAATGGATTCGGGCCATGGACCTGTTGTCGGGAAGGGCGACGCCAAGGCGGCTCGAGGGTACGAGCCAAGGACCTGTCGTTGGGAACAGTTTAGAGTCTGTCGACTATCCGTGCGGGTCGTTTAAAGTCCGTTAAACTACGTACAAAGGCTCGCCAGCCATAAGAACGAGTCATACTTGAGGCATCTTCGGATATGTCCTCGCGTGTTTGCGGACAAAGGCTCGCTAGCTGCAGTGCGTTGTAAGGCTTGCCAGCCATGGTGCGTATATGAGGAGCGCACGCCAGCCACGGTGCATACGTGAGGAGGGCTCGCCAGCCGCGGTGCGTCATAAGGCTCGCCAGCCATGGTGCGTATATGAGGAGGGCTCGCCAGCCATGGCGCGTAGTAAGGCTCAACACCATGGCACGTTGTAAGGCTCGCCAGCCATGGCGCATTGTAAGGCTCGCCAGCCATGGTGCGTACATGAGGAGGGCTCGCCAGCTGCGGTACGTTGTAACGCTTGCCATCCATGGTGCGTAGTATGGCTTGCCAACAATGGCCCATAGTAAGGCTTGCCAACCATGGCCCATAGTAAGGCTCACAAGCCGTGGTACCTTATAAGGCTCGCCAGCCATGGTGCGTACATGAAAAGGGCTCGCCAGCCACGATGCGTTGTAAGGCTCGCCAGCCATGGCGTGTAGTAAGGCTCGCCATCCATGGTGCGTATATGCGGAGGGCTCTCCAGCCGCGGTGCGTTGTAAGGCTCATCAGCCATGGCGCGTAGTAAGGCTCGCCAGCCATGGTGCGTATATGAGGAGGGCTCACCAGCCGCGGTGCGTACATGAGGAGGGCTTGCCATCCACGGTGCGTTGTAAGGCTCGCCAACCATGGTGCGTATATGAGGAGGACTCGCCAGCCGCGGTACGTACATGAGGAGGGCTCGCCAGCCGCGGTGCGTTGTAATGCTCGCCAGCCGCGGTGTGTATATGAGGAGGGCTCGCCAACCGCGGTGCGTATATGAGGAGGGCTCGCCAGCTCTGGAGAGTATATGAGGAGGGCTCGCCAGCCGTGGTGCCTTGTAAGGCTTGCCAGCCACGGTGTATTGTAAGGCTCGCCAGCCACGGTGCGTAGTAAGGCTCGCCAGCCATGGTGCATACATGAGGAGGGCTCGCCAACCGCGGTGCGTTGTAAGGCTCGCCATCCATGGCGCGTAGTGAGGCTCACCAGCCATGGTGCGTACATGAGGGGCTCGCCATCCATGGTGCGTACATGAGGAGGGCTCGCCAGCCGTGGTGCGTAGTAAGGCTCGCCAGCCATGGTACGTATATGAGGAGGGCTCGCCAGCCGCGGTGCGTACATGAGGAGGGCTCGCCAGCCGCCGTTCGTTGTAAAGCTCGCCAGCCATGGTGGGGTCGGTTGATCGACCGTGAGAATAGCCGCGTTGGATGGGCTTGTTTTGAAATAGCGGACTCTTGATGCCGTCGTGTGAATAGTGAATTTTGAATTTCACTATTATTGTTTTTGAAGTGACGGTTTATGTTGCCGCCGTTGACATTTGAAGGAATAGTGAATTTGAATTTCACTATTTGTTTTTGGAGTGAAGGACGTTTATGTTGCCGCCGTTGACATTTGAAGAAATAGTGAATTTGAATTTCTCTATTATGTTTTTGAAGTGACGGTTTATGTTGCCACCATTGACATTTGAAGAAATAGTGAATTTGAATTTCACAATTATTGTTTTTGAATTTGAAGTGGCAGTTTTAATCGCCGTTTGTTTGAATTTTGAAGAAATAGTGAATTTTGAATTTTCACTATTATCGTTGAAATGACGGTTTTAATCGCCGTCGTTTGAATTTTGAAGAAATAGTGAATTTTGAATTTTCATTATTATTTTTCAAGTGACGGTTTTAAATGTCGTCTTTGATGGAAGGGTTTATTACCTTCGCTGTGGATCCAAATTGCAGGGGGTTGATGAGGACTCAGCCCCCAGTTTTCCCGGCGGAGACCACCTTTCAGGGGCCGAGTGGTCATGAGCTACTGTTGCGCCTGCCAGAGCCTGCGGTCGCTGAGGTAACTGACGTTGGCATGGAGTTGAGGTTGAGCGTTCTGAGGGTAAGTTCCTGACCCGAACATTTTTTCTCCATTTATGTTTTGCCTTGCATTGTATTGAAGGACCTTCTTGGCTGTAGGTGATGACCGCTAGTCATCAGGCTTTGTGGCGGATGGCTAAACGGTGGAGGGCGCTCTCTGATGACCTGGCTGCGAGGGAGGGTCGGCTTGCTCAGGTACTTTTTGCATGTTGTTTTTGTGTATTTTGTGTTGCATTTTACTTTTTTAGATCTTAATGATCTGTATTGTGTTTTGCAGGTTACTGCGGATCCGGTGGAGCTTGCTCGGGCCCGGGCTGAGTTGGACGTAGCTAGTTCGATGGTCGAGGCCCAGGGGTTGGGGATCACTAGTCGAGACCAGGAGTTGAGGTGTCGTGAGGACGCGTTGTGGAGACGAGATGCGAAGATTGCCTCTCTCAGGGCTCAGTTGGCTGCGGCGGAGGAGCTTCGTGTTGTGATGAAGCACGAGACGCTAGAGAGTTCTCCGGAGAGGGAGTCTTAGCAGATGGTGGTGTCTGCCTTGGCTGCGACTCCTCGTGAGACCAAGACTGGTCCGACGGGAAGTGCTGAGTAGTAGTAGTAGCTTGTCCGTGTCTTGGACTCTTGTTTGTACATATTTACATTTTGCGAGAGGTGGTTTGTATATATGTGTTGTTGGATTGTGGTTAATTTTGTGATTTGGGCTTTTTTGTGTTGTGTTTCGGAGGAGCGCTGTCGGCTGTCAATTCCCCTTTTACTTCGCACTAGCTCCTGCATCGTTAGTGTAGAAAACAGCCAACAGGTAGCATATATGCATAAACGCAAATACGAAAAAAAGCATTTGAAAACAATGTTAACCACGGTGATTCGCAGTTAAAATTGAAAATTGAAATTTGAAATGATATTTTGAAAATTCCGCGACAAGTCGTCACATTTGGATTTCTCAAGGAATTGATTTGAAAAATTGAGCAATTAACTCGTGTCTTGAATTAAATTGCATCGAAATTGTTGAAAATGATTTGTGACTCAAAAAAATTCAAACTCAAACAGCCAGGGGTGAATTTTAGAATAGATTTTTTTGAGTGTATTTGATTTTTGATTTTTGTGAGATCAAGACTCGGATTTGTGAGTGCTTGAATTTTTGAGGAAAACTGATGTCGTGTTATCAATTTTTGATTTTATTTTTTGCTGGAAAAAGTGCAAAAAAGCGAAAAAAATTCGGAATTTCGATTGACATGAAAACGATCCGTCGCGGATCGGGGCGACTAGCCCTTCCCCCTTTAAAAAAAGAAAGAAAAATCCGTATGTTTAAAGCTGCGTCATGGAAACCGTGTCGGATTTCGTAAAACGCGAAAACAAGGAAATGTGAGTGAAAGAAAACACAACTTGAAAGAGACAATTCAAGGTGGGAATCTTGAGAACATGCTCAAAGAGGCGCGAGCTACTTGGCGATAGGAAGCAACTCTCCCTTTTTCCTGAAAAATGCGCTGATTGTTTTGTATAAATAGTGATGTTTGTGCTTCATTGTTTTATCATCCGAAACACGAAAAACATCTCTGCGAAACCTCTTCTTTTTCCACAAAAGTATTTCATGGATGCCTTTGAGAATGCATTGCGACAATGGTGCCGGGATTTGTCGCCTCCCGAAAAGTATCAACTCATTTGCATGGGAGTTGGTCAATTGTTGGTGCTTCGTCAAGTCAAGGTGCAATCCTCATTTCTCGAAGCATATCCTCGGTTTTGGGATTCGAAACATCACGTTTTCATTTTCCCGAAAGGTGAAATTTGTCCTCCTGCCGAAAAAGTTGGGGCTAATGGTGGGTGGCCGGGTTGTGTTCTGGTGCTTCCTCTGACTCGGTTATGTTATAAGGAGAAATTTCGTTCCATGTTGGGCCTGTCAACAAGCCAAGTCAACTTCCTCCTTGCTCCTAATGATGTGGATATGTTGGATTTTATCAACATCTTCTCAAACCGATTGGATGCCAATGTTTCGGAGGTGGCTAGGAGAAGGGCTCTTGCCTTTTGCCTTGTCCATGTATACCTCTTTGTTGATGCTTTGAAGAAGGAGGGGCCAAAATGCTATGGTAGCATGACCCTCTTGCATGTGGTTGAGCAAATGGAGCATGGTAGGGATCCATCATGGTTGGCACTTGGCGAGATCATCCAAGCCTTGGACAAGAAGGGCTCTTGTAGAGAAGCTCCCTCGTTTGGATCTCCAAGGATCCTCCAAATGTGGCTATTGGAGAGGCTAAGGTATGTAGAGCCTTCGATTGATTCTTCTTCTTATTCCTTCCGTCACCTTACTATGAGAAAGAAGTTGTACTCGGATAGCTTCGCTTCCACCGAGGCCTATTGGGTCGCGAGATTGGCGGAGGAGGTTGGTCATCACATCCGTAGGGTGGGTACATGGTGGCACTTGAGGTCCTTCATGGGGTTGCCCGTTTCGGGTGCTAGTCCTCGTTCTTTGATGGTGGTGGGTTTGAAGGTTGCTTCCTTCATTTATCCCGAAAGGCTCATGAGGCAAATGAGGCGCCAACAAAAGGTGCCCGCTCAAGATACTCTTGTCCAAGAGATTGTTTTCCGGAACTCCGAGCTTGTGGAGGTCTTCGAAAGATGGTGGGCCACTCGGCTGCTTTGGGAGGTACCAAACCCCGTTGCCACGACATGGGTGACTCCCGCTTATGTCAAGTGGTCAAGAGCTTCATCCTTGGAAGAGAGGTCCAAATCCCGTAAGGACGAGGTTGTTGACTTGAAATATTGAGAGGTTGGCAAGGCCAACCGTGCCTTCTTTGAGGATTACGTTGATGGAGTTAGCCCGGATGTGATGAGGCCACCAAAGAGGAGAAGCTCGGGTCCCAAAAATGTAGTGGGCCGTGCATGGGCTCGTTTTGGGCCGAACATGGGGTCTTGCAATAGACCGGAGGCCGTCGCCGTTGTAGATCCGTTAAGGATCCGTTCTAAGGAGGAAGTCCATGCTAGGCAGGCCAACAGGAAGAACAAGGGGAAGAATTACCCCGAGGGAAAAAGGCAAGGGTAGAATGGAAGAATGACGACCTCAATTACCCACTTTATTATTATGTTGTATTATTGTTGTGAGTTTTTTAGTATGTTGTACTAGCTATGTATTGTGTGTTTTGTGCTAGTTTTACTATGTGAGGTGTTTTAGTCGACACCTTAGCTTTGACAAATTGTAGACTCGTCGAGCTTTATTTGTTGTTGAAATTGTAATCCATCCCATTATTAATTAAATAATAGGATTGCTCATGTCAAAATTGTGAATGCTTATTTTTTCCATCCATTTTGTAAAAGCAATTCGATTTGAATCATCCTAAACATTTGCACCCGGGAAGGTGGAATTTTTGTAGGAAGGGAGAAAGGCTTCTTTTTTGTATTTTGTGGGAAAGGGAATGTTCTTTTGTTGGAATATGTGTCCTCCGACAATAATGCGATCACAACTGTCGATCATGATGATCACATGTTTAAGTCTCATTTTAAGAATACATGTGGAAAGTAATATTTTACTGTCAACTGGTCCACACATATCGGTAATGATTGGCTGACTAGAGTTTGACATTACTGTCGTGCGACGGTGGTGATCAGTTGATCCCCTTTGGTCATACCTAAAGGTTAACACTCTTAATTGATTATTTAATTGATCGTATGACGATACGGGTTAATTAAATTACTTAAAATTGACGGACGATTTTGGAAGTAATATTTACGTATCTCATTATAAATTTGATTAAATAAGATACGGTCTAAGTAATCGAATTGTTTTATTACTTAGATGAAATTATTGTTTACGGAAACAATTAAAAGGAATGAACTGATTATTATAAATACAAAATGTTGTAATTTATGACTCGGGATCCCATTACGGTACAAGTAATTATGAATTACTAGGTAAACTTTATAAGTGACATATTTTATTAATATGTTGATTTTTAATTGTTAAAAATACATTTTATATACCTAATGTCATGAAACATGTTACATGTGACAAATTGACAAAATAATGTGTAAAATGGATTTTCCATTTTACACTATTTGTGCCGAAAATTAGGAGGGAATATTAGGCTTATTTGTGTTAATAATGTTTAAGTGGAAGGCATAATCATAAGACCTAACATATAGCCTTACATGCCTATAATTCTTGGGAAGAATAGAAGCTCATGTATTGGCCATACCCACCACCTCCTACCCGGTTTTCCTAGTGAAAAAGGCCAAGGGTCTTTTGCTCATTTTACCTAATATTCACTACATGCAAACTAGTGATATTATTCATTCTAACATTATCTAAAATATAGAGTTTTAGAGAGATAAATTACTTCTTCTTATCCCTTCTCTTAAACCGAAAATTAAGAGACCAAAACATTATTTTTGGGTCAATTTTATTCAAAATTAATATTGTTCTAGTATCAATAATATTAATTTTATTAAGAGGTTATCTTGGGTATTATTCCTTGGGAGGGATTCTATACTTGAATCCTTTGTTCATCCATATTGGGAGAGCTCAAGAACAAGTGAGTAGGAGAACTCACTTGTGCCCAATAATCCGAAATTTCCAATGTAAGAATGATGATTTCTTCACTATATTTACTTATGTTTGCATGCATAAGATCTTATTAATTTTAGGGTTTTTTTATAACTACTACCTTTGTACTACACGGTTTTAAGAACTACTACCAAAATAAATTTCGTTTAAAAACTACTACCTGTAAGTTTGATTTTTTTTTTAAAACACTATCAAATCTCATCCAAACCCAATAAAACACAATTTTAACCATTTATTTTTGAATTTCCATCTTAAGATGTAAACTTTATCCCTTTAGCACTACCAATACTACCGTTTGCCAATCATTTTGGGGCAAAATCACTTTAAATTAGCTTCAACTAATTCACCTATCTAACATAATTAAGGTAAAAAAGTTATTTAAACTTCATCAAAGTAACTAGTTAAGGGATAAAATTAACAACTTAGGATGGAAATTCAAAAATAATAAATGGCTGAGATTGTGTTTATTGAGTTCCGATAAGATTTGGTAGTATTTTTTAAAAAATTCAAACTTATTGCTAGTAGTTTTTAAGCGAAAATTATTTTGGTAGTAGTTCTTAAAACAGGGTAATACAAAGGTAGTATTTATCAAAAAACCTTTAATTTTATGACTAAATTAAATGGAACATATAATAATATGTCAAGTTTTATAAGATATAGATTTCTAACAAGCGGTATCATGAGCCTTAGGTTGTTTGCATGCAAATCGGTTATAATTTTTCCGAGTTATACGATTAACATATAAAACTTATAAATTTGTGTTTATTATGATATGTCACGAAATCAATTATGCATGTTAAAATTTCTGATCCTAAAATGTATTTAGGATATTTTGGTTGATTTATGGATTTTTATTGTTCATTTTATATAATAATGGCATTAAAAATGTGATTTTATGATAAAAATGTCATTTTCGGACTAAAATTAGCTAACCTTTGCTTTTTCCAGTGGTTTTTGAATATGTTTTCACGTATATTTTATTTAGATGACCTGTAAATTTTCATAATTTTATGAGTTTTTATGCTCGAAATATGGATTTTTCATGATAAAATCGAATTTAAATGATAAAATAGGTTAATATGAGAAATATTTCGAATATGGTAATAGAATTTTAGTATGTTGTCAGACGCAATTTTACAAGATGTGTGTAAAATAATAGGCTATAATGAAGTCTTTATGCATGATTTATGAATTTTTTGATGAAAAATAGCATAAATAGTGACTTTAATTAGTGAATAATTGCTAAAACAAACTTCATGACTAAGGAAAAACGTCACATGTTGCATTTTCTCATATATTTTAGATCTAAGATTGAAAAGTTGATAAATATAATTTTTTCTCATGTTTTTATGATTATAATTGATAAATCCGATAAATCGCAACATTGTTTTTCCGGATAATTTTCGAAAATTTTTAACCTAAGTTTTTGAACATTATGAGTTTCATGGTATTTTTTCCAGAATATTCATGAGTTTAAAATTTCAAATTTCAAATTTATTTGAAATTTTTGTGATTTATTTGGAGTTTATGGCATTTTATTGTAACTTTGAGTCCATTAATGAACAATTTTAAGAAATATAAGTTAATTATTGTCAATATGTTAGTGGAGACTAATTTTGGGTCCTAAGTTGGTTAGGGTAATTAACTTGTGCATACATATGATTTTATGTAATTTATTGTGATTTTAAAAGGTTGAATCACGCAAATCCGTAAAAATCGTTTAATATACGATATTGGCTCCTTAAAGGCGATTTAGCATAAAATTGGGCATGTTCATACATATTATAATGCTGCATTTTATTTATGATTGTCATAGTTTTATTTTATGTAATTTTTGAATTATGTAATTTTACTTAGTATGGCCTTAGTTTTTAATTGGTATTACCCGAAATGTATGGGAATATCAATTATGTTGTAATTTATTGTGATCTCGTATCACCGTTTTGTAATTTAATAGAATTATTTTAATTTTAATTACAAATGTATAATAGGAAATTATGTAATTTGTTATGTAATTTATTTATTCCGGAAAACCTTGAAGACAGTGTCACTCGAGAAGGCGATCCATTAAAGACGGTGTTACCTCGAGATGCGTGCCAAAACCAAAGTTCAAGGGACCAATGGAGTTGGTTTCCGAATTTGTAATAGCTTATTAGATTTACTATTTTAGGAAGGCCATACTAGGATTTAATTTATGCTTTGCATTTTATTTATATGTCGCATGCATCGCTAAATCGCCATAACGAAAACATGCATCATCTTTTAATCGAGTTTATCGACCGTGTCAATTATAATTATCGTAGTTCACCGCTTTAGTTCACTTAAAACGTGATAGATAATAAATTGACATGACCTCTCGCTAAAATAAACAATTGAGACATAGCCTTACCAAAAAGTAGAAACCATGAAAACCTATTTCGTGAGGGAGTGCACTCGGCTTTACCGGGGTACAAACCTTGTTACGTAGGGGAAGTGGGTGATAAATGTCTACCCACCGAATTTATAAAGATGAGAGTTGTTTTCGGCTTTACCGATGCCCAAGTTGATGTAAATTTGGATCATGGACACATTTATTCGAAATTGGGGTTGAACTCAACGAAAGTATTCTCGACGGTTGCCGGATGTGTTTCGGGCTAAAAATAAATTTTAATGTAAATTTATCGACCAAGAGTTCTAAAAGTAGAATCGATTAAAAGGTTAATCCACCGAGTTATATTGATAAGGGTTGTTTTCGGCTTTACCGATGCCTAAGTTAATATGAATTTGGGTCTTGGAATCATTTATCAAAGCTGGGTAGAGGTCACTAGATAAATGCAATAAAACGTGTTTAAATTAATTTTTACGAGTATTATTATTTAGAAAAACGACATATGTTTTATTCCTTCAATTTCGTTTTGTAGATCGCATCTATTTCTCATAAGAAATGGCCACTCCAAACACCAACGCCACACCTTTCACTAATACTTCATGGCTTCGATCCTTCATGGATCGTTGTAAACTTGAAAAGAATGGGTCAAATTTCTCCGATTGGGATGCCCAACTCAAATTAGCCGCCCAAGGTGATGACAAGCTTCGTTACCTCACCGAGGCCTCTCCACCCGAACCTAATGCTAGGTCGAGTGCCGCTACTAGGGCAGCATATGAGGCTTACCACAAGGAGTCCGCCGCAATGAAAAATGTGTTGATCTTTGCGATGGAGGCGGATCTCCAAAGGAGAGCCTTTAAAATGGGCACCGCTAATGAAATCTATTCCAAGCTTGTGACAATGTTTTCACAAACTCCGAGGATCGTCCAATATGAGGCGGGTGCGGCATTCTTTGATCTCGACTTTAAAGAGGGCCAAAAGGTTAGCCCTCACGTGCTCAAATTAATGGAGCTAGTCGAGACTTTGAAGATTCAAAAGGTTGAAATCCCCAAAGAGCTCACTATAGATAGGATTCTACACTCCTTATCCAAATTCAAGGCATATGTTCAATTCCGGGTGAATTTTAACATGCAAGACAAGGACGTGTCTCTTGAAGAGTTGCACAAGTTACTTGTGCAAGCCGAAAGAGACATGGGATTAAATGTTAACCCACCTAAGGATGTGCTTAACATAAGCACCAAGAGCAAGGGGAAGTTCAAAAAGAATGGGAAGAAGGGTAAGAAGCAAGCTCCCACTTTCACCAAGCCTAAGACTTTTGAAGCTAGCACTTCCAAGAGCAAGAAGGGTCCTCTTGACAAATGCCATTATTTTAATGGTGTTAGACATTGGACGAGGAATTGTTCCAAGTATCTTGGTGACATCAAAGCTGGAAAGATCGCTCCAGTAGGTAAATGACTATCCTTTCTTTTATGTTTCTAATTCAACTATGGTATTGTGATACAAAGTTGTGATAATGTATACCCTTTTTATTGTAAATAGGGCCTCCACTAAGCAAGGACAAGGGAAACGAAAAGCAAGCTTGAGAAACCATCAAGAAGCTAGGAGTAGCTTCCATGAAGCTTGGCTTTTTATTGTCTTATTTTAATTTATGCTTTGAATTTTTAGAACCTTTTGATTTCCGTGTTCGACATGGAAATGTTTGATCCTTTCTAAACAATTGTTGTATTTTGGATTATGGTGGCTTGGTTTGCAACCCAAGTCACCCGTGCACATAGAAGCATATGATCATCCACTTAAAGTGATCTAATAGACAACTATAATGATGGGATTCATTATATGTCCACACGCTTAAGGCTTGTGTATGATCAATTATAAAATGATGATTGAGTTGATGAACTCTCTTAAAGGAATGTCAATCACCAAGTACACTTATAAAATTTAAAATTATTAGTCAACCTATGAGATAGTCCTCCTTATACTTCAAAAAAAATCATTATTTGTGTCTCATAAGCTATCTTTGAATCTCTGTTGTATTTATTCTAAAGATAGAGTGGGAAGGGGACCTTGACTGGGACATCAGGAGTGCTAGGAGCTAAGACAGAATTTGACTCCGACTCCGACTCAGATTCTTTTTCAGTTCTCTCTTTGAACATAGGGCCTTCTCCAGTTGTGATCTTGAGAATGCGGCCTTGGCGATCGGTCCACTTGACGGTTTTCCTCCAGCCCTGTGTAGCTTTCTCCGGGTCAGTGTCGGAGATCAAGGTGGTGGGGTCAAATTGGTTATCCCTTAGAGCAATATTGATGATGACCTCATAGTCAAGGTGCCTTATTTTATCCTCTCCAAAGAGGAGAGTGACAGCTTGTCCGTCGAGGCATGGGGACGACTAGGACTCGGTTGATGCAGCTTCGGTGTTGTTGGGGATGAAGTAGCAGTCATGGAAGACTTCTACACCCGGGTACCTGACCTTAGTCACAGAGTCATAGATCGGCTCAGGGAAGCCATGGTAGAGTTCGGACTCTCCCTCGGGGACAAAGTATCCATTGAGGGTCAAATGATAGGGACGGAGGATAACTCCGTGCTTCTTGCACTTTCGAACTACGAGGTTCATCTCCTGGATATCTTCATCGGTAGGTTCATAGCCCAGTCCGAAGGGGATGTTGGGGACCTTAGCCTGTTTCAAGGGAGGCAAGGTGTTCTTCAGCGGATTGAGGGGTAAACCCGGGAAGTAACCCTGGCGCATTAGAATGCGGTTGACTGTGAGGTTGTCAAATGGGTCACAATCAAAGGGTGCTGATTCGTCATTTATGGCGTTCACAGCTTGGAATCCCTACATTTCGTTGTCATCCTCCTCAATGGCTTGGGAGGTCATTCCCTTTTTCATGACGGCTTTGATCGGGGAAGCAGGAATCATGATCGTTATCCCGTTGAAGGGGGCCCTGATTTTCTGATGGAGGGTAGAAGTAACTGCCTTGACGGCGTGAATCCATGGACGTCCCAGAAGCATGTTGAAATACGCGTCGATGTCGACTACCTGAAAAATGGTTTGCCTTTCCAGTGGTCCGGTTGCGACAGTTAGAGTGATAAGCCATGCGACCTTACGACGATTGCCGTCATAAGCGCATACTCCTTGATTGGTTAGGACTAAATCAGCTTCTTTGATACCCAGTTTGTGAGCCGTTTTGAGGGGAATGACATTCACCGCGGATCCGTCATCCACAAGAACCATAGGCACATTCTTTTTTAGGCACTGTACGGCGATGTATAGGGCCAGGTCGTGGTTGGCTCCAAAGGGAGGGATATCTTCGTCAGAGAAGATAACCGGGTTACTCAAATCAAGGACATCCCTTGTCATGTGTGCTACCATTTCCTCCGGGGAGGATGTAGAGGGCACAGTCAGTTTTCCTAAGGTTGTAGTTGAGCTTGCCGATACTCGAAGGATGTAGCAATCAGTTGCCAAATTGAAATTTCGGCTTTTACCTTCTGTAGTTGTTTGAGGATCGAATTCTCGGGAGCCTTTGGTTGAGTGTCCATGTCCGGGATAACTTGGTCATTCGTTGTTGGAGCGACCGTTGAATTGTTCGGGCTTTGGAAGGGACGTCCGGACCGGGTAAGATGACCGATCTCTTTCATCTGCTTCACTTTCCCTGGGATAATATAGACATCTTCAACATCATCTCTCCTGATATCATTGATTGCGGGATCCTGAGGGTACCTTCGAGGGTTATTCCTCGGTGGGTAGTTTTTGTGAGGGACATTTTTGTGAGGGTAGTTTTTGTGAGGTTAGTTTTTGTGAGGTTGATTATTGTGGGGTGCGTGCCAGAATGGTCGCGGGAGCAATCCATCCTAGTGAGGGTATTTTTGAGTGCTTGGGGGACCTTCCCTCGGGCGTGGTGTTGGTGGATTAAAAATCAATCGGCGGTAAGCATCGTCAAGTCGGGTAATCCTTTCGGAGAGACTAGCTATAGCTTCCTCGACTTGTTGGAACATGGCAAACATAGTTGCGGCGCTGAAAACAGATACCCCATCCGAGGCATCCTTCTCCAAGGCATTCGCCTCGTCATCAATTTGTAAGATGAGGTGTGAGCAGTCCGAGGTCGGCTCATCATCGGAGATAGCATGGATTCCAAAAGGGTTCGTTTTGTTGTTCGGTTTAGTTGGTGGAGGCAAAGGCAATTCTCCTTTCTCGATCATATCTTGGATGATGTGTTTGAGCTTGAAGCAAGTTTCCGTGTCATGCCCTTTCCCTTGGTGGTATTGACAGTAGGCATTAGGGTTCCAGAATCAGGATTTCTTAGCATCGGACGGATCCGAGGTGGGTCCGATCGGTTGTAATTTCCCTTGGTCCATAAGCCTTTTTAGGGCGCTTGCATAAGTTAACCCTATATTGGTGAACACTCTCTGGGGCGCTCAGCCCTCTTGGCGGTTGGTTCAAGGAGGTTGAACTCGTCAATCTTGTTCGTTTGACCATAAGGGCGAGATCTGGTTGATGTGGATCCCTGGTAGCCTCTACCGGTGGTTTTGGCTAGGACACACTTTCGGAGGTCGTCTTCAATGCGTGTCCCGAGGATTTGCAGATCCTGGAAGGTCTTAATGTATTGGTACCTCAGTAAGTTGGCATATACCGGGCGGAGATTTTTGACAAACTTTTCCACCAAAGTTCACTCACTCAGCTTGCTGACCAACTGAGTGCTTACTCTCCTTCAACGGGTCAAGAATTCGGTGAACCCCTCCTTGTCATTCTGGGTTAGGACTTCAAGAGTACGGGTATTGGCTTGGATTTCGACATTGTCGGCATATTGCTTAGTAAATTCAACTGCGACCTCATCCCAGGTAGTGAGGTTCTTCGGGTCAAGGGAGTAGTACCATTGGCAAGGGATTGGTTCCAAGGATGATGGAAAGATCTGGGTGAAAAGTTCCTGTTTAACCCCCTTAATGGCCATGTAGTCTTTGAAGGCTCGAATATGATTGAGTGGGTCCTCTACTCCCTTGAATTTGGGCACATCGGTCAAGGTAAAGTTGTCAGGTAGTTGATCCCCAACAGGTTCAAATCTTCGATTGTTCTAAAGATGGATATTGTTACCCCAAGCTAGGAGTTGTTCTTTCAAGAGCTTCAGCCTTTTCTCAGTTTCGGTCAAAGGCGGAGTGTTTTGCTCTCCAGTTTCCTTATTTTCCAGAGTGTTGATACGGGTCTCGACACGGTCCCGAGTGACCTTAACAGTAGTGAGTAGGCTGGCTAGCTGAGCACTTGTGACATCTCAAATGTTATCATTGTTGTTGTTGGATGAAGTTGAAGACGGGGCCATGGTTCTGAGGCAAAGAAAACGGCTCACATTACAACTCAATCCGACACGGTTCAAAGACTGAACGCAGACAACATAAAGGACGAGGGTGACCGTGCGTGGTACCTCGGTGCTGGCTCGATTTATGACGTGGCGGTGTTGACCGAACTTTTGGCACGCGTCCAATGTAGCGGCGTAATGCCGTTGGATGAGTCTCGTGGTGAGACGACTCATAAGTAAAGACCCATAAGTACGTTTGCTTCGACTCTATAGACACGAGGCAGAATTGGAGTGGTGGACTGAAGTTTTCGAAAATAGAAATTTTCAAAAAGATTCATTTGTCGTTTTATGGACGGCTTCCAAAGAGTATGGATCTTCAAAAGATCGACCAGTTGAAAGGGTTGTCTTAGGTTTGTTTTCAAAAGACAGTTTGAGTTTGAGTCGGCCCGGAAAACAATGTATTGTTTCCCAGGACTGTCTTTTCGAAATTCAAAATTGTATGTTTTGAAAATCGAGTTTGAAATGTTTGAAGAGGTCTCGGGGATGGTGTATGGTCATCGGGATCTCGAAAGTGTCTCGAGAAAAGAGTGTGTGCTTTTCGCGGGTTTTGAAAGAGCCATTGTCGGCGCGAAACGGGTTAAAATCCGTGTCTAGACGCGGCGATTATAACGGCGTAAAAAGGTGATTTGAAATGCTTGTAAACAACCGAGTTTGAAAATTGTCATTACGACGGCCTAGGAAGGCGTGTCGAAATGGATATAAAAAACGGGTTTGAAAATTGTCATTACGACGGCCTAGAAAGGCGTGTTGAAATGGTTATAAAAACTGGGTTTGAAAATCGTCTTTACGACGGCATAAAAAGGCGTGTTGAAATAGTTATAAAACCCGGATTTGAAAATCGCCATTACGGCGGCCTAGAAAGGCGTGTTGAAATGGTTATAAAAACCGGGTTTGAAAATCGTCATTACGACGGCCTAGAAAGGCGTGTTGAAATGGTTATAAAAACCGGATTTGAAAATCGTCATTACGACGGCCTAGAAAGGCGTGTTGAAATGGTTATAAAACCGGGTTTGAAAATCGTCATTACGACGGCCTAGAAAGGCTGTTAAAATGCAACGGCCGACGAAAGACCGAGGTTTGAAACGACCATTATAACGGTGCAAAAAGGTGTTTTTGAAAGTTTGAAAATGACACGGAAGGACTTATGATCACATAGCACATAAGTACTCACAGTTTCATTATATTATGCATTATGCTGACACGGGTTTTGGCTTAAAAGGGTGGGTTACACACCAAGCAATGAAACCCCAATTTGCGAGAGGGATACCAATCCAAACAAAATGTGTAAGGAGGGTGCCCTAGCCTCGTGCTCGAAGGTGATGAAATCCCTTTGACGAAACAGAAATGTGTATCGTCGACGGCATGCTTGACTCATCGGGATGAGAAATGCAGGGATGAGAAAACTCACGCCGACGAGACGAGCCAATTGGTCGAAAAGGGTTAGGTTATGGGCCTGGACAAGGAAACCTACCGTGACCGTAATATCAATTAATGCATTCCAACCAAGACCTCGTTTGAGTCTCACCATCTAGGGATCACAAAGACATTAGTGTCCTAGTTTCCCCCAGCGGAGCCGCCAATTTGTGGACGTGGGCCCATCTGCACGCCCAACCGATTTGTGGACATACAACAGTCTTTTGAAAGCCACGCTCGGCGGCGTAAAAATATGCTTTCGACCGGATCGTTTTAGATCGGTCGGTTTCATCTCGGCAAGGGTCTCGAAACGATTAGAGATGTTCGGGGTCGCCACTAAGCATTTGTGGGATGCTTGGAACCCGTTCGAATCCACTTTTTACCTCGGTCAAACGAAGCACAAAGCAGTGTTTGACATAGGTACTAAAGATAAGGAATCGTCCCTCTTTAGCATCCTATCTCTAGAATGACTCTCGTACGCCCTGGATTAGGTCTTCCACTATCCAAAGTTTCTGAGTAAGAGGTGAAGGTACGTATTGGGAAGCCTTTTAATCAGACACCCAATCCCGCCCGTGGTAGCGGCCTCAACTGATCGATCTTGGTTGGTTGAATGCAAAAGTTGATAAAACGGTTTAAATGCATGAATGCGCATTCAATAGTTTAAACATAACATGTGAGAGCTTTCTAAGTCGGTTGATTTAATCCAAGTATCAAGTATAAGATGTCGAGTTAGATTTACGGTTGATTTGCATGCAAGACGGAAATTAAACATCCATTTACCAAATTAGGTTTATGGCACATAACGTGATCCATTTGTCTTAGTAAGGCATTTTGAAAATACGGTTGTTGAATGAGCAAATTAGTCGTCTGATCCGTCCTATATCCGGGTTAGCCCGAGTCGGGATCGTCCTAGACCAATGCTGCAAGGGCAACAGACCCTACATCAGGCAGCGAGAATAGGCGCGAGCCTATTGGCGATGTAAGGGGGTCTCTCCTGGTTCGAAAATAGGAAAAGAAGTGGCATGTTTAGGCGCGGGTCAGTCAACAGTATATGACGTGTTTTGACCATTTAAAAACGTTTATAAAACGTGTTAAAAGATGGGTATTTGAACTCGTTTTAGTTTGAAAGGACTGTTTAGGCCGTATTTGTGTTGATTTGAAGAACGAGACTTGAATAATCGTCAATGTTTTGACAAGTCTCGATGTCGGGTTTGACTTTGTAAGCTTGACATGAATAGTTTTGAAAATGAATATGAACTAATTGTTTTAAGTTCATTTGAATATAATTAGTCGATACTCATCATCATACTCGGGTTAAAATCCGATAAGGTATGTAGAACCAAGGATGACTTTGTGTTGCTGACTAATATATTTGTTTCGAAAATGTAAAGAAATGATGAAAGGTTTTAAAATACCTTCCAAAATGTAAAGAAATGAAATAAAAGGCTTTAAAATACCATTTAAATGTAATTAACCAAATATTATCACCGAAACACGGATTAAACCGTCATGGTATTAAAAACCAAGGGTGAAAAATATTTTATGGTTAAAACTTGTAGAAAATGGTTTGAAAATATTTGAAATGGTAAAAACCGATTACAAATATGAAAATGAAAATAAGGGAAAAGAAGAGACCAAACACGGATTGGACTTAAGGTTGGGCAGGGTCCTTTAGGCGTGAGCCTATGTGCTACGTAAGTAGCCGCTGCCTCAACCAAAAAGTCCGGTTTTGGCTCATTCTTCCCATGTTTTGGACCATGTTATGCATGATTTAGCATGTTATAGTCATGAAACAAGTAAAGACATGATAAAAAAGGATTTTTACACCCTCATACTTACATGCTTGGCTTATGGCGAGAAACCGACGTAAGTGTATCAACTCGTTTGGTCGGAAAAGACTCGGTTTAAAACCGTTTTAGTAAGTAAAAAGAGTGTTTTGTTAAGTTTAGTGATGGTGTAGTGGTCGAAATGGTCGGTCAAGTGATTTAATCCACGATGACGGTACCAAAAAATGTGTAAGGCTTGTGTTTACGATCGGTAGGTCGTAAACACGTGTCGGATTGTGACTTAGGAAGTCGAGTAAAGAATTTTAAAGGAGAAAATAGGGGGCGTACGCTCGCGTAACCTTCAAATGGTTGCATTTGAGGGGTATTTATAGGAAAATGAGTGGTTGTGTGAGTTTTGAGCAACGTGGCCACCTGGGCTGCTCAAAGAGGCGCGAGGTGTCTTGTCACTATCACACAAATGCAATCATGATTTGTTCTATCCTAGGATTTGGATGAACATGTTTGGTACTCGACTATGTAAGATTCCGGGAAATCTTAACATAGAAGCATTTGAATGGTTTGTTTTTTGTGTCTGACTCGGTTTGACTCGTTGTTGGAGTTGGGATTTGAATTTTGAGTCGGTTTTTAGTCCGGTGTTGGTTTTGACTCTAGTTAGTGTCATTAAGACCCCGTCGTCATGCATTAAACACTCCAGGTACTTTTGAAAAGTTTTGAAATGTTTTATATTCGAAATCGTTTTAAGTTTTCCGACGTAAAGTTGTACACAAACTGTCGATCAAACTCCGCGATTCCAAAGCATGTTGTAGTCCGATAATCATCGGGTGTTTGTTGGAGTTTTATCAGATACTGGGTATCTATAGTGACATAATAGCAGCTGATAAGACAGGTATATTACGTTATATAAGTGTTGATTTATGTGAATGATAGGTAGAATGCATGGATTATTGGAGGTTTAAGAAAAAAAATTATCATTTTATAAATTGGCTTGTATTCTGGGGATTCATTGGTGACATTATGGATTTGGTTAGTAATTTTAGATCAATTCCACAATGTGGTACAAGCTTGATCCTTTGGGCTCAGCAAGAACGAAATAACGAGATGATAAAAAATTAGAGCTTGGATTCTAACTTGGACTTGTGAATTGACTAATGGGCTAAAGAAATCAAAAGAAACAAGCAACCAACATGTGTATATGGGTTTGTCCCCACTTGGACCAAAATACAAATTTTTGGAGTGCAAAGATCAAAGACGAGGAGCACAGAGTAATTTGGAGCAGCAACTCATGCGACCCGTAGAAGATACCGCATGGGTCGCATGTGTTATTTATCCCTTGTCGAATTCTCTAGTCATATTGCTGCTGTTAGATTAAGCCTTAAACTGGATTATTAAGGTTGTTTAATAGTTAGGGCTAGTTAAGAATGGGATACGTTTTAATTAGCTAATCTTAAGGAGAATTGGAATATCATCATTCACGAAAGATAATTAGTTAGAACCGTCTTATAATGATCAATTGGTATTAAGTTCCGGATTTGTGCTTGACCCAAGACCTTTAAATCTCTGAATTTTCTCATCTTTATTATTTGCTTAGTATTAGTTCTCTAGTTAATCAAACAAATCAAATTTTCCCCTAAACTGGTTACTTTACTCTACATTATCGTACACTTTAATTAACTTAGTTCTTCCTTGTGGGTTCGACCCTTGCTTTCTCTATATTACTATTTTAGTAGTTTAGTAAGTAAGTGATTATAAATTTACATTTGATAGGCATACGAATTTCAGCCCATCATCAGTCGTTCATTGCTTCTAATCCAAGGGTGAAGTGTTATTCTCATCGTTCTCACCGGATCTCTCTCTCTTTCTCTCTCTCTCTCTCTCTCTCTCTCTCTCTCTCTCTCTCTATATATATATATATATATATATATATATATATATATATATATATATATATATATATATATATATATATATATATATATAGAAAAAGAAGGTGTTATTTGGTGTCCTCCCAGTTAGTGCAATGACATATAAATCTCTAAAAGGATCAAAGGATATACTTTTGTTTTATTATCAGTTGGTCCACGTTTATCAATAACGGTTGGCTTGCTAGATAAGTTTGACGTTATTGTCATACAGATGGCGGTGATCAACTGGTCCCTAAAAGTCACACCTATAGGATACGTTTGAGAGATGTGACGGTATGAAAATACTGTCATGTTGATGCCTAATATGACTAAGCGGTTAGTCGGAGTTATTGACTAATAATTAGTCAAACGCGATGTTGAGATAATTATTTAATACGGATTAAATATCTTGGCTAAGGTGAATTAAGCGGTTAATTCGTAAATTGAATATAAACGGTTATATTTAATTAATGTATATTGAATTAATTAATTATACAATATTGTCATTGTCGGACAAGTATTAATATGTCGACTGATTCATGTTACTAGTCGATATTTTAATATCCGATAACGGATGACGATTTATAATTAAAACCCGTCATATACATTTAGCAAAACGAGTCGGACCACGAGTTAAATAAGGAGAAAGTAGAAAGCCCACTCCCTCCTAAGTAACCGGTCGATTCGATCGAATAGAACAAAAGGAGAGTCCTTCTCTCCTTTTGACCTAATCCTTCTCAGTTGAAGAAAAATTAGGGTTTTGGAGTCTTTTTCTCTGAAATTCTAGATCTCACATCAAAAACCTCACAAAAGCTCTCTCAATATTGCAAGGCAATCAGAGAGCAATTTCTAGCACAAGGGGCATAGTCTCAGACGATCTTGGGTGCAACGATTAGGAGGAAATCTGCGTTGATTTCTGTTCTTAGGCCGACTTTGCACAGACCCGAGGTTGATTCTTATTCTTTTATCGTTTCTCTTGTTTTTCGTTTATGACCATTAATCACATGATAAATTACGTTATAGTCCTTATTTTTAAGGGATTTTATACGGATATTTCCCTTCAATTGGTATCAGAGCGAGGCCACGTAAATTTTTCATCGTGATTTTCATAAAACGATTTGAATCGATATTTTTGCCTTGAAAACCGTGATATGTTGTTCACGTCGATCGATCGATCGATCGAGGACTGTAGTGTCTCGATCGATTGGTTTTATTTTCGATTTGTTTGTGCATATTGTTATTATAAACGGTTTTTATAGCAATATGTTAAGGTTTTGTCAATTGTAGATTTAATATAATACGGATTACGTCAAAATTGCAATTGGTTTTGTTTTGTCAAATCGATTTCACGAGAATTGTTTTGCTCTCGGTCGAGCGTAATCTCGCTCGATCGAGAGCTATTCTATTTTGGCGGACCACTCGACCGGCGATATCGATCGATCGAGCATTTTTGTTCTTCGATCGAGGACTTTCGTGTCTCGATCGAGGAAAAGTGTTTTGGCAGCGCTGAAAAAATTTATTTTTTTATGTTTTAATTTTTCTTTTGGCCATAAAATGTACATTATACGGATTTTGTACACTCGCTTGATTGTGAAACGGTTCACACACGTACCATTTAGTTATTTTAAAGCGGTTTAAAGTAACGGATTGTAATGAATTAAAATTAAGTTGATAAAAGCGGTTTTGTCACATAACTTTTAATCGTTAAAAGGTGGTTTGGATAAATTTAACATAATTACGGAATTATGTCATGAATAAATTTTGTTTTAGTTGATGCATCTTTTATTTATCGTTACTTTTGAATGCCGTGAATGTTTTTATTACGTATTTAATTTTACAAGCGGTTGTAACTTAGTGTGGCCTTAGTAGAACGTGTTACCGTAATGATGGAACATGGTCTTGGTCGTATTTTGAGATCTCGCATCTCCGTTTTGGTTTTTCCTTGTAATTACTGTTTTAATTTAGAATGTAAATAGGTTTATATTTTGTAAATTTTAAATTGTAATTTTGAGAAGACCAAAGATGGAGATCGGATGCTCACTCCCGCTGCATGAACCAAGATGGAACATCAAGACAAGCTTCTCGGGTCCAACGGTGGATTCCAAAGTTGTATTTTGTTAATTTTGCTAGGATAGGCCACACTAGGACTTTTATTTACGTTTTGTTTTTTTTATGTTTTTCATCGTAACGATAGTTTGCATCATATTCTGCCTAAAACCAAACCACCTAATATTTGCATGAAAACTGACTCATATAGAGGTTACGCGTTAGTTTTCTATGACATACAGATGTCACACGGTCTTAATAAGCCATCACCTAAGTTAATTCATTCACGTAATGCTAGTTTTTTCGTTCACTTAAAATGAATTAAAACTAAGTTGTTGGGATCTTCCTCGTATAACCAAAAATTGAGAATAGTCTTTATAGGTCAAACTCCAATGAATCCCTTCTTCGTCGATAGGCATAATATGACCCCTTCTACGTCGGGTAAGTTGGAACTGATTGACCTATTTTATCTCAACACTATGGTCACTCGTACGATCCTGTGATTATGGTGGACTAAAGATAGGATTTACGGAAATCTATCGACGAAGAGTTCTAACGGTAGAACTAGCCAAACAGTTGGCTTATCAATTTACGGAAATTGAGTCTTGGGATCATTTGTATAATTCTTGAGGTAGATCGATTATACAAGTGCAATGAGTCTACACGTTAAAATGAATTTTAAATAGACTTAAATCACCTCGATGAGTTGCTTATTTCATTTTGTTTTTCTTTCTTTTTCAGTGTAGAACACGATCATTTAAACTGCTAATAACAAAATGGCTGGCGCATTTAACGACCCAATGCCAAGTGCCACATTGGACCGTGAGTCCGGGCTTCGGATCTTCATGAATCGAGATGAATCGGTCTACTCGATGAAGAATGATGGATCAAACTTCGCGGACTGGGAGGCGGCATTACGGAATCCGCCATTGCCGACGGAAGCTCAAATATCGATAGAGCCCATCCCGCCAAACCCAGGCCCCACGGCTGGAGCTAACGAGATCGCCACGTATAGCGATTTCGTCATGGAAGCGGGTGAGATAAAGAACGTACTCATTTTTGCAATGGAATCCAATTTGCAGAAACGCTTCATAGCCCAAGGTGCGAACAAGATTTTCACCACGCTCACTAAGGAATTCTCGAAAGCACCGAGAATCGTGACCTATGAGCATACCTGTCGCTTCTTTGAGGCAAAACTCCAGAAGGGCCAACCGGTTAGCCCACACATTCTCAGCATGATTGAGAATGTCGAGAAACTGGAGGCACTTGATTGTAAGATCAGCAAGAACATCGTGATTGACCGCATGCTTCATTCACTCCACGATGGTTTTGCGCTCTTTAGAGCCAATTACTATATGATTGACTTGAAAAAAATTCCTCATGCACTACACTCCCTTCTCGTACAGACCGAGAAGGACATGAAGTTTAGTGGGAGCATGAAACAGGATGTTCTCGTTGTGTCAAACAAGGGCAAGGGTAAGGGCAAAGCTCAGGCAGACCTAGCAGTAGGTAAGCCGAAGTTTAAGAAGTCGGGATCAGGTAAGAGTGGGCCTGGTGAGTCAAGCACTTCACTAGGCGAGACAAAGAGCAAGGACGGTAACATGGAATGCCATCATTGCCACAAGACTGGGCATTGGAGGCGTACATGTCCTGTATACCGTGAGGACATAAAAGCAGGTCGCGTCACTCCTGTTGGTATGTCTTCTTCTTCTTCTTTTATTCATATGATTGAGATTAACCATGCAAGTTACGGAACTTGGGTACTAGATACTGGTTGTGGTTCTCATCTATGCAATCATGTGCGGGGGCTCAAACATCGAACCCCTCGTAAAGGGTGAGGTGGACTGCGTGTCGGGAATGGAGCACGAGTGGCTGCCGTCTCGAGGGGAACATATGTGATCCAGCTTCCTAGCGGATTTGAGTTATTTTTATATAACTGCTATTATGTACCCAGTTTATCTAAAAACATTATTTCAGTTTCTGCACTTGACAAATTTGGTTTTTCATTTGTAATAGAGAATAATAGCTGCATTTTCTCGTTACACGATATGATTTATGGCAAGGCAGTCTCCATGAATGGAATTTATGTTTTAGATCAGACCACTGAAATATTGGACGTAATGAATAAGAAGTTAAAGGTTGGTGACAAAGATCAAACTTATCTATGGCACTGCCGTATGGGACACATTAATGAGAAACGCGTTAAAGCTCATACAGAATGGAGCTATCTCGGCCTTTGATTTTGAATCATTTGGCACGTGTGAATCATGTCTCATTGGTAAGATGACTCGAATTTCCTTCAAAGGTGATGGAATGCGCGCTGCTAACCTATTAGGACTCATACATACGGATGTGTGTGGACCTATGTCAATCACCGCACGAGAAGGCTATAGGTATTTCATCACTTTCACGGACGATTTAAGTAGATATGGCTATGTCTACTTAATGAAGCATAAAAGTGAGTCCTTTGAGAAATTCAAAGAATACCAGAATCGGGTACAGAACCAACTGGGTAGAAAGATTAAACACTACGATCAGATCGTGGTGGCGAGTATCTTTCAGACGAGTTTGATCAACACCTTAAGGATTGTGGGATTGTCTTACAGTTAACTCCACCTGGAACACCTCAGTTGAATGGTGTGTCCGAACGGAGAAATCGAACACTACTTGATATGGTTCGATCCATGATGAGTCACACCGTATTGCCTGATTCATTGTGGGGTTATGCTCTTACATCATTTGCTCTAATACTTAACCGAAGTCCATCTAAAGCTGTTGACAAGACTCCATATGAACTATGGAAGGGAACGGTCCCTAATTGTCCTTTATACGGGTTTGGGGCTGCGAGGCTTATGTCAAGTGGAGATATGAGGATAAGCTCGGCCCGCGATCGGTCAAGACGTACTTTATAGGTTATCCTAAAGGAACATTTGGTCATTACTTCTATTCGCCAACCGAACAACGTGTATTTGTTGCGGCTAGTGCGACATTCTTAGAGAAGGAGTTTCTCGAGAACGCGAGGAGTAATAGAACCTTCGAACTGTCGTAGATTCCGAACCAAATGCCGAGCAACCATTGGAGGAACCAGTTCCTTCAATCCCGGCCGCATGTTAGTATTCCGAGGAACCTAGAAGGTCGGGTAGAGTCTCTATTCCTCCGGACAGATATATTGGTATGGTCGAGGAACATGACATAGATGACATTCTGCTCTTAACGAGTAGAGAACCCGCAACCTATAAAGGTGTCATGACTAGCTCCGACTCAAAGCTATGGCTTGAGGCCATGCAATCCGAGATGGACTCCATGTATGAGAACAACGTATGGGATCTTGTTGACTTACCTGCTAAGGTTCATCCCCTTCAATGCAAATGGCTTTACAAGATAAAGCATTCTGTGGAAGGTCAACAAGATATCTATAAAGCACGACTAGTTGCTAAAGGTTTCACCCAAGTGCCAGGTGTGCACTACGATGAAATTTTTGCACCCGTAGTCATGCTGTGTTCTATTCGGATTATCTTAGCGATTGCCGCTTTTCATGACTATGAAATTTGGCAGATGGATGTGAAAACCGCCTTCTTAAACGGTTATTTGGAGGAAGAGTTGTACATGGTACAACCCGAAGGTTTCATCGATCCTGAACATCCTAAGAAAGTGTGCAAGCTTAAGCGTTCCATTTATGGACTTAAGCAAGCCTCTCGGAGTTGGAATCATTGTTTCGACCAAGTGATAAAAGAGAATGGATTTACTCGATCGGTCGAGGAACCATGTCTATTGTTGGGGTTGGTGTCCTTAACAGTTAGTGCAAGGACTTATAGACCTCTAAAAGGATCAAAGGGCATACTTTTGGTATTATTATCAGTTGATCCACGTTTATCAATAACGGTTGGCTTGCTAGATAAGTTTGACGTTATTGTCATACAGATGGCGGTGATCAACTGGTCCCTAAAAGTCACACCTATAGGATACGTTCGAGAGATGTGACGGTATGAAAATATGATCATGTAGATGCCAAATTTGACTAACCATTAGTCCAGAGTTATTTGACTAGTAATTAGTCAAAATGTGATGTTGAGATATTATATTTAATACGGATTAAATATTATGGGCTAAGGCGAATTAACCAGTTAATTCGTAAAATTAAATATAAGCGTTTTATATTTGATTAATGTATATTGAATTTAATTATACAATATCGTCTTTGTCGGACATGTATTAATACTTCAACTAACCCGTGTTATTAGTTGATGTTTTAATAGCCGATAACCGATGACGATTTATAATAAACCGCGTCATATACATTTAGCAATTTTCGAGCCAGTCCACGAGGTAAAAATTAAGAGGAAGTGGAAGCCCACTTCCCCATGCATACCCTCGGTCCAGCCGAACCAAACAAAAGGAGAGACTCCCTCTCCTTTTGACCTAGACAATTTCATTTTGAGAAAACTAGGGTTTTGGAGATTATTTTCTCTCTGAAACTGAGATCTCACATCTCGAGAAAAGCTCACATCAAGTTCTCCCAATATTGCAAGGCAATCGGAGAACACGTTCTAGCACAAGGGCATTTCTCGGACAAATCTTGGGTGCAACAATTAGGAGGGAATCTCGTTTGATTTCTGTTCTTTACGCCGTGCATCAAAGGACCTGAGGTTGATTCTTTATCTTTATCGTTTCATTGTTGTATTTCGTTTATGACCATATTTCACATGTTAAATTTACGTTATAGTCCTAAATTTAAAGGGTCTTATACGGATATTACCCCACAAGTGGTATCAGAGCGAGGCCACGTAAATTTTCATTGTGATTTTTCATAAAACGATTTGAAACGGTTGTTTTGTCTCGAAAACCGTGCCTTGTTTACACGGTTGAAATTTTTTTTTGAAACCGTGACATGTTTTACACGGTTATTTCATCTTGTTTTCGATTTGTTTTTGTGCATATTGTTGTTTTATACGGAGATTATAACAATATGTCAAGTTTTATCAAATTGTTAAATTGTTTTGATGCGGTTTTGATCAAAATTGAGGTTGTTTTGTTTCGTCAAAACTGTTTTCACGAGGGTTTTGTTTTTCCAGAAATTTTGCACTCGATCGAGCATGTTATTACTCGATCGAGAGGTTTTCTGTCATGTTTTTACTCGATCGAGTCCTTCTTTGTACTCGATCGACCACTTTTAAACCACGATCGCTCGATCGAGACCTCCTCGTACTCGATCGAACGAGTCTTGCTGATATAGGTCCTCGATCGACCTCATGTTTAGTCGATCGAGCACCTCTGATTAGCAAACCCCTCGATCGAATGGCAGCCTCATTCGATCGAGCCCTTTTGTTCCTCGATCGAGCACTTATGTCCCTGGATCGAGGGATTTCGTTTTAGCGACTTTGAAAATTTTTTTTTTGCTTTAAATTTTCTTTTGGCCTTAATTTGTACTTTATACGGATATTGTACACTCGCTATGATTGTGAAACGGTTCACACACGTACCATTAAGTTATTTTAAAGCGTATTTAAAGTAATCGGATTTGTATTAGATTAAAATTAAATTGATAGAAGCGGTTTTATCACATGAATTTTAATCATTAAAAGGTGGTTTGGATAAATTTCACATAATTACGGAATTATGTCACGAATGAATTTGTTTTTAGTTGATGCATTTTATTTATCGTTAATTATGAATGTTTTTGAATGCTTTTTATTACGTATTTATTTATTTATTTTGCAAACAGTTGTAACTTAGTGTGGCCTTAGTAGAACGTGTTACCGTAATGATGGAACACGGTCTTGGTTGTATTTTGAGATCTCGTATCTCCGTTTTGGATTTTTCACTTGTAATTACAGTTTTAATTAGAATGTAAATAGGTTTATATTTGTAATTTTAAATTTTAATTTTTGAGAAGACCAAAGATGAAGATCGGATGCTCACTCCCGCTACATGGATCGAGATGGAACATCAAGACAAGCTTGTCGGGTCCAACGGTGGATTCCAAAGTTGTTTTATGTTTTATTTTACTAGGATAGGCCACACTAGGAATTTTTATTTACGTATTGCATTCAATTTTTTATTTTATCGTAACGATAGTATGCATCATTTTCCGCCTAAAAACCAAACCACCTAATTATTGCATGAAAACTGACACATATAGAGGTCACGAGTTAGTTTTCATTGACATTCTCATGTCACACGATTTTTAAGCCATCACCCAAATTAATTCATTCACGCAGACGCTAGTTATTCGTTCACTTAATATGAATTATAATTTAGTTGATGGGATCTTCCTCGTATAAACAAAAATTGAGAACGGTCTTTATAGGTCAAACTCAAATGAGTCCCTTCTTCGTCGGTAGGCATAATATGACCCCTTCTACGTCGGGTAAGTTGGAACCGATTGACCTATTTTATCTCAACACTATGATCACTCGTACGATCCTGTGATTATGGTGGACTATAGATAGGATTTGCAGAAATCTATCGACCAAGAGTTCTTACGGAAGAATTAGCTAAACAGTTGGCTTATCGGTTTGAAATTGAGTCTTGGGATCACTTGTATCATTCTTGAGGAGATCAATTATGCAAGTGCGAGAGTCTACACGTTAAAACGAATTTTTAAATAGACTTAAATCACCTCGATGAGTTGCTTATTTCGTTTTTGTTTTTCTTTCTTTTCAGTGTAGATCACGAACTTTTAAACTGCTAATATCAAATGGCTGGTTCTACTGATAACCCAATGCCAAGTGCCACATTGGACCGTGAGTCCGGCCGGATCTTCATGAATCGGATGAATCGGTCTACTCGGATGAAGAATGATGGATCAAACTTCGCGGACCGGGAGGCGGCATTACGGAATGCGCCGCTGGCGGCTGAGGAAGCTCAAAAATCTATTGGAGCCCATCCCGGCAAACCCAGGTCCCACGGCTAGATTCTTTGAAATCACCAAGTTTAATGATTTACGTATGGAAGCGGGTGCGATTAAAAACGTACTCATTTTTGCAATGGAACCCAATTTGCAGAAACGCTTCATAGCCCATGGTGCGAACAAGATTTTCACCACGCTCACCAAGGAATTCTCGAAAGCACCGAGAATCGTGACCTATGAGCATACCACTCGCTTCTTTGATGCGAGACTCGAAAGGGCCAACGGTTAGCCCACACATTCTCGCATGATTGAGAATGTCGAGAAGTGGAAACCTTTGATTGTAAGATCGGCGAGAACATTGTGATCGACCGCATGCTTCACTCACTCCCCGATGGTTATTCGCAATTTAGAGCGAATTACTATATGAATGATTTGAAGAAAACTCCCCATGAATTGCACTCCCTCCTCGTACAGACCGAGAAGGACATGAAGTTCAGTGGGAGCATGAAACAGGATGTTCTCGTTGTGACAAACAAGGGAAAGGGTAAGGGCAAAGCTCGGGCAAACCTAGCAGGAGGTAAGGCGAAGTTCAAGAAGTCGGGTTCAGGTAAGAGTGGACTGGTGAGTCCACACCTCATCGGGCGCGACAAAGAGCAAAACCGAAAACATGGAATGCCATCACAGCCACAAGACTGGGCATTGGAGGCGCACATGTCTGTTTATCATGAAGACATAAAAGCGGTCGCGTTAAACTGTTGGTATGTCTTCTTCTTCTACTTTTATTCATATGATTGAGATTAACCACGCAAGTTACGGAACTTGGGTACTTGATCCTGGTTGTGGTTCTCATCTGTGTAATCATGTGCGGGGCCTCCGAAATCTCGAGCCTCTCGTAAAGGGTGAGGTTGACTTGCGTGTCGGGAATGGAGCAAGAGTGGCTGCCGTCTCGAAGGGAACATATGTGATCCAGCTTCCTAGCGGATTTGAGTTATCATTATATGATTGCTATTATGTACCCAGTCTTTCCAAAAACATTATTTTGTTTCGCACTTGACAAACTTGGTTTTTCATTTGTAATAGAGAATAATACTTGCATTTTCTCATTACACAATATGATTTATGGCAAGGCAGTCTCCATGAATGGAATTTATGTTTTAGATCAGACAACCGAAATATTACACGTAATGAATAAAAGGTTAAAGGTTGGTGACAAAGATCAGGCGTATCTATGGCAGCTGTAGTATGGGACACATTAATGAGAAACGCGTAAATGACTCATTAAACATGGAGCTATCTCGGCCTTTGATTTTCAATCATTTGGCACGTGTGAATCATGTCTCATCGGTAAGATGACTCGAATTTCCTTCAAAGGTGTTGGAATGCGCGTTGCTGACCTATTAGGACTCATACACACGGATGTATGTGGACCTATGTCAATCACCGCACGAGAAAGCTATAGGTATTTCATCACTTTCACGGACGATTTAAGTAGATATGGATATGTCTACTTAATGAAGCACAAAAGTGAATCCTTTGAGAAATTCAAGGAATACCAGAATAGGGTGTGAGAACCTATTAGGTAGGAAGATTAAAACACTGCGTTCGGATCGTGGTGGCGAGTATCTTTCTCACGAGTTTGATCAACACCTTAAAGACTGTGGGATTGCCCTACAGTTAACTCCACCTGGAACACCTCAATTGAATGGTGTGTCCGAACGGAGAAATCGAACACTACTTGATATGGTTCGATCCATGATGAGTCACACCGTGTTGCCGACTCGTTATGGGGTTATGCTCTTATGTCGGCCCGCTCTAATACTTAACCAGAAGTCCGTCTAAAGTGTTGACAAGACTCCATATGAACTATGGAAGGGAACGGTCCCTAACTTGTCCTTTATACGGGTTTGGGGCTGCGAGGCTTATGTCAAGTGGAGACACGAGGATAAGCTCGGCCGCGATTGGTCAAGACATACTTTATAGGTTATCCTAAAGGAACACTTGGTCATTACTTCTATTCGCCAACCGAACAACGTGTTTTTGTTGCGGCTAGTGCGACATTCTTAGAGAAGGAATTTCTCGAGAATGCAAAGAGTGATAGAACCTTCGACCTTTCGGAGATTCCCGGAACCAAGTACCGAGCATCTATTGGAGGAACTGTTCCTTCAATCCCGGCTGCGGTTAACATTCTGAGGAACCTAGGAGGTCGGGAAGAGTCTCTATTCCTCCAGGACAGATACATTGGTATGGTCGAGGAACATGACATAGATGACGTTCTACTCTTAACGAGTAGTGAACCCACAACCTATAAAGGTGCCATGACTAGTTCTGACTCAAAGCTATGGCTTGAGGCCATGCAATCCGAGATGGACTCTATGTATGAGAACAACGTGTGGGATCTTGTTGACTTACCTGCTAAGGTTCGTCCCCTTCAATGCAAATGGCTTTACAAGATAAAGCATTCTGTGGAAGGTCAACAAGATATCTACAAAGCACGACTAGTTGTTAAAGGTTTCACCCAAGTGCCAGGTTTGCACTACGATGAAATTTTTGCACCCGTAGTCATCTTTGCGTTCCATTCGGATTATCTTAGCGATTGCCGCTTTTCATGACTATGAAATTTGGCAGATGGACGTGAAAACCGCCTTCTTAAACGGCTTTTTGGAGGAAGAGTTGTACATGGTACAACCCGAAGGTTTCATCGATCCAGAACATCCTAAGAAAGAGTGCAAGCTTAAGCGTTCCATTTATCGACTTAAGCAAGCATCAAGGAGTTGGAATCATCGCTTCGACCAAGTGATAAAAGAAAATGGATTTACTCGATCGGTCGAGGAACCATGTCTATATATCAAGTCGAGTGGGAGCAAGATTGTCTTCCTAATATTGTATGTTGACGACATACTCCTGATTGGGAATGACATACCTCTCTTAACTTCGGTGAAAGTATGGTTGAAAAACCATTTCCAGATGAAAGATCTGGGAGAGGCGCAAAGAATTCTAGGCATCCGTATCTATCGAGATAGATCACGACGGATGTTATCTCTCCGTCAGGAGTCTTACATAGACAAAGTCCTAGAGAGATTCAGCATGACTAACTCCAAGAAGGGGTTTCTTCCTATGGCTCCAGGGGTGCATTTGAGCAAATCTCAGGCACCAGAGACACCGGAAGAGAAAGAGCGCATGACACGGATTCCTTATGCTTCGGCTATAGGATCAATCATGTATGCCATGATATGCACACGTCCAGACGTGGCATATGCATTGAGTATGACAAGTCGATTCCAACAGCACCCAGGTGAATCACATTGGTTAGCTGTCAAGAACATTCTTAAGTACCTCCGGAGGACTAAAGATTGGGCATTGACTTATGGAGGCGAACAAAAGTTATGCGAACCGATTCTGTGAGATGCTAGCTTCCAAACGGATCGTGATGACTCGAAATCTCGGACTGGATTCGTTTTTACTCTTAATGGCGCTGCAGTCAGCTGGAAGAGTTCGAAAAAAAATTCAAAGCAGATTCTACGAATGAGTCCGAGTACTATGCCGCGTCTGAAGCTACAAAGGAAGCGATATGGATGCGTCAATTCTTACATGGACTATCTCAGCAGTGCCTAGTTCGAATGACCCGATCACCATCTATTGCGACAATAGTGGTGCCATCTTCAAGCTAAGGAGCCAAAGTCTAGCAACAAGTCTAGACATGTACAACGGAAAGCTCATCTAATCCGAGATTACGTGGAGCAAAAGGAAGTAGTGATAGAAAAGATTGCTACGAGATGATAACATAGCGAGATCCTCTCACTAAACCATTACGACAAGATAAGCATGAAGGGCATGTTAATTCCATGGGAATTAAACGTGTTCCTAAGTTGTAGTACTCTTTTATGGATTAGATTCATTCGCTTTTGTACTCTATACAACATCATCGTTTTGATATTTTATATATATTTTGTTTTTCATGTGGATTTGTACGACAAATTTTGAACACCACAAAGTGAATTGAACGAACATTATATTTTTCAGTCCTTAATTGCCCACATGAGCTGATAACTCTAGCAATTATTTTGTGACGTTGGTTGATAGTGGGTTCAACGAGCCATAAGTCAACCGGTTGGTGACCAATCACAGAGGCGATTTATACGGATATCTCGTAGGACACAATTGTGACATCGACGTGGAGTCCTAAATGTTTTATAACATTCGGTGCCCGGTCGTGGATAGGACTTCCATGGTGATCCTAAGAGTCGATTCTTTTGACTATCAATTGTCTCTTGAGACTAAAGGCGATTTTGGGTGACTTTGGTTTCTTTCTCACGGTCATCCGTAACAGGGGGCCAAGTAGATTTGTTCGGGGTCATTTCATCTTTGTGCTTAGATCGGAAGGAGTCGAGTTGAAGGAAATATTCAGCCTTTATCGGTGCTCGATATTTCTCGGCGCCACTCGAGGAGTCAGAATCGAAATGCATGGCCATGCTCGGATACGGATTCGTTTTATCGGTTAAGTTACTCTCTAGTCGGGGAAACCACTCTAGATACAGATCGATTGTAAAAATACGACCTTTGCGGATCCGGATCTGCAAATTGTTTTACATTGAGTGGGAGAAATTTTAAATGAATATGAGAATCGGTTATCGCACATACACTTGTACGGACAAGTGGGAGTTTGTTGGGCTGTGTCCTCCAGTTAGTGCGGATAACGTCATTGCACATACACTTGTACGGACAAGTGGGAGCTTGTTGGGGTTGGTGTCCTTAACAGTTAGTGCAAGGACTTATAAACCTCTAAAAGGATCAAAGGGCATACTTTTGGTATTATTATCAGTTGATCCACGTTTATCAATAACGGTTGGCTTGCTAGATAAGTTTGACGTTATTGTCATACGGATGGCGGTGATCAATCGATCCCTAAAAGTCACACCTATAGGATACGTTCGAGAGATGTGACGGTATGAAAATACTGACATGTAGATGCCAAATTTGACTAACCGGTTAGTCCGAGTTATTTGACTAGTAATTAGTCAAAATGTGATGTTGAGATATTATATTTAATACGGATTAAATATTATGGGCTAAGGCGAATTAACTTGATTAATTCGTAAAATTAAATATAAGCGTTTTATATTTGATTAATGTATATTGAATTTAATTATACAATATCGTCTTTGTCGGACATGTATTAATACTTCAACTAACCCGTGTTATTAGTTGATGTTTTAATAGCCGATAACCGATGACGATTTATAATAAACCGCGTCATATACATTTAGCAATTTTCGAGCCAGTCCACGAGGTAAAAATTAAGAGGAAGTGGAAGCCCACTTCCCCATGCATACCCTCGGTCCAGCCGAACCAAACAAAAGGAGAGACTCCCTCTCCTTTTGACCTAGACAATTTCATTTGACAGAAAACTAGGGTTTTGGAGATTATTTTCTCTCTGGAACTGAGATCTCACATCTCGAGAAAAGCTCACATCAAGTTCTCCCAATATTGCAAGGCAATCGGAGAACACGTTCTAGCACAAGGGCATTTCTCGGACAAATCTTGGGTGCAACAATTAGGAGGGAATCTCGTTTGATTTCTGTTCTTTACGCCGTGCATCAAAGGACCCGAGGTTGATTCTTTATCTTTATCGTTTCATTGTTGTATTTCGTTTATGACCATATTTCACATGTTAAATTTACGTTATAGTCCTAAATTTAAAGGGTCTTATACGGATATTACCCCACAAGCAGTCTCTCCTTTTGTTTGGTTCGGCTGGACCGAGGGTATGCATGGGGAAGTGGGCTTCCACTTCCTCTTAATTTTTACCTCGTGGACTGGCTCGAAAATTGCTAAATGTATATGACGCGGTTTATTATAAATCGTCATCGGTTATCGGCTATTAAAACATCAACTAATAACACGGGTTAGTTGAAGTATTAATACATGTCCGACAAAGACGATATTGTATAATTAAATTCAATATACATTAATCAAATATAAAACGCTTATATTTAATTTTACGAATTAACTGGTTAATTCGCCTTAGCCCATAATATTTAATCCGTATTAAATATAATATCTCAACATCACATTTTGACTAATTACTAGTCAAATAACTCGGACTAACTGGTTAGTCAAATTTGGCATCTACATGACTGTATTTTCATACCGTCACATCTCTCGAACGTATCCTATAGGTGTGACTTTTAGGGATCAGTTGATCACCGCCATCTGTATGACAATAACGTCAAACTTATCTAGCAAGCCAACCGTTATTGATAAACGTGGATCAACTGATAATAATACCAAAAGTATGCCCTTTGATCCTTTTAGAGGTTTATAAGTCCTTGCACTAACTGTTAAGGACACCAACCCCAACAAGCTCCCACTTGTCCGTACAAGTGTATGTGCAATGACGTTATCCGCACTAACTGGAGGACACAGCCCCAACAATCTATATATCAAGTCGAGTGGGAGCAAGATTGTCTTCCTAATATTGTATGTTGATGACATACTCCTGATTGGGAATGACATACCTCTCTTAACTTCGGTAAAAGTATGGTTGAAGAACCATTTCCAGATGAAAGATCTGGGTGAGGCACAAAGAATTTTGGGCATCCGTATCTATCGAGATAGATCACGTCGGATGTTATCTCTCAGTCAGGAGTCTTATATAGACAAGATTCTAGAGAGATTCAGCATGACTAACTCCAAAAGGGGGTTTCTTCCTATGGCTCCAGGGGTGCATTTGAGCAAGTCTCAGGCACCAAAGACACCGGAAGAGATAGAGCGCATGACCCGGATTCCTTATGCTTCGGCTATAGGATCAATCATGTATGCCATGATATGCACACGTCCGGACGTGGCATATGCATTGAGTATGACGAGTCGATTCCAACAACATCCAGGTGAATCACATTGGATGGCTGTCAAGAACATTCTAAAGTACCTACGGAGGACTAAAGATTGGGCATTGACTTATGGAGGCTATCAAAAGCTATGCGCAACCGGTTACGCTGATGCTAGCTTCCAAACGGATCGAGATGACTCGAAATCTCAGTCTGGATTCGTTTTTACTCTTAATGGCTATTGCGATCATTTGGAAGAGTTCCAAACAAAGTGTTACAACAGATTCTACGACTGAGTCCGAGTACTATGCCGCTTCTGAAGCTGCAAAGGAAGCGATATGGATACGTCAATTCTTACAAGGACTATCAGTAGTGCCTCGTTCGAATGACTCGATCACCATCTATTGCGACAATAGGGGTGCCATCTTCCAGGCTAAGGAGCCTAAGTCTAGCAACAAGTCTAGACATGTACAACGGAAAGCTCATCTAATCCGAGATTACGTGGAGCAAAAGGAGGTAGTGATAGAAAAGATTGCTACAGATGATAATATAGCAGATCCTCTCACTAAACCATTACGACAAGATAAGCATGAAGGGCATGTTATTTCCATGGGAATTAAACGTGTTCCTGATTTGTAGTACTCTTTTATGGATTAGATTCATTTTCTCATGTACTCTATACGACATCATCGTTTTGATATTTATGTATTTTGTTTTTCATGTGGGATTGTACGACAATTTTGAACACCACAAAGTGAACTGAACAAACATTATATTTTGGTCCTTAATTGCCCACGTGAGCGGATAACTCTGGCAATTATTTTGTGACGTTGGTTGATGGTGGGTTCAACGAGCTATAAGTCAAACGGTTGAGTGACCAATCACAGAGGCGAGTTATACGGATATCTCGTAGGACACAATTGTGACAACGACGTGGAGTCCTAAATGTTTTATAACATTCGGTATCAGGTCTTGGATAGGACCTCCATGGTGATCCTAAGAGTCGATTCTTTTGACTATCGACTGTCTCTTGAGATTGAGGCAGATTTTGGGTGACTTTGGTTTCTTTCTCACGGTCATCCATAACAGGGGGCCAAGTAGTTTTTTTCTGGGTCATTTCATACTGTGCTTAGATCGGCTGGAGTCGAGTTGAAGGAAATATTCAGCCTTTATCGTGTACTCGATATTTCTCGGGGCCACTCGAGGAGTCAGAATCGAAATGCATGGCCATGCTCGAATACGGATTCGTTTTATCAATTAAGTTACTCTCTAGTCGGGGAAACCACTCTTGATACAGATCGATTGTAAAATACGACCTTTGCGGATACGGATCTGCAAATTGTTTTACATTGAGTGGGAGAAATTTTAAGTGGATATGAGAATCGGTTATCGCACATACACTTGTACGGACAAGTGGGAGTTTGTTGAGCCGGTGTCCTCCCAGTTAGTGCGGATAACGTTATTGCACGTACACTTGTACGGACAAGTGGGAGCTTGTTGGGGCTGGTGTCCTCCACAGTTAGTGCAATGACATATAAATCTCTAAAAGGATCAAAGGATATACTTTTGTTTTATTATCAGTTGGTCCACGGTTATCAATAACGGTTGGCTTGCTAGATAAGTTTGACGTTATTGTCATACTGATGGCGGCGATCAACTGGTCCCTAAAAGTCACACCTATAGGATACGTTTGAGAGATGTGACGGTATGAAAATACAGTCATGTTGATGCCTAATATGACTAAGCGGTTAGTCGGAGTTATTGACTAATAATTAGTCAAACGCGATGTTGAGATAATTATTTAATACGGATTAAATAATACTGGCTAAGGTAAATTAAGCGGTTAATTCGTAAATTGAATATAAACGGTTATATTTAATTAATGTATATTGAATTAATTAATTATACAATATTGTCATTGTCGGACAAGTATTAATATGTCGACTGATTCATGTTACTAGTCGATATTTTAATATCCGATAACGGATGACGATTTATAATTAAAACCCGTCATATACATTTAGCAAAACGAGTCGGACCACGAGTTAAATAAGGAGAAAGTGGAAAGCCCACTCCCTCCCTAAGTAACCGGTCGGTCGACCGAATAGAACAAAAGGAGAGTCCTTCTCTCCTTTTGACCTAATCCTTCTCAGTTGAAGAAAAATTAGGGTTTTGGAGTCTTTTTCTCTGAAATTCTAGATCTCACATCAAAAACCTCACAAAAGCTCACTCAATATTGCAAGGCAATCAGAGAGCAATTTCTAGCACAAGGGGCATAGTCTCAGACGATCTTGGGTGCAACGATTAGGAGGAAATCTGCGATGATTTCTGTTCTTAGGCCGGCTTTGCACAGGACCCGAGGTTGATTCTTATTCTTTTATCGTTTCTCTTGTTTTTCGTTTATGACCATTAATCACATGATAAATTACGTTATAGTCCTTATTTTTAAGGGATTTTATACGGATATTTCCCTTCAGAAGGATCAAGTGAGTCCATCTTTTTTTCTTGAGTCCATAAGTCCTCTTTAGGACCATTGAAAAGATGAGATTAAGGGTTGAGATTGAAGACAATAAGCATGGGATTAGTGGATAATTAAACCCACTCTCTCACTACCTTACTAATCCACACTAATCAATTATTAATCGACTATATATATTTTATTTTTCCACCCACTTCTCACTCATCTCACAAAATTAACCTCCCTTCATCTCTCTAAAATCCATAAAAATCAAAAATCCCAAAAAAATAAATCACTAAAAAAACCCTATCAAACCATTATCACCCACCAACCCGCAACCACCAAATCTGCCACCCCTCCCACAACCGTCTCTCACAAACCGCGCCAGTACCCCACCCCAACACCAACCCACCACCACATACCTACTACCCCCAAAAAAAACTATCATCTCACGCACCTCCGACATCCACCACGCCATATCTGAGCCACACACCCCTACCGCCACCCTCACGCACCACCACCACTACCCCACCTCCTCCAGATCTTTCCTCTCGGCACCTCTCCACCACCCCGACCTCCCTCAACTGGCTGCACCTCTCCTGTCCGTTACCACCACCGCAACCTACGACCCACCACGCATCACCCCTCCCTCACCCTCACGCGCCACCCTCGTGCATCCTCCCCTTTCTCTTCAACACCCACATGCCACCTCCCTCAACACCTCCCATGACCCGACATCACCACCACCTCAACCACGCCAGATCTGCAACACACGATCTCAACTCAACCATCCACCACAACCCGACATAACACGCACCCTCCACCATCAACACTACCCACTGCCGCCACTTCTTCCAGATCTGACCACAACCCGCCTCCTTTCTTCTTCATTTTTTTTTTATTTTTCAGATTTTGATTGTTTTATTTTCAGTTTTGTTTTTTTTTTAAATGAGTGTTGTTAGAATTAGTGATATAGGCGGTGGAGGAGTAAGTTGTTTTTTTTATTATCAGATTTAGGGTGGTGGATGGTTGTCGAGTTAGTGATTTAGAGTGTTGTTAGAATTAGTGATATAGGTGGTGTGTTGTTTGTTTTGTTTTTTTTTTTTTTTTTTTTCAGATTTCCTTTATATTAGATATCGTCTTGTTATAGATTTCAAATCTCATATTTTAAATCTCGTTTTGTTATTATATTTTATTTGTTTCAGATCTGGTTTTTTATATATATTTTTTAAGATTTACACTCGTATTTAATGAGAGTTATAGGGTTTTTATGTTGGCAGTCGGTTTTTTCAGATTTAGTTTTAGTATTTACACTTTTAGATCTGATAAATACATAGTAGATTTTTTTACATTTACACTGGTTTTTCTTCACATTTACACTCATATTTCTTTACATTTACACTCGTATTTCTTTACATTTACACTCATATTTCTTTAAATTTACACTTGTATTTTCTCACATTTACACTCATAAATCTTTAAATTTACAGTTGTATTTCCTCACATTTACACTCATATTTCTTTAAATTTTCACTTGTATTTCCTCACATTTACACTCATATTTCTTCAAATTTACACTTTTATTTTCTCACATTTACACCCATAAATCTTTAAATTTACAGTTGTATTTCCTCACATTTACACTCATATTTCTTTAAATTTTCACTTGTATTTCCTCACATTTACACTCTTTACATTTACACTATTTAAAATTATATAAATTTGCATTCATAGTTTTTGTGGATATGAGTTGGTGGTGTAGGACGACGTTGGTGGTGTGTTGGTAGTCGGACTAAAGTTTTACTCGTAAAGGACCAAAGTTAGACTTGTAAAGGACCTTCACACTCTTAAAATGTTACATTTACACTCGTAAAACATCACATTTACACTTGTAAAATGTTAAAATTATATAAATTCAAAATTTCCGTCACAAAAAATTAAATTTACACTCTTAAATTGTTACATTTACACTCGTAAAACATCACATTTACACTTGTAAAATGTTAAAATTATATAAATTCAAAATTTCCGTCACAAAAAATCAAATTTACACTCTTAAAATGTTACATTTACACTAGTAAAACATCACATTTACACTTGTAAAATGTAAAAATTATATAAATTCAAAATTTCCGTCACAAAAAATCAAATTTACACTCTTAAAATGTTACATTTACACTCGTAAAACATCACATTTAGACTTGTAAAGTGTTAAAATTATATAAATTCAAAATTTCCGTCACAAAAATTCAAATTTACACTCTTAAAATGTTACATTTACACTCGTAAAACATCACATTTACACTTGTAAAGTGTTAAAATAATATAAATTCAAAATTTCCGTGACAAAAATTCAAATTTACACTCTTAAAATATTACATTTACACTCGTAAAACATCACATTTACACTTGTAAAATGTTAAAATTATATAAATTCAAAATTTCCGTCACAAAAATTTAAATTTACACTCTTAAAATGTTACATTTACACTCGTAAAACATCACATTTACACTTGTAAAGTGTTAAAATAATATAAATTCAAAATTTCCGTCACAAAAATTCAAATTTACACTCTTAAAATGTTACACTCGTAAAACATCACATTTAAAATTGTAAAGTGTTAAAATTATATAAAATCAAAATTTCCGTAACAAAAAATAAATTTTACACTCTTAAAATGTTACATTAACACTCGTAAAACATCACATTTACACTTGCAAAACTCATACAACATTACATTTACACTTCTGAAATCTGAAACTCAAAACTAATTAATTAGGGGCTAGAGAGAGAGAAAAATTAATTAGTGTATAGAAATTTGATTAGTGGTAATTTTTTTTGGTAATTTTCAATCTCAACCACCCATCTCAATCCAACCATCCACATTTTTTACCTTTTCTTTTTAATAGCCCTTAATCAAATTCATCTCAACCATCCATTGAGTCCATCCAATGCCCCTTACAAGGACTTATGGACTCAATGACACATGTTGGACTCATTAGAACTCCTCTCTCTCTCTCTCTCTCTCTCTCTCTCTCTCTCTCTCTCTCTCTCTCTCTATATATATATATATATATATATATATATATATATATATATATATATATATATATAGATTTAGGATCCGGTGAGAACGGTGATAACGACCTTATTACCTCACACCTAACTAAATATCCTAATAACATACTGTACAAAATACCAAATCTAATACGATTACTACCCATCCCCATCCAACAACACCAACAGACGGCAACCACCACCACTAACAGGCGATACGCCGGCAAGCCTGTTACGCATTAAGGAACTCCATGACGCCGACGACGTAATCAGAAATCGCGCACCTGCACAATCACAGCACAACCACCAATAGCAACAACTCAAACAACGACTACTCATCATCACCATACACGAAAACCACCACCGGTCCCACTCTGACAATGACAATCAACAACAACTCCGGCGGCCTCCATCGACACCCACCCGAGCAGCCACCATTGTTCCTTTTCACCATAACCCCTCGATCCATAACCACCCCTCATCTTCACCTACTCCTTGACATTGGCTGAATTTGCTGGTTATTTGGGTCTTTGTTTCGAGGGAACACCTCGGAATCTTCTGATGTGCACGAGGTAATGTGGTCGTGTATCTCTGACCTGAACGCCCCTAAGAGGACGGGCACTTCTGTCCACTTACCCCCTTTTCGTTATTTCTTCCGGCTGATGGGCAACACCATCTTCGGCCACAAAGAGTCAAATAATGTTAATACCATTGAATTGTCTATCTTGGCGGGCTATTTGAACATTAAGACTCGGGTAGCCCGTATTTATAATATCGCTTATTTGAATGCCTCTCACTTTAACACTATAAGTGAGGGTACCTCTTTGGCCACTATTGTTTGTGGTGGGCTGGTGACTCGTATAGCCCACCATCTGGTTCTTGTTTTCCCTCGAGAGGAGGCTCCTCTTGACCCTCATGCACGCTTCATGGACCTGGACTACGTCAAGTCTGTGAAGTGGATCAACACTCGGGGTCGGTGGAAGATTGATTCTTTCATTTGCGACCCCATCCCTATCCTTGGCCTCCCTCCCATCTTGCCCCTTACCACTGTTTTAGGGGCGACTCGCCCGCCCTTGCCTAGCTACAGGCTCCCTATTAGGACAGTCACCACTACTGCTAGCACCTCGAGAGGAGCTCGTGCCTCCTCTTCACAGGCCCCCTCCTCCTCCACTCCTGCTCCCACGGGTTTCCCGGCTACTTTTCGTCCCTCTACACCTATTGTTATCCCTGCGGTCATGGACCAAAGGGCGGTTTCACGTGTGTTGGGTGACTTGTGCAGGAGTTTTGATCAGCACAGGATGGACATGGCTCTTGCCATGTACCCAGTTTACGAGGAGTATGCTCGGACAAGGATGCTCCCACGGGGTCCCTGGACTTACCTGTCCTTCTTTGTTCCCCCGGTGGGCGGATATCCTCCGCCTGCTACGAGATCTACTCCTACAACTACTACAGCTGCTGAGGCGGAAGAGGAGGATGACTCGGGATCCGAGGAGGATGAGGGTAGCGATCCCGAGTATGACGGTGGAGATTAGACGCATTATGACCTCCCCTATTTTTGGCTGGTTTGGGGAGGTCTTCTTTTGTGAGTTCCCGATCCCTTTTTGTTAGTTTCCTTTTATTTTGTTGTTGCTTATATTCTTCCCAATATTGCTGTTGATGCTGGTGATTTGCTGCTGAGCACAATGAGGGCATTGCGCGTTTTGGTTTGAGGAGGGTATATGCATATGTCTATTGCATTTGCATTCGTCTTTTATTGCATTTCAGTCACACATTTATTGCATTTTTGCTTGCATTCGTTCATCAATTCTCAAAAAAAAAAAAAAAAAAAAAAAAATTGAAAAACCACCAAAAATTCAAAAAAATCACGTTTACTTTCGCATTTAGGTCGAGTCGGAACGGAAGGATTTCAATGATGAGTTTGCATTACATATTGTCTCATTGCCCTTCCCTTGCACTTTAAACATTTCCAAGTATGTCACTTGCATAGTCTACGAGTTTTTGTTTGAATTTTGCTAAACGAATAGACTTGACTCAATATTGGCAAGCTACTTAAATTTCTAAGGATAGAGCTTAATAAATCGGTGACATTCATGACCGATTTCATGTAGGAATGAGAGTAGTTTCTCCTTATAAGGCATGTCACATTAATTTGCATAAGCATGAGTCTAGTCTACTTGATACCTATATGCATTCGAGTCCGTGGTTTGTTGACACATGTGGTAGAGGTTCCCTTTATTTCATTTTGCCCATAAGCCCCACAAAAGCCAAATTTGCCCTTTTTGTCCCACAAACTACATTCCAAATTTAGCCACCCTAGCCGAGCTAGTAAAGGTAGTAATTCGGGAATGTTGTCTTGCGATTTGGTTTTTATTATCTTGTTGGATGATTTTTTGGGAAATGAAGGGAACCTATGATTTGAGAAAAAAAAAATAAAGTGAAAAAAAAAGAAAGAGAACTGAACTGGGCAGAAGAGCACGGGCCAGCAGGGGTAGTCGATCGACTGGAGTGTATGGTCGTTCGACTGCCAGTCCAGGACTTGAAAAAAAAAACAAAAGAAAGGCAGAAAGAAAAAAGAAGTGAAAGTCAGGAAAGAAAAAAGAAAGAAAATGAAAAAAAAAAAAGAGAGATCACATGTTTAAAATGATTTTCGGATGGTGATTTCTTAATTCCCATGTGCTATTCATATTATTTGCGGAATTGTTATTTTTGGGAGTTTGTGAGATTTGTGCTTACATGTAGCACCGTTTTGATTTTTCTCTCGAGTATGAAGTTGGGAAATGTTCAGAAATTTGGGTTTATAAGTTGCTTGCTCGGCTTTATCTCCTCTTATCCAAATTTATTTTAGCCCATTTTTACCTGTAGCCTCACAATTCCAAAATCGTCTCGGCATGTGTCATGGTCATTAAATGGTTGGAATGCATATGTACGGTTGTAGAGACTTCATTCATGTTAGATTGCAGGCATGTTCTTATGGGTCGTAGATAGGTGAGAGTCTTATTTTTATCACTCTTCTGTCTTGCATAATATATCTCACCCTATTCTTAAACTGAGTGAATGAGCGACCCGTGAGAGTCCGATATATACGAGTCTTGCAAGGTCGAAGGTTTAGCAAATTCTTTAACATGTTCAACTCGTTTGCATTTGACAAGATACTTGGATGTTAATAGCTGCATTAAATTGGTTGGGTATGATTGTTTGTATTAACTCTGAGCATGAAATCCGTTCCATTAGAGGTTTTTTGTCGGGTCATGGTGCTTGCTTAGGGACAAGAAAGGTTTGGTTTGGGGAGATTTGATACGTGCATATTCTATACACTTTATTCGCAGTTTTGGCACGTATTTCTATGCGTATTTGTTAGCTTAAAGCTACTATTTCTCCCGAAATGGTTTACTTTGGAATTTCTATGATTGATTTTAGGAATGAGTGGAAGTGAGCTAAATCAAGCTTAAATCGTCCTCCGGAGGCAACTTTATGGAAACTTGGAAGATGGGAGTTCGGACTTGTTCACCTTGGGATGCGTGCATGGAGTGAAGAGGCTGATTGGAAGAGAAAAGGAAGTTACTGCACAGCGTAGTTGGTCGATCGACCAACATCTCCAGTCTATCGACCGTGGAAGTTCAGCAGAAGAAACAGTGTGCCAGCACTGTACTGGTTAAAAATAGCAAATAGAATTGATCTTGTCTCTCTGTGGTTCGACCCTTACTATCACTAGCTATAGTTTTAGTTTGGATTATAAATTTAATTTTGATACAAAACGACGGTATCATGATGCATGGGTTTTTGTTATGGCGGAGAGCGTAATTTAGATTACCTCCCGATGCGTATGCATGGACTTCCCCAAACTAAAATAGAAATTATTTCTAACGTCTTGAATTTCGAGGTAGTTCATGCACACGGAATGCAATGCATGAAACTACAAATTGTCATTTTGGATTTTACATGTGGCAACAATAAAAAGAACACCTTAATGGAGCCAAGGTGTTAGTCCTCCATGTTGCTAGGACTCCTCATATAAATGATCAAAATACAATAAAGAAAATAAAAGAAGTAGACAAACCATAAGAGGGGTGAAAGAATGTAGGAGCCACCAAGGTTTGCTAATCCTCCATCATATCATCATTTTCCTCCATAGAAGTGGAATCATCTCCACTCCCACTTTCACTTCCTTGCTCTTCCTCACTTCTTTCTTCTTCCTCATCTTGAGCTTCTTCTTCTTGAACATTCTCTTGAACCTCTTCTTCTTCACCTTCTTCATCAACACCCTCATCAACATTCTCCTCTCCACCCGGTCTTCCACCACTAGAGGTGCTAGGAAAGAAAACTTTCATATCCGCCCAACTAGGCAAAGGACATGATGGATCAAAAAGTCCTTGCCTAGCTAGATGTAGGAGGGGCGGATATTGGGCCTTGTAAGCATCCACTCTATCATTGTAAGCTTGCTTGTGCATTTCCCTCATAAGTAGAGTCATGTAATCATTTCCTACCTCGACATCCTTGGGTTTGAACTCGTGATACTCAAATGGGTAGGGTGGTGTGACAATGGAGGAGGAGGGCTCATCAATCTCACCTCTTTGTTGTCGAATAATATACTCGGTCTCCTCGGAGAGTGGAAGAAGGTAGTTTGGTCGGTGAACACTAAATAGGCAAATCTTTGAAGGCAAAGTGAAGCATCTAGCTTCATTGGTTAACCACCCATATTTGGTGTCAAGAGGAGCATGCTTGACCCACTTAAACTTGTGAATCATGGTGTCCATATCAATGAGGTGACCTCCTTTGACCGCCACATAAGTTTTGTCTTTGTTGAAATTTGGGTTGAAGTGCTTGGCCAAATAGGTAACTGGTCCTCCATTCACAATAAAAACGGTGCCCTCTTTACCACAATCGACATTAAGCCATCGTTCAACCAAAAGTCTTAGAGCATTGTATGGCTTAGTATATTCCCTTCCTATGTTCAAGGCCGACTCAAGAAGAACAAAATCGAGCTTGGTAAGATTATTAGTGCCATTTCTTGCTATCAAAGTATTCCCAATGACCTTATGCCACACTCTAATGTCCGGACGGTGGACTAATAGAGCACGACAATCATGAAAGCGCACAAATTTATTTCCGAAAATTGCCTCCCAAAGAGGAGCGGGGTCATACTTGTCGGGGATCTTTTCATAGTACGGGGTATCACTAAGGCCTAAAATCTTACTCAATTCACCAAAAGTGATTCGTCTATTGACATTTGCAAGACGAAACTCGATGTGGGTTCTAGTTTCCACCCTTGTAACTTTCAAGGAACTCAAAAATTCCAATGTGAGGGAGGGGTATGTCAATTCTTTCATGGTAAACAATTTACCCAATCCCATAGCCTCAAAGAAGGTTTTGGTTTGTTCAAGAACACCCAACTTTGTCAAAGCATCTTCACAAATAAATTTTGTAGGCATAATGGTCTTCTTAGCAAAGAGAAAAAAATTATCCCTATGAGATTCGGAAGTGAAAATTACCTCCGGATAATTAGATAAATGCTCAATGACCGGAGTTGTTGATGTTGTAGCTTCCATAGGGGGACCTTGTTGAACCTCCAACCTTGCCTCATGGACGACCAATGCCTTTGACAATTGTTTTGCTTGAAGAGTTTGTTGCCTTTTTGAAAGTGTCTTCTTTGGGGGTGCTTTGTTACCTCCTTTAGTTCTTGCCATTGTTGATTACACCAAAGAGAGAATGAAATCATCAATTTTTAGTTATGCCCAAATCGATTTAAGATGAAATAATGTTGCTTTGTATCTTAAAAATCGACTCAAAGGTTGAAGATTTTGGTGTTTGAATGAGTTGTTGTTGTAAAAGGAGTGATTAATTTTTGTTGTGGGGAAGTTTGGATTTTATTTTGTTGAATTTGGTTGAGGAAATCTTGTTTTGTTGATGTAGAGGATGAGGGTTTTTTGGGTTTTTGGGTTTTGGGCAGTGTTTGAATGAAGAAGAAATGAAAATGAATGAGGGAATAAGGGTTTAAAAGACACGTTAATTTTTGAAATAGTAGCAGGGACGAGCGGATTCAGGACTGGGACGCTCGGATTCTTCACGTTTTGCTTCAGGAAAAGACGCTACAGGACGGGCGTCTTTGTGAAAAGACGAGCGGATTCTTCAATGTGAGACGAGCGGATTCTTTAAAAGACGCTCGGATTCTGTTACAGGGTGATTCTTTAAATTTCAACAGCAGAAAGATGAGCGTCTTTGTTGTAAGACGAGCGTCTTGTATCAGACGAGCAGATTCTTCAATGGGACGCTCGGATTCTATGACAGACCATGTTTTTGAATTCCACAGCTCAGCCAGACGAGCGTCTGGTGTCATAGGACGCTCGGATTCTTCCCTGTCAACACGGATTCAGGTCCATCCGTGGGTACTACATAACCCGTAGCATTTTCATTCTTCAATTCTCGTGTTCTTCATTGTAGGGGCACTACAAAGGCATTAATAGCCTAGGTAATTACTATCCCCACACTAAGTCAAAGCACTACACATTAATGAAATCATAAGTCCCTCCCTCACTTCTCTTAAAGATGATAAATATCTTGATCAAGGCACAAAAATATAAATCCAAAAATGACAAAAATGCAATATAAAAATTGAAATGCAAGTTAGGAAGTTAGAATATTTACAAATGGTGGTTTAGGGAGGACTCCACCAAAATCTCATCCAATGTGAGATGTCAAGGGGGCATGTTCAAGGTGTTGTTGATGTTACTCAACACCTTGAAGAAGTAGTCGAAAGCTTGTTCATTGTCATAATAGAGGTCCTCAATAGACCTTTGCACTTGTTGTTCTCCATGATGGTCTTGGTTCATAGCATTACCAATGTAGGAATTGAATATCCCTTCGAACTCATCATCCCAAAGGCCGCAAACTTCGTCTACTTGATCATTAAAAATCTCTTGAGTTGATAGAGACAACTCTCCTTCTTTCTTGTTTTGGCCAATGAGGCCACCCTCTTCACTTGTCATGGGTGAGCTTTTCAAGCTCTCTTTGTTGTTATTCTCTTGCTCTTTGAATGGAGCATCATCAACTTTCTTTTTCCATTGGAATTCCGACTTCTTCCTATCATCCTTCCGGCTATAGTGATCAACCGTAAAGCATGGTTCATGCAAACGGGGAGCTCTCATGGTCTTGTCAAGATTGAAAGTTATGCTCTCGTCTCCCACTTCTAGAGTAAGCTCTCCGTGCTTCACGTCTATCACCGCACCCGCGGTGTGCAAGAAAGGTCTACCTAGAATGATCGGAATATTGGAGTCTTCTTCCATGTCAACAATGACAAAGTCCACCGGGATGAAAAATTTCCCAACTCTCACGGGAACATCTTCCCATATCCCTAACGGTGTCTTCTTCGATCTATCGGCCATTTGGAGTGTGATGTTGGTACATTTAAGCTCTCCTATCCCTAACCTTTTACTAACCGAATACGGCATAACATTCACGCTTGATCCTAGATCACACAAAGCCTTATTGATCGTGGTGTCGCCAATGGTACACGGTATTGAGAAGCTTCCCGGATCTTTAAGTTTCGGAGGTGAACTCCCTTGAAGGATTGCACTACTCACCTTAGTGAAGGTGATAGTTTCAAGCTTCCGGATCGACTTCTTTTTCGTATGGGTGTCCTTCATGTACTTTGCATAGGCCGGCACGTGATTGATTAATTTCGTAAAAGGAATCGAGACTTCCAAATTCTTCACAATTTCCATAAATTTTCCAAGTTGGTCATCGAACTAAGGTTTAACTTGACGACTTGGGAATGGAAGTCTAATCACAATGGGCACTTTTTCCTTGGCCTTCTCTTCACTTTTCTTTGAAACTTCTTCTTTTGTTGGTTCTCCTTCCTTGGAGTTTTGCACAACTTCTTCTTTGTCACTAACTTCCACAACTTTATCCTCAACTTGCTTCTTTGGTCCTTCATACCTCGTACCACTCCTCAAATGAATGGCACTAACCGTTTTATGTCTTGGGGGATTACTTTGAGGTGGTAATTGCCCCTTTTGTCTTTGAGAACTTGAAGATGCTAGTTGGGTCAATTGAGTTTCCAACATTTTTGTGTGGGCTAGGATGTTGTTGATGGTGATGTCTTTTGCTTGACTATCCTTTTGCATTTGAGAGAAAAACTCTTGTTGATTCTTTTGAATTTGGAGGACCGCTTTTTGAACATCAAAACGTTGGTCATTTTGTTGATTGTATGGAGTTTGATTTTGGTAACCTTGGTTTTGGTTGAAAAAGGGTCTTTGATTTTGGTTTCTCATGGGAGGTGGGGTGTATGTTGGTTAAGGGTTTTGAACATTTTGCCTTTTGTATGAGAGATTTGGGTGGAATTTGGTGTTTTCATTGTAATAATTGGAATAAGGGGTACCACTCTTGTATGCTTGAAAAGCATTCACTTGTTCATTTGTTCCCCTACATTCACTTTGGTCATGTCCCAAAGTTCCACAATTCTCGCATATCCCACTTGGGATTGATGAAGATGCTACCATGGCATTAACATGATGCTTTGGCAATTTTGAGGCTTCTTCAAGTTTAGCCATAGCCTTCTCAAACTTCAAGTTAATGGTATCAATATGAGCACTAAGTTGAGCACCCAATTGAGTAATAGAGTCTACTTCATACTTTCCTCCTCTAGTAGCCTTGCAAGGTCTACTATATTGTGAGTTATGGACCGCCATTTCCTCAATCTTGTTCCAAGTTTGATTATCGTCAACTTCGGTGAACATACCATTTGATCCCATGTTGAGAATGTTTCTTGAGTCTTCATAAAGACCATTCCAAAATTGTTGTACCAAGAACCATTCGCTAAGTCCATGATGAGGGCATGAGCGACAAATTCCTTTGTATCGCTCCCAAGCTTCATACAAAGATTCTTCATCCCTTTGCTTAAAACCCGTAATTTGAGCTCTTAGCATGTTAGTCTTTTCCGAAGGGTAGAATTTTTTGTAGAAAGCTAGAGCCAACTTCTTCCAAGAGTCAATTCCAAGAGTAGCCTTATCAAGGCTCTTCAACCATTATTTTGCGGTGCCAATTAGAGAAAAAGGAAATAAGACCCATCGAATTTGGTCTTGAGTCACACCGGTTTGTGAGATCGCATCACAATAGTCACAAAAAGTCTCCATGTGAGAGTGAGGGTCTTCACTAGGCATCCCCCCAAATTGGCTTCTTTCGACTAATTGGATAAATGCGGATTTTGCAATGAAATTTCCGGTTAAGTGTTGTGGTGTGGGAGTACCATTGGGTAGGTTCTCCTCGGTTGGTACGGAATGTGATGAAAATTTAGGCATTGTGGGTTGATTTTGTGTTGGATTTTGTGTTGGGTTCTCCTCACCTTCTCTTGCAAAAGGGTTGATGAACTCAATAGTATTTGGTTGAATATCTACAACCTCACCAATACCTCTCAAAGTACCTTTATCAAGTCTTCTATTGTTGGTCGAAGTCCTTTCAATTTCGTGATCAATGGGTAACAAGTTACCTTGTGATCTTCTAAACATGTAAAATATCAAACAACTTGAAAATAATTAGAACAAACCTTGAGGAGTTTTACTTCCGTAAGGCAAAGAAAGACACAACTAATAACAATCTAAGAAAATCAAATCAAGTTAACACCGTCCCTGGCAACGGCGCCATTTTTGGTCGGACTCACTCACTTAGAGATTTAGTTTTTGGTTACTTGTCGTTAAGAGCACCTAGACCAAAACAATATTTATAACTTCACAAACAACTCTACTATTAGTAAAGAGGCAAGTAGAGGTCGGATCCCAAGGGACGGGTATTGATGTAGGATTTTCGATTGCAAGTAGCGGTGTCTAGGGGTGTCACGATTTGAGGTTGAGATGAGAAGATCACTAAACTAAATAACAATAAAAATAAACAAGCAAGATGATTAAAAAGGGATGTAAACAATTGATTAAAAGCACTAGGGTGTCATGGGGTCATAGGGGATTCATGGGAATTGATCATACAAACATATTCTCAAATTATAAGCAAGCAATTATTGTTGTGATGGATCGAGTTGGTTTATATCTTACAATCCTAGGAAGGTTTGGGTCCCAGAGCCGAATCGATTAGATTGTACAACACCTACAAGTCGACTTAATCCTCCCTACTCATCTATATGCATGGTCTAATGAGACTCGAGTTGGTTTATGTCTTACAAGTCTCATTGAAAAGGTAAGTTGATACGTGCATTTTATATAGTCTTATTAGCCTACTTTATGCACGTATTTCTATGCTTTTATCGTGGTTTTATGCTACGAAATGCCCCGAATATGGTACTTTGGTTTGTTTTGTCTTATTTGCAGGAATGAACCCAAAAGTAGTGAAATCAAGCCTTTTACCATCCTTTTAGTATGCATTTGGAGGAAGAGTGAATTTGGAGCGGGAATGAAGCTATTTTGAGATGCGCATTGGAGTAAGGAAGTTAGGCGAGCCAAGAGAGTGCTTCAATTTGCTAATTCCTGCTTGTAAGAGCCATATCTCGAGTTCTACAACAGATATTAAGGTGATTCCAGTTGTAGGTGGAAGCTTATCCTCTTAGCTTTCCAACGCCACCAACCACACCCTATTTGTCCAAGTAACAAAGGAATGGCAGCCGTTTGAAGTTCAGTGCGCGAAGCAGGAATTACGCGCTGAGAAGTGCTCGATCGAGAACTATTTTTATTCGATCGAAAGCCCATTTGCTCGATCGAGAGCTACTTCTTCTCGATCGAGTGATTAAAGGGAAAGAAGTCTTCGATCGAGAGGAATGCTAAGGAATATCACTCGATCGAGAGCCTTAAGTGCTCGATCGAGCAACAATCCTTGACGGGCTGGGCTTTTAAGCTTTATTTTCCGCAATTAGGTTAATAATCCTATTTTTCTTATAAATAGGATAGGAGGTCGACATAATGAGGGGACTTCTCCTCTCTAATTACTCTTAATACTCTGTCACTTTTACACTGTTACTTTGCTCTTTCTTTTCCGGATCACTTAATTCAGTAATTTTTTCCCTTATTCTCTTTTAATGCTTATTTCTTCTTTAATTATTGTCATTGCTTATTTTATTATGAGTAGCTAATTCCCCGTAGTATGTTAGGATTAGGGAAGCCGTGGTAGCAATGTTTTAACTGACTTATATAGATTAGTCTTGCGATAGGAATTGTATTAGGCAATTTAATTGTTATCCGGTCGAATGAATGCATGCAGGAGACTACAAATTTAGTTAACCCCGACCTAGATCGAAAGATGGGAAGGGAAGGCTTGCTTAATTACAATAGGGTATTGCAGTGAGGGCGAAAGTTAAGCTATTTACGCTCTAGGGCGGTTTAAGGACCGAAAGGTGACGACCATAGCTCTTCTTATCAATAGTCTAATCGCCTTAGTATTCCCGATAGTATAAGATCTGATAGCTGCCACGGTGGACCGACTCTTAGCATACTCCCTTCTCTTACTGTTAATTCTCTTATTCATTTCCCTCGCCTTAATCTCTAGTTTAGTTAAATCAATCAAAACCCCCAATTGTGACATTTAGACAGATAAATAGACAAATAGATAGTACACCGCCTCCCTGTGGAGATCGACCCTACTTACCGCTGACTTCTGTTAGTTGTACTTAGGTATTTATTTTTGGTACGAAACGACAGTATCAAATTTTGGCGCCGTTGCCGGGGAGGCAATCTATTTATTTATTTGTTTAATTTTATCTGTTTTGTAGCCTCGGGGATTTTTCCTTGAGGCCGTTTTAATCTTTTGTTTAGTCTTTGTTTTGATAGGCCTTACAGTACTACCTAGACAGTTCTAGGTGAAAGACATCAAAGGGAAGGCTTGAGTACCTTTGACCCATCACCAATGTCCTATTATATGGAACAAACAGGTGATTTATCATGCGGGAGATGTGGTGTTCTTTGGGCATAATGCGATCCTTTGTTTGGCAGAGAATGACGAAGTTTACGCGTTCGAGCGGCGTAGTCGAGTTAGTCAAGCAATGTAGTTGTGCCGCCACATCCACCCTATCAGTGGCCACCGCAACAAGATCCTCCCGATATACAAGAAGAAGAAATTGCGGAGCTGAAATCTTTATTAGAGACAATTGCATCTCAGATGCAAGCTCAGCAAGATCATGATAGACAATTCTACTCGCGAGTTAAGGAGCTCGAGTCTGTAGTTGCTCAGTTAGCAGCTGAGATGGAAGAAGAAGAGGTATACCTTGCCGAGAGTGGTTCTTCCCCTGAGGAAACCATGTTACCCAATGCTGAGGATGACCTCTATGACTCCGACGACGAATTTCTATCATATTTCACTAGCTTACGCGAAGATTTCAGCGCTGCACAGGAGGAATCACTCGATCGAGTGACTTATATTAGTCGATCGAGTGATTTTCCAGGAGACACTGCTCGATCGAAGGGAATTGCTGCTCGATCAAGTGGAATTCAGGAGGAAGTTGGTCGATCGAGTGATTATTCTGCTCGATCGACTGAATTGGCCATTGGGAGCATTGATGCGTTACTTGGGGTCGTTTTAGACGACAATTTTGATGATAATAATGGATACGGTGAGTCTCCCCTTTTCAAAGCCGAGCCGGATGCACTTGAGGCTGCGATTTACGGGCTGAATTCCACTGAGGAGGGTGACAAGGAGGTAGCTGAGTCGGTAATCACTCCTAGCACGGAAGAGGTAATGAATTCTTTTATCTATGATTCCGTCGTTGAGAGTGATCAACCTGAGGTATTGAACGGTAATTTGTTTATTGTTTGTTTAAATAGTGAATTGCCTCGTTTGACTTATGCTTTGCATTCTAATGCTTTGCCCCTTCCTAGTAGGTCGTTTAATTTAATGCCTTTTCACCGTCTTTATCATCACAAAATTGTTAATCTGAGATGGAGCCCCACTTTATCGCCTATTGCTCCCGCGCTCCTATATTTTGTGGATAAATTTAGGAGCTCGCATAGGAAATTTGTTAGACTTAAACGGTTTTATATTTTAATTTCCTATTCTGTTATTCCACTTTGGTGCTACTTATGCTGTTGTGTAGCACATGCGCAGGTTTATGATTTAATGCTGCGCGCTTTGAGCTGTTTTAATTATGATTAATTATAGAGGCTCGAAGAAAAGAAGGTCGAGCTGGGACCTGACTGAAGCTAGCGCTACCCGGGAGGCAACCCGGCGATTTTATTTTGCTTTTTATTTCAATTTCAGTTGTAATAAATGGTTTTTATACCATAGACTATCTCAGTATGCTTGTCTTGTTAGTTTGCGGCTGTTTTTCATTGCGTTTTGCAGGTACTCGCTGAGAACTACTCGATCGAGTAGTTTCTCTACTCGATCGAGCACTTTTGCTGAGAACTCCTTTCGATCGAGCAGAATTTCCACTCGATCGAGCATCTGCAAAGTAAGAAACCACTCGATCGACCTAGTTTCTTCTCGATCGAGCTGTTCTTGGATGCCCACTCACTCGATCGACCACTGTTGGACGGATATCGAGTGTATTTGACTTGGATTAGCTTCCTGAGACGGTTTTCCGGGCCCTTAGCAACCTCCCATTTCATGGTCGGTTTGGGGAGGTCCCCTTTATTCGCGCTATCTTGTGAGTTTTCCGCATTTACTCTCTTTCTCTTTCAGTTTGCATTTCCTTTCCTTGTTTTGGTACAATGAGGGCATTGTACGGTTTGGTTTGGGGAGGTTATGCATCCATATCTGTGTCTGCATTTTGATTTCACTGCATTTCAGTTATCACGTTTAATTTATGTTTGCATTGTTGTTTATTTTTGTTAAAATTCAAAATCTCATAAAAATTAAAAAAATTAGAAAAATTAGAAAAATTCAAAAAACATTCACGTGTATTTTAGCATATAGGTTGAGTCGGAACGGTCGATTTCCATGATGAAATTGCACTATTAATTGTCTTTTTGCTTAAGCCTTGCATTGAATTAATTATCTTATTAGCTTTGTCTTATTGCATATCTACGAGTTAATGTTTAATTTAGCTGAACGAATAGACTCGACCTGAAATTTTGGCAACCTTCTTATAATTTCTAAGATTTAGGGCCTTATAAACTGGTGTCATTTGTGACCAGTTTCATGTAGGATTGTGATTAGTTACTCCTTGCATAACATGTATCATTAATCTGCACGTATATGAAATTCAATTGCTTTTTGCCGTCATACATTCGGGTTAGCGGTTGGTGTCACATGCAGGGAGATGCTTACATTTCCCTTTTCTTTCATTTTTACCCATTTAACTCCACATTAGCCAAATTTGTCTATTGACTCTTAACTACATTCCAAATTTAGCCTGCCTTGTCAAGCTAGTTTAGATCGTTCTGCGGTATATTGTCTATTGTATCAAATGTTGGCGCATATTCTGTTGATTCGGAGTTGGTATTTTATGAAGGAAAGGAGGATGATGAACAAATGACGTGAAAAAGAAAAAAAAAAGAAGTTGAAAAAAAAAATTGAAAAAAGAAAAAAAAAAGAAGAAGAAACCGAAAAAAAAATAGAAAGAAAAAGAAAAAAAAAGATTTTGTTTAAGACGATTTGACTCCTATGTTCTATCTTATATCATTTGAGGAGTGTTTCTGGTTTGGTTTGGTGAGATTTTATGCCAAATGAAGGGCATTGTGCTTAATCAATGATTGAGTTTGAAATGGATGTTGTCATATGGTTCTGTTTAGGTGCTAGCTTGATCACCTATACCTCCACATTCCCATAAATGTTTTGCCTTTTCTTACCCATTGCCTCACTTTACCATATTTTTGTAAGCCCTCGGCTGTGACAGGACCTTGTTTGGTTGGAATGTGTGAACGGTAGCTAGAATTGTCTATCATATTAGTTGCATGCATGTTCATGTGGGTTGTAGTCTAGGTGAGCGACTATACTTCTTTTCTCCCTTACATTCATATGCTTACCCTTTGCTTCATGAGAGAAGAGTGACCCGTGAGAGTCCATCATTAAAGGTCTTGCAAGGTCGACGGTTCAGCTTTATTATAAACATCTTATAACTCGTTTGCATTTGACTATTTGCTATAGGTGTTAGTTTGCTTGCATTAAATTGGCTTAAGTGGGCATTTGTAGCTAGCTCTGAGTTATCTTTTTCCGTTCCTTTAGTTGCATTTTAGTTTACTCGGGGACGAGTAAAGGTTTGGTTTGGGGAGATTTGATACGTGCATTTTATATAGTCTTATTAGCCTACTTTATGCACGTATTTCTATGCTTTTATCGTGGTTTTATGCTACGAAATGCCCCGAATATGCTACTTTGGTTTGTTTTGTCTTATTTGCAGGAATGAACCCAAAAGTAGTGAAATCAAGCCTTTTACCATCCTTTTAGCATGCATTTGGAGGAAGAGTGAATTTGGAGCGGGAATGAAGCTATTTTGAGATGCGCATTGGAGTAAGGAAGTTAGGCGAGCCAAGAGAGTGCTTCAATTTGCTAATTCCTGCTTGTAAGAGCCATATCTCGAGTTCTACAACATATATTAAGGTGATTCGAGTTGGAGGTGGAAGCTTATCCTCTTAGCTTTCCAACGCCACCAACCACACCCTATTTGTCCAAGTAACGAAGGAATGGCAGCCGTTTGAAGTTCAGTGCGCGAAGCAGGAATTACGCGCTGAGAAGTGCTCGATCGAGAACTATTTTTATTCGATCGAAAGCCCATTTGCTCGATCGAGAGCTAATTCTTCTCGATCGAGTGATTAAAGGGAAAGAAGTCTTCGATCGAGAGGAATGCTAAGGAATATCACTCGATCGAGAGCCTTAAGTGCTCGATCGAGCAACAATCCTTGACGGGCTGGGCTTTTAAGCTTTATTTTCCGCAATTAGGTTAATAATCCTATTTTTCTTATAAATAGGATAGGAGGTCGACATAATGAGGGGACTTCTCCTCTCTAATTACTAGGGATGGCAATGGGTCGGGGACCCGACCCAGACCCTGAGGGTCGGACCCTAATGGGTCGGGTATGGGTCTCATTTTTTCAGACCCAATGGGTATGGGTCGGGTATGGGTCTTAAGAAAATATTTCGGGTCCGGGTCCGGGTCTAAGTTATGAGACCCATACCCGACCCTTAGACCCTTTATTAAAGAAAAAAAAATCAAAATTACAACTTTTCTGAATTCATACAGGCAGACTGTAGAAACCCAACTAAAGTCTCTTTCTCTTCCCTCATCCCATAAAATGATAAAACTCAACCAAACTCTTCTGACAATACCACCACTCCACCACTGACACAAGAAAACCACCACCGACTGCCAACCACCTCTCTAATAGCCGGCGACCGACAACCACCATTAACGGCAGATTAATAAACTCATAATGTTAAAGTAGTATGATTTTTTTTTTTTAATAATATAGACTTTATAGCTGTTAATCTTGTTACTAAAGTGGCTGAAACTCGGACCCGCGGGTAGACCCAGACCCTACCCTTACCCATAGGGTCCGGGTATGGGTCCTCAAATTTTAGACCCTTACGGGTCTGGGTCCGGTACGGGTCCAAAGGGAAAATCTCGGGTCGGGTCCGGGTCTAGGCGGACCCTACCCAGACCCTACCCATTGCCATCCCTACTAATTACTCTTAATACTCTGTCACTTTTACACTGTTACTTTGCTCTTTCTTTTCCGGATCACTTAATTCAGTAATTTTTTCCCTTATTCTCTTTTAATGCTTATTTCTTCTTTAATTATTGTCATTGCTTATTTTATTATGAGTAGCTAATTCCCCGTAGTATGTTAGGATTAGGGAAGCCGTGGTAGCAATGTTTTAACTGACTTATATAGATTAGTCTTGCGATAGGAATTGTATTAGGCAATTTAATTGTTATCCGGTCGAATGAATGCATGCAGGAGACTATAAATTTAGTTAACCCCGACCTAGATCGAAAGATTGGAAGGGAAGGCTTGCTTAATTACAATAGGGTAGTATTGCGGTGAGGGCGAAAGTTAAGTGTTTACGCTCTAGGGCGGTTTAAGGACCGAAAGGTGACGACCATAGCTCTTCTTATCAATAGTCTAATCGCCTTAGTATTCCCGATAGTATAAGATCTGATAGCTGCCACGGTGGACCGACTCTTAGCATACTCCCTTCTCTTACTGTTAATTCTCTTATTCATTTCCCTCGCCTTAATCTCTAGTTTAGTTAAATCAATCAAAACCCCCAATTGTGACATTTAGACAGATAAATAGACAAATAGATAGTACACCGCCTCCCTGTGGAGATCGACCCTACTTACCGCTGACTTCTGTTAGTTGTACTTAGGTATTTATTTTTGGTACGAAACGACAGTATCATAAGTCATGGGTAAAAAATGCAAGGATTCATAGGCTCGCATTTCATCAAACAGAACATGTGCATAAGTTGAGATCACAACAAGCAAGCAAATAAACTATGAAAACATATTAAATTAAGCATGAATCATTCCCCATGTTGGTTTCCCCTAATTAACCATTAGCCCTAGTTAAGGAAACTACTCACTCATTATCAAGTTTAGCATGTTAACAAGGTTGTCAATCACATTAACAAAGCAAAACATGATGAATAAATGAAGATGATTAACAATAATTAAAAAGGGATTAAGAGAATTATACCTACTAATGATTCCAAAATAAAGCAAAGAGTAATAGAAGTACTTGATGATTGATTGGAAGGTTGTCAATCTCCCAATAATAACCCAAATAATCTTCAATTACCCAAAATAAAAGATGAACAAAAGAGAAATTAAGGAAATGAGATTTGTATTAAGACTTGATTAGAAGTTGATTACAAGATTAAGAAGAGATTAGAATGATATAAACTATACTAAGGATTGAAAAGAAGAACATGATTATCTAATTAGACTAATGGGGTATTTATAGTGGGGATTAGGTACACAAATTAGGGTTTACTAAGGGCTTAAATGACGATTAAGTCCTTGAGGAATTGCTACTCTTAGAAAAGATGCGAGTCTCCTTTTTGCCGGTCTTTCATAAATATGCGCACCTTTCATGGAGGGAAGAAAAGGACGTATGGGACTGTAAGGGAATCCGAGCGTCCAAGGTGTCGGAACGAGCGGATTTCCTGGTGGATGGACGGGCGGATTGATAGGCTGGACGATCGGATTGTTCTGTAGTTGGACGGGCGTCTTGATGGCAAAGACGCTCGGATTCCTCACGTCTTGGACGGGCGTCTTGCCTAGTTGGACGGGCGGATTTCGTCACAGCTTTCTTTTCTTCTTTTCTTCTTCCAATAATCCTCCGGGATTTAGTCAGGGATGCAAGGATTTCTTCATCATTGCCCATCTACTATAATATGTACAAAGGCCTTCTAGTCTTGTCTTCTCTTTGATGCTTGGTCATTAGATTCGATCAATTTAGCTCTATTTTGCCATGAAAATGCAAGGTTTGCACTCCTCTCCTACCAAAGAAACAAAACCTCAAAGAATATGCAAAACAAAGGACTAAAGATAGTAAATGACCCAAATATGCACTAAAAAGCATAGGAACGAGGCTATTTCGGGGACTAAATGTGCTCAAATAATGGTCACATCACAAACTTAATAAAATACTATAAAATCGGTACGTAGATCTTACCCTCGACGCAAGGATCACAAGAATGTAGAGGATGATGAATTCCGACCTCTCAAGCTCCGGGATTTGTCAATAATGCGAAGTACGTAGGTTGAAATCTCTTTTGAAGTAATTAGGTTTAATAAAAGTGTTTAGTGTTGATGACGGAAAGCTTTATATACCAATTCGCATTATTAACAAAACCCGACAAAACATTACTCGTAAACCAAGCTACTCGATCGAGCAACTAACGTACTCGATCGAGTGCCGCTTACTCGATCGAGTGCCCAGGCTACTCGATCGAGTACCCTACAGGCAGAACATTGTTTTAAAATTCAAAACACCCTTACTCGACAGAGTAAGGCCCACTCGATAGAGTACCCAGAGGCTCATAAAACCGTAGTATTACATTCTCGACCACCCTATCTCCACCATTTTGCAATGTATCTGCTCCATCGTGTATTCATGATTGAATCGGCGACCTCATCGGCGGAAATATGCCTAAATTTCAGAAGAAAAACAATAAATACGATCTCCGAACTTACCAATTAATGAATTGGAAAATGGGGGCATGATTTAGAGGAAAATAGAAAAGATTAGTGGTTGGTGTATTGGATTAATGTTCAATATTGAAATGATGGAGGAACGTGATTGATTTTCTTTGGTTAAAAATGGTGGATTAAAAAGGAAATGGCAATATCAATGTTGCACATAACGAAGGAAGTCGGTGGGGCTAGATGGATTTAATTAATGAATTTAAGTTAAGCGCAAATATCAGCCATACATTCCACTTTTAATCCAAGGGAGGATGGTCGTTCTCACCGAGTGTTCGTTCTCACCGAGATCCTACCTATATATATATATATATATATATATATATATATATATATATATATATATATATATATATATATATATATATATATATATATATTTTGAGTCCCTCACATATAGATTAAAGTTCATATAAGTCCCTCATATATTTTGAGTCCCTAAGTCCTCACTACATCTCTTGGATGTTCCAATATTGATGGTTGAGATTAAAAGCAAAAAACACACTTAACACTAATTAGTTTCTTATACACTAATTAATTCTACTCTCTCTCTATCTTTAATTATACATTCACTAATTGATTATTCTACCCAATTAACACTATCTTTTGCCTTCTTATATTTTCAAGTTTTTACAAAAGTTTTTTTGAGAGAAAGTTTATAAAAACTTTATGACACTTTTACTGTTTTAAAAGTGTAATTCTAAAAAAAGTGTAATTTTAACAAAAAGAAAGCGATTTTGACGAATATTATTTTGAAATTTCAAATTTTGAAGCAAGTTTACGACAAATTTAGCGTTTTACGACAAATTTGAAATTTTGAAGCAATTTTACGTCAATTTTTGAGAAATATTTTTTTTTTTCAAATTTTAACACAACTCATTGTTTTTTGGTGTTGACCAAGAGTATCCCCTACCGACCGTTGGGGCAATCTCCTTCGGGGTACTGAAGGCAATTTAATGGGTTGACCCCTCCCAAGTTTGACTTTTTCATTCGCAAGAGTCAGGAATTGAACCCCTGACCACTTGTTTAAGAGATGAGAGCTCTTACCACTCACACCAGCCAACTTTGGTTAACACAACTCATTGTAAATTGAGTGATTTATAAGTGTAACTTTAGTCTTTTAGAAGTGTAACTTTAGTCCATTAAAGTGTAATTTTAGTCCATTAAATTGTAATTTTAGTCCAGAAGTGTAACTTTAGTCCATTAAATTGTAATTTTAGTCCAGAAGTGTAATTTTAGTCAATTAAAGTGTAATTTTATTGTAATTTTAGTCCATTGAGAGTGTATCTCTAGTCCATATTAAAAGTGTAACTTTAGTCCATTGAGAGTATAACTTTAGTCCATTGAAAGTGTAACTTTAGTCATTGAGAGGGTAACTTTAATAGAGATAAGTGTAATTTTAATGAAAATAAGTGTAATTTTAATAGATAAAAGTGTAATTTTAATGGAGAAAAGTATAACTTTAATAATGGAGAAAAAAAAATGTAACTTTAACAAAAGAAGTGTAATTTTAATAGATAAAAGTGTAATTTTAATGGAGAAAAGTGTAACTTTAATAATAGAAAAAAATGTAACTTTAATAGAAAAAAGTGTAACTTTAATAGAAAAAAGTGTAACTTTAATGGAAAAAAGTGTAATTTTAATAGAGAAAACTGTAATTTTAACAAGTGTAACTTTAACAAGATAAGGTGTAACTTTAATAAATATGGAAAAATGTAACTTTAATTGAGAAAACTGTAACTTTAATTAAGAAAAATGTAACTTTAATAGAGATTAAAAAAAACACCAACAATCATATCTAAAATTTAACAAAAAAATTAAAAACTAAAAACAAAAAAAAACACAAAAAAAAACACAAAAAAAAGTAAAAGAAAAATAAAACAAAACACCAACATCAGTACAACACCACCATCAAAACTTATAGGAAAAAAAAAAGCAAAAAATCATAAAATCATAAAGCAAATATGAAAAAGCAAATCATAAAGTAAATCTGAAAATAGAGAAATGAGGGACAAGAGGAGGGGCTGACGGAGGACGGTAGGCGGTAGGGGGAGTGTCGGTGGTCGTAGGGCAGGGGAGAAGAGACTGTGATGGTGACGGGGAAAGAAGGTCATGGTTGGTGGTCGTTGGTGATGGTGGTGAGGCAGACGTGAGGGGGAGGTGGTTGTCGGTAGATCTGGCGTGGGGGAGAGGGTCGGTGGTGGTGGATGTGTGGTTGTGCGTGGCTGTGTGGAGGTGGTGGTGGTTGGTGGAGGAGGTCGTGGTTGGTGGTCGTGGGGCAGATTTGTGCGTGAGGGTGAGGGTCGTGGCTGTGTGGAGGAGGTCGTGGGGGTGGTGGATGCGTGGTTGTGTGGAGGTGGAGGTGGTTGGCGGAGTAGGTCGTAGTTGATGGTCGTGCTTGGTGGTCGTGGAGCAGAATTGTACATGAGGGTGAGGGTCGAGGCTATGTGGAGGAGGTCGTGGGGGTGGTGGAGGCGTGGCTGTGTGGAGGTGGAGGTGGTTGGCGGAGGAGGTCGTAGTTGGTGGTCGTGGTTGGTGGTCGTGGGGCAGATTTGTACATGAGGGTGAGGGTCGAGGGTATGTGGAGGAGGTCGTGGGGGTGGTGGATGCGTGGCTGTGTGGAGGTGGAGGTGGTTGGCGGAGGAGGTCGTAGTTGGTGGTCGTGGGGCAGATTTGTACATGAGGTTGAGGGTCGAGGCTATGTGGAGGAGGTCGTGGGGGTGGTGGATGCGTGGCTGTGTGGAGGTGGTGGTCGGGGATGGGTAGGTCAGTAGTGGTGGTGGTGTAAGGTAGTGGTGGGTATTGAATTAATTTGGTTTTTTTTTTTTTTTTGTTAGGATGAGAGTATTTATTTGGGTTTTGAATTAATTTGGATTTTAGAGAGGGAGTAGAGAAATGAATTGTGTTAATGAGAGAGAAGTGGGTGGAAAAATAAATGTTATATAGTGGATTAATAATTGATTAATATAGATTAGTAAAGTAGAGAGGGGGGTCTTTAATTAGGCATTAATCACCTCTTTTTTGCTTTTAATCTCAGCCCTCCAACTCCCTCATCTAAGGGCTCTAAGGAAGACTTATGGACTCAAGGGAAGGAGAAGGACTTACATGATCCTAATACTATATATATATAGGCCGGATCCGGTGAGGCCGTTAATTATGGTGAGGCGGCCGGCCTCACCAAATTCCTTGGGGCGGACTGATTCTTAAACTTGGGGTGGACTGATTCTTCCTGACTTGGGCGGACTGATTCAATTTGGGCTGAAAACTTGGGGTTATTCCTAACTTTTCATTTGACCCAAATATTTTCTCTATCGAAAATAAAAAATCAAGAGCGCAAAATACTTACCCCTTCTCTATAAAAATATAACAAACGACGGAGCGCTTTCCGAAGAAGATTTTGAATCAACAACAATTGCAGCGATTTTCTTGAAATTGTTCATAGATTTCATCAAAACAACATACAACAACGTCATTTAAGCAATTTTCGAAGAAGATTTTGATTAATTTCCAGGTAATTTCATAATTTTGATCAAAATTGAGCATATTCATATAATTCTGTTAATTCACTCATAAATTGATGATATAAGGCTCGATTGATCTAAATTGAGCGATTTCCTAAATATAAGGTTCAAATTTTATCAAAATTGAGCGAATTCCTTAATATAAGGCTGGTGATTTTCTTAACCTCGCGATTTTGATGTTAACCTCGCGATTTCGTACTCCTTAATACATCGTTTTTGATGATTTTGTAGCTCTAATTGCTATGGAGATTGTAGATATTACAATGATTGATTATGATAGTGCTATTGAAACAGGTATTTCGTTTTTTGTGTAATTATTATATAATCTCTTGTTTAAATTATTGTTTTCTATTTCACTTTTATTTTATGAATGTCGGAGCTATTATTGTAATAGTGTAATTGTGCTATTATAATGATATAAGTGTGTTACTTTTTTTTTTTTGGACGGAATGAACATATTAAATTAAAGACAAAGGGAGTTCAAATACATCACGGGGGAGGGTCGGGGCTTAGTGTCGTACAAGCCGAAATAAAATCTGAATTACAATAATCAATTACAAAAGAAGGGGCATGAGCCCAAACATAGGCTCCATTGCGAGAGCTAGTGTCTTTAAGAGCAAACTTAGCTATAGCATCCGCTACTTTGTTGGCGCTTCTTTTCTCAAATACAAGCTTCAAATGGGATGAGTCTTTTAATTTTTCCCTACACTCAATCAAAATGTTAGCAAAGGGACCACAAGGTGAATGGAGATTCGTAATGGCATTGACCGCATTAAGACAATCCGAGGCAATCACAAATTTACTTGTTAACTGAGACGCAAAACGCAACCCTTCTCTAATCGCAAGAACCTCACAAATAAAGGGAGAAGGGGCAGCCAGTCTAATGGCCCATCCTCTAACCCAAGATCCAATACTATTCCTAGTGACACACCCGATACTAGTGACGGAGGAAGAAGGAGAGAATGCCGCATCAACGTTGATTTTAAACCAATCGCACGGTGGAGGGGCCCAGCTACGCAAGCAAAAGGCAGAAGGAGGACAAACTAAAGAGGGGGAAGGGTGGGTGTGGCTGTTGGCAGCAGCCCAGGAAGAAGCTTGTGAGGAAATGTTCTCACCAAGGCGAGAGCACGGGGGGTTAGAAATAGGCGAGAAAACAGAGATGCAACGGTATGTCCAAAGTCGCCAAGTAATAAAGGAGAAAAGGGTGATCCAAGAAGAGTCAGGCGAGGTGCAGTTAGAGTGAAGCCACGGTTGGAGGTCGAGAGAGAAGAAGGAATTTTTAACTTTGAAGTAAGACCAGACCGCGCTCGCTCGACTACAGTCTCGGAGAATATGAAGGGAGGATTCGGGAATGGAGGGGTTCTCACAAAGGTTGCAGCGGGAGGAGGGAATGATGGACCGAGAATGAAGGGTGGAATTGTGGGGTAATTTGTTCCACCACACCAACAAGAGAAACAATTTTATCCTGGGTTGGGTAGGCAAGTCCCATAACCAGAGGAGGTCAAAGGTGAAAGAAGGAGGGGAAGGGGAAGGAACAGATAGAGAGGCACTTGTCATTTTGCGGCTAATGAATAACAGTTGTGCACCTAGCTATATGTGGTATGAAAATGATGTGTATGTATAAGCGTGTTAGAATCTAGTTGTTAATGTGTTATAGTAACGGCGTACATGTGTTATAATAAGGGTGTTAGTGTGTTATAATAATGTGTGCATGTTGAATTGATTGTGTTACAATAATGGTTTAGCTATGTCACTATAATGGTTTCATCATGTTATACTAATGGATTTATTGTGTTACAATAACGGTTTAATCATGTTACAACGACAGTTTAATCGTGTTACAATAAAGATTTAACCGTATTACTATAATGGTTTATGAGAAAATAGAACTATAAGAAAAAATGGTTAGAAAGATAGAGAAGGAGGAGATCCAAATGTTTTTAAGGTGAGTTCACATAAATAATGTTGACATGCTTGAGTGTTATAATTGGGATGCCAAGTTTGTTCAGCGATTTGCTGTTCTTGGCCAATGCAACATATTTTTTGATAGGGTAAAAAGTTATTTTAATCATGTTGTATTACCCCTTTTTGTGTAGTGGTGTTATGATATAGCTCTTTACTTGTGTTTTATTTGATTAAGTGGTGTTATGGGATTGTAAATTATCACAAACATACGCCTCTCTCTCTAACTCTTCTCTCTACTTTTTTTCTCTGAAAATCCCCTCCAGAAAAACCTAACCTTTGATCCACTTCAGCCGCCACCCACCCTCTACTCTCCCTCTCCTTCAATCCTTTCGCCGGAGATACGGTTTTCTTATCCCATCTCCAGCGACCCTCACTTCCGTACAAATTAACACACTTTTAATCAATTTCTGCCCATTTTCTTGGGATCTGACTTTTTCCGACCCGTAGCTCCGATCGGCGTGATTCTCCGGCCTCCCTCCTTCTTCCTGCTCATTGGTCCTTGTGTTTCTGTCGTTATCGTCGATCCCTGTGTTGGCGTTGGTCACTAAGGTGGTGTTCTGTTCGGTGTACCTCTGTTAATCGTTTTCCGGTGTTTGTCGCTGCAAACTTGGGCTCCTGTCCCTTCGTTTCCTCGTCCTGTCACAGATGACCTTGCATGCAACCCAGGGGTGATCCCCTTTTGTTTCAAGTTTATGTCGGTTTTTCCGATTTCTTTGTGGTGTCCATGAGCATAGCTCGTTGGGTCGGTTAGGGATCGATAGGTGATCCCCCCCATTTCCCTCATCTATCGGTCTTTAACCTTTTTTTGTGTCGTTGCCCTTTGTTCTTCGGGACGGTTTAGGACCGATTGATGATCCCCCCATTTCCCCCCATCTTTCGGTTCTTTGTCTCTTTTGTGCTTTGTGTTAGGGTTGGTTGGCTTTTGCATGCAAGGCAGTGGTCCTGGGAGGATCTGCTTGGTGAAATGGGTGTCGTTTGTTAGTTTGTTTGCTATTTGTTGGGTCTTTCTAGTTTGGCCACCTTTTGGCACCGTCGGTCTGACTCGCTTTTGATGGTGGCTTGGTCCATCTTTTGGTTGTGGGGCTCGGTCCGTCTTTCTTTTGGTTGAGGGTGAAGCTGGAGGTTTTGTTGGTTGTTTCTGCTTTTGTTTCGGAGTGCTGATCCAGTCGTCTTGGACACTAGTTGGTTTTTTGTGTGTTTTTGTGTGGGGGTGTCGGAAGGATTGTGTGGGTTTGGGTTGGTCTTTGGTGTTGGGTGGTTTGGATGGGGTGGTCTTTCACAATTCTAATGTCGTCTTTTTACTTTATTTTGGTCTTTTTTCTCCAAATAACCTCCCTTTATGGGAGACTATCGGTTAGGTTTAGTTATGCTATATGGAATAATGGCCGGTCAAAGGCGTCATTGGTAGTGATTGATGGATGGTTGGTTAGGGGGAGCTCTCTTGCCTTTCTTATCACCTTACTTCCTTTCTTGAGTTGTTGGTCTTTGGACTGTTGGGACCGATCGCCACGGTGTAGGAGATTCCTCTCCACTGAAGACAAGCTTGTTCAGCTCGTTCTTCCTCCTTTATTTCTACGCTCTTGTGGCGTAAGTGCACCTGGCTCGTCTCGTTGGCTTATGGAAGTTGTTTGTATTGCTGATGGTTTGGAAGAAGCGGCTCGTGGCCTTTCTATATCATCTTACCAGCTTGTCACTTGGCGTCTCTTTTGTCATGAGACGGTTTTAGTTTTATTAGATTTATGGTTTGTTTTTATCTTAGCTACTGTTCAATGTATTATTAGGATCGCTCATGCTATAGCTATGTCTATAGCCTAAGAAAGCGATCTTTTTCATTCTGACAAAAAAAAAAAAAAAATGGTGTTATGGTATACCCCTCAGGCCCTAAGTTCAAGTTTCTTTGGCACATTCTACAGTTATTAGCTTAAACTGGGGGAGCAGGTGCAAATACTGCACAAATGCATGGGTTCGAAATAAATATAACTTAATTAATTTAGGGGTACAATGACTAGAACTTGTCATGACATGAGCAATGCGTTACGATAGCATACCATAGCAACAAAATTTTGGGTTTATGTAAGCCACTATAATTAATTAGTTGAAACTGATACTGTCTAAGTAGTATTGAATATTGGTTATATGGTTTTGGTTTATGGCATATAAAAAGGATGAAAAGGTTGGCGGAGAATAGGGACTGAACCATGAAATGTATGTATCTAGGGCTACATTTCAAATTATAAATTGCGGAGTATTTTTTTTCGGATTTGATAATTACACATGCTTTTACCCGGCCCTTATTATTATAGCTTATATGCTTCGTAATATTTGAGCCACATTGTTAACAAGTTTTAAGCATTTACGGATAGTATACCATACTAATCGTACCCTAAATGAGTCAATTTATACTTCGTAACCATTATTCTAGCTATTTTAAAGACGATAAACTTATTTGAATTTGGAAGAAAATTTATGCGAAATTTGTTTTCAAACTTGTACTTGGTATATAACATATTTTGTTATTTGACTACTCCCATATTGTTCAGGTGAAACATGGATTGGAAAGATTAAGAACTTGCTCTTAAAATGTTGCGACATTTGGAAGCTTCGTGGATGCAAAACCGAACAAAAATGAAAAATAGAGAAAATAGGCTTAATCCCACGCAGTACAATACTACTTATAATTTATAAACAAGACAAAATAGAGAAAGAAAAAAAAAATCTAATCCCAAGCCCTAGGTTCAATGTGTTACCTACTAGAAGTAATATACTAGCAGAAAAGCAAAAAAAGAAAAATCAAAACCTACTACTTGCTTATGGGATTCAAACTAGGGGTGTTTAACAGTGCGGGTCGGCCGGGTCTGGGACGGGTCAAGGGCGGGACGGGTTGTGTCTAAGCGGACCCGGACACAGCCCGGAGTATAGGACGGGTCGTCACAGGCCGGGCCGGTTCATGTGAAGGCCGACCCGGAACCAGCCCGGTAGGGTTGAATGGCGGGTTGGCGGGCCGGGTCTAGTACGGGTTAGCTGGCCGGGTCTAGTACGGGTCTGGATATTAAAAAAAGGCGTGGGAATGCTGTGGGACGTGGGACGTGGGACTGGATATCAATGCTCCTGGGAAATTGTATCAATCAATTGAAGATATTTTTGGAAAATATTAAATGTGTGGGAATGCTCAGGGGCGTGGGACATATGGGTATTGATGGATTGGTTGAAAATTTTATCAATTTGTTAAGACGACTAATAAAAAATAACAGAGAAAGTAGAAAATAACAAATTGCATACGTAATCAAAAAGTTTAATATTATTCCATATTTCATAATAGAAGCGACATACATTCGATAACTCCGTAATTAAACTACATAATTATTTGACGTACATAATGACGACGGAAATAGATAGTGAAAATTGAAATGGAAGCGACATACATTCGATAACTCCGTAATTAAATTACATAATTATTTGACGTACATAATGACGACGGAAATAGATAGTGAAAATTGAAATGACCCGATTTAAATATCACGAGTAATGCCATGAGCATGCTTTAAATGACGATACAAGACGTCGTGGCCTTGATCGGACCTCCATTTGTAGTCTCGACTAATATTATCAGCTTCACAAACCTTGCAAATACACTTGAATTCATTATTCGTATTTGGAATGGAGATTTTCTGGAAGTACGTCCATACGAATATTTCCGGCCGGTTGGCCTTTTTTTTTTTTGAGATTTCAAATAAGAAGAATGATGAGTAGAAGATTATAGAGTTATGAGTTTTTTAAAATTTGAATATGTTAAATGGATTATGGGAATATTTATAAGAGGAAGGTAGATAAATTTAGTAAATAAGGCCCTGTTCTTTTGGACTTAAAGTTGCTGAACTTAACTTAATTTTTCTGAACTTAACTTATTTTTGCTGAACTTAACTTATTTTTGCTGAATTTTTCTGAACTTAATTTTTCTGAACTTAATTTTGCTGAACTTTTCTGAACTTAATTTTGCTGAATTTTGTTGAACTTAACTTATAATAGTTTAACTTTTCTAAATTAAAATAATCTTACTTAAATTAACTTAATTTAATTTCACCTACTACTACTACTACTACTACTACTACTACTACTACTACTACTACTACTACTACTACTATAATAATTCCCTTCAAAAAAAATAATAATAATATTTAATAATAATAATAATAAAGAAATATAACTAAAAACACAAATAAAGATTATAAAATACTTAATTTATATAAGTTAATATTTTCGTACACATTACCTAATACATAAAAATAAAAAGTAAATCACATTACTTTTTTTTTTCTTTCTAATCATCTAGTTCCATATTATCATCTTCCTCGTCACTTTCTTCATCTTCATTTGAGCTCACCCCGTCAAATCCATTGCCTCGCCAAATGTTCTTGACTATGTTATTTCGCACCTTGTACATAACTTTTTTTCCGCTTCTTATCAAACATGTCTAAATCTTTTGTCCCTAGAACGTTCTCATGTTGTATAACAGGTATCCCATGAGTGTGCATCCGTAAAAAATTATGAAGTGTGAAATTAGAAACAATAATGGGCATTTGATCCTTAGGTGACATTTGAGGCATAACTTTCAACACCTTCCACCTTTTTTTCAATTGACCAAATGTCATTTCAACTTTCATTCTCAATGACGAATGTCGGTAATTAAAATACTCTAACATACCTTCGGGGGATAGGTAAGAATTCGGCTTTAAATAAATGTTTTTTTTTGAAAAAATTATATAGAATAATAATTAATCTCGAATTGTTTATACAACGGATTTGAACGAAAATTGTATCTATTTTTTAAAACTCGTCAATATTATGAAACTTATTATTCTGCTGAACTTTTCTGAACTTAATTTTGCTGAACATTTCTGAACTTAATTTTGCTGAACTTAATTTTACTGAACTTTTCTGAACTTAATTTTGCTGAACTTAACTTAACTTAATTTTGCTGAACTTTTCTGAACTTCACTTAATTTTGCTGAACTTAACTTATAGAAAGTGACTTTAAGTCCAAAAGAACAGGGCCTTGTGATAAAAAGGACAAAAAAATTGAATTGAATTCAAGAAGGGCGTTGAATCACTTGAATGCAGCAACCAGCCAACCACTTCTTCAATTTCTTTTTTTTTTTTAAATAAGCATATTTGTCCTTTTTAGTTATAGAAAAAGGTAAAAAATGATTTGATTTTTAAATTACAATAATTAAGGTTTGATATCCCAAAAAAAAAAAAGGCTTGGTCGAAATTATTATAACTCTTTCAAATAATACCAAATTAAATTAATTTGATATTAATTTAATAATTATAATAATTAAGATGCCTACGTATCTAGAAAGAATCAAAGCCCACGTAGTTCTTTACTTACCTGACTTACCGTAATTACTAGGTTAGGATGGTGGTAAGAATTTTCTACCCTTGTATTTGAGATTGGTGAGATGGAATGACGTCTTCACGGTCGATTAAAAGCAATGGCTCTCCTTCATTAAGACTCACTTGATATTCAATGCCTTGTAATCGGTCCCTTGCCAAATCCCAATCTTTCTTGATCACGCACATTTTTATTGTCTCTGGCCCTAAGCTTGATCTTTGTTCGGTGACCACTCTTCCACCTGCACTAAAAGCAGACTCGGACGCCACTGTGGACGCCGGAACAACAAGACAATCCCTAGCAACTCTTGACAATAATGGATATTGGGCCGAATGTATACTCCAATACTCAAGGACGTTAACTTCTACTTCGGTCGGTCCAAAAGTCAAATAGTCATCAAGATTTTTGGTGGTGGAAGGGGTGGAGGAGGAAGAACCCCCTTTTCTCCCTAAAATAGATCGTAATTTAGAGTCCATACGACTACTCTTTTGCACATTACTTTCGGTGATTGTTGTTAGCGAGGTAGGTCCAGCATAGATAGCACATAGTTTACGCAAAATACTAAGACAACTACTAATATAAGCGTCAACATCATAAGGGATTTTTAACAACTCATAATAATATTCTAGCATGTTCTTTAAACCTGGAACTTTAACATACGGATTAAGTATGCATGCAATACCATATATTTTAGGAAATTCAGTAAAATATTCCAACCACTTTTTCTTCATATCAACTACAACATCTTTTAGCGCGGCCTCGAATTGTTCAGCATCATTAAAAGCAATCACAATTTCTAAACATGCATAAATAACCCAATGTACATTAGGCTCATAAACATAAGAGAAAATAAGTGTAGCACTCTTATATGCACTTAAAAGATCACAAACATGTCTAGCAATTACCACATAGACTCGTCAATTTCTTCATTTTCTTGTGTTTTGTGATGTGTGTTATACAATTCAGTAATTACGTTTTTGTATTTAATGGCTTTTTTCAGCAAATCATAGGTGGCATTCTACCTTGTCGGACAATCTTTAGACCAATCAACTGGAGCTAGTCCATTTTTTTCACACAACTCTTTGTAGTGGCGTCTTATGGCTTGAGTTTTTCGAACCCAATGGACACATTTTCTAATAGGCATAATTAAAGGTTCAAGAAATTTAATTCCTTCTTGAGCGGATAAATTAATAATATGAGTACAACATCTTACATGCACAAGTTCACCATCAAGTAGTAGAAGTTTTGTCATTTTACTAATAACATATTCAATGCATTTTGTATTAGCGGAAGCATTATCAAACGAGATAGAAAAAATTTTGTCAACTATTTTAAACTCTTCACAAGTTTCTTTAATACGCAAAAAAATGTTATAACCCGAATGCAACTCATCCATAAGATCAAAAGCAATTATACGTTTTTGCAAAATAAAACTATTATCTATCCAATGAGCGGTAATGCATATGAAAGGATCGTTTACTCTAGAAGTCCAACAATCGCTAGTTAGAGCGACTCGACCATCATATTTATCAACATATTCAATTAAAGCGTCTCTTTCTTCATAGTATTGTTTAAAACAATTTCTTTGTAAGGTTTGTCTATTAATGGGTTTATAAGCGGGTTGAAACGCTCTTTTATTCAATCGTGTATATTTTGGGTTATCACAAAAAGTAAAAGCTTGTTCGTCGGAAATAACATATCTACTCATTTCTTCAACCATATTACTATGAGAGTAAATAAGAGGCTTACCTCCGCCGGGTTGTGAACTCATAAACCCGGAAAGAAGAGTTTGAATTTGTTGTTGGGGATTGCCGCTCAAATGACTTTCTTTCGTGATACCATGTTGTTTGCTTAAATGTCGATTCATGCTTCCATAGCCGTCACCGGTAGTAATTAAATATTTTACATCTTTTTTATCTTGACGACATATTTTGCAAATGCACGTGAATTTGTCGGTCGTATTTGGAACCGCGACTTTTTCGAAGTACGTCCAAACAAAGGAAGGTTGTACATTTTTTTCCCTTTTCCTTTTTTAGTAGCCATGGACGTCTCTCCTTCATTAATTGAATCTTCCAAAACTAAACAAAATATTAAAACAAAACAAGTTAGCAAAAATAAAATATTACTAAGATAAAATAACTTAATTTATAAGAAATATTACTAAATTAAATTAATAATACACAAATGTATAAAAAATAATTCAACTAATTGAGAAATAAAATTATCAACTTGAGAAATATAATATAATACAAAAAAAAATTATTACCAACATGAGCTTCAAATTGAGAATTCTCGCCTTGAGATGACGGTACATCGCCTCCATTTCTTCTTGAGTATAACTTTCCATGATTTTTTTACTACCTTTTTTTAAAAAAAATAAAATAAAAAATAAACTAACACTTATAATAAAAAAACTAACAATTATATTTTTTTTGATAACTTTTTTTATATAAAAAATAAATTAGTAATTATATTGTGAGACTAACAATTTAATAAAATTAGAAATTGAAGAGAATTGTAGGTAGAAGAGATTAGAAGAGAGTAGTAGATAAGTTGTGTGAATAATTGTATTGTTTTAAGGGGTATTTATAGTATAACTAGATTTTGTGCCCGTGCGTTGCACGGTTTATAAATAATGTTTTATTTTTAACTGAAGTGGTAGAATATGTAAGTTCTTGAATGTGAGAACGGTAAATTTGCTATCTTAAAGTAACTAATGACTTTGAAAATAAGTGTAGTCGGCGTTGTGAATTAATTTAAGTTTAGTCTCTCTAATTTCAATTAGTCTTTTGTACGATTGTGTTATATACTGCTCCGTATTATACGGTCTTCATTGGCATATTATAAAATCTTTATTGTCATCTATACAAATCAATATGCATCGGTCTTTCATAAAAACTGATGTCCATTTAACTTCACCTTCAATAGACATCAGACAATACAATATCTGATGTATAATCAATTTAAAATCTCACCCAATCCATTAATTTTTTATCGCTCAAACTCTCCATCCCTATTCCCTCATCTCTATTCCCATCACCATTCTTCCTTTACTTAGATCTCGATACCTGAATAAGCCAATCAGCTCATGGCGTTGATTTCTTTCAAACGGTCTCAATTAGTAAACAACCTGGTTTACATGATTTCTAGGGTTTTAGATCCTAAAATACGCCACAATTATCTATCATTATTTCAAATGTGTTGCATTTTTGTTATGTTCATTGATTTCTTTAATTTTGATTGTTATATATGATTTTCGGTTTGGTCCATCCCTATCTTCTTTTTTGATTAATTTTGAATTAATTCGTTTAAATTATTTTAGAGGTATTTACATTATCAGTGGTAGTATGATTGTTGTTGCTATCCAAGCTCCTAGAATAACTCCAAGAATCCAATAGGTCTTGCTTAAGATGGATATCATCTTAGGTATAAAACGATTCAAATACCATCCCTTTGACGGATATGCCAAACCGAATAACGGTCTTTTCATGTTTCATTCTAATTAGAAATTATGCCAATAATCTTATCATGTTTCATTCTACCCCTCAATGTATCAATTTCATATAGGTTCTATACTCCTATGGCTTGTTGGTCACCATGAGAGGTCATACATTGCGATACGGTCATATTTATAGAAATGTATCATCTCACCTTGTGACACCGTCTTACCCTATCGTCTATATTATAGTTATACTCATAACATGGTAGTGATTACCACTTCTTCTTTAGAAGAAGTTCTAGTTCAAGGGGCTGCAGCCTGTAAGGTCCAATACAAACACAAACACAAAAAAGTAATTAGAACATAATCGAGTTTTACTGCATAACTATCTAAGCATATCATTTGATAGAGAAAGGATTTACACTGAAATACTCAAATGTTTGACAATAATTGTCTTTCATCTTATTTCATGTCCAGTTAATAGTGAGTTTGATTTGGATTTCATCTTATTTCAAATCCAAATACAATCATATCCTTAACACAACCCTTGTATTGTACTCTTTTAATTACAATAATAACAAAGCATTAAAAAGTTATAAGTAGTAGACCTAAAGCAAATGTATAAGATGTCGTGCGAGAAGCCTGTCGAGCAGAAGAGGATGGAGCAGACATACGGAGTGCAAAGCCAGCAACTTCAGTAGGTTGCGACAAAGTCGCAGTCGAACCCTGCACACGCTCCTCTTGAGAGATTGCCTGTTGTAGATACCTGTATCCGTCGATATTGGAATTTATAGAGAACCCGACAAACACCCGATGATGATAGGACACATGTATTCTTTAGTTGTCATTGTCACTATTTGGAGCTCGTTTACGAGGTAGAATGGGCGTCGTCGATGAAGTATTCTATTAATTTAAATGATATTTAAATTAATGTTTTTTTAAGTGAATTCATTTTTATTATTTTAAATGATATTTAAATTAATGTTTTTTTAAGTGAGTTCATTTTATTAATTTAAATGATATTTAAATTATGGTTTTTTAGGTAAATTCAATTTATTTTATTTTATTTTGAATTTATTTTCCCAAGTTTATTTTATTGAAAATAAAATAAATAATTGATTTGAAAAATCATTTTATGAGTATATTTGATTTGAAAAGTCATTTATTTTAATGGGTTAATTGATTTGAAAAATCGATTTGAAAATCGAAAAGAACTCGTTTTGAACACTTGTTTTTGAGCTCGATTTTAGCTCGGTTTTTGAGCCCGTTTCCTTTACGAATTGGCACGAATCTCGAGTACATTAACCAACCCAAGCTTATACCCATCCACCCTTGTTCGAACCCCCTACCCACGGCCCAAATTCTCGTCCAAAACAGGCCCCAAACAGCCCGCACTAAACCGAGCAGCCCTCTGTTTTGGCAGCTCATTCCCGAGCCCAAAACCCGCTCCAAACACTACCAAGACCCGTACCCATTAACCCTAACCCATACCCTAGTATCCTACCCATATTATCCTAGCTTAATCACCAAGAAAACCCCCCTCAAACCCTCACAAAAACGGCTGGACAGCAGCCATACGGGATGAAGCCCGATTGCCCCTCCCTCTCTTTTAACCTATTTTAACTCCTTATAAATACGACCCCTTCACCATACATTCATTCCTCTAAGTTCTCCATACATCCAAGCATCACATACAAGCTTTAAACCTCAGAAACAAACCCTAAACATCCTCCAAAAACCCTAAACAAAACCGACACACAAACTGAAACTGTTTGTGTGTCCTCTTCGAAAACCCATTCGTTCCTCCATCAAAACTCCATAAAAATTCGAGTTTCTTGTTCCTAATTAACCACATAACATCCATCTACACATTAGACAAAGATTTACGAGCCAAATTGCCCTTGAGAGTACACGAGATCCCTCGAAAAACAGAGTGAAATAACACTCTGTTTTCGCGGTTTACTCTTGTCTGTCCAGTTCTGTTTGTGCTCGTTTTTCGTGCCCAATAACCCAAAACGAGCAGGGGTTGCTTTAAGATCCTTTTTCTCCTCTCTTTCTAGTTTCCAAAACATCTTTCGGATCGAATTTTCGTCGTGAAACGAGGGAGATATCACTGTTTTAAAATCGCTGTCCAGAAACTTTCCAAAACGCGTGTTTGCTTTATTCTTCGTCGACGACGGCCTCTCGAGATAAAATCTACCATCGATTACGACCCAAGACGGTGTCAACGATACATGTAGGTTGAGGGTGCATCAAATCCCCTTTTCTCTCCCTTTTTTTTATTTCGTTTTTTTATGCTTTTTTATAGTTTGTTTTTTTGTTTGTTTTCGTTTTGTTTATCGTTTGTTTTAATTAACTATGAAACTAGTTAGTCCGAGTATGAGTTAAAGTACCACTATGAACACCCGCGTTGACTTGAGATGGGAAAAGAAACCGCTACATCTGTCGGTCGTACACCCCTGTCTCATTTACATATCCTCGTGTTCAAAGTAGGGCATAAATAAAACAATTATCTAACTTTGTTCTTCGTTTCGACCCCCTTTTGTTTCGCCAAATCGATGAGACCCTAGGACCCGTTGCATGTTAGTTTAACCTCTGATTGTTAACCTATGACGTATTTAGATGACTTTAATTTAATTTAATAACCTAATTAGACACGATAGGTGGCTTCGACGTAAGTTATAAAATCAATCGACGATTCTCAGTAAATAATTGAACGCATCTCTCTCTTTCACCTAATTTTCGCTAGTATAAGAGTGCGTGATTAGCACCTTCTTATTGACACTCGATGAGTTAAATTAATTAGCGAATTTGACCTAATTAGATCCTTTAGGCCGTGTGAATGCACCCTTGCGCGACAATCAATCGACATCGTTTTTAACTCGTTTTCTAACTTGTTTCCTATCTCTTTTCGCAATCATTCGATCTAACCAATGAATCTAACTTAGGAACTAGGTTGGCTTTATCTTGGCCGTGGCTTTAGGCCGTGGGGTTAGCCACGTCTTTCTTTGTCTCGCTTTATTTCTTACCTTTCGTTCTTTGTCGTTTGTTAGCTTGTAATTTATCGTTATTTATTGAGTTGTAATTTTCGAGTTTGTTTTACTTCTTTTGAGTCAAAACCTCTTCAAAAAACCTTGGTCTTGTTTGGTTAGACGGTTGTTCCCCAATGCTTGTAGGAGCGTAGTAAACCGCATGTTGTTTAAAGCAACATGGCCCGGTTTATGCTAATGCATGCTTTGGTGCGTAGCCTTATGTCTAATTCGATGAGATTAAGTGCGAGCACGCATTACGAGGAGTGACCCAAGGACCGTGGGTCATGTGAGCCGTGGGCCACCCTCATGAGCACGGTTTTCAAGGCCCAATGGCCGTTTGTTTTGTGTCGTGTTTTGAGTTGTATGTAGCAATTGTAATTAGATCGAGTTGTAATTTATTTATCGTTGTGTCGGCATGAAATGCCTGGTTTGTAATAGGTAGATCCCAACGGCTCCCCCATTCCCCCTTAAGCCTTGTTTGTTTGCTTTACATGTTGTTAGATCAATCAACCCACATGCTAAATTACAACTTTGACAAAGTTAGTTTAGTCGCATCTAAAACGACATAGAAATTGTTGTCACATGATAGGGTTAAAACAACGTTTGCATATCATACATCGTACGTAGCTATGACCTTGTTTGAAATCCGACACTTGACTTAGTAGAGGCCGTTATCGACGGGCGGGGTTGGGTGTCCTTATGGGCTTCCCAACACGTACCCTCACCCTTACTCAAGATCTATGGTTTGTGGATCCGTCTAAATACCATTGGATTACGAGAGTCATTCAAATCGAGTGATATAGGGTACAAGTCTTTATCTTTAATCACTCGTAGTCGATGGGCTTTATGCTTTTCGATGAAAGGTGTAAAGTTGACTTGAACGGTTCCAAGTTCCCAAAAACTTGGTGGCGACTCTAATATGTCTTAATTCGATTCGAAAGAACCTCGAGTCGATTATGCCTAGTGTGGATCCCGCGGGACGCAGATTCCCGAGGGCCTTGTCCTGATTTGGCGACTCACTGGGGAAAAGAGGACTAGTTACACTTTGTGTTTCTAGGGTCTTTTCCTTCGAGGTGAAACTTGAAAAGAAAGTGTTGGAAAGTAAAACATTACTCATAGTGCTACGATTCATGCATAAACCCTTAAGGACTTGCCGGGCCGTCCCCAGCGTTTTTCGTGATGCGTGGGGACGACGTCCCACTATGCCAGGAAGCTGCACATTGCTCGCTTCCACTTCGCCTCGCGTGGTTCTTGAGGGTGGGGACGATCTTCTAGGTACTTTACCTTAAGACACCTCGCTCTATTAGACCGCAAAAGGATGGAGGGCATAGACCTTCTTATGGAAGACTTGCCGAGACCTAGAGATGTCTAGGAGCATACATCCTTATAACATGAGAATGACAATGTGCAATGTGTTTTCCCGAGTCCTTTTTTCGAAAATTCCAAGTCCTTTTCAAAACCGAACTTTTGAACAACTTACTTTCAAACCTAGCATGATTTTCAAAACGCGGAATGCTGCCCAAATAGGACTAGAATTTCGGCCCAAAACAAGCTTTTATAGCCGGCATGCTGCCCATTTCAAATCTCATTTTTCAAATCGATCATTCGTTTTTCAAAATCAATCCAAAATGTTTCTCGAACCTCAACCAAGCATGAAATGCGTCGAGTCGTGTCCGAGTCATGGCCGTGTTAGGCCGGGTTTGTTTCAAGAGTCTAGAACACGACCTTGTTGGGTCACCCAAACTCACCTCTTGGGCTTTGAGTCATGTTGGTCGACCTTTTGGTCTAGAATAATCCACAAAAAGCATCCAAGCTAGGCCTTATGGACGTTTCACTCGAACCCTGGGCTATGTTAGCCCAATCACGGGTTTATTCACACCGAGTCCAGTTTAGAATCGAGTTATGACAGTTTGAGTCATGTCGTTTTGTCGAGTCTAAAATGAACCAATGTCTAAATCAAACCGTGAGTCGAACCTTTGGTTAATCAATCTCAAGTCGAGTCTTTGTTTGAGTCAAGTTGGGGTCGAGTCCTTAAGTGTGCAGGGGCTCTTACTTTAAATATTGACTCAGTACGGGGTTTTCTTGTAGAAAGGCCGCCAAAAACCCGACGTCAAGCAATGGAAGATGCTGTTAACAAGCTTACTGAGGCCGTGAACCTCATGATGACCCGAATGGATGCAATCGAATCTAAACTGGGTGAAGATTCCCCTTCACCACTGACTGATCTGGAAAAACAGTTCAAGTTCATCGAAGACCGTTTGAAACTCTCCCAGGGGAAGAACATCCACTATGAGAATGCTAGGGCCTATGCCCCAGTTCAGGATAAGTTGCCCACGAACATGGTACTCACTGACATCCCAAAGTTCAAGGGCACCGAAGACCCAGTCCACCATGTTAAGGCCTATAAGGGGTACTTAGCACTGAAGGGAGTACCTGCTGACATGCTCTCTGAAATTTTCGCTCAATCTCTGGATGAACACCCGAAGGCGTGGTTCTACAATCTGGACCTTAAGAACTTCCCCACTTTCGAAGATATTACGGTGGAGTTCAGAAGCACTATCTTCGACAATGTCGAGATCCAAACCAACATAAGGACTTTGGAGGTAATGACACAGAAAGACAAAGAAGGCTTTACTGAATTCCTTGCAAGATGGCGCGCTGAAAGCGTGAAATTAGCCAAGAAGCCTGACGAGGTTGAAATGGTAGATAAGTTCGTAAGGAATCTACGACCTATTTACCGCAATGCTCTGAAATACCAGAATTTTGGCTCTTTCAAAGAATTGATAAGAATCGGGATAAAGGTAGAAGATGATGTCATAAGGGCAGAGGCTGAAAGGCCGAAAGGGTACCAAGGGGCCTCATCGTCTAAGGGCAGGGCCCCGGCAACGACCCATATTGATGAAGCCATCAATCTCTTAGAAGGGAAATCGAAGAAGTCGCAGCGCCAAACACCTAGGGCATTCACCGATATCGGATGCACTTATACATACGCTCTCCAAAGGCTCATAGCCCAAGGAAAGCTGAAGCCTATTGGTCCAACTCCGGACCCTCCCGCTGATCAACAAGGTAAAGGGTATAAACCAAATGCCTCCGTGCCTTTCATCAAGGGAAAGGCCATGATCTTGAAAGGTGCTATCGATCGAAGCACGAAATCCAAGACATGATTGAGAATGGAACACTCCCGATCCCAACTGTTAAACCCAATAACATCACCAATCCATTTGGCGATCACGCCAACTTTGTTTCTGTCGAAGACAATGTCGATTATTCCCATCTTATCCGCCCATGTCACTTGAAAGGGGTGTTTATCGGGAAAATATTTGTGGATTTCTCTGAATTCTTGCCAAACCCGAAGAATGAAATTCAAGTCGGGATTCTTGCTCTAGAATGTACTCCTCTCGTTAACGAAGTTAATAAAAGACAATTCGGTTCACCAACCTTTATCACTGGCGTAGATCCTCAGAGGACTACCTCGGGATGGAGGCAGACCATCAAAGGGATCAAGGACAAGAGCCGAGCATCTAAGTTGACAACTGAACAAGGGAAAGCTCAAGACCAGATTTGAAAAATTATGAGTCGGGATCTGTTTTCTTATCTTAGTCGAGTCGAGTCTAGGACTTTCGTTTCTTGAATTTGAGTCGTTTGTTCCGCGATGACCTAGGATGTGTCCTAGGAATCGTTTCTTCGAGTCTGTTAAACATTTGTCATTCCAATAAAAGTTGTAGATTCGTTTCCAAATATGTCTTGTTTCCAATCCTCAATCATTCCGAAACATGATAAAACGCACAACACACTCAAAGGCATCCCTGGGGTAGAAATATGTCCTGTTTCAAAATGTAAGGTACAGTAGGATTCCGTGTTTGATTCCTTTACCTATTCCATGTCTGGTGGTAGAAAACCTCCATCTGAACCAATGTTTGTGACAAGCTTTTAGATGATTCTATGACAAACCCGGACTAGCTCCTTGTTTCCCCTATCGATGATGGAAGGCAAGCCTTTTCCCCAACAAAATCATCCCATCTCGAAGAGAGAAGATATCAACCCGTTCTAACAAGGAATTGTTAGTTCCTACCCAAATTAGTTGGCGAAGCCCAATTTTCAAGGTGTATCCATTTATGACTAAGAGAATGAATAGAAGATCATTTTCAAAGAGAGAAAAAAAGATGAAAAATGAGAAAAATTAGAAAAATGAAAAAAAATGAAAAAAAAAAAAAGAAAAATGAAAAAAAAAAGATGAAAGAAAAAAAAAAAAAGAAAAAAAGATGTTGAAGTTATTGCGGAATGCTTTTTGGTTGAATGTCGAAGTTACGGAAGCCAGAATTCAAGTCAAGTACCCATAGTTGAGGTTCAATGGGCGAAGCCCAAAAGCTTAAGTAGTAACCTCTGTACCCTCTAAGTCCTTCCTGAGACAGTTACAAGGGGATAGTCAGGAATTTTGAGAATCATTCCGCTTGTGCTGTTACACCCAGCATTTAGGATCCAGACATGGAAATTTAACCCACATCGATTCCCAACCCATTTGTACTCGGGTTTCATCAAATCTGAGACACCATTTCCAACCATGTTATAAGCCATAGCCCTTGGCCTTAGCACCACAAAACAAACCTTCAAGAATGACGGTTTACCTTGCAAGCCTATTTTTACCAAGCTCCACATCTCAAAGAACCAAAGCTTTTGTATCAACCCTAGACACGGGATTTAACAGTACCTTACAGGCTAGAATGGGATGCGACATGATACTTTAGGTGAAACCTTCGAGTGTGTACACACAATCAAAATGCCACGTTTATGCACCTTGATCGAACTACGTCGGATTTGATTTCGCTCCACGCGAATACGTAGGCAGTCCTTCAGAATAAGGGATTCAATCCACTCATCAACCAAGTTGTCATCTTGTCGGTTTCTTACGGGTCTTAACCAAGTCCAAATGAAGCCACCTTTTGTTTGAGTTGGTCTTAGTACTCGATGTAGGCTAGGATAAGGATATAGGTTCAGATGAGTAGTGTCAAGTCTCGGAATGAGCTTTATCTAATGGATTAGGCAAAGATGCCGAGTCACATAGATATGGGTTTGTGTTGGGAACAGAAAATATGAAAAACCCGCTGAAAAGAAAGAAGGCGTGGAAGAAAAATAGTAAAAGCCCGCTGAAAAGAAAGAAGGCGGTGGCAAGAAATAATGAAAACTCGCTGAAAAGAAAGGAGGCGAGGAGAAGAGTGACAGAATATTCCCAACAAGAGTGATGTGTGATGTCTAAGTGCTTTCATAAGATCAGTCTGTGTTTAGTGTCTGGGCGAAGCCAACGTTGTTGCTCTGTGAGTTTAATCCACCTTGTCAATGCCAAGTGATCTTGATTCCCAGGTGCCCTCGGGAGCACGCCCATGCCTTACGATATCTCTGTCTCAAGTCCGACGACCTTGTGATTCCCGTTTGTCATCTTTTGGCGTCAGAATGGCCAATTTACATTTCTACCCCCAATAAGTCAATAATTGAATTAAAACCCGTGCACACTTACGGTTTTATTTTCCTTTTTTGTTTTACGGTAGCGGGCTACGCCCACGTTGTTTACCGGTCATTCAGAGTGTCTGAGTCGTATTTCATGCTCACCCATCAAGGTTCGATTTCAAAAAAAATTTCAAAAGTTCAAAATTCCGAAATTTCAAAAACTTTTTGCAAATTATGGATAGACGATTCAAGTAGTAGAATCTTTTCGGGTCGATGATCCAATCTTTCGAAATTCAAAAATTCAAATTCAATTTTTTGGGTCGATGGCCCAACATACCAAGTAATGTCAAATTTAAACTTCGGGTCGATGGCCCAATTATTCAAAATTTTCAAATTCAATCTTCGGGTCGGTGACCCAGTATTTCAAATGATCCCATTTCAAGATCGATGATCCAAATGTGCTTATGTGATGATTATCGCTTGTACATTTTTTGTGTTTCAATTATAGCAGGATATGCTTCAACTGGGGGCTCTAAAGTCTTCGACTTTAGAGCCATTGCAAACTGGGGGATCTGAAGCCGTTGGCTTCAGAGACCATTATCAAGATGAAAAGGATGACATCCACTCAGAATTCAATTCAATACAAGAGCATGAAATGGAAGAATTCCGTAGCTGAAAGCAAATGATGGAAGCGGCGGCAACCTCTTCGGAAAGTCCCGTCCCATTTGGACACCTGCCAGCAGATGATAAGCTTTGGGCAAGTGTTAACAGATGATGAATTTTGGACAAACGCCAGCAGATGATAAACTTTGGGCATGAGTCAGCAGCTGCCGAACTACGACGCGGGTTTGATTCCGTCAGAAACGGATACGTAGGCGCCTAAGGATAAGGCTCAACTCACCATATATGCAATTTTATGGGTCGATGACCAACGATGATAATTCGACGCAACAGAAGCAAGAGTCAGTCCCCAGCGAAGTTTCAGGTATGATCTCTTCTTATGGCTGGCGAGCTTATATACGCAAGTCTAATGGACTATAAACGACCCGAAGAATCCTCGGTCGAGAGGGACTCAGGGTATTGACTTTCGCCTTGTCCAAGCCTCGGTCAAAGTGGGGGCTCAGAGATACCTGTATCCGTCGATATTGGAATTTATAGAGAACCCGACAAACACCCGATGATGATAGGACACATGTATTCTTTAGTTGTCATTGTCACTATTTGGAGCTCGTTTACGAGGTAGAATGGGCGTCGTCGATGAAGTATTCTATTAATTTAAATGATATTTAAATTAATGTTTTTTTAAGTGAATTCATTTTTATTATTTTAAATGATATTTAAATTAATGTTTTTTTTAAGTGAGTTCATTTTATTAATTTAAATGATATTTAAATTATGGTTTTTTAGGTAAATTCAATTTATTTTATTTTATTTTGAATTTATTTTCCCAAGTTTATTTTATTGAAAATAAAATAAATAATTGATTTGAAAAATCATTTTATGAGTATATTTGATTTGAAAAGTCATTTATTTTAATGGGTTAATTGATTTGAAAAATCGATTTGAAAATCGAAAAGAACTCGTTTTGAACACTTGTTTTTGAGCTCGATTTTAGCTCGGTTTTTGAGCCCGTTTCCTTTACGAATTGGCACGAATCTCGAGTACATTAACCAACCCAAGCTTATACCCATCCACCCTTGTTCGAACCCCCTACCCACGGCCCAAATTCTCGTCCAAAACAGGCCCCAAACAGCCCGCACTAAACCGAGCAGCCCCCTGTTTTGGCAGCTCATTCCCGAGCCCAAAACCCGCTCCAAACACTACCAAGACCCGTACCCATTAACCCTAACCCATACCCTAGTATCCTACCCATATTATCCTAGCTTAATCACCAAGAAAACCCCCCTCAAACTCTCACAAAAACGGCTGGACAGCAGCCATACGGGATGAAGCCCGATTGCCCCTCCCTCTCTTTTAACCTATTTTAACTCCTTATAAATACGACCCCTTCACCATACATTCATTCCTCTAAGTTCTCCATACATCCAAGCATCACATACAAGCTTTAAACCTCAGAAACAAACCCTAAACATCCTCCAAAAACCCTAAACAAAACCGACACACAAACTGAAACTGTTTGTGTGTCCTCTTCGAAAACCCATTCGTTCCTCCATCAAAACTCCATAAAAATTCGAGTTTCTTGTTCCTAATTAACCACATAACATCCATCTACACATTAGACAAAGATTTACGAGCCAAATTGCCCTTGAGAGTACACGAGATCCCTCGAAAAACAGAGTGAAATAACACTCTGTTTTCGCGGTTTACTCTTGTCTGTCCAGTTCTGTTTGTGCTCGTTTTTCGTGCCCAATAACCCAAAAGGAGCAGGGGTTGCTTTAAGATCCTTGTTCTCCTCTCTTTCTAGTTTCCAAAACATCTTTCGGATCGAATTTTCGTCGTGAAACGAGGGAGATATCACTGTTTTAAAATCGCTGTCCAGAAACTTTCCAAAACGCGTGTTTGCTTTATTCTTCGTCGACGACGGCCTCTCGAGATAAAATCTACCATCGATTACGACCCAAGACGGTGTCAACGATACATGTAGGTTGAGGGTGCATCAAATCCCCTTTTCTCTCCCTTTTTTTTATTTCGTTTTTTTATGCTTTTTTTATAGTTTGTTTTTTTGTTTGTTTTCGTTTTGTTTATCGTTTGTTTTAATTAACTATGAAACTAGTTAGTCCGAGTATGAGTTAAAGTACCACTATGAACACCCGCGTTGACTTGAGATGGGAAAAGAAACCGCTACATCTGTCGGTCGTACACCCCCGTCTCATTTACATATCCTTGTGTTCAAAGTAGGGCATAAATAAAACAATTATCTAACTTTGTTCTTCGTTTTCGACCCCCTTTTGTTTCGGCCAAATCGACAGACCCTAGGACCCGTTGCATGTTAGTTTAACCTCTGATTGTTAACCTATGACGTATTTAGATGACTTTAATTTAATTTAATAACCTAATTAGACACGATAGGTGGCTTCGACGTAAGTTATAAAATCAATCGACGATTCTGTAAATAATTGAACGCATCTCTCTCTTTCACCTAATTTCTCGCTAGTATAAGAGTGCGTGATTAGCACCTTCTTATTGACACTCGATGAGTTAAATTAATTAGCGAATTTGACCTAATTAGATCCTTTAGGCCGTGTGAATGCACCCTTGCGCGACAATCAATCGACATCGTTTTTAACTCGTTTTCTAACTTGTTTCCTATCTCTTTTCGCAATCATTCGATCTAACCAATGAATCTAACTTAGGAACTAGGTTGGCTTTATCTTGGCCGTGGCTTTAGGCCGTGGGGTTAGCCACGTCTTTCTTTGTCTCGCTTTATTTCTTACCTTTCGTTCTTTGTCGTTTGTTAGCTTGTAATTTATCGTTGTTTATTGAGTTGTAATTTTCGAGTTTGTTTTACTTCTTTTGAGTCAAAACCTCTTCAAAAAACCTTGGTCTTGTTTGGTTAGACGGTTGTTCCCCAATGCTTGTAGGAGCGTAGTAAACCGCATGTTGTTTAAAGCAACATGGCCCGGTTTATGCTAATGCATGCTTTGGTGCGTAGCCTTATGTCTAATTCGATGAGATTAAGTGCGAGCACGCATTACGAGGAGTGACCCAAGGACCGTGGGTCATGTGAGCCGTGGGCCACCCTCATGAGCACGGTTTTCAAGGCCCAATGGCCGTGTGTTTTGTGTCGTGTTTTGAGTTGTATGTAGCAATTGTAATTAGATCGAGTTGTAATTTATTTATCGTTGTGTCGGCATGAAATGCCTGGTTTGTAATAGGTAGATCCCAACGGCTCCCCCATTCCCCCTTAAGCCTTGTTTGTTTGCTTTACATGTTGTTAGATCAATCAACCCACATGCTAAATTACAACTTTGACAAAGTTAGTTTAGTCGCATCTAAAACGACATAGAAATTGTTGTCACATGATAGGGTTAAAACAACGTTTGCATATCATACATCGTACGTAGCTATGACCTTGTTTGAAATCCGACACTTGACTTAGTAGAGGCCGTTATCGACGGGCGGGGTTGGGTGTCCTTATGGGCTTCCCAACACGTACCCTCACCCCTTACTCAAGATCTATGGTTTGTGGATCCGTCTAAATACCATTGGATTACGAGAGTCATTCAAATCGAGTGATATAGGGTACAAGTCTTTATCTTTAATCACTCGTAGTCGATGGGCTTTATGCTTTTCGATGAAAGGTGTAAAGTTGACTTGAACGGTTCCAAGTTCCCAAAAAACTTGGTGGCGACTCTAATATGTCTTAATTCGATTCGAAAGAACCTCGATTCGATTATGCCTAGTGTGGATCCCGCGGACGCAGTTCCCGAGGGCCTTGTCCACACCTGTAACACAAAAAAAAACTATTATAAGTGATCATAAAACAATTTCAAACGAAAAGACCTATTAGATCATAGAAATAAACCAATTTGGCAAGATAAGAAAAAAAAAATATAATCGCATTAATAATACATAATACATCTTTAATACACATGAAAAATTTGGCTGTGAAAGAGATGGAGATGGGAGAAGTTGTATATATATACATAATACGTAATAGTTATCTATTCATAAAGATAGAGTTTGTTTTAACTTAGGAGATTTAAAACTCAAACTTATATTATTATTTTATTTATTACACATATTTTTTTATCACAAAGCTAAGATAGAATTTGTTTAGTATTGGAGATTTAAAACTCAGACTTATATTATTATTTTATTATATAAGTTAATTGGATAAATAGAAAATTAATTAAGTGTTTTAGTAAATTTGGAGTCTCTCAAAATGCCTGAAAAAAGCCTCTTTTATATATATATATTGATTATGTGAATAAAAAAAAAACTAAAACTATCCGTTATAACCCCCCCACCCAACGTCTCTTTTCCAAACATAATAGCTGTTACACAACAGCTCTATTATTCACATTCAACGGCTAGTTTTGATGGCGGGTCATGGGCTGGGTTGGCGGGCCGGGTTGGCGGGTCATTGGCGGGTTGTTTGACGGGCCGGGTCTCAAGAATTTGACCCGGAACTGGTTAGGGATATACACGGGCCGGGTCCGGGTCCGGGTCATGCGGGCCGGTTCAAAGACGGGTCATAGGCGGGCCGGGTCCGGGTTAGTAAGGCCGACCCGCGCTGTTAATCACCCCTAATTCAAACCCCTATCTCTACCGGGAAAACTAACAGTCACACCATTAGGACACAAACATTTAACTGATGTTTATATACACCGAACCGCATAAATTTGTTTCCAGGAAACTACTCGGGTTGTAGCCCGAGTAGCCTAGGGCCAGTTCCGCCCCTGGCGGAGAAATTCGTAGACGGAAAGAAGGGCCTTCCTCTATTAGAAGTCTTCTTCACAAGTGCCTATGAATGTCGGGTGAGTAGCAAAAAAATACGCAACTGTGTTCATATATTGTGTGCTTTCTTGCATGTTTCTTAGTAGTGCTACTAACATCATCATCATTAATATATTAAAGTAGCAGTCACTATACGACAAAGTTGCTTACGTGTTACGTTGTGGTTGATTTACTGTATATACGCGTACATATGTTACTTAAATACAGAATAGTTGCACATACAATAAAAAATTAAAAACTACCCACTATCTGATTATTATTCAACTTGATTTTATCCCATCCCCAACTTCTAAAACTTCTCGGCTCTCACCATTTTTCTATCTAAAAATTGCATGATTAACCTCATTACTTCATGATAATCTCATCTCACCATCAAAGCGGCGAATCAAAATCAGAGTAATCTTGATTAACCCTAAAAAACGAGAAACAAACAACCGCAAGGCTGAGCATCCACCGAGACCACCGAGGCGACATTTATTTCTCACGAAATTAACCCTAAATTACCGTCGGTTTCGTCTCCAGCGAGAGTTTCTGATCCGGTAATTCACTTTTGTATGTTTTAAGTTTTTTAGTTGTTCACAATTTTTGTAGATGTGATTGTGATTTGGGGATTGTTAGCGTAATATTCTCCGAATATTACGCGTTGTTAGTATATTATTTTGTTTATACGAATATCTATATTCCCTATTTACGGGATTAGTTTTAGGAACTTAGTTGAGCAGTTTCCTAGTTTCTAGCATCTTAGTTGTATATATATTCTGACACTCTTTACGCAATACATATACTTATACTTCTTCACAAAACTCTTCTTGTTCATCGATCTCTGTTACTATATGGTATCGTGAGCAGGTTATTTTTTTCCAAATATTTTTCTTTTCTGTTGCTAATATGGTGCGACTGAATGGTAAGGATTCTTTCACTTGGATTATTGATACGGGTGCGTCGACACACGTATGCTATGATGAAGCACTTTTTGTTTCTTGTGAAAGCATTGCTCCTATACATATCGGTCTTCCAAATGGTACTAATTTAATTGCTCGAAAGGCTGGGACGGTTCGACTCAATCAGAAATTATCCATCTTTAATTTTTGTTCGTTCCATCTTTCAAATGTAATCTCTTATCAGTCTCGCAACTTTTGTCCAGTCAAAATTTATTTGTGCAATTTTCTAATTCGCAATGTGTGATACAGGACCGTGCCTCGACGACGATTGGAGTGGGTAATCTTTTGGATGGGCTTTTCTACCTAACAATGGAGGAACCACTTCGTGTTAATGTTGTGACCGGACAAGATGATGTTGAGCTGTGGCATAAGCGAATGGGACATCCTTCTTCTCGGGTTATGAAGCACATCCCTTCTATTTCTAGTTTTAATAATTCTCAATTGCATTCTTGTGATATTTGATTTCGAGCTAAACAGTCTCGTACTCCGTTTCCTTTAAGTGACAATAAAGCCGATAATTTGTTTGATTTAATTCATTGTGACGTTTGGGGTCCTTATCACTCTAACCGTGCTTGTGCTTCTCGTTATTTCTTATCTATTGTTGATGATTATTCCCGCTGTGTTTGGGTTTATTTGATGAAAACCAAGGACGAGGTTCCTAAATTACTCCGGGATTTCTTTTCTTTAATTGACCGTCAATTTAATTGCAATGTGAAAGTTGTACGGAGTGACAATGGGACGGAGTTCCGGGGCATTCTCCCTTATTTCCGTGAACATGGAATTTTATTTCAAACCTCAATGGTCAAAACGCCCCAACAAAATGCTCGGGTAGAGAGAAAACATCGGCATATATTAAATGTAGCTCGGGCTTTGCGATTCCAAGGGTCGTTACCTATTGAATTTTGGGGGGAATGCGTGTTGACAGGGGCACATTTAATTAATCGAACCCCCACACGAATTTTGGAAAATAAAACTCCGTTTGATTTGTTATTTGGCAAAATTCCTGATATGAGTTTAATTCGTGTATTCGGGTGCCTTTGTTATGCTAAGAATATTTATTCTCGTGATAAGTTTGATTCCCGAAGTCGTCATTGTATTTTTCTTGGATACCCATTTGGTAAGAAAGGGTGGCATTTGTATGATCTTGAGTCGGGTGACGATTTTCAGTCGGGTGACGATTTTCAGTCACGAGATGTTCGGTTTTTTTAGAACCAAATTCCATTTGCTATGCCTGGCAGTGGGATGCATAACAATTCTACTGAAATTGAAAATTCTGACAGTGATAGTATGTTCTTTGATAATGTTGAACCCATGGGTTTACAACAGCACGGCATTCAGGGCGGGGTGTACCGCAGCAACAGAGTACACCGCAGCAGCAGCCCTCTATGGAGGTTTCAGAGGACACGAGAACACAGCCCACGCAGCCTTTGGACATCCCAGAGGATACGGGTACCCAGCCTGCACATCAACCTCCGACGAATACAGTAGCTCCTGATCAGAATATTGCTCGTAATGACAGTGATGGGAACGAGTCTACTATTGATGAGGATCCTAGTGATGAGAATAATAATAATAGTGAGGTGACAGTTGACGAAATGGGTCGAGGAAAACGCATAAAATTCGATAATCAAAATCACAAAGATTATGTGCGTTGGGATAAGATCAAGCAAAACATTAACACGACTTTGGTTCCTTCAAGCCCGTCACCCACACCGACACACCGTCTGTCACAGGTACTTCGTATCCTATTGCTAATTATGTTAATTGTCAAAATTTCTCGTTTGCCCATCAATATTTTCTTGCAGTTATTACAAATGACACGGAACCCACTTCTTTTAAAGAAGTTATCCGTGACCCCAAATGGAAGAAAGCAATGGAAGAGGAAATTGAGGCGCTAGAAACCAACGAGACTTGGTCTGTGGTGGACTTACCATCCGAGAAATCCGCTATTGGATGTATGTGGGTTTATAAAATAAAGCGAAAATCTGACGGCTCAATTGAACGTTACAAAGCAAGACTTATCGTGTTTGGAAACCATCAACAAGAAGGGATTGATTTTGCTGAAACTTTTGCTCCTACAGTCAAAATGGTGACGGTTCGAACTTTTCTTGCTGTCGCTGCCATAAATAATTGGGAATTGCACCAAATGGATGTTCAAAATGCATTTCTTCATGGTGATTTACAAGAAGAAGTTTACATGCGACTTCCACCCGGTTTCAGTCATGGGATACAAAGAAAAGTCTGCCGCCTCCATAAATCATTATATGGCCTCCGACAATCTCCACGGTGTTGGTATGCTAAGCTTGCCTCGGCTTTTTGTACGTATGGTTTCTCTCATAGTCCGTCTGATCATTCTTTATTTGTTTACCGTAAGGGTGACATTGTGCTTAATATTCTTGTGTATGTCGACGACTTGGTAATTGCTGGAAATAATAGTGTTGTTATTATTGAATTTAAAAGTTACCTAAGTAAATGCTTTCGTATGAAAGACTTGGGTAAATTGAAGTATTTTTTGGGCCTCGGAGTAGCACGGAATTCCAGCGGTATTTTCCTTTGCCAACGGAAATATGTTCTTGATTTATTGGTAGAAACAGGTCTTTTGGGTTCTAAACCCGCTCTTACACCTATGGAGGAGAAGCACGAGCTCGCTCTAAATGTAGAGCCATTATTTGCCGAGCCTACCAAGTATCGTTGTTTAGTTGGCAAGTTAATTTATCTCACTCTTACTCGTCCCGAGCTTAATTATTCGGTTCATATTTTGGCACAATTCATGCAAAGTCCTTCACAGGCCCATTGGGACGCTGTTGTCCGTGTGGTTCGATACCTGAAAGGGAATCCGGGACAGGGTATATTATTACGTGCTGACAATTCTATGGTACTTGAGGCCTATTGTGATGCCGATTATGATAGTTTTCCTATCAGTCGCCGTACTTTGTCTGCATACTTTATCTCTCTCGGAGGTTCTCCCATATCTTGGAAGACTAAGAAACAAGCTACAGTGTCCCTTTCTTCTGCCGAGTCTGAATACCGTGCCATGGCTTCCGCTACATGTGAAATTCTTTGGTTGAAGGGCTTGCTTCCAAGTATGGGTTTTGAGCATCCGGGGGCTATCACGCTCCATTGTGATAGTCAAGCGGCTATCCATATCTCTAATAATCCCGTGTTTCATGAAAGAACCAAGCACATTGAGATTGATTGTCATTTCGTTCGTGACGAAATTTTGCGGGGTACCATTCTTTCGTCTTATGTACATACAAGTAATCAATTGGCAGACATACTCACAAAGGCTCTCGGGCGTGTCCAGTTTCATCATCTACTGGGCAAGTTGGGCATAGCAAACCCCATGCTCCAACTTGAGGGGGGGTCAGCGTAATATTCTCCGAATATTACGGGTTGTTAGTATATTAGTTTGTTTATACGAATATCTGTATTCCCTATTTACGGGATTAGTTTTAGGAACTTAGTTGAGCAGTTTTCTAGTTTCTAGCATCTTAGTTGTATATATATTCTGGCACTCTTTACGCAATACATATACATATACTTCTTCACAAAACTCTTCTTGTTCATCGATCTCTGTTACTATAGGGATTAAATTAAAATTGATAATTTTCCTTGACATTTTCATCTAATTTTCATAATCAGTGTAATCATTATTAGGTTTTTTAATTGATTCACAATTACGATTGCGACTTTGCTTCTGCATTACGAGTTTGAGTTGTGAGATTATTTTGATGACTGTTGCTGAAAGTTGATGTCTATAATTAGAAAAAATCAGGGACTAGACATTTGGGGTTCAAATACACCAAAATGTTACCATATCCTTTCAATTTTAAGTTTTCCATGAACTCAAAATTCTGAACTCAAATAAGGGGCACTTGGATCTGAAGGAAGGGATATAATTTCAATAAGTAAGTCTATAGTTTGTGTTGTATTTTTTCACTATGTATGTGAAATGTTAATGTTTGGTTTTCAATGGTTGTGAAATCTTAATTTCAGGTTCCCGTAGTTGTATTTTACATGTAAATTGTTATAAATCTAAAAGCATTCGAATGAATGAATTTTTTTGTTTGCTATTACATTTTGCGAACCAAATCCAATTTGCATAAGAGGACGAAGCTGCTTCAAATTTATCATAATCTCAAGTAACTCAAATTAGATATTTATCGAAATGAAGTGATTTACTGTTTTTTTTTTCCTCAATTACATGGTGGTGGTATAATTTTTATTTTGGGCATCTAAATGAGGTGATTTAATGTTGTTTCGTTCCCTGTTGAGCTGCTAGACTTCAATTTTGGATGCGTAAAGTTCAACCCAGTAGTATATCAGTTTGATGAATAAAGTGATTAATATTCTTCACAATAGGTGATTGTATTGCCAGCTTAAATGCATACTTTGTTGAAGCGTACATATGTACCTAACTTGGTTTTTTTTTGTAGACGGTATGACTATTAGACGAACAATGAAAAGATAAACTTACAGAACTTGAAAAGAAAGATGTCGTGGCATGATAGAGTCACTGCCCTGAAGTTGAATTTGCCCCGCTCGATACACACGGCCTCTTGGCAACCAACCCCCAGAGTTACACGACGTCCGAGTCTAAGGTGTACGACAAATACTCAGAATGAGGACTACTTGCAGAACATTGCCAACTATAAGCTTTATACAAGAGAAATATTTAGAGAGGAATAGAAGAGAGAATGATTGTTGTCTTTTTTGTGTGGTAGGGATGGGTTTATATAGTAGAGAAATGGGTATGGTAAATCACAAAGTTAGTATCGTAAAATGGTAATTTTAGGATACTACACAATCAATGTTGAAAATCTCATAAATCAAGTATGGGAGAATGCATAATCAATTTGGAAAACTTTCCCATGACTAAATTGGGAATTACCATTTGCTTCTTTTGAAGCACTAACTCCAACAATCCCCCACATGATTCAAAAGAAGAGAAAAAGAATAGCTGATATAAGGCAACAGAACGTAAGTCTTAAGATGACAATGTTCCTGAGGAATTGAATTGTCACACAGTGCATACAATTACCTACATGTACCGTGATCGAGTTGCTCTCGGCATTGGACTCTCCACGGTGGTTTGTAACGGATAACTGCGCACAAACCTGCATTCGAATCTGTGTTCGTCCTCGCGAAATATCATAAAAGGTGCCCCTCACATGTCTGGGTTCTCGTGAACGCTCTAGAGGTCCTAAAGCCTAAGAACCTCATAGGGGGTAGGGCATTTCCCCCCATATTCACATAGGTAAATCCATCAGGTTTGACTGTCACAAACCATCCTTAAACAAGGACTATGGACTTATTAAGAGCTTAGCTCAACCTTCCTCACATGACAGAAAATAGCTCAATATATAGAAAGAATACTACATCACTTTTATTAAAATAGGAATGGTAGTAGTATTACAACATGAGATCCTCGTGACTTCGTTTGACCCATTGAACTTGGTAAACCCAAGTGGGGGAGCCCCGTCACGATTCACTCCCAATAGGCTTTAAACCCATTCCTTGTGGTGCCACCAACACCAACTTCTACCATGGCCATTGGTAGGAGGATCTCAATGTCCTCTTCACACTTTACGTACGTACTATCATGATATCACATTATTGTGTAAGGGACCTCAATATCCACTTACAATTCACAACCTTTGTGAACCCATTATCCGATCAGATTATCCATCACTCTTGATAATCTGCCAAAAAACCCGATGCTTCAGATTATGATGCATGACAATTAATGGAGTCAAAATATTCCCACAAAGGAATACTACCACTTAGCCATTCAGCTTTTTATCCTGCAAATTCTTCACAATATATTCATACTCCATTACATATTAAACAAAGCAATTACGCATCTATGACTTGCATGATATAGCATTATGAAAGACACCGTTTTCCAAAGTCAAATAAATATCATAATTATTCGACGTTCAATTAAATTGCAAACTCATTTCCAAAGATACAATCATTTTCATAGATTAAGTTACCAAAAACCAGGGTGCCCAACACCTATAATAATGATATAAGCTATATCATATCTCTCGTAACACATACAAACATCATGTACATGAATATAACAACTTTACAACAATTTCATTTTGTCATGTAAAAACTCAAGAATAGATCTTAAATAGCTCATATATTAGTGTTCAATTCTCACCAACTTCCGTTAAAGAAAGATCGCAAATTCAAAACCAAATAAATATAGATTATGCGTCTTTTACCTTTTCTTGGTTTACTATAAACATTTAAACCAAATAAAAAGTAATTACTCGAACACATTTATTACCAACCAATCAATTCATAACTTTCATAATCGGAGAAACAAGTTTATACAATCGCAATATTAGAGTATTCACAACTATTAATCAATCCCATGTAATTGTAATTATCACCACTTTCAACACTGAAACTCAATTGTCTTACGACAAAACTAAGGGTAGTCGAGTCTTACCTTTACGGAACGCCCCCACAATCCACGACTTACCTCAAGAATAAGCAAACATCCTCTAATCGGTCAATCATGCTCATAGGAATTGACAATGTTAATAAAGTTTATAAAACGTCCGGCTCAACAACAAAACAGAGCAGTGAAAAAGGTCAATATCTTAAGCTCGGCCATCAATCAGGAATTCAGCACAATGATGAAAGATTACACGTCATCCATTTTCCAACAGTCATATACGAAGTAATATTTATCTATTAAAACCAAGATGCCAACTTTATTCATTATTGTAACCGGCAAAACGTACCAAAGTATCTTAGGTCCAATGCATACTATATTTCTCTTAACACGCTTTATATATTACCAAGTATATCACATAACGGAAACATTTTTCACAACTTAGAGAGAAAACACAACTTTTCAAAGTTTTGCTCAAATAATACTACTTCCCCCACATGTTGTCACATCATACATAAGTGATAACATAATATAACATTCACGAAAATATACACAAATACGTAGAGATACATACGAGAATTTCACACAAGATTTAGTCTTAGAAAAAAACTCATTTTGGGAGGTAAGTACATATCAATGTATCACTTTTGGTCAACCGTATGAATGGCAGAAGTTATGAACCCCCCCACATTTGTTTACTTAGTTAGAGAACAACTCAAAATTATCTTATATTGAAAAATAAGAGAACAACTCAAATATGCATTTAAATAAGATAAAAGTTATTGTTCAAACAAAATCAAGAGGTAAATTAGGCATTACAATCTTTGCGTAATAATAACAGGGCATGACAAACATTCAAACACCACGACTCAAGCGAACATTGACACAGACTACTCTACACTTGAGAAATTTTACAAGATATTTTTTTATCAAGCGCACAACAGCAAAGCCGAAAACCCGCAACCCACAACGAAAAATATTTACAAAATAAAAACAATCAAAGGTTACTAAATATCTCAAATTTGATATGGTATAGCGACGTTGAAATAATTGCCCGACCCAAGTTTTCATGCATAATAAATTATCACACTTGAAAATCATATTTCAAAATTATTAGCATCAGAGGCAAGTGTGAATTTTTGAAAATGGAAAGAACAAAAAAAAAAAAAAAAAAAAAAAGTGTATATATATGCTACAGGTTCTTTATTTAACCCAAATTTTGCATTCTTTGTCCTACAACCTCACTGTTTGATCAAAACATCAAAAGTATAATAATAAACTAACAAATTGAGTGTAGCAATACAATACATACGAAAAAATAGACTGATAGCAAGATCTAAACTTCTCATTTTACCATCATTATTCACTCACCATGCATGCTAAGAGTAGGCTCAAAGAAACAAAATGAAAAAATCACAAATGAAGAAGAAATTGGACGATTTACGATAAGAAGAGTTAAAAGCTTCATAATTAAAGATTTTACTAAAAGTCACAACATTAACAATCATTAATTGCCTTAATGAAATAACTGACAGCTAAACAGTAAGGATTAAGATCATGAGTACAAAATATAAATTCTACTATAATGAGAACGTGCAAGATGGTCTACTTTTAATCACATAATTGATGAACTTTAGTTCTTACAAGATGAATTCTATTGCAGATGGCTGTTGATCGATTACATGCATAACACATTATTAGATTACTAGTAGCCATATCGCCTTAAAAAAAATTAACGAGCAAGAAAATTTTCCAAATTCAACTTTAGACTGTAGGCGGTATGACTATTAGACAAACAATGAAAAGATAAACTTACAGAACTTGAAAAGAAAGATGTCGTGGCATGATAGAATCACTGCTCTAAAGTTGAATTTGCCCCACTCGATACACACGGCCTCTTGGCAAAACTCCCAGGGTTACACGACGTTGAGTCTAAGGTGTACGACAAAGACTCAAAATGAGGACTACTTGCAGAACATTGCCAACTATAAGCTTTATACAAGAGAAATATTTAGAGAGGAATAGAAGAGAGAATGATTGTTGTCTTTTTTGTGTGGTAGGGATGGATTTATATAGTAGTGAAATGGGTATGGTAAATCACAAAGTTAGTATCGTAAAATGGTAATTTTAGGATACTACACAATCAATGTTGAAAATCTCATAAATCAAGTATGGGAGAATGCAAAATCAATTTGGAAAACTATCCCATGACTAAATTGGGAATTACCATTTGCTTCTTTTGAAGCACTAACTCCAACATTTTTTACACGGGATCGAGTATGTTTTGTTAAGACTAAGGAATAATATTGGCAAGTAATGTTAATATGTGTAGGTAGTGGTGATCGGATGATTCACCATTAAATATTTTTGCTATAGACTTATAATAAGGTGACGATTAAGTGAATGACATTCCCTTGAGAAAATAACAGTGATATGATATTTCATTGGATAAATATACAGCAATACATATTGGTTGTTACTATATTTATTCCTGCAATAAGTTTTGTTAGGAACTCATTACCGTTGGTCTCTTTGAATCATACTCAATTCATCAAGGAGCTATTGACATGCCATTAATCTTACTCCCTATTGTTTGATTTCAATTTATATATTTAGAAAATCACTTAGATGGTAAGGGTCTACCGGTCTCTATACCCTGCATCTCATTTCCTTGAAATTTGGTTCATTGCAGGCCTTTCAATTTATATATTTAGAAAATCATTAATGATTGTTAAATCATCAATTACTGTTAACGTATGTTCATTGTGCAAGTGTGCGTGCATTTGGTCAAAGTCATTTTAATTGACCATTTTAATTTATTTTTTACTTTGTATCTCTCTGCTTTGGATAGTTAGCCAACTATGCAACTACTTCCTCCCACTTTGGTTGCTTTCACTCGACTTTGAAGGGACCAATCTCTCTTTTGGCTGATTATTTCTCCAGATTATATAGCGTTACAATGAAAACTTTGTTATGTGTGATTTTTGAAATCAATATATTATCATTTTAAAAAGAGTAATTTATCAAATACAACCTCAGCAAATGCACTTTTTTAAAATAACTCCCACCTCAAATTTTTTTATTTTTTTACACCCAACTTAATGGCTCCGTTCAAAAATTGCACCCAATAACGTTTCCCGACAGCTTTTCCGTCAGTTTTTAAATTTTTTGAGTTAAAACCTATTTTTTCTGACCATTTTGCCCTCATTTCCTCCTTTATAATGGTGTTGTGTTCATCTTTCTAATTCCCCCATTCATTCTCTTCTTTCTCTTTCAATCCTTCTTCTTTTCCTCAATTTTGTTTGGATTTTGTTTCCTTCATTGTATTCTCATTCTCTCTCAAGGTAAATCATTCTCCATTGTTTGGATTTGGTTAACTTTGTTCATTTTAATTTCGATATGGTTGTTGGTAATTAGGTTGTGATTTTGATGTTGGTTTGATTTGTCTTCTGAAAATTAGGGTTAGCTTGCCAATCAAAATGTCAATTGAAAGTAGCTATGAAAGCAGTCATAACAGTGGCGTTGAAGAGCAACCCAGAAAATGTCTTTGTGGTGTGCCGGTTGCCATTTTCACGTCTGGTACTAATGACAATCCAGGTAGACGTTTTGAGAAGTGCAAGTTCTCTAACCCAACAGGTGGTATGGTTGGTTGTCGTTGGTTTCGTTGGCATGATCGCGTTCAAACTGAGTGGTAGAAAGAGATAATCAACAAGCTCAAGATGGAGAAGAGACTTGTTGATTATGAAGTTGGTTGTTTGAGTCGTGAAATACAATGGCTTAAGGAGGATAGGAAGAAGCTACAATTTGAGATTGAAAATCTGAAGAACAAAGCCTTCATGGCAAAGTATGAGAGGGGCAGTTATTGTTGCAGCTTGTCTATGGTAGTGTTTGCCTGTATGATGCTCATCATTTTCATAGTAGTTTGTCGTATGTAAGTCTAAGTATCTATGTTTAATGTAATGGCAACGACAATGTGGGTTTTAAGTTCTTAATGATAATGTCAGACCTTATGTTCTTCTTAATTGCTTGTTCATTACACGCTGCAATTTTTTACATTGCATTTGGTTATTAGCACAACAAAAGCAAGTTCACAAATACTTAAATATTGATAAACCAGAAACTGATGAATTGCATTACATCACAAAAGCAAGTTCACAAACCTTACACAAGTCCAACTAATTGTTCATAAGTAACAAAAGCAGGTTTAGAAATTTGTTGAATTGTTCATAAATAAACCTTACACAAGTTCAATAACAATAGGATTCATGACTTTGATCAAGACTGGTGCCATGCTTGATTTCCTTGAACATTAGAAGCTTGGGATAAAAGCTCTGTGAATGACAATGAAGTAGGTGCTGCAGTGTTTGTTGATGGCATAGCAGTGGAGGTGCTTGATGATGCTCCATTGAGATGTGCTGTTTTCCATGCCTCCTTTTGGGCTGCCCTTGCCCTTGCTTTCTCTCTGATGTTGTAATACTCCGTATTTATAAGTCTTTGGGTACTCTATCGAGTAGGCCTTACTCTGTCGAGTAAGGGTAAGTTGCGAAGTAAAATAGTTTCTGACCTGTTGGGTACTCGATCGAGTAGTGGGGTACTCGATCGAGTAGTAGGGGTACTCGATCGAGTGCTTTGGGTACTCGATCGAGTGTCCGGTTTTACGGGGGAGTTTTCTCGGGTTTTGTTAATTACGCGATTAAGGTATTTAAACATATTCGTCATTGTTTTAAATCACTTTTTACAAAACCTAAAACCTGTTTAAGAGAGAAAGCAACTAGTTCTTCTTCCTAATCGCGTTCTTGACAATTCCCGGAATTCAGACGGTCAGTTCGTAGCGTAGTTCGTGTCGTTGGATTCCTTGCGTCGAGGGTAAGCTTTTAATATAATTTCTATAATGTTTTGTTAAGATTGGTGAAACCCTAATTTAGGAATTGGGGGTTTTGGTGTGTAGTTTGTGATGTGTAGTCTTTATGTGTTATGTATGATAGGAGGAGAATTCGTAGAGGAGCCGTTTTGATACAAATTTGTAGATACCGTCTGCGTGTGGTGTTGCTTTCCGGGTAGGATTTTCTACTCGATTAGTCCCATAATGGGATATTGGTGATGTCTTTGTAGTTAGTTGTTTGATATGATGATTGTGATTGTGATTGTGATTGTGGTTGTGTTTGTTGATGGTTCTCGAGATGCGTTCTCGACTGAGTGGGGTCACTTGCGGGAGTGATCTCACGCCCTAGTTTCGCCCTTCGTGGAACCCGCCACGGAAGGGGATGTGCACATTAATGGACGGGGTTATCGCTCGGTATGATGAGCGGGGCTTAGGTGGGAACGGTGCGGTCCCCCCATGTGGCGGGTCCAAAGTGGGCCGGTCGATATTGAGATGATGGGAATTGGTTGGTGGTGTGTGTGTGTGTGTGTGATTGGGTTCATTGTCTGTTTATCTTATTGTTGATGTATATTGAGTTGTGTGATTAGTCTTTCGACCCGTTTAAATGTTTTAAAAGCGTGGTGATCCATTCGGGGTGGTGAGCGATTGCTTAAGGTATATCTTGGATACGCGTGGGATCTAGTGGGATGGAGTCATCATATATCGAGTCTTTAGTCTTCCATTTGTGTTTGTTAGGACAGATTCCTTTCGGTTGGTTTATAGTTTGAGAACAGTTGTATTTTGCTTGATTGGTTTGTAATGTAATCACTTAAACTTATTTAATTAAGTATGTTTCTTCATTGTCTTATGGTTATCATGCCTCGGGTAACCGAGATGGTGGCATCCTTATACCTGAGTGGTCCTGGTAAGGCACTTGGAGTATGGGGGTGTTACAAATGGTATCAGAGCGACGATCCTGAAACCTGTAACCAATGAACTTAATGAACATAGGGAGTCAATTAAAATGAACCCGGGGTAAAGGTTGTAGGAGCTAATGCAAAGACTTGGGAGACGTCCTAAAGTCGCGAACTCGCCCTACAATTTTGAACCGGTCACCATGGGATAAGTGTCGGGATCGTTATGTGCATATTATGTGATGTGTGTATCTATGTAGTAGTATGTTGCATGCATTGATGATGATGACGTGAATTATATGTTGGTGGATTGTAAAGCATGAAAGTATAATGATTGATACATGTAATTTGACATGTTATAATTATGTAAGGAAAAGTGTTTTGTCTATATATATATATATAAAGCGATGTGTAAGTATACATGTTGTTGTTGTCGTGTTGAGTAAAAGTACAGAAGGTTGGGAGTGTGAATTAAACATGTGCTGGGTGAATATGTTGAACGAATATGGTGGATAAATATGTGGTATGATGGATGAATTAGTGGAAAAAGATGAATCATCGTGGTATGGTAACATGGTTCCGATTAAGCATGTTATATAATGAAAGTTATTTTATAATGTTGTTATGCTAGTAACATGTGAATAGGGGACTTGATGTCATGTATTTGTGATTTTGTTTACGGAAAAGAGATAGAATAAAAACATGTGGGTAAGTCATAATTGGCAAGTTAGATAAATTATGTGCATGATGAATGTTGTTGCTTGGCTTTTGAAAATAATAACATATGATTATGAATACTGGTTTTATGAGTTTTGGACTGGTTTTGTTTGCTTGGTTGTTGTTTAAACTATTTGGAAGTAAAAATCAAATAGTTATGTCGTCTGATTCTGACAAAGTTGTTTTTAAACTGTTATAACTTGAGATTCATAAATGATTTTGATGTGATTCCAATTGGAGGTGATAGCTTGTCCTTTTACGATTCTAACGATAGGTCACACGCCCAAAACGACCAAGAAATGAGTGAGTTATGACTGTTTTACGAAAACTGGACAAAGTCTTGAGAATTGGGGTACTCGATCGAGTATCCTCGGTACTCGATCGAGTAAGGGGCACTCGATCGAGTACGTTAGTTACTCGATCGAGTAGCCCTGGTGATTTGTTTTACGTGCTTCGGATCTTGACCTACTCGATCGAGTAAGTCCCTTACTCGATCGAGTGGCCCGTACTCGATCTAGTGACCCTTGTTTTGGGTCATATGCTTATCTTTTGACTTCGTTGCATATTATGTTTAATTCAAAGTTATTATTTTGCTTCTTTATGCATTGTTTTACGTATGTGTTGGTCCTGAAGCGTAAGTTACCCAATCTTATGATGTAAAGAGTGGCACTTATGATGAATATGAGTTCGGTGGGGAGGACATGAGTTATATGTGATTATGATAGATGGTGGAAAAAGAAAAGGAAGATTGGTATAGTTTATTGAGGCATAGAGCACATTTTGCGAGACGGGATGAGTGATATGATTGTGTGTTGAGTAATGTAAAAGTAAGAGAATATGGGCAAGGGATGATGTGAGTATAATGAACGTGAGAATAAAAAGATTGAAAAGTAAGGATGCGGATAGTGGCGGCTTGAGATGTGTAAAGAATTATGGAGGGAGATGGTTAGAAATAGAGTTGAGTAAGGATATATGTAGTGAAAGTGCGTTTTAAAGGAGTTGAGAAGAGTAGTATATAGTGAACTTTGTGGAGACATGTCGCGAGGTGGATTTGGGAGATTTGGTTTATTAAGAGATGAAACTACTGTGTGATTTCCTTGGGCAATTAATGGTACAAAAGGAATTTTGATTCCTAGAGAGGTACAAAGGAGATGAAATTGTTAGAACAGTGAACGTTGATTTTATGGATAAACTAGAGGCAAGGGTGATTAATGGCATAATAAGAGAACATATTTATGGTAAGAAAGAGTGAGATAATATCGATATGAAATAATGGGATTTGAGTTTTGGAGCAATGAAAAGATAATCGGAGCACTAAAGAGTTAGATAGAAGTAATAAGGAGCTGAGCTATTAATGGTATTTTTTAGTATAACGAGAAAAGAAGGATAAAAGTAAGTTGAGAAAAGTTCACCGGAGTTATGTGACATAAAGTAAGGAATTGTCGAGATGTATGATACTATCAAGGGTAAGTAAGTTAATAGTTATACAGAAGTTTCAGGACAACATGATTAATCATGAGTTTCGAGGAATTAAGGGAGTATGAAGTTGGTGGAGTATTTGCACGATACGAGATTTTTGGTGGAGAGTTAGATGATGATACAATTAAGGATAGTATTGGGAAGAATGTTGAGGTAATTTTGTTAATGGATTGGATGTTCGTTATTTGGGATGTCAACCAAAGATAGGAAACAAATCGTGATGTTTAGAGATGAGTGTAAGAGGTTTGATGCCTGGACGGACGGTAGTGTTATGGTTTGTGACTAGTGGTTAAGGGTAATGGTATATTAGAAAGGTAACAATTCTAAAGAGGTTGATTTTGCAGAGACCGGATCGATAAGTACGATTATGAAGGAGTATAAGATGTGGTTATATGAGGCGGTTGTTAGTAGTTGAGTATTAATGGTGTGGCTACATTTGGCAGAGGGTGATGGATATGCGAAAGGGAGAATATGTTATGAGGGGTATATGAGTTAAACTCGGGCGACAGGTAACCTTTATCGAGTGGTAACTTACGTGATCAGGATTGACTAGTTGGTTGTGATTACGGGTCTATGATATGTGTAAATGTTTGTGTGAGATTCTGACCTCACAAGAAGTGGTATGGTGTGATAATTATAAAGTTGTTTTATGAATGTTCAGTAAATATATATGTTGGACACGGTAATTTAATTGAATGATATCCAAAAGGGTAATAATTTGATTAATTGACATGGCTAGTTATAATTTTATGTGTATTAATAACACATGTGTATTCCATGAAATGGTAGAGATGATGTTCATGAGATGCTTATCTGTGTATCCATATAATATGTTGCGTGGTGACTTAATAAAGTGGATTTGAGTAAGTTTTTCTTGTCTGAGAAGTTATCTTTGAGTCGGTGTTTATGGGAATGGTATGCGATTGTGATGTCTATCGGTGTGGTTGTGGTGCTTCGGGTGGTGATCCGGGCACGGTACATAGTCTTTGTGATACGGGTATTTTCGCACTACGGTGTGGTGTTGGTGGCGGTGTTGTGATGCCGTCACCGGTTGTGGTGGAGTAGGCGGGATGATTATGATTCGAGTTTCGAAAATACATACCAGTCATACATAGATTGTTGTTTTATTTGTCGTTGTTTCTGTGAGTTTGGTTTAGACAAATAGACTATTGTTTTGTTTGCTAATGTTTCTTACAAGTTTCAGTTTGAGAAGGAGGGTAGAGTTTAATATAATGAGAGTTGTATATGTTTTCGTTGTTGTCATGGTATAGTGACATTCTGTTAATGGGACACGGTTGTGAGAGGTTGTTACAATAATTATGATCTTGTTCTAGTTAAGGTTTCAGTAGACATGGTAATGGCAAGTGAGTCGTAGGACATGTGTGGTAATGACCCGAAAGATGCAGGTGGTTCATAATCTTTTGTTGGGACAGTGAGTGTAGGGTATTGGGGGAATTAGTGTCATATTAGGTTATGTATGAGTTTTGCGGTAATGAAGGAAAGAACTTAAGGATCTGGAATGAGTGCACGTAACAAGTGTGGATCGCGAGTTATGCTTTTGATGATGGGAGTTTCATATAGTTTATATAGAGAGGTATGTCATGTTGCGGTAATGTGGAAAGTTGAAGTTTTGGGTTAAGATAAAGATTTTGAGGTATAGGTTAGGTGGTGTGACGAGTGAATTGAAGTGTGAGAATTGTTTAAGTAAGAGAGCCTTGGATACATGCATGGCGAGTGTTTAGAGTATAGGTGGTTATCTATGACATGTGATGATGATGAGAATAACGAGAAGATATAACTAAGGATATAGTATTAGTAGGTTACGAGGACGTAACATTTATCTTAAGAGGAGTAGGATGCGATAAAAGAGAGTTTCATGGTGGTGCATGTTGTAATATAATTGGAAGTAGAGTGTTAGCGTAGCGTAAAGGAGGGATTTGTTTTGTGGACGATACTTATAAAAGGCCATGGCCGTGCTTGTAGTAGGGTGATGCTTCGGAGTATGAGAATATTTTATATAGTGTTGACAGTTGGAGGATGATGTTATGAGTCTGAGTAAACTTCGAGGACGAAGTTCCTTTTAAGGGTGGTAGAATGTAACATTCCGTTTGATGTCTATGAGTGTCTTAGTATTGGGTTTGATAGTTGATGATATTATGGAGCTAGCAGCATTAGAGGATGGTAGTTGATTATGTATGGAGTTGGTGTCGTGAGAGATATATATGTGGTAGATACGATATAGTGAGTCATGTTGTGGAAGTAAACATAGTTGGTAGAATGGGGGTTAAGAGTTCATGTTCTATGTTCGGTCGAGTTCTTGAGTCCTTAGCTAAGTTGTTGTGTCTTGGTCGAGTCAGTATGGTTGTTTTTATGTATGGGTTGAACTTCGGGGACGAAGTTCTTTTAAGGAGGGAAGACTGTAATACTCCGTATTTATAAGTCTTTGGGTACTCTATCGAGTAGGCCTTACTCTGTCGAGTAAGGGTAAGTTGCGAAGTAAAATAGTTTCGACTGTTGGGTACTCGATCGAGTAGTGGGGTACTCGATCGAGTAGGGGGTACTCGATCGAGTGCCTTGGGTACTCGATCGAGTGTCCGGTTTTATGGGGAGTTTTCTCGGGTTTTGTTAATTACGCGATTAAGGTATTTAAACATATTCGTCATTGTTTTAAATCACTTTTTACAAAACCTAAAACCTGTTTAAGAGAGAAAGCAACTAGTTCTTCTTCCTAATCGCGTTCTTGACAATTCCGGAGTTCGACGGTCGGTTCGTAGCGTAGTTCGTGTCGTTGGATTCCTTGCGTCGAGGGTAAGCTTTTAATATAATTTCTATAATGTTTTGTTAAGATTGGTGAAACCCTAATTTAGGAATTGGGGGTTTTGGTGTGTAGTTTGTGATGTGTAGTCTTTATGTGCTGTATGATAGGAGGAGAATTCGTAGAGGAGCCGTTTTGATACAGCTGTAGATACCGTCTGCGTGTTGTGTTGCTTTCCAGGTAGGATTTCTACTCGCATTAGTCCCATAATGGGATATTGGTGATGTGCTGTAGTTAGTTGTTTGATATGATGATTGTGATTGTGATTGTGATTGTGGTTGTGTTTGTTGATGGTTCTCGAGATGCGTTCTCGGCTGAGTGGGGTCACTTGCGGGAGTGATCTCACGCCCTAGTTTCGCCCTTCGTGGAACCCGCCACGGAAGGGGATGTGCACATTAATGGACAGGGTTATCGCTCGGTATGATGAGGGGGGCTTAGGTGGGAACGGTGCGGTCCCCCATCGGGTGGCGGGTCCGGTGGACGATCGTATTGAGATGATGGGAATTGGTTGGTGGTGTGTGTGTGTGTGTGTGATTCATTTGTCTGTTTATCTTATTGTTGATGTATATTGAGTTGTGTGATTAGTACTAACCCCGTTTAAATGTTTTAAAAACTGTGGTGATCCATTCGGGGGTGGTGAGCGGTTGATTTCAGCGGGTATATCTTGGATACGCGTGGGATCTAGTGGGGATGGAGTCATCACATATCGAGTCTTTAGTCTTCCATTTGTGTTTGTTAGGACAGTTCCTTTCGGTTGGTTTATAGTTTGAGAACAGTTGTATTTTGCTTGATTGGTTTGTAATGTAATCACTTAAACTTATTTAATTAAGTATGTTTCTTCATTGTCTTATGGTTATCATGCCTCGGGTAACCGAGATGGTGGCATCCTTATACCTGAGTGGTCCTGGTAAGGCACTTGGAGTATGGGGGTGTTACAGATGTTCTTTTCCCATTCAGTCTTTTTTTGTGGTCTGCCACCAGGTGCCCTCACAGCAGTGTTTGGTGGTGCAGCTGGGTTTTTGCAAGTTCTCTTGTAGTGACCGAGCCTCCACGATTCCGCAATGTTTAGACCTCTTCCCTCTCTTGATTCTTTGTTCTTTATTCTCTCCAGCTTCTTTTCTTCTCTTCTTTCCCTTAGGTCTTCCTAGCATGGTCCTTAAGGGTGGTGGTAGTGGCTCTGGCATAGCAGTAGGTTCCCAATGTTTTACCCCAGGCATAGGGAAAACTTTGTTGGCATAGGTGAGCATGTACCTCTCCTTTGAATAGAAATCATCCACATAGTTTTTTGGGTCCATTCTCTTTTCCAAGAGACATGCCATTGCATGTGGGCAAGGTAAACCAGTTAAGTTCCAATGGTTGCACCCACAAGTCTTGTCTAACAAGTTCACAACAACTTGTTCCCCTCTGAGTTCCACCTCAAATTCATGCTCATCAGATTGCATAAAGGTAGCAAATCTGGACTCATCCTTTGCCTAGTCTAAGTACTTATCCACATATGGCATCACTCTCCCTTCATATGATTTAGCACCCTCTCTCTTTTGACATAATCTTTGCATAACATACTTTCTCATCCATTCTAGTTGTGTAAGTATAGGTTTATCTCTAGCTTCCTTCAACACAGCATTAAATACCTCACACACATTGTTTAAGAGAAGGTGTGACTTACAGGTACTGTCAAATGCATGCCTAGACCAATGCCTTGGGGGAATGTCATTCAAAAAAGACCATGCATCTCTTGATAATAGCTTCATGCCCTCCATTTCTTTTGAGAAATCAGCCTACACATTTTAAGATACATAGATACACTGTAAGAAATAACAGTTAAGAGTAAACATAAAAAAACAAGTGCATAAGAGTAAGAAATAACAGTTAAGACCATGCTTACCTTTGTCATAGCTCTGGCTGCAGCCCAGAATGTTTCTTTGTATAACTGACCACTGAATCTCAATTTCAGATTGGCCCAAATGTGTCTTGCACAGAATCTGATATTGGCCTTTGGCACCACAGTAGCTAGGGCATCAATCGGACCTTCGTCTGTCGACATCACTGTAAGCCCTTCCCCTCTACTTTGCCTATATCACTAGCTAGAAGCTCCAAAACCAGGTCCAACTGTCCCTATTCTCCACCTCAACCACTGCCCATGCTACTGGGAATATGTTATTGTTTGCATCAACCCCAACAAAGAACAGGACATATGCCAGGATATACACCCTTCAAATGACACCCATCCACTCCAATTATAGGCCTGCATCCTTGTATGAATCCTTCTTTACAAGCTTTTAGGCAGACATAGAATCTTTTGAATATAGGTGGAGGCCTCTCAATATTGTCACACACCACAAATCTTTGAACTACCAGGGTTGTACTTCAATGTTGCTGCTGCATACTCCCATACTTTGGCATATTGATCCTTGCCATTACCATGAATCATGAGCCTTGCCCTAGCTCTTGCCAACCAACATCTCATGTACGTTACATGAACTCCTAGCTCTTGTAGTACATGTTTCTGGAATTTCTGTAATTTCCAGTCACTATTGTTTCTCCAAAACTCAACATACTTCGAGCTAGGTACTGGACCCCACTTTTCTATTGTAAGTGGACATTACACGCTTATGCTTCAAATGTAACCCAGTTATCTGAAAAATTCCTTCTGTCACATCCCTAGCATGTACTCTAATCTTACAAGGATTCTTAATCCCACAAACACACTTTGGAAGCTTTGACCTCTTCTTGTTCCACTCACACTTGCACCTATTGTAACAATGAGCTGTCACCCTGTCCCTTCCATTGTGTGAGTAGTAGAAGTCATAACCATTTGTCACACTATGCTGCACAAGGGCTTTCCTAAAAACCTCAACACTAGGGAAGTTTAACCCTAACCTCAGCTTTATAGGCTTGCTAAAGTCATGGTCAGGGTTAAATGTAGGGTTAGATGTGCCCTCATCAAAGCATTATCGATCCAACAGGCTTCTCAACTCCTCCGAGTCATAATCCAAATCTGCCTCCACATTGACATTCAAGTCATCAACTCCATATAAAACCTTCTCTTTTGCTTTTGAAGGCTCAAGTGCATTTATTTCTTTTCCTTTCAATTCTTCAATGCCTAAACCAGTTTCTACTCCCTTTATAGTTAAGCCAGTATCTTGTTTTTCAAATAAGTCATCAGTCTTATTTAAACCAATATCAAATTCATTAAGACCAAAATCTTCACTGCCTTGCTCACTCAACTCAGAATCACTGAACTCTTCTTCTTCTATTATGTTTTCAAGCAATTTCTTCCTACCCTTTCTCAGATCTACTTTCTTTCCTTTCTTCTTTAGATCTGCTTTATTCCCCTTCCCAAGATCTACTTCTTTCTTCTGGCCCTTTCTCACAACTACCTTCTTCTCCTCCTTTCTCACAGTTGCTATCTTCTTACCTTTACCTTCCTTTCTCACTTCTATGCCTTCATTCACTTTAGCTTTCCCTTTTCTGTCCCTTTTTTTATGTCTTCCTAGCTCAATAAACCCAGTTACTACACCATTCAAACAACCACTCTCCTGCTCAGACTCCACATCTGAATCCCTTATAACAATCCCAGGCTGAGCACCAAAGTTTACCCTGCTCCTCAAGGGTAACTTCTCCCTAGCAGTGGCCTCATTTACAATAACAAGGTCAGTTTTTTTGATCTTTTTTGGTGAAGCTTCTGTGGTATTTTTGTGTTGTCGAGGGCTTCTTCTTAGAGATCTCAGAGCTGCATTAGTTGGGGTAGGTATTTGTTGGGTGGGTGCTTTGAATTGGATTGGGATGGGACAAAGAAGGCTATTTTGGGCCTTAGTTTTTTGTTCTGTAGTGCATAAAGAAGTAGAGGTACTTCCCACCAAAGCATCTTTACTTAGTGGGACCACTGTTGCACTTTTGGTCTTTTCTGTTTGTACTATAGTTGAAGTAGAAGCAAAAGATTCTACTGTTAATGGTTCAGTTATCCACACAGTCAATGTATTGGTAGTCTTGCATAGAGTCTTTACTAAATTGATTAAATCAAAACAGGAAACCAATAACCCTTTTCCATTCGCATCCCTAATACTCCTCATTGGTCTTCTATACCAAATTTCTGAGTCATCTCTTCTAGTTAATCTAAGAGCCAATTTCTTAAACATCTCTACAGTTACATCATCAAACAGAACACCAGTTTGAAGATGCACAAAGACTCCCCCACATAGTCAAACTTCCCTTCGTGAACCTTAAATTGACCACCATGATTGACACGCAAAGTCACCCTAGTAAGAGTACTTTTTGAAGCCATTTCCTATAACAAAGGACAAAATCAAAGATTGGAAAACCTAAACTAAGAAATACTAAAATTACAATCATAAACCCAGAAATACAAAACCCCAACACCCTAAACCCGTAAATAGATAACCCGTAAATTAGGATGCTCAAAATTAAGCTTATACAATTATCGGATTACAAACCCAGAAAATAAAGCTTCTACAATCAACATTATTGAAGACAAAGGTTACAGAAATCAAACAATAACAAACAAAGAAATTCGAAATAAGAGATAGAATGAAAACTTACATAAATCAATCCTGATGAATGAACAATCCCTCGAAAATTAGGGTTTTAAGCGGAAATTTGGGGAAAATTTAGGGGAAATTTTAAACTGGGATTTGGGATGATTTTTGGGGGAATTTTAACAAGTGTTATGTTGTTCAACAGGTGAAATAAGGGAGGGAAATGAAGAGTCATGACTTTTTAAACACGCGGGGGCATTTTCGTCATTTCACATGCCTTTTCACCTGAAAACGGTTATGGGTGCAAGTTATAAACGGAGACATTAAAATGGGTGTAAAAAAATAAAAAAAATTGAGGTGGGAATTATTTTAAAAAAGTGTATTTGAGGAGGGTGTATTTGATAAATTACTCTTTTAAAAATTTAAACTTATCATATATTGTTATAAAATAGGGGTCAAAGTCGATAATTTGACTAAAAACTCAAATATATTGATAATATAAATGGGTTGGAGGACGAATATTCAAATATAATTTTGGATTTAGATTTATTTATTGAGAATACTCTGTACTATGGAGCTGCTTCTCAAAATACTACAAACTTTATTTTAACTACCAATAAAACAAACAATTGCACGTCTTCTCTATAAACAGAATTGATGCTTTTTTTACTTGTTGTAGCAGGTAAGTATGAGCATGGGACCCACTTTTTTCCCTTTTATGATTATTTATTTTCCTCCTTTGCCCCATTGATAAATAAATATTTTACGTACTTTAAACGCATATTTTATCTCTTATTTAACCGGAATAAATGCATTAAGTTAGTACTCAAGGAAGCGGAGACAAATAAAACGAGTGATAAAACGGGTCAAAACAAAGTCAAATGGATTGAATTACACAAAGGACGAAGTAAAATTTGAGAATTGATTTTTGCTAAATTCCAAACCCCCTGCTTCGTCATACTCAATACACTATGATCAAACTTCAATCTAACAGCCAAGTTCCTCTTTGATTTCCATCATCAACTTCAAATTGCAACTGTAACCCCCATACTTCCTTCAACTGTAATTTTTTTTTCCAGCAAATTAATCTCCCTTTTATTTCAACTGTAATTTATCTCCCCTAACTATTTAATTTGGATTAGGAATTAATGGCTTCCGTCTATGGTATATCTCCCTTAATCTCTCTCTCAAACAATCTATCACATATCACATCTCTTACGATATAATGAGGACAACACTGATCCGACCAGAACGACGGACGTTAATAATGAGGCGGGTCGGTGGTTGTTCATAAAAAAATATGGTCGGAGGGTGAAAAATGGTGGGTCAATAGAGGGAGTTGGAGATGGAGATGGAGTTGGTAGTGGTTATTAGGAGTAAAATCAATTAGGAGTAGAATAACTAATGAGTTGTTACTTGTTAGGGAGGTAAGTGAATGGCTTATGGTATTTCTTAAGGAGATTTAGGGTCTGTGATAATTATCATTTTTTTGATGTAGAAGAAAAATCAAAGTAAATGGCAATTAGAGAGGTAAGGGAAGGGTTAAAAGGGGGTTGACAGAGAATTAAAAAATAAGGGTTAAAGACTAAAGAGGTGTAAAAAATGGTTGACCAGCTTAATAGGTAGCCGGTTAATCAATTCTAGTATAAGAGAAGGGTGTAATTGTTGGTTTTATTGTTGGTTAAAATATAGTTTAGAGTATTTTGAGAAGCACCTCCATAGTTCAGAGTATTCTCGCATTATATCTTAATAATTTATAATATTGATGTCGGTTTTTTAGCATGGCGTCTATAAGGGCGGAACTGGCCCTAGGCTATAGCCCGAGTAGTTTGCTGGAAACAAATTTATGCGGTTCTGTGTATATAAACATCAGTTAAATGTTTGTGTCCTAATGGTGTGACTGTTAGTTTTCACGGTAGAGATAGGGGTTCGAATCCCATAAGCAAGTAGTAGGTTTTGATTTTTCTTTTTTCGCTTTTCTGCTAGTATATTAGTAGGTAACACATAGCTTGGGATTAGAATTCATGTGAATTAGAAAATGTTGTTTGGTTACATGTAGGCATTGTAATTCATGTAGGCATTCCCACTTATCTAGGGGGATCTAGGTAAGCAACTTCCTCCATTATGGAGGAATTGGAATTCATGGGAAGTTCCAATTCATGTGAATTGGGGTAACCAAACAACCTACCCATTTTGCAATTCACATGAATTAAAGTTCCTGTGTAATTTAGTGGGCAACCAAACGACCCCTTTAGTATTTATTGGCATGATCTCTTAAGGTGTTAAAGCTTTATCAGAAACGTCTTATAGTGCATAAAAGAGTGAACCCTCACCCTTTGTATGTGATATTAATGATATAAAATGGTGTTTGTGGGCTATCCAAAGAAAGTCATGTGATCAAATGGTGTCGACCACCTAGCAAAAGAGGAACTTGACACTAGAATATTGTTTTAAACTGGGAAGCTTTTGTTCAATGGTATGTATAATCATATTGACAAACAATTTAATATAAACATATGTCAAATTTCTTACTAGAGGACTCTTATATGAGATTGTCTTACAATAATCTTATCGTGAGACCTCTCACATAATAAGTAGTGATTATTATTTCTTATTTAGCAAACGTTAAAATCACAATATAAGTATCAATTTTACACTTAATATTTGGTGTTTGTATACCAAGAAGGAAACAAAGTATATCAAGTGCAATTTTAATTCGAAGATACATAATGCAACCAGATTGCAGATGCTACGACCAAACAAACTCTTTATTGTACAACCAAGAGAACTCTTATAGTAGTCATTAATTCAGAATTGCACTAAATGATTTTTAGTTGGGTTTGAAAATATAGTTTGAGTAACCATATGTCTTACAATGACAAACAACAAGAGGTAGGAACAAGGCTCATCTAATGTTGGTGTTTTTAATGCAGAAACTTCTTATCGTTGGTTTTTTACTTCAAAAATTTTGTACTAATGATAACCACTTAGAGTACTCTCTAACATCATTTACTAAAAGTCAATCCTATCTATTAAACGAACAACCACAGAGCTGAGTTGTCGCCCTGTGGTTAAAAGTCAACATTTCAAAGCATTTTATTAATTTCCTAAATTTAAGGCCCACGATTGTGGCAATGAATTAATTACCAAAAAATTGATACTCCGTATCCAATTCTTTGAATTATCAATTGCAAAATTTATTCAATAGTACAATATTACACCATTTGAATAATTAAATATTAAATTTACGAATACTTCATTAAATACACAAATATACGTCTATAAAATTACAACAATTATTTAAAATAATTAAATTGGTCACTATTAAATAACTACGGAGTATATACTTTATATAGAGTATTAATTATGCTTTAAATATTAACAAAGTGATGGAGTAATAATAATATGGTCTACGACTCTATCTAATATGTTTAATTAAATATAAAAAAAAGGGTGCTGATTTTTGTAGTACACATTTTACTTATCGTAGTATACTATTGACAATTATACCCCTCTCATTTCCCGTTCTACTTTAATTCCACTCTCTCATTGTACTACATTGATAAATTATTTTTATTTATAATTATGTACTTTGTGGATAAATTATTTTTACAAAACACATGCTATAAACACCTGGGATAGACGATTTTTGCACCAAATTGCTTTAAAACACGATTTTCTAGGGTGAGGTGGATGAGGGTGACAAATGAAATTTGGGTTAGGATGATTGAAAGAAAGGGTTATATACAAGATCCGATAGATAAGATTAGTGAGGTGAAAAGGAGGAGGGGAAAAGAATATGAATGGAGGGAGATTGAGGAGGTAGTGGGATGGACGGATGGTGGCAGCAAGCTAATGAAAGGTATACATGGAGTTGGAAAAAGGCAAATCAAATTAGGGTTAAAAGTGAAAAATTATCTATGAAGACTGAAGTTTTACAATAGGTCTTGGTATAGACGGGTGGGGTGAACAGACGGGTAAAGACCTCTAATAAAATGGGTAGGGGGACAAGGTGGGGCACCCCCATGTGCTTCCCACTTTATGGCAAATGGATATTTTGTGAAGGAAAATGGTATCCGTCTATACGTATAGACGGATAGTGTCCGTCTATAATGAAAATTTGTGGAAGTTTTACTACTAGGTCATATTTACTCCATGGTTTAAATCCTACGAGTACATGGAGTTGTATTTTAGTTAACCCAAATTGGGTTAAACAATAAGTGTTTAATGGGTCATATTTATTATAAACTATTTTCGGGTGAACAATTATCAAGGTTCTTATGGATAATAGTCAGTTTGCAACAATAAGTATTTCCGTCGGATTATATTGGTTCGAGTCAAATTGGATGACAAGTCATGCTCGAGTCCTCATTTTGGGTGTCGGATTCGGTACGAGTCGGGTTATTTAGTTTGGTTATTCGAATTGAGTCAACTTTATTAGGGCTACTTATTCGTACAATGACATCAATTTTTTTGTTAATAATCAATATTTTTTTTTATATTATTTTATGTAACTCGGTCTCTTTCGATGCATGGTTAATATTTTTTTTATATCAATTTTATGTAACTCAATAGTCTATAAGATGCACGATTATCAAGTCAAAATAGCAGTCCAAGCCTTTCTAACATTATGGGCAAACCGTAATTGAAATACTACCGTGAGACGGTTTCATGTTGTGGGACGGTCCCATAATATAAAAAGACAATTTATTTATAAGCAATAAATGAATTATTATTTTTATTTCTATTTTACAAAAGTGGACCGTCTCACGGTATAAGACCGTCTTATTTATAATTTGTAAATTATTAAACGGTAATAGTATTTTGAGTCAAGTTTGCTAGAAGTATGATTTATGAGCTTTAAAAGAATTATTATCGACCCATGTATTTCGTTGAAAAGAAATATGGTCTCATTAAAAATGCGACAACTTTAACAATTAATTGTAGAAAGTTTTAAGTTGTGCAAAATCTCCACAAAGTGCAAAAAATACAGTATATCGTTTCGGGTTAGGATTAATTTATATGGCCTTACGTTGTGCAATTATTTGGGATTATTAGAGTAATTATATCAGATTATTTCATATGGCCGTACGTGGTGGTTTAAAGTTGGTTTCTTTTAAAGATCAATTTTTTTTGGCATTTATAAATAACGTTATTGATAGTGTATCTTATATTTTAATAAAATTATGAAGTATATACCATTATTGTTTACTTTTTAGTTACCCTATATTTACAAAATAATATTACGAGTTGAATATTAACAATTCAACTACATCGCTTTAAAATGTGCACGAGTCACGATTTTAATTTTGTCCTATTTTACTAATTAACAAACTCATGAAAAATGGGAAATTTTCATTTTAAACTTGCACGGATTCTACAAACGTGCACACGTTTGTCTAAATGAAAAACATGTTTAACAATTTGCACTGGTATGTAACTATTTAGACCAATTCACTTTTATAGTTTGTGGCTATTTCAAGAGTCACAAGCAAAAAAGGACTGAAGATGCTGATTTGCGATAATGATAAACGCGTGTCAGTTAGAACAAATAACGTAGTTTATAAAGAAGTTTTCGAGAAATTATAGTACAATTTGCTTATGATGTTACACCATAATAGCTTATTGTTATGCTTTGGAAATTTCGAGGAGTTGTTATTGACTTGATTGAATTAAGTTTATTGCCATATATGCCATATTTTAGATACTCTCGTTAGATACAACTTTATTATTGCTATATTATATTTTAGATACTTTGGATAGATACTTCAGTTAAGAGCAACCACTATTAATACATTTTTCTACAACAATCCCGTGCAATTTGCACGGGTATAAAACTAGTAAATAAAATAATGAAGTACTCCGTACATTGTGAAAATATCATACCAGGTTCACCTATCAGAATTAGAACAAACTAATTATCAAATCCACATATTATCAAAGGTATAACCACCGTATAACCATAACAAGATCCTTAAACATAAATATTTTAAACCGCTTCTAAATTATAATGATAAATAAATGCGTTAGCAATACACTTGATTTAACTACCTTTGTGCATATGTGCAAGTGTATTGACTCGTAGAGAAGGGGTTCGGCAATTTAAGGTCCTAGGGGTAGGGGATTTACTTTCTTGTACATAGTACGAGGATCGTTCTCCCGAGCATTCAAGTGTATCCGTCATACCTCAATTAAATTTGATACGTGTCATTTAGCGTATACAAATTAATAATTTATAAACCTTACTCTTGTCTAAGTTTCATATCAATAAAACATTTCTTTAAATATTTACTTTATGATATATTTAACCTTTTTACAAACTATTGTAAAGTTTGCACAAAAAATTTAGAGAGACGGTCTCTCACTAAGTTATTGAGGTACCACTTTTACCATACCTCTTTATGTATTTTAGGTCGTACCTTTTTTTATTATTAAGGGGGCGTTTGGTTCGCGCGTGGGTATAGGTTTGGAATCAAAATCATACCTGGGTGGTATCGGGTTGGAACTTGATACCTCATACCTTGTGTTTGTTTCAATTTGGGTGGTATGGGGTTAGAAATCAAGCAAAAAAATCATCAAAATATAATAATTTTAATAATAATTTTTAATACTATAAAATCATGTAGATAAAATTTAATCAAATAAATATATATATATTTTTTTTTACAATATGACATAATTATTTTTATCACTTTTTGTAATTTTTATTTTGATATCATGAGTATCAATCTCATACCCACCCTCCTCTCCGGTATGAGAAACTCATACCTCATAGGTTTGAGGTATGGATATGAAACCTTCATTTCCGTCAAACAAACACATGGTATGAGTTTGGTTCATTCCAACCTCATACCTCATACCTATATTGAGAGAACCAAACACCCCCTAATTAATTGGAACTCAAGCTGTTGTATTGCGTTATTTGTTACGCATAAATATTGATATACTCGTGCATTTATGCACGGGTTACACACTAGTAAGAGTACATATTAGTGTCACTGAAATCCACCTATTTGAAAGGTGAATTCAAAGAGTTGTTTTTAATAGTGTTGTATCTCTCAATTGCATTCCATTTGTCGCATATTCCAACTTCCAAGATTTCAAACTAATGTTGTAGGACACCAAATCGCTTGTGGGGGAAGTTATGAACCCTCCAAACATTGAGGTTACTAAGTTTCGCTTTTATTTCAGATTTTTAAAATGCTATTAGCTTAAAGGTAGATGCATGTGAAGTTATTCACATAGGTGTGGGTTCAAATCCCACATAGCATAATTATTAGTAGTTGGTAATGCTGGTTGTAAGATTAGTTATTCTATGAAGTAAGATCCGCAATTATATAATCACACTAGTTAATGAACAAAGTAATACTAGTTATTCTATGTGTAGTTCACTAACTACTCGTCACACTAGTACTCTATTTAGAAATACTAGTTACTCTACTGACTATCACTAGTTACAACAAAAGTTTCTAACTCTTTCTCTCTCTAAATTTTATCTCTCTAAAAAAACACCAGAAAATCCCCAAACTTTTCATCTTGTTCCATCACTAACCGCCTACCCCTTAACCTTCCCCTATATTTCTACTACCTCTCCGGGGATGTGGCCACGCTTTGGCCCATCTCCGGAGGTTGGACCTTCACCTCTGATTAGGCCTCTCATCTTTTGATTTCCGGTTGTGTTCTCCGGATGAGTTTTCGTATTGCCAATGTTGTCGCCGATCAGATCGTTGTTTCGTCCCATTCTGTTTTCCCATGTCGGATCGTCATTTTCATTATCATTCATAGGACAACTACCGTATGGATTTCCTTTAAAACTTTGTACCACAAGAACCAAAGGAATTTGCATCTATTGTATATACAGTAATATGCTAGTGGGATTTATCGTCAGTTGAATGGTCTTCCCCGCTGCCATTTTTGGTCCTCATCCCGGTTCTTGATGGTCTTGCACGTCCCTTTGTGGTTCACGGTCTTTGTGTCGGTGGTCGATTCATGGTTCAGTTTGCATGCATCTGACCTTTTAGTATTCCCGTCCCTTTGTTCCCTTGTCTTGTCACCGTCGGTCTGGATTCCAACCCAGAGGTGATCCCTCCATTCCTCCCAGCCCTGCTTTGGCTTCCTTATTTCTTGGTTTTGTCTGTAAGTGTCTATGTGATCATGTTTTGCGTCATATTTGGTGATCCCCCCATTCCCCCACCAATCGGTACCTTTCTCTTTTTCACTAGTGTTTGTCAGTATCGTCTTTTAGCTTGGTCTGGTTGCATGTAAGGCGGTGGTCCTGGGAGGTGTCGTTTGGTGAAATGGGTGTCTTTTCGATTTTGCATGTCCCCTTGATTGTCGGGTCTTTTTTTGGTTCTCGGTCTCTTTGGGTGTGTCTGTCCGTCTTGAGTTCCGTTTGGGGATTTGGAGTTTTCCGGGTGTTTGTTGTCTGTGTTTTATGCTTCATCCTCGGTCTTTGTGGGAGGTTTTGATCTGATCTTAGTTACATGGTTGGGACTTTTTCATCTGTTGATTAACACGAGTTTCATCCTTGCTCTTGGTCTTAATCAGTGGTTTTTGTGTTGGTCTGGGCAGTATCAATATAGGTCAGATTGTGGGGTGTTGGGTAGGTTGGTTGTGGTGGTTGTCTTCCTCTTAATTTCCATGTTATCGGTTATAAGTGTCGTGTTTACTTGTTTTCTTTACTTACTATGTTCATCAATAAAGGTCTCCTTCAGGAAGTGACTCCTCGTACGTATGGTCTAGGGTGTCCTGTCCCTCTACCATTTGGGATTTGCTTCCTTTTTGGAACCAATTAGATTATGTTATTTCGGGTTTGTCGTTGTATGTCTATGCATGTCGCAATTATAGAATTAATAAGGTCGATATGGACCCTTTATGTCAAGTGTGGGTTGGATTCGTTAAAAGTCTGTGCCTTTTCGAATCCGTGGATAGGAGATTTGTTGAGGGTTTGTCATTGTTCTCATCTTTCTGCATGCTGGTTTTCTCGGATTACTAGTCTTATGATCAAAGGGTTCAATCTCTATGGAATAGAAGAGTTATCTCCATCGATGGCAGACTTCGTCGTCTTGCTTTTCACCTTTTCTTTCTATGTTCATTTCGCAAGAGCGTAAGTACACCTTGTTATTGTCATCCTGCGGCTTGTATGTATCAACGGTTTCTGGAAGTCAGTTGTGCAGTTGTGCTGGTGAAGCTGGGTCACTCGCTTGTTGCCAATTTCCCGTTCAAGCTGGGTCACTCGCTTGTTGCCAATTTTCCGTTCTTTCTCATACTGCCTTAGTTTCTTTAGGTTGTCTTACTGCTGCTGTATTAATTTTAAATAATAGATGTATCATGCGCTCAGAGAGCCTGAACATTATCTAATACATCTTTTCACCATTGTCAAAAAAAAAAAGCCTAGTTACAATAAAGAATTAGGCTAAGTGGACTCGAACCCACATCTTTGTACAAAATGACAGAGTGCTCTTCCATTGAGTTAATAGCCTTTGAAGAGTATAAAAGACCGAGTGATTAAGTACCATATATACTCTTCCACACATCTCCCGGCAATTCGCCGCAGTATACCATAATACCTTTATATATGTTAAATGTATAGCTTTTATTCCAAGCATATCCTAATCATTCCAAGCATATCCTAATCAAAGTGCAATTACAAGTTCTAGTTCTTTGCATGCTCCAAATTAAGTGACTCAAGTCCCTTGTGAATTGTGAGAAACGAGACAGGAGTACAACAATCGAAGAAGTGCGTGGAGATGGGTTTTGTAGCCATTGCTTATAGAAATGAAATCTACACAACTCACATGTGTTACAATAACATACAATTATTTGTTACACTAGCATTTCATGTCTTGCAGGATAGTCGTTTGAATTTCGGCGAACGGAGATAAATGTGTTACAATGAGCACAAATATGTGTGACAATAATAGTTAATATGTGTTACGATAACAAAAAAAAAAAATCTGTTACAGTGATCATACATAAATGTTACAATAACTTCTTGTACGTGTTACAATAACAAACAATGACGATGTGTCATAATAGCAAACGATGATATATTACAATAACAACTCATATTCGTTACAATGACAGTACTTGTATGAATTATGAGGAACATAATAAATGTGTTAGAAATATCATCTTCAAGTAGTTGATAAAAAACTCCTAAATTAGGAGAACCTTGCAAGAAGTTAAATGATTTAGTGTTTTCCATTGAGCTTCTTTATTTATTTATTTTTTTTTTGGCAGCTGTGAAAGAAGGCATACCTAACTACTCATGGCCCTACATGCAAGGCCATGTGCAATCTTATTAACAGACCTAGGAATAAAACTAAAAGAAAGACAGTGAAAATACGAGCTAAGATAAAGGATATCATCTAAAATAGCTTTAATTTGATGATGTGGTCGGCTGCCATCCGCAAGGCAAGCAATAAGGGGTAAGCAATCCGAAGAGTATTCCAAGTGCCAGAGACCCTTCTCCTTGGCCCAGATGAGCGCTTCCCTAATTCCCAGTGCTTCAGCTTGGAGGGCGCTCTCCGCCTTAATAGCAGCATCAACTTCAAACATCCTACTTCCCTCAGCCGAGAAGGTCACCCATCCAACCCCCGCTCTCTCCAAATCTTTCCAACCCGCATCCACCATAATACGAACACAAACACAGTTGTTCGAAGGTTCAATGATAAAAACCGGTTTACTTTCCCGTAGCCACCTCATCTTGCCCCCCTCTAGATCTTCATTTCCCACAGTCTCATTCCCCTGACTCCCTATCTCCCTATCATATAATTGATCCGCCATTTCCACATTTTGGGCCCATAAACACATAACCATCTTTGGATGAAAAGCTTCCCCTTGAAACAGGATTTTATTCCTTACCCCCCATATACTCCATAAGGTAGCCATAAAGCTTACCAGTCGTGGTGTAGCATCATCAAGTTTGTCCAAATAACTGATCCAGTTCATAATCCATCTGCCAAGATTTATATTATCCCCCTGAGTAACTCTAATCCCCAACTTAGAGGAGGCCCAAATCCTTTTAGCCACTTCACAATCTCTAAACAAATGTTCCATAGTTTCCAACCTTTGTTCATCTTCCGAGCAAAGTTTACAGTTAGGCTCCACATCTATATTTCGATTCATAAAACTACTCCCCACCGATAGTGACTTTGTAAGGATTCTCCATAAAAGCAATTTCCATGTCATCGGACCCGGGAGATGCCAAAGTTTTTTCCTACAAAACGTCCTCTCCTCCGCTTTAATTCGCGTTTTGTCCTTTTGTGACCCTTTTTCCTCCATGAAATTGCTAAACAGTACCCCATAAGCACTTTTCACTGTAAACTCTCCGGTCGGGCTGTGCGTCCAGTAAATTTCATCCTCAGACCTGGACTTGCATATTGGAGTGGACAAAATCTTTCTAGCACTCTCCTTGGGGAAAATCTCCCTGACCATCCCTTCATTCCATTTTGCATTTTCCCTTCCGCCCACCCCTATCCTAATGTCTCCCACTTTCAGATTCCGAAGAGCCACCGAACCCCGTGACAGAAAAATCTCCCTAGGTTCAGGGATCTTCCCATCCAACCATTTGTTCGTCCACACATTTAAGTGCGAAACATAGCCCGGTTTCCATCCTACATGTTCCCAAGCAAACTCCATTCCATGCATAATACCTCTTCCCCCATGATAAGTTGTAATCCTTCTTTTTTCTTGGCAGGCCGTCATACATAGTAACATCCTCTAGCAGTTTTTTCCTAAAGATCCTGCCGAAATAGGAACTTTCCCCGGATAGAACCCTCCAAGCATGCTTCGCCAACATTGCCTGGTTGAGGCAAACAATATTCCGAATTCCTAACCCTCCTTCGCATTTTGGAAGACTGAGAAAATTTTGACTACACCAGTGAATAGTTCGCCCTAACTTACATCCCGCCCACCAAAAATGCGACAAAAGGGAATTGACCCTATTTGCCACACTTACCGGTATTTTAAAAACCGATAGGACGAAATTTGAGAGATTTGATAAGACAGAAGAAATTAGGGTGAGCCTACCAGCCTAAGAGAGAAAAATCCCATTCCAAGAAGCGATTCTCTTCATGACATGATCAATTAAGCCTTTAAATAGTTCCCTTTTAGAGCCTTGAAACTCCGTAGGAAGACCCAGGTACTTACCCAGGTACTTACCAAGCCCCTTATTCCCATTTACTCCAAGAGCTCTCATACTTTTCCGTGCTTGTCGCAATCTTGTACTTGGACTAAAGATAACAGCTGACTTGTCTTCATTTATGACCTGCCCAGATACTTTACAAAACTCATTAAGCAAACCACGTAGCTTCCGTGCTCCATCATTTTTAACCTGAAGAAAGAAGACCGCATCATCGGCAAAGAAAAGATGAGATAACCGTGCCTCCCCATGACAAAGTTTGATGCCTTGCAAACTTCCTTTCATCAACCCATATTCCATATTGGAAGAAAGAGCCTCCATACATAAGACAAAAAGGAAAGGAGACAGCGGGTCTCCTTGTCGCAGTCCACACTTCGGAATAAAAGTCTCAAGAGGAGCCCCGTTAAATAGAACCTGATAAGACACTGTTGTAACACAATTCAAGATAAGCGTGATTAACCTTGTTGGGAAACCAAATTTTATCAACACCTCTTTGAGAAAATCCCATCTCACCCTATCATAAGCCTTACTCATATCCGCTTTAAAGGCGAACTTTCCAACATTCCCATGCTTATGAGAGTTAATTCTATGAATAGCTTCATGCGCCAACAAAATATTATCCGAAATTTGTCGCCCTGGGATAAAAGCATTTTGAAAATCACCCACAAGGTAGCCCATCACTCTAGCCAACCGGTTGGTAATGCATTTCGAAACTATTCGCATAAAGACATTGCAAAGGCTGATAGGCCTATAATCACCAACCTCTTCTGGATTATCACACTTGGGCACTAGGGCAATAAAAGTTCGATTCATCTCCTTCAGAACCATTCCCGAATTAAGCACCGATAAAACCGCTTTTGTGATATCATGCTTCACTAGGAACCAACATTTTTGGTAAAACACTGCCGGCACACCATCTGGACCCGGAGACTTCAAAGCTACCATTTGAAACACCGCTCTTCTAACCTCCTTGGCCGTAAATTTTCCATTTAAAAAATCCACATCGTCGTTTTTGATACTTTTCGAAATTTTGCCTACAAAATCCTTCAAAAGGCAGTGATGTTGGTCATTTTGCTCCTGAATATCATATCCTGGTGGGTTATACAACTCCTTAAAGAACCCTTGAAACAGACCCCCGACTTTTTCATGATCATAAATCCATTCTCCCACATGATTCTTTATACCCTGGATATAATTCCTCCCCGCACGTCCCTTAACCCAATTGAAGAAAAATTTGGTACAAGTGTCTCCTTCCACCATCCATTTCATCTTAGCCCTTTGCTTCCAGAAGATCGCTGCCGCTCTTGCAAAATCTGTGACCTCCTCATTCGCTCTCGCGTAGGGTTCTTCATTTCCTTCGTTGACTGCTGTCTCCATACCCTTTGCTAACTTGTCATCAAATTCATCCCAGATTTTGTTCCATTCTTGCCTTTTATTAATAGCCCATTTCTTGATTTCACCTCTAGTCTTTCCAAGCTTTCTTGCCACAACATAAACAGGAGTCCCTATCCAACGAAATTTCCATGCCTCTTTTATTATACCCATACATTCTTCATGATCAAACACCCACGCATCAATCTTATAAGGCTTTTTACTGTCGTTTCGGACAAGATTCAAATCCAACTCAATTGGTGCATGATCCGAGATTTGTATAAGAAAATGCTTGATACCAGTATTTGGGAATAGAGAAAACCAATCCTTTGACCCAAGCGCGCGATCAATTCTTTCATACACTCACTTCTTTCCCTTTCTATTATTGCACCAAGTAAAAGTTGGACCTTTGAAAGGGATATCAACTAGCTCATTACTAATCCTCCAACAATTAAAATCATACGCCCCACTAATCACGCTTGTACTACAGCTTAGTTTGTCACTACCAAATTCCACTTGATTGAAATCCCCCATGATTAGAAAAGGATGATCCAAATTTCTAATATAGGCTTCCAACTCCGCAAAAACCGAATTCCGCATACAAACATAAGGAGTCCCATAAAAAAGCACTAAGTACCATGAAAGACCCTTATATTTTTCCACTAGCAAAATGATAAAATTGTTACATGAGAAAATTTGGCTAATCCTAGCCTCCTTACGATAACCGACCCAAAGCCCCCCGGCACTACTAACGACATCAACGCCAACATAATGCATAAAACCGTAACTTCGAAACACAGGGAATAAACTACTTGCATTACATTTAGTTTCCATTAGAAAAACAAAATCATAATACGTATTACCTAATAACGCTCTTAATTTTGGAATTGTAAGGGCGAGCGTATTGTTAAGACCCCTACAATTCCAGGCCAATCCCTTCATGGCGAATGAGGAGGTTGACTTGGCCCAACCTCCGCAAAGCCTCCATTTTTATTTGTTGAAGAGTCAGAAGAGTCCTCTATCTCCATCAGGTCCACAGTTACACGAAAAGCCCCTTTTGTTGCCTTTTCTGGGTTGTCCAAATTTCCCAGTCCCAAACATCTTTTCTTAGCAAGTTGTTGGAGATAGCACTTTGCACTAGCCAAGGATGAAACAACCTCCTCCGGAACCAGACTGCCAGTGACCACAGTGCTACATTTCCTTTTACGAGCACCATACACAACCATCTTTTCAGTTTCTGTATAAGATGGTTTATAATAGCAATCAGCAAGGCCCATTAACCCATCAGAAATACTTGGGATATGTCGTCCTTCATCCATCTAAGCAATAAGTCTTGAAGATATCCCACTAGGAGGGATATCAAACAGTTTCAGTGCCCCCTTCCTTCCAGCACTATCAGCAGCCGCCAACTCTTTCCCCTTCATCATCCTTCGAGTCTTCTTTGAGTCCCTTGCATCTGCCGTCTTCATAATTTCCTCCAATGATTTAATATTAGATGAACCAATCTGCAATTCTAAGTCCTTACGAATTATTGCAGCAGGAGTGATAGCCAAAGAGATGCCTTGCTCATCATTATCAGGAAGCAGACTTTGTTCTGTTCCAACAGAACCCTCCTTTGCAGGGATAATACCCAATTGTTGCTGCTGCCCAGAGATGAAACCATAAGAGCTTTCAGATGGAGTAACCAGATTGATCACATCCTCATGGTGAAACACAGATGACTCTTCAAAAACTGAATTTAAATCCGGTGAATTATATTCAAGATAAGGATCAGAGTTGGGTGACCTCATTCTAGCATCTGACTCAGACTCAGAGCTAATAATAACCACATTTGTGTGGTCTTCCTCCATTCCTGCCACATTCCCAGCATTCATATCCTCCCCCATTGGTTCCTCCCCCTCAGGATAATGATACCTGATAGAGAAACCCTCCAAGGGAGGGTCAAAAATTTGATTAAAACCACGATAATCATCCTCCATACTTGCCCATTCCATGTCACTCTCAACTCTTCCTCGTATTGCATCTTGAATTCTCAAGTCACGGTCAATCCCACCTCTAGAATCTCCCCCATCATCCACTAATACATAAGCCCCATTAACTTCATTGTGGTGAGGGCCAGTATCCTCAGCAGCAGGCACCTCAAAATATTCTTCAGCACTATGATAGTCCTCCTGGTTAACTCCCTCCTCCTCATTCAGCCAACCTCCCATTCCCCTTAAGTTTCCAGCCTGCCCCAGTCCCCTGCCATCATTTCTAACTTGATGATTCCCCTGTTCCTCTAACTGGTCTCCATTACCTTGTCCCACTCTATTATCCTCTCCCATTTCAACATCCCCATTAGAGCCACGATTTCTATTATCCACCCTCTCACCTGTTTCACCTAAGTGTACAGCTTTAGGTTCTGCTTGAAATATAACAGGCCCAGCAAAGGGCTGGGCCATCACAGCAAACCTCATCCCCGGAGACGCCCTTCCCCCTGGCGTAATACCCAGATCAAATAAAACCATTCTTTCCCTTTCCTGTCTTCTAAAGGTTTCCCCTGCTAACCTCCTATTCCCCAACTGAAGTCTCGAAGAGATATGCTTAGTAGTTGAGGGAGTGACCCTTAGGTCAAGATTGAACATGGTGTGACTGCTGTTTGTTTGGAAAACCACAAAACCCTTCCCCACTGAACGGTCCATCATGCCATTAATACTCGACACAACATTCATCATGGACTCCCTACACTGAGATCCCCTATGTCCCACCTTCCCACACCTTATGCAGTACTTAAAAATCTCCTTATACTTGAATTGAACCCATAGCAAGTGACCCCCATCCATAGCTAGGAATAAACCGGGCATTAAGGGTTCATTAAGTTGAAGACAGACCCTTAATCTCAGATAGTCATTGCTTGGAATAACATCAAAAGGCTCTACCTGATGGTGGTGACTCAACAACTTACCAGCTACATGAGCAACGTGCATATTTAGGCACTCAAAAGGCAGGCCACACACCCTGACCCACAACTCCGCATAAGGGAATCGTACAGTTCTTGGAATAGTGTCAGGGAACCATCTGGCAATCACCATTAGAGCACCATCAAAGCTGACCGTACTCCTTGCTATTAGTCTCTTAAGGTCAGCAATATCCTCACAGTGGAAAACATATATATCCCCCATCTTGAAAACTCTTATCCTCCCATTTGTACTCCATTTTCTCCGTATCAGCTCATTGATCATGGCAGCATCAAATAAGCGATAATCTACCAGAAAACCCAGACAGCAGTTACCCCAGAACTCCCTTGATTTGCCCAGTTCAGCTGGATCAACGTTAATGACCCCACCTGACCTTGGGTACCTCCATAAATTTGCATGCAAAGGATTTGATGGGTTGAACTCAGCACCAAGGTGAGTTTGATGGAAATTTTGTGGATGATTAGCATTCTCATAGTCCATATCTTTGGTATAAATTGGTTGATCAAGATTAGGATTTTGCGATAAATGAAAACAATGTTTTAAGCTATTAGAGTGATTGGAGATTGATGGATTGAATTTTGATGGTTTGAATTTCCCCATTTCCCCGACTATAAATAAGGGATTTGAAGAAAGGGGAAGTAGAAACGATCACTCCGGAATCATAATCGTTCCACCAATCATCAAAAAAAGGAGAGCCTCCAAGAACCTTAAGGACACCTCGATCCTTCCAAAAGAAGAAACCCCTAGTAAATGAGACTGCTTTGTAATGATAATGAGATATTAATGACGGATCTATACGGAATAGGGTAATAAAATAGGATAATTAGGACAAAAACCCTAGATTCCTTCAAAATACTACCAATTAAAAAGTGCTAGAATTTGCAGAGACACATTGAAAATGATCAACTGGAAAAAAAATGGGTAGAATAGATAAACTTCAATACGCAATAGGTAGTTGTAGCTGCAGGTTAATTAGGACAAAACCCTTTGATTCCCTGTAGCACCCAATTAGCATGGAAGGAAAAACAGGGTTAATTGCAGAAGAAATCAATGATTTAGATTTTTGGTTAAAGTGAAATGATTAAGATTTTGGTTAATGTGAAAAAGGAATAAGCTTCGTTGCTCTCAAAAAAGAGAGAAAAAGCTCTCTCTAGAAAAGTAGAGAGAGAAAAATCATCCATTGAGCTAATAGTCCTTATTAATAAGACAAAGTCACTCTAAAAGCTCAAAGGAATGTAAAAAATGCACATTAATCATAACTGGGAAACAGAATTACACCATGTAACACAATTTCAACATTACTATAACACGATATGGTTACAATGTTCAGGTGTCACTGTAACAAACAAATTTGCGTTTATCTGCAAATAAATAGAGAAAACACAAATAGATGCAACAAAATAATAATTTTATTAATCAAAAGATTTCGGATACAATCTAATAGTTATTCTACTGATTCGATTTCCGCAATTGAATGAATAGAAGGGTCTTGATTTGAAGACTTGGTTCACCTGTGACGATTTTGATTTGCTTCTCTTCTACTGACTGCGATGGATGCTTGACGTCGGGTGAAAGAGTAGTTTAATATTCAAATATAGATGATTAGAAATGAATGTATTTTCTTCTCTTGTTTTCTCTTGTTAGAGATTTTTGTAGAGAGGCAAATGTATTTTCTTTTCTCTTACTTTCTCTTAAAAGAGATTTTTTTTTTTTTAGTAAAGAGGGTTTTGTTTTAGAGAGGTTTTTTTAGTTTTCTTGAGAATGTGATTTTTTGTGATTATGGAGATTTTGGTGAAATGTCTTGATTAGTCTTAAATGAGAGGATTTACTCTCAATTTATAAGACCATTTTTTTGTTTGTTTCTTTTACGGTAAACTTGCAACAAGACAACAACTTTGTCCATTCTTCTCACGTTGACTTCCTAGACTCCTGTTGATCTTCCATTATTTGTGGAACAACACGCAATTCCGTTCTTGACTAAAAAGCAATCATTATCCCATGATCAAATATGTACATACACATGGCCAACCTTTACGTCAACAATGCATGGTCTTCCATTTCTTTGAGAAATTATGGGCTTGTCATGCTTATTGAGTCCAATTCGGATGTAGCACGGTTACTTTTGGCCTTAACATTTACTCCCTATACTTTAGTATTAGAAATAAAGCACAATCCATATTTTAAGTGGACCGATTTTATTTCTTAACAAAACGGACTAAGTACAGACATATTTGTTCGGGTTAAAATCCACCGACCTATTTCTCAGACGATATACTTTCACATGAGTCAATATTTGACTTTGACCCATTATAAAATTGTAAGACACATTTTTATGTCTACAAATTTGCCCCCTCAGAATTGGGTCACGTACACATATTAAAGTGTTTAAGCGTGAGTCGATCCCGATACTTCTCTTTGAAATCGAGCTTCACATTTCTTTTTAGTCCATCTAAACACTAACTGCCATTCCTTTCTTATTCGTCAAAGATAATCTTATATTCCCAACAAACTCTTGCTTGCTTGATAGTTGTCGGCTTCATGGACTCCTTGCAAATGTTTTACTAATTTTAAAGATATAAAATTATCTTAACTAAATAAGATACAACTAAATCTGGCTAAATTAGATCGCAAAAGTGTTTGAGTGAGCACCAAAAACTTCATCTATAAAAGCAAATAACGGAGACTTGGAAATTGGGATTACCCACTCACAACCAAGCTACAAATCCTTCACGCCTAAGCATAGGACCGCTCCCCTGCAATCACCTGCACCCCTCGATCGATATACATACTTGACTAGAAGCACAATCGACTGCGTCTGTTGGACAAGGAGCTCACGGCCAGTGCATACCAGAAATCTCATTTGCCTTACTCGAGAACTGAACGTCCCGACGACGAAATCCAAAGCCGCAAAAGGACTGCCGGAATTTCAGGTTTGTAGGTAAGCAAAATTTGTGATTTACTTACCCATTTTTTTGTATGTATGCAGCACCGTATGTATCACTATAGTCTCCAACGTCGTAATGAACTTCTCGTCATCGCAGCTGCTCCATCATTGACGTGTATCTAGGGCTTATCTTTAACTCGGCACTGTCCGCGATTATCAAAGTTCAAAATTTACCCCTCCTTTTGGCGTGTGAACTACGAAATCAAAGTAGTCGCTTAGCTTGACGTTGAGATTTACATTGGATGCTCCTCATTGATCGGTGCGGTACTCGGCCAATAGTGACGCCATGCTTCTGAGTCCGCCTTACTTGTGACTTACGGACACCTAGACTAATGATTCACGACTTCACGCCATCTGCATCATTCGATCTCTGCCTTTATTCTATGACGATGACAATCAAATCACCAACTGGAATGAGAGACAGAACAAACTCTGATGCCCCCATTGTTTAGTTGTACAAGCTGCTTGGCGATGGAGTGAAGTTTCCATCGACTGACAGCCACGCTTCCGACTTCATCCTTGACGATGATTGACATGAAAGCACGCCTCCTACATCCCTACTCCTCTGCTCAACTGCTCAAATCCTAAGGCACCCGGAGTGAATTCTATATACGGCATTGTTTTCGTCAACTTTCGCTACCGGTGGTGACCTGCCATGAACTTGATGCTTGTAATTCCGATGCCGCTAGCCATCTGTTTTAATGACGAATAGACAGCCGTCGATTTTGGGCCACGCCTGACATCCGAAATCTGAGTGTATAGTCAGTGAATCCACAAAGCGAGACCGATTGTCATCTCTGGCATGTGACTTCGACGGCGAGCCAAAACAATTCTCACTTAGTGGACATCGTGCAGGCCGAAATACGGCTTGAAAGATCCCAATGAATTACTACTCTGGACTTGGAATTAATTGGGGAGGCCTACTAAATTCAATTTGGGAAATTTTTTTTTGGTTTTGATCCATCCGTATTGGACCGTGGCCTGTGTAGTTGTAGACTTGTAGCCTTGCACCATTTTCTTTTCCATTTTTTGATTCTAACACGTGGTTTATCACATGACCACACAACACTTTATTTCATTTTTTTTTCTTTTCCTTTTTTTTTTGAAAAGGAAATAAGTTGTGTTTTGTAATTTTGTCTTAGGAGACCATATGGTGCACTTTAAGACGGGCATATTTCAGATGATTGGCAAGGAGTAGTTAGTGACGGCCGACCATGCTTATGACGCAGAAGATAACAAAGTCAAACATGCCATCTTTCTTTCTGTGACGGGTCCATTCATTGAGTCTTGGATACCGATGACATATGCACCGAACTTGTAATCTTAGTGGCAAGAAGTCGAATGATCCTCTCTCTATCAAGACAGAAACGTCGGGCCACCTTTCTTGAAGTAGTTTCACTCTCGACTCTCAGCCTATGAAGTTCAACAAGCGAGCGTCTTTCACTTTTATAGTGTTTTCCATGATGTCGTTTGTTGTATTTTCCTTCGTCTTACACTTTTTTTGACTCTTGGAAGTGTGTATTTTTCTTTTTTTTCGGAAAACAACATGGATAAAAATAAGATGAGCCATATATTTTCTTTTATCTCTCAATCTCGCATATCCATTTTTGTCTTGCGGTACATAGTTTATACTCTTATTGGCCAGGAGTTAAAGAAAGAGTTTTTTTTTTTTGGTGTCGTTTTGATGGTTTTACTCGAGTGATGATTTTTTTTTGTTTTGACTTTTGTGTGTTTATTGATCAAAAATTTGAAGTAAACACACTTTTTTTGTTAGGGTGAGACGGTGCCTTGGAAGCTTTTTCCGAATCCCACTTATGTCTGTTCATTGACGACGACGCTTTTGTATTGCGAGCTTTCTCTATTTTTCTCAGCATTTGACTTTATGACAAGTCTCGGTGCTTGGAAGCTTTCTCCGAGTCCCAATTATTTTTGATCATTTGACGAAAATTTTGTTGCTTGACGACCACATAGTAATTGTCAATGTTCATTACTCAACATTACGATGAAGACCTCGTGCTTGAGAGCTTTCTCGAGATCTAAATCTACAAGTATTTAGATAAAGAATTAATGCTTGTGAGCTTTGTCAAATACATCGCCAAATTTTATAGAAAGATCCCGGTGCTTGAGAGCTTTTTCCAGATAGAGATCAAATTTCTCCATTTAATTTTTGATGAAGTCTTGGTTCTTGTGAGATTTCTCCAATTGTTCATCGTTCAACTTTACGACAAGTCTCGGTGCTTAGAAGCTTTCTCCGAATCTTCAGCATCAAATTTTATGGCATAGTCTCGGTACTTGGAAGCTTTTTCAACGACTTCACTTATCTTTGATAATTTTAACCAAAACTTAAAACTTGTGAATTTTCGCCAAAATTACATCGTGACTCTTGGTGCGTAGAAGCTTAAGTGCTTTTACATCAAAATAGAACATCTCGGAGGATAAGCAGCGATTTGATACTTAACGATGCCCCCATGATACGAACGTTGAGTTTTTTTTTAGGTGTGGCTGGACTTGAGCAAGACTCAAGTTGCCTACGAACTCTTAGAAATAAGAAATTATTTCACGAGATCAAGTCAACGTAGTTCCTGCAAAATAAAGTCGATTTTGTTTGGGGGTTTGGCCGCACCTAAGCAAAGGATTTCGGGTACAATCTACTAGTTATTTTGCTGATTCGATTTCCGCAATTGAATGAATAGGAGAGTCTTGATTTGAAGACTTGGTTCTCCTGTGACGATTTTGATTAATAAAATTATTATTTTGTTGCATCTATTTGTGTTTTCTCTATTTATTTGCAGATAAACGCAAATTTGTTGTTACAAATTTGGCACGCTCGGTGGGACATCTCTACTACTCATCTCTTCTTCCGCACAATCAAGTTTCACAACAATCGTTTCAATGGCATCTAACGAAAGCTCAATCCGTCTCGGTGGGTCTCTCGACAGATCGCCCATTGGTGTTTCTACAAGGAGCAACATCCTTGTTGAACCATATAATTTATATGTTTATGTTTTGATGATGTCAAAGTGTTTTACATTCTATATACTTGTTGCGTGTAATCATTTGTGGAGTGTTTTAGAATTAACCTAATACGAGCAACAAAGAAGATTGTGACAATTGCGTGAGAAGTTCAAGCCTTCGTTCAAGATCAAACAATTCAAGATTCATTCAAGAACTATGTGAAGACGAAGTTCGTCTAAAGATTAATCAAGCTTGGATGATGACGTAGCTTATACTCGAAGATCTTCTTGAAGATTAGAATAGTATAGGTGATTATCTCGTAATGGTAATCAAGAATGAGTTTCTTGAATTAGTAAAGTTATAGCTTTGCAGCTATAACATTACTAGTAAAAGAGCTCAATGTTATAGCTCTTCTACTATAACATTGAAATGCTGAGTTTTTATACACGACTTATAATTGTTTCGAAAATTATTTTATAATTGTTTAAAGTTTGTTTTAAATGTTTTAGTGAAAGTATTTATACATTAAAGCCCGGTTTAGTAAGGAGTTCGGTTTTATAGTAAACGTTAATTGGTAGTCATGATGGATCAACTTATGAGTTGGACTTTGCTACTAATTAGGGTTTCTATATAGCCTCTCTTAAAACCTAAATTCTAATTATATGTTAAGACTAGGGTTTGCACGATTCACGAGGCTTATGGGCCGTGATATCTCGTGTTGCCTAGGGGATATTAGGTAAAGATTTTATTCCATAATAATATCTTTACATATCTTATATATCTTACTTAATATATTTATTTATGGTTAAAGATATTCTTGTTTTAGGAAATCTTATCATAATCTTAGAATTTATACTAAAGATAATATTTGGAAAGATTATATTCTATCTCTTTGAATATTCTTTATTATCTTTTGAGGGCTTTCAGGGAGGAGATAATAAGAAGATATGATTTGTTTCTATATCTTATTATTTCGGCTATTAGGGTTTGACAAAACCGTGTAGCCTACTCTTTCTTCTCCTATAAATACTTTGCTATTTACAACATCTAAATTAGAGACCTTAAGCATAAAAATTGATTTTAATTTTACAAAGCAAACCGTGTGTTTTAAGCAGAAAAACCAATTTGCTATTTTGAAAGGTCGTGTGTCATAAAACTCGCATATTCGTTCTTCATTTATCGTTATAAGATAATAGTTCTTAGTTGATTTCTTAACTCGTTCATTAACGTGAACCGTTGTTAGAACCATTAGTTCTTTCTTATTAGCGTAAGTTAGCCACTCGAGTATTTTACGGTACTCATTGAGTTACAGCTAGAGTTAGTTGTACGAGTTGGGTTAGTAAATTTGCAATCCGTAGAAAGGTACTAAATTTATTAATCGAGAATAGTGGACGTAGGTTTCGACTTGTGAAACTTAACCACTTTAAAAACCGTGTGTCTCTTCGTTCTTTCGTTTGTTTTGCTTATTACGTTTATCTTCATTAGTTGATTAGTTAAAGTTTAATCAATAAACTTTAAATAATCAATTACATATACATTATCGAAAAAGCTTTCAAAAAGTTTTAAATCCTCAATTCAGCCCCCCCCCCCCCCCTCTTGAGTATTTTGGATCAATAGACTCTTCAATTGGCATCAGAGCCTCGTGCTCTTGATTGCCTAACCGCAAAGAGGCTGATCTATCTTGTTTTTCATTTATCTTATCGTTTTATTTTCCGCTGCCTATCATGTGATAAATGGATTCCAAATATCTCAAGTGTCATGTCTTTGATGGGAAGAATTACGGATTGTGGGAAAACATGATGACTCACTATGTGAAAGGACACGATTGGGAGTGCTGGAGGATTATTCAAAACGGACCACACAAAATTCTTGTGGCATCCGAGGAAGGCACTACCTATGAAAAGAAAGAAGAGGACTATGTCGAGGCCGACTAGAAGAAGGCCGAAAAGAACTCCAAAGCAATAAGTCTTCTGCAAAACGGAATGACTTCTACCGAGTTTGATCGGTTTTCTTCATGTTCCACGGCCAAGGAGATATGGGATGAGCTCGAATTAGCTTATGAAGGTACTTCCAATGTTAGGAAGCACCGAATTGATTTGCTTATGCAAAAATATGAGCTATTCATCATGGAGCCTAATGAGTCCTTAGATAGTATGTTCGCAAGGTTTTCAAGTATAATAAATGAATTAAAAAACCTAGGTAGGAAATTCTGTACCGAGGACATTGCTAGAAAGGTTCTTAGAAGCCTTACTAGGAAGTGCCGTGCTAAGGTCACTGCAATGGAGGAATCACGAGATCTTGAAACCCTATCTTATCAAGAACTCATTGGTTCTCTCATGGCCCATGAAATTACTCTTAACAAAGATGACGCTGAACCAAGTCGCAATAAGAGTATGGCATTAAAGAGCGAAGAAGTTGACTCTGAACTAGAGGATGAAACTGTCTTGTTTGCACGACGCTTTAAAAATAAGATATTTCGAAATAAACAAAAAAAATCATCCTATAACAATAATAACAACAAGTCATTCAACAAAAAGGTTAATGACTCAAAGTCGTCTTTCGCAAATAGAGGTTGCTTCAAGTGTGGAAAATCTGGTCATATGATCAAGGATTGTCCAATATGGGAGAAGATAAAAGACAAGACGAAACGTGAGAAGACAAAGAGAGAATTCAAACAAGTTATGATGGCTTCGTGTTGGGGAGACCTTGACTCAGAAGATGACGAGGAATCTGAAGACGACGAAGTAGCATACCTTTGTCTCAGCAGTGTTAGTCTTGACCTAATCTCCGACAGTGACGATGAGAGCACAAATTCTCATTCAAACTATTGCTTTCTTGGAGAATCAGACGAAGACGACGATGAACAGGTAAGTTATCTTGAGCTTAAAAAACGTGTTAGGAAATTGTCTAAAAGTGCTTTAATTGAATTTTTTGAACAATCTCTTGATAAGTGTCACGAACAGGATTTGGAATTGAAAGATCTAAAGGAACAGATTCTCGAAATCGCGGAAGAAAATCATATTCTCAAGACTAAAGCTAAGAAGTTGAAATCTAAAGTTATAGCCGAGAAAGCTACAACATTAGATTCTACTATGGCTGAAAAGAAGAAATTAAAGTCCAAAGTTATAGCTAATGAAGCTATAACTTCCGACCTAAAGCTTAACATCAAGCACCTTCAGCCAAAGTTATAGCTAATGAAGCTATAACCTTAGAACTTAGAAAAGTCAAGGAACTTCTGGAAACTAAGGTCACATCTAATGAAGAAGTGATCTTAGACCAGAAGAAAGAGATTTATTCTCTTTTAAAACAATTGAAGGAATCTAAGACTGATATTATCAATGTTAAGAAACAACACATTGATGTTGTGTTTATTCTTAACAAACGATTCCAAGACTTTCGTGATAACTTTAAAAAGGAAAATGATGTAGATCACACGAAATGTCAAGAGGAAATTAAAACCCTAAAAGACCTTCTTCTACATGCTAGAAAGGTCCATGACAAGTGGGAAGGTAGCACAAAAGTCCTAAACTTCCTAACCGAACAATCTGATAATAATATGAAGATGCGGTTAGGACATGAGTGCTACAGCCGTATAGATCACTCTAAATGCAAATCAACACCTTCGGATTTTGATTTCAGAAAAAGGAAGTATGCGGATCTTCCTGAATACTTGATTTGCAATTACTGTGGTCATACGGGTCACATCCAAATCAAATGTGTCAAAAAGGCTCATGATTTACGAAAACATGCCGACCATGCCAAAACTGCTGACACAGTTGACGAGGATAAGGAAACCCCCACTAACGAACCTAACAAAGCAAGGAATAATAAATTTCATTGGTTCTATGACATGGCCTTTGACTACGCTAAGAAACCTAGCACCTCACAAAACCCTTGTCGATCTCAACCTAGTAAAACTACTTAAAAGGGAAATAGTCGTGAAAGACCTAGAGAAATTCCTAGACCTAGAGAAAACCCTAACCCTAGAATTCCTCCCAAACCAAACAAACCTAAGGTTAGAAAAACGGTCATTAGACGTGTTTGGGTTCGAAAAGATTTAGTATTTAGAGTAACTAATCATAAGGGACCCAACTTAGCTTGGGTACCTAAAAACTGTATCTAATCTTTTATGCAGGAAGAAGTGAAAGAAAACAATCAATGGTATCTTGACAGTGGATGCTCAAGACACATGACCGGAGATAAGAATCTGTTTCTTTCACTTAAGCCCTTCAATGGAGGAAAACTAACGTTCGGGGACAATAAAAAGGGAAAAGTTATTGGCGTTGGCAGAATCGGAATCTCTAAGTCTCACGCAATCAGTGAAGTTTACCTCGTGGATGTTCTAAAACATAATTTGCTAAGCATATCTCAACTATGCGACAAAGGTAACAAAGTAGTTTTTCATACTGATAATTGTCGCATTATTATTGAAGGAACTAGCAATGTTATTCTTGAAGGCCACAGAAAAAGGAATGTTTATATGGTAGATTTAAATGCTGTGCCTACTAACTCTTTTTTGTGCATGAAAGTTACACTTGATGATCCTTGTTTATGGCATAAACGTTTTGGTCACATTAGCTCACTAACCTTGAATAAACTCAAGAAGTGGTACTTGGTTGAAGGGTTACCTAAGATCAAGTTTGACCAAGAAAAGATGTGTGATACATGTGCAAGGTGTAAACAAGTAAGATCATCTTTTAAACCAAAAAGAGTAGTAAGCACAAATCAAGCCTTGGAATTAGTACACATGGATTTATGTGGACCAATGAAGGTAAGGAGTAGAGGAGGATCCAGGTACGTCTTCGTTCTTGTAGATGACTACTCAAGGCATGTATGACCTATCTTTCTTCATTCAAAAGACGAAACTTTTGATGAATTTGATTGTCTTATGAAACGTGTTCAAAATAAATATAAGACTAATCTTGTATCTATTCGTACGGATCATGGCACCGAATTTGACAACCAAACTTTTATAGAATATTGTAGAGTTAATGGTGTAGGGCATAACTTTTCTGCACCAAGAACTCCTCAACAAAACGGTGTCGTTGAACGTATGAATAGAACTTTAGAAGATATGGCACGTACAATGCTCTTGTATAGTGGTTTACCTCGTAACTTTTGGGCTGAAGCCATTAGTACTTCTTGCTACATCCATAATCGTGCTATGATCCGACCTATCCTTAAGAAAACCCCCTACGAACTCCTTAGAGATCGAAAACCTAATATCTCCCATCTTCGCTGTTTTGGGAGTAAATGTTTTGTACACAATAACGGTAAAAACCGTTTAAGTAAATTCGACCCTAGGAGTGATGAGGCGATTTTTATAGGATATTCAGATCATAGTAACGCTTACAAGGTCTTCAATAAGAGAACTCTTTGTATTGAAGAAAGTGTCCACGTTATTTTTGATGAAGATAACGTGTTTGATAAGCCATTACAGGATGAGGAAGAAGACTTGGATGAACCCGACTCTCGTCTCTCAAGAGACGATCCCCCGGATTTGGAGTTAGAGGATAATGAGATTGAGGGAATAAACGATGAACTTGATCGTTCCTCAAAAAATAAAAAGGAGAAAAACAAAGTTATAGTTGATGATACTATAACATTGACTCAAGATAAGAACTCCCAAACCAATGTTATAGATGATGTTACTGTAACATTGAATCCAAATCAAGGTGTAGAGTCCAAAGTTATAATCGGCTCAAATACAACACCTGGATTGGATTCTGGGGGAACTTCCTCTAATTCCGAGCCAAATGAAGTCGGAACAAGCTCAAATAACGATGAAGAACCAAGCACTTCAACGAAGTGGAAGTACAAGAACTCACACCCATAGATAATATTCTTGGGAATATTAAGAAGGGTGTTCAAACAAGACGTTCCTTAAATAACTTCTGCTCTTTTTACTCCTTTCTATCCATGATCGAACCAAAGAATATCAATGAAGCTCTCGCTGAATCAGATTGGATTATAGCTATGCAAGAAGAGCTTCAACAGTTCGAAAGAAACAAGGTTTGACATTTAGTTCCGAGACCTAAAGATCGTTCAGTCATTGGAACTAGGTGGGTCTTCAGGAACAAATTAGATGATGCCGGAGTCATCGTTAGGAACAAAGCAAGATTGGTGTTCCAAGGGTATAATCACCAAGAAGGAATAGATTATGACGAGACCTTCGCACCTGTTGCTCGTCTTGAAGCTATTAGACTTCTGATAGCATTCGCCGCACACAAGGGAATGAAGCTCTTCCAGATGGACGTCAAGACAGCATTCTTGAATGGTTATTTACAAGAGGAAGTCTTCGTTGAACAACCCCCTGGTTTTAAGAATATCAAATTTGAGGATCACGTGTTCAAATTGGATAAAGCCCTATATGGATTAAAACAAGCACCTAGGGCTTGGTACGATAGATTATCTAAGTTTCTACTTGACAGTGGATTCAGTAGAGGATATGTCGACAAAACCCTTTTTTCTAAAAACTGAGGGTTCTGACCTTTTGGTTGTTCAAATCTACGTCGATGACATTATCTTTGGATCGACCAACCGAAGCCTGTGCAAATATTTTTCTGAGTTGATGACTTCCGAGTTCGAAATGAGTATGATGGGAGAATTGAAATTCTTCCTAGGTCTGCAAATACAACAAACAGATGAAGGCATTAAGATCCATCAACATAAATATATCAAAGAATTGATTCGGAAATTTGGAATGGAAAATTCACACGATATGCCTACTCCAATGGTCGAGAACAAGAAATTGACAACGGATGAAAACGGTAAATCAGTTGATGAAACTACTTACCGTGGGATGATTGGGTCACTGTTATATTTGACCGCAAGTAGACCCGATATTATGTTTAGCGTATGCGTTTGTGCGAGATATCAATCGTCTCCCAAAGAATCGCATATGACGGCCGTAAAACGAATTTTACGTTACTTGATTGGAACGGCCAACTTATACCTATGGTATCCAATGGAGTGCAATTTTGATCTAGTCTGTTATTCCGATGCCGACTACGCAGGATGTTCTCTAGACAGAAAAAGCACGTCGGGTGTCGCCACGTTTGTCGGACCGTGTATCATCACGTGGGGTTCGAAGAAACAAAATTCGGTTGCTCTCTCAACTGCTGAAGCCGAATATATTGCCGTAGGACTGGTATGTACTCAACGTTTATGGCTTAAGCAACAATTACGTGATTATGGTGTGGACGTAGGATGTATTCCTATTTTATGTGATAATACTAGTGCGATAATAATTTCTAAAAACCCCGCACAACATTCACGTACCAAACATATTGAAATTAGACATCATTTTATACGAGACCATGTTGAGAAGGGGAATATAAAACTTGAATTTTGTAGTACTGAAAAACAATGGGCAGACATTTTGACAAAATCATTAGCTAGAGAAAGATTTGAGACTTTACGGTTGGAAATTGGTTTAATCAGTGGTACCTAAGCTTCTATATCTGTTCGATCTTTTTATGACTGACTAGTTAAGTTAAGATTGTATGACTGTGTCCGTATATTGCGTTGCATGAATAATTTCGTTGTAGGAATATTTTTATCATAAGATTCTATTTGTTATTTAGAATTCAATTGTTATACAAACTAATTCCTTATTACAATAAATATAACACACCAATTCTTTTATTTCTCTAAAATCACAAAGAATCTTTCCTTTTTGCAAATTCTTGTACACGGCTCAAACAATAAATTTCCTATACAAACACAAATTCCTTATACCTATCCTTTGCCTATCAATTCTATCCCTTAAATTTCCTACACCTACCATAATTCATACTCCTAATTATACACTTACCATATTTACTCTCCACTTGTTAACCCTAGCCTACACCTATATCTACCCCCTTGCGTGTTAACCGTCCACCCAACCCCACTTGCATACTTTTCTTTCTCTCATATTTTTACCATCATCACAATTCATCTTCTTTACTCAAACCATCACCATCACCTCCTTTTTCAACAATCACCATCATCATGAATCCATCTCATGCAAAAAATACCCAATCCTCAACTCGTCACCACCAAAACCGCCCCTTTCATAACCAAACCTCACCTCTACCACCACATGATCCTCATTCCATTAATTGTCCTTCACCACAACAAAACCAAAATTCGCCCCTGTTTCGTAGTCGGGACGAGTCGGTGTCCGAAGGCAAAAGACGCCGTCTTTTCAAAGGAAAAAATAAGGTGGTTGTAGATAATAGTGAAGCTGTGGAGAAACCCGAGGTAATAGTTCGGAATGGTGTTGCTCGTACCGTGCTTAGGGATGCTTCAAAAGCCGCGACCAAGGAAGGGTTAAAACGTGTTCGGCTTACTCATGATGAAAACATCCTAGTTAATCGGGTTTTGAGGTATTCCATTCATGGTGGTAGGTACTATCTGAAATCTTGGTTGGTTAGTGTTCCCGCTCTTGCTTTCTTTGTTAATTTTCTTGATTTTCAAGGGTGGAGTCACATTAGTCAGTTTTCGGGTCCTGTTTACCCAGTTGAGGTGGTTCAATTATTTGCTAGTGTCTCAATTAAGAAAGGAGTCTTGCATGCGGTTGTTAATGGCGTGGATGTGACGGTCTCTGTTTCGGATTTTTGCTCTGTTTTTTCGGTTCCCGATGAAGGAATTGAATTAAATCCGAGTCTTGAATGGTCTAATGTTGTGAGTGAAAAGGAGTTGTTAGTGAAGAAGTATTTTGAGGAGATGACGGAGGGAGGTAATATCGTGGTTCGTCCTCTCTCGGCAAAAATCAAGTTCCTCTTGAACTTTTTCTGGAACACTGTGGTGTCGAGGAGAGGCGGCCGTGATAAGGTGTCGAGTTATGAAGCTATAATGTTTTATTCTTGGTTTGAAGGTCAGAAGGTGAATTTGGGTAGTGTTGTCTTACACCATATAATTCAGACGAGTCTTACGGTAACTAAGGAGAAGTTGAGCACCACAATCGATTTGCCATATGGTATGTGGATATCTCGATTGTTGGAAATAAAACGAGTGGTGGGGCCTGACAGTTACGGTGTTAGTGCGCGAGACTGTATGTGTGACAAGTTGATCAAGCTAATGGGTGTTGTTGTTGATGGACCCGAGTTGCTTCTTGCTAAAGATGTTGAGAAAACCCCGGTGGATTCGAGTTTGGGAGCTATGGAGTCAAAGTTGGAGGGGTTTCTGAGTGGTTTAATGGAGAAATTTGAGGAGCATTCGACTAATTTCGCTACGGTGTTGTCACGGGTTGGACCCTCTCGGTCCTTAGACTCAGGCTTGGATGCTACTCGGGTGTACTCTTGGATGGAGGAAGTGGACAAAAGGTTAGCGGGTTTTGAGAGGGAGTTGAAGGCAATTCGTGGGGAAGTGTTCCCACACGGTGATCGTCTCACCTTCCTTACGAGTAAGGGTGGAACTCTGGTGATGCACGGGAAAGCCATGGCGGGTGATCAAGCTCTCACGTTGGAGGCCATGAAAGCTCTTTCCTTGAAAGTGCTTAACTTTGAGAGGAGCATTGGTGTGGGAAATAATCTGTATACTTCCCTTAATTTAGAAGGATTATAACGATTTAACAATGATGATCAAAGGTCATAAAATAAAATACATAAACAAAATTAAAGGATTCAGAAATAACCTTCGGTCCTAGCAAATACGGCCTAAGAACAATATCAAAATAGATATTCGCCTATTAGTTGCACCCAAGACGATATGAGATATGCCCTTTGATTATGCTAGAAATCGATCTAAAATTTTTTGTAAAATTTAGTTGTTTTTGTGTTCTTGTGATGAGAGAGAGGAGGCAAGGTCAAGAAAAAGCATTAGGGTAGAAATAATTCTCTACCTTTCTTTTTATACAGACCGAAACTTGGAGTCAATTAGGAAAGATAAATCTCTCCTAATATTCGGCCAAGCTGACCTAAATAAGGAAAAATTCTCCTTATTATTGGTCTTTCCAAAAATATATAATATGTGTTGAATTGTCATCTAGTGAGGATCGAACCCATGACCTCTTGGTATGTGTACCCTCACTATTACCACTATGACACATTCAACTTGTTGATATTAAATACAACTGATTATATTTAATTACGAATTAACAGATTAATTCGTCCAAGCTAACATTATATATATTTAATTAAATATAACTTATTATATTTATTTTACGAATTGACAGTAAATTCGTCTCAACTTAATATTATTTAATTTTCATTAAATAATTATCTCATCAACACATTGACTAACTTTTTAGTCATTTTGGGTATCAATGTGATTATATTTCTATAACAACATTTCTCAAACACATCCTATAGGTGTGACCTTTAGGGACCAGTTGATCACCACCATCTGTATGATAATAACGTCAAACTTTCTAGCAAGCCAACCGTTATTAGGTAAACGTTAATCAACTGATTAAATATACGAAGTATACCCTTGTGAACCTGTAAGAGATTTACAAATGTTATCACACTTATTTGTGGAGGACACCAGCTCCAACAAACTCCCACTTGTCCTCACAAGTGTATGTGCGATAACCGATTCTCATATCCTTTAAAATTTCTCCCACTCAATGTAAAACAATTTGCAAATCCGAATTCACAAAGGTCGTATTTTACAAGCGATCAATATCAAGAGTGGTTTTCCCGAATAGAGAGTAACTTAACTGATAAACGAATCAACATTCGAGCATGGCCATGCATTTCAGTTACAACTCCTCGAGTGGCCCTGAGAAATAACTATACCTGATAAGGGATGGATATTTTCCTCAACTTAAATCTTGCAGATGTAAGCACAGTATGAAATGACCCATAAAAAAACTACTTAGCCCCAGTTATGGTAGACCGTGAGAAAGAAACCAAAGTCACCCAAAAACTGCCTTAATCTCAAGAGACAGTTGATAGTCAAAAGAATCGACTCTAGGTACACAATAGATGTCCTATCCACGACCTGGCACCGAATGTTATAGAACATTTAGGACTCCATTACGTTGTCACAAATAAAATTTGTCCTACGAGGTATCGTCATAATCTCGTATCTGTGATCGATTAGTCAACCGTTTAACTTATGGCTCGTTGAACCCACCATCAATCGACTGCGCAATATAATAGCCGGAGTTATCAGCTCACATTGGCGATTACGGACCAAAACAAATATAATGTAATTTGATTCACTTTGTGGCGTTCAATGTTGTCAAGACAATCCACATGAAAAACAAAATATTATATATATAAAACGATGAAGTTATAAATAATATATGAAAAAGATAATGTATCAAATCCATAATCAAGTACTACAACTTAGGAACATGTTTAATTCCCATGGAATTAACATGCCCTACATGCTTATCATAATTCAACGGTTTGGTGAGAGGATCTGCGATGTTATCATCCGTCGCAATCTTGTCAATCACTATCTCTTCTTGCTCCACGTAATCACGGATCGGGTGAGCCTTCCGAAGTACATGTCTAGATTTGTTGCTAGACTTTGGCTCCTTAGCTCGGAAGATGGCACCTCTATTGTCACAATAGATGGTGATCGGGTCATTCGAACTAGGAACTACCGAAAGCCCTTGTAAGAATTGACGCATCCATATTGCTTCCTTTGCTTTGCCTCCGAGCGGCATAGTACTCGGATTCGAGTAGTAGAATCTGTTACAAAACTCGTTTGGAACTCTTCCGGTGACCGCAGACACCATTAAGAGTGAAGACGAACCCGGACGAGATTTTGAATCGCGTCTCGATCCGTTTGGAAGCTAGCATCTCTGCAGAATCGGTTGCGCATTGCTTAGTATCGCCTCCATAAGTCAATACCCAATCCTTAGTCCTTCGTAGGTACTTGAGGATATTTTTTACTGCTATCCAGTGTGTTTCACCTGGAGTCTTTTGGTACCGACTCGTCATACTCAATGCATATGCCACGTCTGGACGTGTGCATATCATGGCATACATGATCGATCCTATTGCAGAAGCATAAGGAACACGACTCATGCGCTCAATGCCTTCAGCGTCGTGGGTAATCGAGACTTGCTCAACCGCATCCGGTCGTCATAGGAAGGTTCCCCTTCTTGGAGTTGGTCATTTTGAACCTCTCAAGAACCTTATCTAGATAAGACTCCTGACTAAGTGATAACGTCCGTCGTGATCTATCTCGGTAGATACGGATTCCCAAAATACGCTGTGCCTCACCCAGATCTTTCATCTGGAAATGGTTCTTCAACCATTCTTTAACCGAAGAAAGGAGACGAATGTCATTCCCAATCAAGAGTATGTCATCGACATACAATATCAAGAATACAATCTTGCTCCCACTCGACTTAATATATAAGCATGGTTCTTCGACCGATCGAGTGAAACCATACTCTTTTATCACTTGGTCGAAACGATGATTCCAACTCCGAGAAGCTTGCTTAAGTCCATAAATGGAACGCTTAAGCTTGCATACTTTCTTAGGATGTTTAGGATCTATGAAACCTTCGGGTTGCACCATGTACAACTCTTCCTCCAAATAACCGTTTAAGAAGGCGGTTTTCACATCCATTTGCCAAATCTCATAATCATGAAATGCGGCAATCGCTAAGATTATCCGAATGGAACGTAGCATGACTACAGGTGCAAAAATCTCATCATAATGCAATCCTTGCACTTGAGTGAAACCTTTTGCCACAAGTCGTGCCTTATAGATATCTGGTTGCGCGTCTACAGAACGCTTTATTTTGTAAAGCCATTTGCATTGTAGAGGTTTTACCTTATTAGGTAAATCAACTAGATCCCATACGTTATTCTCATACATGGAGTCCATCTCGGATTGCATGGCTTCGAGCCATAGCTTTGAGTCGGAACAGGCCATAGCACCTTTATAGGTTGCGGGTTCATTACTTTCTAGAAGTAAAACATCATTCTCCTCGACCATACCAATGTATCTGTCCGGAGGATGACAGTCTCTACCCGACCTCCTAGGTTCCTCAGGCATATTAACCGTATCATCAGTTGGAGGTACAGCTTCCTCCATCTGTTCCTCGATTTTTGGTTCTGGAATCTCCGACAGCTCGAAGGTTCTATTACTCGACTTGTTCTCGAGAAATTCTTTCTCTAAGAACGTCGCACTAGCCGCAACAAATACTCGATGTTCGGTTGGCGAATAGAAGTAATGACCAAATGTTCCTTTTGGATAACCTATAAAGTATGTCTTGACCGATCGCGGGCCGAGCTTATCCTCGTGTCTCCACTTGACATAAGCCTCGCAGCCCCAAACCCGAATAAAGGACAAGTTAGGTACCGTTCCCTTCCACATTTCATATGGAGTCTTGTCGACAGCTTTAGACGGACTTCGGTTAAGTATAAGAGCAGCTGACAATAGAGCATAACCCCATAATGAATCAGGCACTACCGTGTGACTCATCATGGATCGAACCATATCAAGTAAGGTTCGATTTCTCCGTTCGGACACACCATTTAATTGAGGTGTTCCAGGTGGAGTTAACTATAGAGCGATTCCACAGTGTTTCAGGTGTTGATCAAACTCATTTGAAAGATATTCGCCACCTCGATCTGAACGGAGTGCTTTAATCTTTCTACCCAGTTGGTTATGTACCCTATTCTGGTATTCCTTAAATTTCCCAAAGGACTCACTTTTATGCTTCATTAAGTAGACATATCCGTATCTACTCAAATCGTCCGTGAAAGTGATAAAATATCTATAGCCATCTCTAGCGGTAATTGACATAGGTCCACATACGTCCATATGTATGAGTCCTAATAGGTCACTAGCGCGCATTCCAACACCTTTGAAGGAAATTCGAGTCATCTTGCCAATGAGACATGATTCACACGTGCCATATGCAGAAAATCCGAATGAGGGAATAGTCCCATTATCGACGAGTTTCTTTACGCGTTTCTCATTTATGTGTCCCATTCGACAATGCCATAGATAGGTTTGATCTTTGTCACCAACCTTTAATTTCTTATTATTCATGTGTAATATTTCCGTGGTTTGATCTAAGATATAAATTCCATTCATGGAAACTGCTTTGCCATAAAACATTTCATTAAAAGAGAAAATACAACTATTATCCTTTATTGAAAACGTAAAACCGTCTTTAGTAAGTACGGAAACAGAAATAATATTCTTAGATAAACTGGGTATATAGTAACCGTTATTTAAAGATAACTCAAAACCACTAGGGAGTTGGATTACATATGTTCCCTTCGAGGCGTGACAACTCGTGCTCCATTCCGACTCGCGCAGTCCACATCACCTTTTTCGAGAGGTATGATGTTCTTTAGGCCCTGCAAATGATAACACAGATGAGAACCACAACCAGTATCTAGTACCCAAGTTCCGAAACTTGCATGGTTAATCTCAATCATATGAATATAAGATGACATACCAACAGGAGCGACACGTCCTGCTTTGATGTCCTCACGGTAGACGAGACAGTTCCTCCTCCAATGTCCAGTCTTGTGACAATGGTGGCACTCTATGTCACCGCCCTTGCTCTTTGTCTTGCCCTGTGAGCCACTAGTCTCACTGGGCGCACTCTTACCGTTTCCTGGCTTTTTAAACTTTGGCTTACCTACAGCTAGGTCGCCATGAGCCTTGCCCTTACCTTTACTCTTTTTGTGAATCGTGAGAACATCCTGCTTCATGCTCCCACTCAATTTCATATCCTTTCGGTGCATACGAGAAGGGAGTGTAGCTCATGAGGACTCTTTTTCAAGTCATTCATGTAGTAGTTTGCCCTGAAAAAGGGCAAAACCATCGTGAAGAGAATGAAGCATTCGGTCAATGACAATGCTCTCACTGATTCTACAATTCAGTGACTCAGTTTCCGACATTCTCAATCATGTGAAGAATGTGTGGGCTAACTTAGGTTGGCCCTTCTCGAGTTTCGCATCAAAGAAGCGACAGGTATGCTCATATGTGATGATTCTCGGTGCCTTTAAGAACTCATTAGTGAGCGTGGTGAAAATCATGTTTGCACCTTGGGCAATGAAGCGTCTCTGCAAATTGGTTTCCATTGCAAAGATGAGTACGTTCTTTATCGCACCCGCTTCCATAACGAAATCACTATAAGCGAGTGACTCGTTGGCTCCTGCATTTGGGCCTGGGTTGGCCGGTATTGGCTCGATTAAATACCCGAGCTTACTCGTCAGCAGATGGCAAGCATTCCGTAGTGCCGCCTCCCGAGTCGCAAAATTGGACCCATCATTCTTGATCGAGTGGACTTATTCATTTGGTCCATGAACATTTTAAGCCAGGACGAACGATCTAGTGTGGCACTAGGCATTGGGATTGCGTTATTTCCAGCCATTTGTTGTAACAGTATTATTGATAATAAGCGTGTTCTACACTGCAAAAGAAGAATAAAATAATAAGCATGCATCGTTTTTATTTTAAGTCTAATGAAATTAATGTCATAACGCGAAGACTCAAAGACATTTATACAATTGACCTCCCTCAAGAATTATATAAATGACCCCAAGACTCAATTCTCTGTAAATTGATAAGCTAACCTTTTAGCTAATTCTACTGTTAGAATTCTTGGTCGATAAATTTCTGTAAATTCTATCTATAGTCCATCATAATCACGAGAAACTCTTCGGGCTATGATGTTGAGGTAAACTAAGTCAACACAACTACTTACCCAACGTAGAAGGGGTCATATTAGGCCTACCGACGAAGAAGGGACCCATAGATGTTTGCCCTTATAAAGACTAATCTCAATTTCCGTTTTAGAGGAAGATCCCATCATCTTTTTAATTCATTTTAAGTGAACTATAATCTAGCATGCGAGAATGATTTAAACTAAGGTGATGGCTTAAAGACTGTGACATCTGCATGTCCATGAAAACTAACATACAATCTATATGAGTCAATTTTCATGCATTTTAGTAGTAGGTGGTTTGGTTTTAGGCGGAATATGATGCAATTACTAACATGTGATTGAAAAGCAATAAAAATGAAAAACGTAAAAAAAAAACAGTAAAAGTCCTAGTGTGGCCTATTCTATCAAAATGAACAATAAATACAAGTTTGGAATCCATCCTTGGACCCGAGAAGCTTGTCTTGATGTTCCATCTTGATCCATGTAGCGGGAGTGAGCTTGAATCTTCATCTTTAGTCTTCTTTGAAATTACAATAAATAAAATTACATAATTGACCTATTTATTACATTCTAATTTCAAAACCCAAAACTAAAATAAAGGAGATTCGAGATCTCATAATTACATAAAAAATCATGTTTCCTTCATTACGAAAACATAATTTGACTAAGGCCACACTAAGTTACAAATTACAACCGATTGCAAAAATAAATACGTAAATAAAATTCATTCATTCGATTCATTCAACAAAGTTAAAAGCATCAACTAAAAATAAATTAAACATACATTACACAATTCATTAATTATGTTGATTAATTTATCCAAACCACCAATTGTGATTAAATTAAGTGACAATTCCGCAATTTAATCACATTAATTTCATTTCAATCCACATTAAACTTGTAATATGAATATTATCCGTCAAAATTTTAAACTACTTTAAAATAACTCGGTATCTTTAAATTGTGAACCGATTCACAATAACTAATTGGCCAAAATAAAAAAAATAAAATCCAATTTTTTTTTAAAATTGTACTCGGCTGAAAAATAAACACCAAAAAAAATTTTTTTTCTTTTATTAAAATCCAGCTGCACACGGCTGAAAAATAGCCCCCTTTTTCTTTATTATTCGGCAATTAGGAAAACAAAAGGGAAAACTTTCCAAATTTTATTTTTCTTTCGGCAACTAGGAAAACTTTCCAAAAAATTTTTTTTTTTATTGCTGTACGTGAACAGTACAGAAACGAAAAATAAAAAATTCCACGGTTTAAAAAACAGGAACCCTAATGCCCTTTTTTTTCTTTTTGCGGCAAACATGCCCTAAACAAAAAACATTAAGATGAACAAAAATCGTTTATAGATGCTATTAGAACGAGATTAGCATATGGATTAATGAAACATGATTAACTGTATAATCCAAAACTATATAGCAAAAACAAATTTTTATATCATCAACAAGACGATTCCATTTACAACTTAATTTAATCCGAATTAAAACAAAGCATCTACCAATTCTTCATATAATCATTCTTACTAATTAAAACAACAATATGAAAAATCAAAATGGAAATATCGCATCAAAAGAAGAACAAAAAAAACATTTTGCCAAAATTTTCATCTCGGCAAAAAAATTAGACGGCAAAAAAAAAAATTTTCACTACTGAAATTTTTTTCGATCCTTCAAATTTTATTGTTTAAATTCAATTTTATGAAAATCATCAAAATAAAAATCGTGGCCTTGGCTCTGATACCACTTGTGGGAAATAATCTGTATACTTCCCTTAATTTAGAAGGATTATAACGATTTAACAATGATGATCAAAGGTCATAAAATAAAATACATAAACAAAAGTAAAGGATTCAGAAATAACCTTCGATCCTAGCAAATACGGCCTAAGAACAATATCAAAATAGATATTCGCCTATTAGTTGCACCCAAGACGATATGAGATATGCCCTTTGATTATGCTAGAAATCGATCTAAAATTTTCTGTAAAATTTAGTTGTTTTTTTGTTCTTGTGATGAGAGAGAGGAGGCAAGGTCAAGAAAAAGCGTTAGGGTAGAAATAAATCTCTACCTTTCTTTTTATACAGACCGAAACTTGGAGTCAATTAGGAAAGATAAATCTCTCCTAATATTCGGCCAAGCTGACCTAAATAAGGAAAAATTCTCCTTATTATTGGTCTTTCCAAAAATATATAATATGTGTTGAATTGTCATCTAGTGAGGATCGAACCCATGACCTCTTGGTATGTGTACCCTCACTATTACCACTATGACACATTCAACTTGTTGATATTAAATACAACTGATTATATTTAATTACGAATTAAATGATTAATTCGTCAAGCTAACATTATATATATTTAATTAAATATAACTTATTATATTTATTTTATTTAATTGATCAATTCGTCTCAACTTAATATTATTTAATTTTCATTAAATAATTATCTCATCAACACATTGACTAACTTTTTAGTCATTTTGGGCATCAATGTGATTATATTTCTATAACCACATTTCTCAAACACATCCTATAGGTGTGACCTTTAGGGACCAGTTGATCACCGCCATCTGTATAATAATAACGTCAAACTTTCTAGCAAGCCAACCGTTATTAGGTAAACGTTAATCAACTGATTAAATATACGAAGTATACCCTTGTGAACATGTAAGAGATTTGAAAATGTTATCACACTAATTTGTGGAGGACACCAGCTCCAACAATTGGTACTCTTTCGCAGCTGGTTCGGAGCTCGTTTGACCGTCTTGATGCCTTAGAGCATCGTACTAGGCCCGAATACGTGAACCCGTACCGTACCCGAAATATTTGATCTCCCTGCCTTACCATCATTAGCCCATACCTTAATTAGTTTTCTTTTTATTTCTTTTAATGGTGTGTTAAACAAACTTCTTATTCGGCCCATTTTGGCAATGCGCTTGTGGTTATGGCCGAAGTGTTTCATTAGACATGTGTTCATTCGGCCAATTTTGGCTTTAAACATGTTTAATTCTTAGTTTGTATGCTAATTATCTTTTGGATGCTTATAGTTTTTGCGTGTTATTACTATTTCCTATGACGTTTTATCTCTTGTCTCGTCTTATATTATTCTAGTCATTTTTGATTTGTTCTTAGCTTTTCGATGATGTCAAGAGGGGGAAAGAACGTCTATAGTAAGCATCTACCTAAGCTTGCTCCTTGTCAAGACCAATTGTCTCTTAAAGTCCTTAAAGTTTCGGTTTTTGAAAAATTGTATTGATCTTGCGTTAATCTTTATTATCAAGATAATGGTATTATATTGAGGGGGAACTTTTTACTTAGTCACAATTTTAGGAGACTTGCCATCATTAAAAAGGGGGAATTTGTTGAACCATATAATTTATATGTTTATGTTTTCATGATGTCAAGGTGTTTTACATTCTATATACTTGTTGCGTGTAATCGTTTGTTGAGTATTTTAGAACTAACCTATTACGAGCAACAAAGAAGATTGTGACAATTGCGTGAGAAGTTCAAGCCTTCGTTCAAGATCAAACAATTCAAGATTCATTCAAGAACTATGTGAAGACGAAGTTCGTCTAAAGATTAATCAAGCTTGGATGATGACGTAGCTTATACTCGAAGATCTTCTTGAAGATTAGAATAGTATAGGTGATTATCTCGTAATGGTAATCAAGAATGAGTTTCTTGAATTTGTAAAGTTATAGCTTTGCAGCTATAACATTACTAGTAAAAGAGCTCAATGTTATAGCTCTTCTACTATAACATTGAAATGCTGAGTTTTTATACACGACTTATAATTGTTTCGAAAATTATTTTATAATTGTTTAAAGTTTGTTTTAAATGTTTTAATGAAAGTATTTATATATTAAAGCCCGGTTTAGTAAGGAGTTCGGTTTTATAGTAAACGTTAATTGGTAGTCATGATGGATCAACTTATGAGTTGGACTTTGCTACTAAGTAGGGTTTCTATATAGCCTCTCTTAAAACCTAAATTCTAATTATATGTTAAGACTAGGGTTTGCACGATTCACGAGGCTTATGGGCCGTGATATCTCGTGTTGCCTAGGGGATATTAGGTAAAGATTTTATTCCATAATAATATCTTTACATATCTTATATATCTTACTTAATATATTTATTTATGGTTAAAGATATTCTTGTTTTAGGAAATCTTATCATAATCTTAGAATTTATAGTAATGATAATATTTGGAAAGATTATATTCTATCTCTTTGAATATTCTTTATTATCTTTTGAGGGATTTTAGGGAAGAGATAATAAGAAGATATGATTTGTTTCTATATCTTATTATTTCGGCTATTCGGGTTTGACAAAACCGTGTAGCCTACTCTTTCTTCTCCTATAAATACTTTGCTATTTACAACATCTTAATATGAGACCTTAAGCATAAAATTGATTTTAATTTGACAAAGCAAACCGTGTGTTTTAAGCAGAAAAACCGATTTGCTATTTTGAAAGGTCGTGTGTCATAAAACTCGCATATTCGTTCTTCATTTATCGTTATAAGATAATAGTGCTTAGCTGATTTCTTAACTCGTTCATTAACGTGAACCGTTGTTAGAATCATTAGTGCTTTCTTATTAGCGTAAGTTAGTCACTCGAGTATTTAACGGTACTCATTGAGTTACATCTAGAGTTAGTTGTACGAGTTAGGTTAGTAAATTTGTAATCCGTAGAAAGATACTAAATTTATTAATCGAGAATAGTGGACGTAGGTTTCGACTTGTGAAACTGAACCACTTCAAAAACCGTGTGTCTCTTCGTTCTTTCGTTTGTTTTGCTTATTAAGTTTATCTTCATTAGTTGATTAGTTAAAGTTTAATCAATAAACTTTAAATAATCAATTACATATACATTATCGAAAAAGCTTTCAAAAAGTTTTAAATCCTCAATTCACCCCCCCCCCCTCTCTTGAGTATTTTGGATCAATAGACTCTTCAATCCTCTTCCGTACCGCTGCAGCGAGACTCCGTTCTGCATTCGTGCCTACGAGACCCCGCAAATCCAATGTCACTGTCAATGCTCCAAGGGAATCATATGGTGCCGGCAACTCTAGGCCATATGAATATCCTGTCTTCGGTCCATCTTCTCCCATCCAAGTCGATGACCCTCAGTTTGTCTCGTCAACATTTCGAGAGATAATGTCCGGCACTTTTGAGGAGATGACCGTTCACACTAGCCCTTTGTTCGAGCCATTCACCGTCGAGGATGGCCACAGTAGCGTTGGTTCGTCTCCGTCGTTGCCACAAAGGCGTAACGAGGAGATGTCAAGACAACCGTCATAATCCACGGTGGCACCCGTCATGGTCATTGAGGGCGACAATATGGAAGAACAGCTTAATAAAATGAAAGCTATTCTTGAAGACCTCCAGAAGGAAAACGAAGAGAAATCCAAGCATATTGCCGCCTTGACGAAAAAGTTGTAGAAGCGGCCTACTTCGTCATTTCAAAATGAAGATAGTGACTATGCCAGCGAGAACGAAGATGATCGTGATAACGATAAGTCATTTACTGCTAAAGACGTCCAAAAGATGATCGCGGAGGCTTTCAAAAGTCAGTTTGATGGAAACTTTCGCTCCGTCGGCAATCACTGTTACGTCAAGCCATATAGTAAGAGGATTGACTATTTGAGGATGCCTGTCGGCTACCAACCACCGAAGTTTCAACAGTTTAATGGAAAGGGCAATCCCAAGCAACATATTGCCCATTTCATTGAAACTTGTAACACTGCCGGTACTGATGGCGATCTCCTTGTCAAGCAGTTTGTCCGATCTCTGAAAGGGACTGCTTTTGATTGGTACACGGATCTAAGCTCCGAGTCAATCAACAGTTGGGATCAGATGGAAAAAGTGTTTTTTAATCGCTTCTACAGTACCAGGCTTATTGTAAGCATAACGAAACTAACTAACACGAAGCAATGGAAGGACGAACCCGTTATCGACTACATAAGTAGGTGGCGCTCGTTAAGCCTCGAGTGTAAAGATCGTTTGTCGGAGACTTGGCTATTGAAATGTGCATCCAGGGAATGAATCTGGATCTAGTTTACATCCTCCAAGGCAACAAGCTAAAAACATTCCAATATTTAGCCACTCGAGCTCACGACATGGAGATTACTATCACTAGCCATGGGGGACGGCTTTTTACTCATTTAGAACCAAAGACGGAGAGAAATGAGTATAAGAAAATATTGTCGATATCATCGGGTCGTGAGTCATCCGTTGGAGAGGTGCATAACCCTCAAAGAGAAAATAATGCAGTTAGCCGAAGAAGGGAAGATTCTCTTGGACCTCGAAGATGCCGCTGAATCCAATTACATCATAGCACGTGTAAACTTCGAAGGTGTTAAGACATGTCCTCCTTCCGCAGTCAAGGAATGTGCACGAATGATTCAGTTTGGAACTCTTGAGCCAGTGATAGTCGTTATGCCCGAAGAGTCTAAGCTCATCATATCGCCAACTTCTCACATTCAAAATCTAGAGGACAGTGACGAAGGGTGGACCCTTGTGACTAAGCATCGACAAAAGAAGCAAAACGGTCAGGCGTCGGTACCCCAAGTACTAAAACGTCAAAAATCAACTGGTCAAAAAGTAAGGAGATCTTCACACAAGAAGGATGGAGGAATCATCATGGATTCTTCGCCAAATGTCATGCCATTTAAGACAGTCAAGTTAAAGTCACGTCAAGTCATGACGTTACAAGACTACTTTCCTAAGCGTTACCTGGAACAAGTTTCGGTGAATACCGTGTCTTCTGCTGTTATTGAGGAAAATCGCAGCGAAGACGATCTGACTAACGGATCCTCTTCAAATTCGACCAAGGGGGCAAAGGTTGATGCAATCCTAGACGCATTGCCTGCACGTATGGGATGGCAACAAATGTTTCACTTGCCTGAAGAGATGCGTCAACAATTGACTTTGGCGATTCTTCAACCAAAAGTGCACGCTGATAAAATTAAAGCTGCGGGAGAGCCTGCGCATCAATCAAATAAATGTGTTGCTTGCAATGCCGCTCTCGCTTTTACTGATGAAGATTTCTTACTAGGATCAAAGCTACACAATCGCCCTTTGTTTGTATCTGCATACATTCGAGAAAGGAAGGTGGGTCGGATCTTGGTGGACGGAGGTTCAGCCGTCAACATAATGCCGAAAGCCACTATGGAAGAGCTTGGGATTTCTGTAAGCGGGCTCGCTAAAAGTCGTTTGATGATCCAAGGCTTCAGTCTCGGTGGACAAAAAGCAATTGACATGATCAGTGTTGAAATCTCAATGGGAGATATGTTATCCACCACGTTTTTTCAAGTAATCGATGCCAAAACGTCATACAAGTTGTTGCTTGGTCGACCTTGGCTTCATAAAAATGGTGTTGTAGCGTCAACCCTACATCAATGCCTGAAATACTACAGAGACGGCGAGTAAAACGTTAATGGCGATGTGAAGCCCTTTTCTACGGTGGAGTCCTACTTTGCTGATGCTCGATTCTACGAAGAGAATGACACGCCAATTGAGATGCTACCATCAATGATCTTTTCGACTGGGACCAAAGTTCCGAAAAAAATGGATGACGCCAAAATTCCAACCAAAAAGGATTCGACAACAGTCAAACATCATGAAAGCGTCTTCATAATGACGGGTCAAACAAATGTGAACTCTGCGGAAAAGAAAGTTGCTCCAATCACGCAAAAAGAGACACCGATCCTTAAGTACATACCAAAATCAAAGCGTAAAGATGGAGAGACACCTTTCGCGGAGTGCGCACCTCGAAATGAAGCATCCACATCAACTAGAACACTTGATGACGACGATCCGCAAACTTTGAAAAACAATGTCATCGTTCCGGTTGCAAGAACGAATCGCTTCACGACGAGTAAACAACCTCTGCCCGGTTTTACGACGGCGTCGATGAAAGAGGACCAAATAGGTGACGAAGATTCGACAAAGGAAAGATTCGATCCAAATGCTTACAAGCTCATGTCAAAGTTCGGGTACGATTTTAAAAATCCAACTCCATTGGGGAACGTGATTGAAGTCACCTCGTATGGTTTGAGTCAAACGTAAAAGAAATTGCATCAACAAGGGAACAAGCTCGAAATCGGAAAGGTTGGTATTGGTTTTTCGCCTCCCGAGCCCGTTAAAATTTCTGCACGACGTAAGGCAAAATAAGTTTCATCACAAAATATTGTGGCAGATCTGGCGAAAAGTGAAGGCGAGAACACATAAATGTTGCCAAAAATGTCTGTTTTTGACAGGCTGGGTCAAAGAACTTCTACTCCTAGCTCTTCCGTGTTCGGCGGGCTCGGAGAAAGGGAAGAGACCGTCCGGGTGCAATTAATATCATGTTCTCAACAACAAAGGCCAAATGCGTCAGTATTCACTCACATTGGAGGGAGTGAGGTAAGGAAATCAGTATTCAGTCGCATTGGCAGCTCAAAGGTGCAAAAAAGGCATCGACGAAAGCAGAGGAAATCCTCGAAGACAAAAGTTGTAGTCGACCTTAGCAAAGATATCCATAGTATCGTTCCCTCTCAAATGAAACGTCATCATAAAGTGGAAATAACTATGGATAAGTCACTGAAAATTAAAGGACGTACCGTCATTTTCACAAATCCGCAAGAAAAGTCAAGTCAAAGGAAAACTGCTCAGGATATTGTCTCGTCCAACTATGTCACGGCATAAAAGTACCAAGATTCGGATGATGAGATGGAAGTTGGTGAAACTCCTAAAACTCTCGAGGATGGTGTCCAAGTGACATTGATGACGGAAGAAAACCAACCTAGGCACAAGTTGAGATGCTATCGACTTCCAAGTCAAGAAAAAATTCAAGAAGCTATCTCACGACTGGTCATCTGCCAAGTCATATAATGACAGGGTGACTCAAAAAAAAAAATCATTACCATTACGACAAGTTTTGGTACGCCTTGACTTCCAAGTCAAACACAAATTCGCCCGCCAAGTCAGATAATGACAGGGTGATATTGGAAGAAAGATGGATCATCCTTATGACAAGTTAGGTTGCTTATTATCGACTTCCAAGTCAAGCCATGTGAAGCTGCCTTCGAGACAAGTCAGCACGCTCATCATCGACTTCTAAGTCAAAGCAAAATGGATCGGGACCTCGCCACGTTATGACGCCAAAAAAAAAGTGCACGTGACAAGGTCCCGAGGGGGCAATAGTCCAGAGATCCATCATCATGTCGGCTCCTGAGCACGAGCCTAAACTGCACACCAAAAATAAAAACCGAAAAAAAAAAAGCGAAACCAAAAAAAATAAAAATAAAAAATAAAAAAAAATCCAAACGCATATCCCTTTGATGAACTACGTTGGCTTGATCCTGCGAAGTATTATTACTTTGTAGGTACGTAGGCAGCTTAAGTAAAACTCCTTTGCTTAGGTGCGGCCAAACCCCCAAACAAAATTGACTTTGTTTTGCAGAAACTATGTTGACTTGATCTCGTGAAATAATTTCTTATTTCTAAGAGTTCGTAGGCAACTTGAGTCTTGCTCAAGTCCAGCCACACCTAAAAAAAAAACTCAACGTTCGTATCTTGGGGGCATCGTTAAGTATCAAATCGTTGCTTATCCTTCGAGATGTGCTATTTTGACGTAAAAGCATTCAAGGTTTGAAGAGTCTATTGATCCAAAATACTCAAGAGGGGGGGTGAATTGAGGATTTAAAACTTTTTAAAGCTTTTTCGATTATGGGTATGTAATTGATTATTTAAAGTTTATTGATTAAACTTTAACTAATCAACTAATGAAAGTAAACAGAATAAACGAAACAAACGAAAGAACGAAGAGACACACGGTTTTTGAAGTTGTTCAGTTTCACAAGTCGAAACCTACGTCCACTATTCTCGATTAATAAATTTAGTACCTTTCTACGGATTACAAATTTACTAACCCAACTCGTACAACTAACTCTAGCTGTAACTCAATGAGTACCGTTAAATACTCGAGTGACTAACTTACGCTAATAAGAAAGCACTAATGGTTCTAACAAAGGTTCACGTTAATGAACAAGTTAAGAAACCAACTAAGCACTATTATCTTATAACGATAAATGAAGAACGAGTATGCGAGTTTTATGACACACGACCTTTTAAAATAGCAAATCGGTTTTTCTGCTTAAAACACACGGTTTGCTTTGTAAAAATTAAAATCAAATTTTATGCTTAAGGTCTCTCTTTTAGATGTTGTAAATAACAAAGTATTTATAGGAGGAGAAAGAGTAGGCTACACGGTTTTGTCAAACCCTAATAGCCGAAATAATAAGATATAGAAACAAATCATATCTTCTTATTATCTCTTTCCTAAAAGCCCTCAACATAATAAAGAATATTCAAAGAGATAGAATATAATCTTTCCAATTATTATCATTACTATAAATTCTAAGATTATGATAAGATTTCCTAAAACAAGAATATCTTTAATCATAAATAAATATATTAAGTAAGATATATAAGATATGTAAAGATATTATTATAGAATAAAATCATTACCTAATATACCCTAGGCAACACGAGATACCACGGCCCATAAGCTTCGTGAATCGTGCAAACCCTAGTCTTAACATATGATTAGAATTTAGGTTTTAAGAGAGGCTATCTAGAAACCCTAATTAGTAGCAAAGTCCAACTCATAAGTTGATCCATCATGACTACCAATTAACGTTTACTATAAAACCGCACTTCTCACTAAACCGGGCTTTACCATATAAAAACTTTCAATAAAACATTTAAAACAAACTTTAAACAATTAAAAAACAATTTTCGAAACAATTATAAGTCGTGTACAAAAACTCAGCATTTCAATGTTATAGTAGAAGAGCTATAACATTGAGCTCTTTTACTAGTAATGTTATAGCTGTAAAGCTATAACTTTACTAATTCAGGAAACTCATTCTTCATTACCATTACAAGATAATCACCTATACTATTCTAATCTTCAAGGAGATCTTTGAGTATAGACTACGTCATCATCCAAGCTTGATTAATCTTTAGACGAGCTTCGTCTTCACATAGTTCTTGAATGAATCTTGAATTGTTTGATCTTGAACGAAGGCTTGAACTTCTCACGCAATTGTCACAATCTTCTTTGTTGCTCGTAATAGATTAGTTCTAAAATACTTAACAAACGATTACACGCAACAAGTATATAGAATGTAAAACACCTTGACATCATCAAAACATAAACATATAAACTATATGGTTCAACAAATTCCCCCTTTTTGATGATGGCAAGTCTCCTAAATTTGTGACGAAGTAAAAAGTTCCCCCTCAATATAATACCGTTATTTTGATAATAAAGAGTAACGTAAGATCAATACAATTTTTCAAAAAAAAAAAACAAAACTTAAGGACTTTAAGAGACAATTGGTCTTGACAAGGATCAAGCTTAGGTAGATGCTTACTATAGACGTTTTTTCCCCCTCTTGACATCATCGAAAAGCTAAGAACAAATCAAAAATGACTAGAATAATATAAGACGAGACAAGAGATAAAACGTCATAGGAAATAGTAATAACACGCAAAAACTATAAGCATCCAAAAGATAATTAGCATACAAACTAAGAATTAAACATGTTTGATGTGAACCCCCGCGATAAAGCGGAAAATATAAGTTATAAATTCAAGCGGAAATTAGGAAATTTTCAAAACTTTTAAAATTTAAGGCGCGGGTTCATTAAAACATAAAACACCAGTAAAGAAAGCAGAAATAAAATTGAATTATACAAACGTGATAGTCAAGGTGAGGGAAAATATATCCCTCGAATGACAATACAATAAAAGGTGAGTCTAAGCAATCCTAATAAACCAACTACTAGTCCAAGGTGCTCGCTAGCTCACACGTCTAAACCCCACAAATGCATCTTCACAAACCTGTCATTCATGTAAACATGAAAGCCACAGTCAGTGGGGAGTAACTCAAGGTTCTCCCAGCCACAATATGTCGAAACGAACATAACAAAGAACATAAACAAACAATCATATTAGATAAGACATGGGTGAATCGGATTATAACCAAACATGGGATCATACATGTTTAAACCAACAAGAATAAAAGAAATGATGGAGTAAACAAGTGAGGCATAAGCAACAATAAATAAATGGAAAAGAAAGACAAGGAAACAGACACGGCCACTTAGCCACGAGCACGTATTTCAAGGAGACATGACCAAAGTAACCATCCAAATAATGCAAGACATTTATTACTCTTAGACTATAATTTCCCCGGGTAGAACTACGATAATGATACGGTCCTAGTCTAAATCTGCAGATTCTCGGGTGTACATCCCGATTCGACGTGCGCCAGCACAGCACGCACCCAAGACTCGACTACTAAGGAGACCGAGTACCCCAATCGCCAGAACAGCACGAAAGTGGCGGAAAGACTAAGATAAGACTCACTTGCCAGAACAGCACAAGTGGCCAAAAGCCGTACTTGCCAGAACAGCACAAGTAGACCAAAACCGTACTTGCCAGAATAGCACAAGTTGGTCAAACCCGTGCTTGCCAGAACAGCACAAGCAGGGCAAAAATGTATGTCAAGCATATACGATGGTAATATGGCATTTCTACAAGAATACGACTCTTACAAGTAATTATTTATAATAACCTTTTCATGCTTGTAACATATAAATAAACATTTCATTTCATAATTATACATGCCGGTTAAATAGAATAAACAAGTACAACAAACAAGTACATGAGACGGGATTATTAATGTCGCACTCATACTTATGGCTTGCACCTCACCATAAGTACGGATGGGAACATCGGTCCCGACGATCATATCGCAACTAGAGGGCCTATGGCTCACCCCTAGTGTCCGTTAGGACCAAGGTTCTCACAACCGGACAATGCAAAACATTATCAAGAATATGACTCTTACCAGTACTATTTATAATAAATATTTCATACTTGTTTTATTTTAATAAATGTTTCATTTCATAAATATACATGCTAGTGAAGTAAAATATAATAAGCGGTAATGAGTATTTTACGTCATGAAAAATACGGGTTAAAATGTAATCAACAACAAATGGGTCACTTACAATTCTATACCATCTAATAGGATTGGCCCAATGACGAAAGTATGTGCAAGTCCAATTACCAAAACACAACAAAATATGGCCCAATAACATAATATATAAACCAGTCCAATTAAATAAATATTACAACATTCGACATTACTGATATACCACTTAAATATTCACTTTCTTCAATTAGAAAGAGCATATAGACACTGAAACTAAAACTTGGTTAATCAGCAAATACTCAAACCATCGAATCTTTAAATGAATAGGGGACGAGAAGCAGAGTAAATTGTAGGTATTCGAAAACAACAAACATCCAAGCAAACTGATCAAATAATTCAAAATCAAAACAAAAACACCATAAAAGAAATAGAACCCATACTAAGACAACAGTTGAGACAAGAAAAAGTCGGAAATTCTCATCGACAATACGACCCAAATCAACCACTTACACACACCACCTTAGCCACCCACGACAGCCCGAAGCAGTCCACCGAAACACTATTACGCGGCTGCCAACAGCTTAAAAAAAGGGTCACGACAACTGTGCTGAGCACAGCATGTCGAGCACTTGACACGAGATTTCAAAGTATACCCAGGACGAACTTATCATGGAACGAGGCGAGCAAAAAAACAGTCTCGAATGCCTACTATACCCGTCCCAAAATAGACATCCCCCCGGCTAAGTGAGTCATATACAGAACTCAAGCAGATAGAACTCAAAACAGAATTCGGAGCTCAAAAACAGTCCACACCCAGCTTGCATTTTGCCCTCACAAGCACTCTACCATGGCTGACCAAATGCCCTGCAATCAGCCCCCAAAGCCCCGTGTAAAACATCCCAAAACAACGTGAACAATCCATTAACAACCCCGAGTAAATCAACCCCCACACAGTCCACGAGCGACTTGCACAAAGAGTCTCAAAACAGTCCATTCCAAACACCAATTTGAGACGGTAATTACTATACAAGTGAGAAAAATGTAAAGAATTAAACTTTATCAAACCAGAGCATGAAAACGACATGTAAGACGGAAATTTCGACATTTTTGTCGAGTAACCTATCACTGTTACCTCATTGCACTTTAAAAAAAGCATGCTCCCGGTCCACAGCTACTCTGAGTTGTCCCAACTAACATCCAAACACAGGAACAAAGGAAAAAGGTAGGAAACTCGAGCCCAATGTAAGACGACCGAAGAGAAACAGAGGGCAAGATGGTGTCTTTCTTACATGTAAAGAAGGAGAATGAGGAGGGGAGGCTAATGGTACAAAAAAAAATGGAGTTTGGTTGAGAAATGGAGGAGGGATCTATGGTTGAAGGTGCGTAAAAATGGAGTTGTACGGAGCTCTGTATATTGTTGTTATTGCTGCTGCTTGTGTCAAAAGAAAGAAAGAGGAAGAAAGTGTGGGGGTGGGGGCAGTGGAACAACAACGACAAAAACATAATAATAATAATAATAATAATAATAATAATAATAATAATAATAATAATAATAATAATAATAATAATAATAATAATAATAATAATAATAATAATAATAATAATAATAATAATAATAATAATAATAATAATAATAATAATAATAATAATAATAATAATAATAATAATAATAATAATAATAATAATGATAATAATAATAATAATAATAATAATAATAATAATAATAATAATAATAATAATAATAATAATAATAATAATAATAATAATAATAATAATAATAATAATAATAATAATAATAATAATAATAATAATAATAATAATAATAATAATAATAATAATTTAAAGGTAGAGTGTGGGGTGGATAGGGGGGTGTGTGTCGATTTTTGGTTGGTCCGAGTTTACTCAAGATTATCTTGAAATGTGACGGTCTAAAGTTAGACGGAACTTATGACGGAAATTATTATCATTACGGTCTTTATTATTTGTCCAGACCAAAAATATGTATATAAATTCTTATATAAATTATGCCTCAACAATATAATTTAATAATACGTATTTTTATAAAAATGAGCTTTTATATAATACGTTCATAAAAATCGTGTTTGACATAAAATTAATTAAATTGGATAATTTAAAAATATATAAGAAAGTGATTATACGGTTTAATAAATTTTAAAGTCAAAAATGGGAAATTCGCGGGTGTTACATTTGAAGCCAAAATGGGCCGAATGAACACATGTCTAATGAAACACTTGGGCCATAACCACAAGCGCATTGCCAAAATGGGCCAAATAAGAAGTTTGCTTAACACACCACTAAAAGAAATAAAAAAAAAAGCTAATTAAGGTAAGGGCTAATTATGGTAAGGCAGGGAGATCAAATGTTACGGGTCTTATACGGGTTTACATAGTCGGGCCTAGTATGATGCTCTAAGGCATCAAGACGGTCAAACGAGCTTCGAACCAGCTGAGAAAGTATACCAATGCTCCTCTCAAAGTTAAGCACTTTCAAGGAAAGAGCTTTTGTGGCCTCCAACGTAAGAGCTTGATCACCCGCCATGGCTTTCCCGTGCATCACCAAAGCTCCACCCTGACTCGTAAGGAAGGTGAGACGATCACCGTGTGGGAACACTTCCCCACGAATTGCCTTTAACTCCCTCTCAAAACCCGCTAACCTCTTGTCCACTTCCTCCATCCAAGAGTACACCCGAGTAGCATCCAAGCCCGAGTCTAAAGACCGAGATGGTCCAACCCGTGACAACACCGTAGCTAAATTAGTCGAATGCTCCTCGAATTTCTCCATTAAGCCACTCATAAACCCCTCCAACTTTGACTCGATAGCTCCCAAACCCGAATCCACCGGGGCTTTCTCAACATCTTTTGCAAGAAGCAACTCGGGTCTATCAACAGCAAGACCCATTAGCTTGATCAACTTGTCACACATACAGTCCCGCGCACTAACACCGTAACTGTCAGGCCCCACTACTTGTTTTATTTCCAACAATCGAGATATCCACATACCATATGGCAAATCGATTGTAGTGCTCAACTTCTCCTTAGTTACCGTAAGACTCGTCTGAATTATATGGTGCAAGATAACATTACCCAAATTCACCTTCTGACCTTCCAACCAAGAATAAACCATTATAGCTTCATAACTCGACACCTTATCACGGCCTCCTCTCCTCGGCACCACTGTGTTCCACAAAAAGTTCAAGAGGAACTTGATTTTTGCCGAGAGAGGACGAACCACGATATTACCTCCCTTCGTCATCTCCTCAAAATACTTCTTTACTAACAACTCCTTTTCACTCACAACATTAGACCACTCAAGACTCGGATTTAATTCAATTCCTTCATCGGGAACCGAAAAGCAGAGCAAAAATCCGAAACAGAGACCGTCACATCCACGCCATTAACAACCGCATGCAAGACTCCTTTCTTAATTGAGACACTAGGAAAGAATTGAACCACCTCAACTGGGTAAACAGGACCCGAAAACTGACTAATGTGACTCCACCCTTGAAAATCAAGAAAATTAACAAAGAAAGCAAGAGTGGGAACACTAACCAACCAAGATTTCGGATAGTACCTACCACCATGAATGGAATACCTCAAAACTCGATTAACTAGGATGCTTTAATCATGAGTAAGCCGAACACGATTTAACCCTTCCTTGGTCGCGGCTTTTGAAGCATCCCTAAGCAAGGTACGAGCAACACCATTCCGAACTATCACCTCGGGTTCCTCCACAGCTTCACTATCATCAACAACTACTTTATTTTTACCCTTGAAAAGACGACGTCTTTTGCCTTCGGACACCGATCCGTCCCGACTACGAAACAGGGGCGAATTTTGGTTTGGTTGTGGTGAAGGACAATTAATAGAATGAGGAACATGTGGTGGTAGAGGTGATGTTTGGTTAGGAAAGGGGCGGTTTTGGTGGTGACGGGTTGAGGATCGGGTATTTTTTGCATGAGATGAATTCATGATGATGGTGATTGTTGAAAAAGGAGGTGATGGTGATGGTTTGTGTAAAGGAGATGAATTGTGATGATGGTAAAAATTTGAGAGAAAGAAAAGTATGCAAGTGGGGTTGGGTGGACGGTTACCACGCAAGGGGTAGATATAGGTGTAGGCTAGGTTTAACAAGTGGAGAGTAAGTATGGTAAGTATATAATTAGGAGTATGAATTATGGTAGGTATAGGAATTTAAGGGATAGATTTGATAGGGAAAGGATAAGTATAAGGAATTTGTATTTGTATAGGAAATTTATTGTGTGAGCCGTGTACATGAATTTGCAAAAGGAAATATTTTTTGTGATTTGGAAAAAAAAATAAAAGAATTGGTGTGTTATATTTATTGTAATAAGGAATTAGTTTGTATAACAATTAAATTCCAAATAACAAATAGAATCTTATGATAAAAATATCCCTACAACGAAATTATTCATGCAACGCAATATATGGACACAGTCATACAATCTTAACTTATCTAGTCAGTCATAAAAGGATTGAACAAATATAGAAGCTTAGGTACCACTGATTAAACCAATTTCCAACTGTAAAGTCTCAAATCGTTCTCTAGCTAATGATTTTGTCAAAATGTCTGCCCATTGTTTTTCAGTACTACAAAATTCAAGTTTTATATCCCCCTTCTCAACATGGTCTCGTATAAAATGGTGTCTTATTTCAATATGTTTGGTACGTGAATGTTGTGCGGGGTATTTAGAAATTACTATCGCACTAGTATTATCACATAAAATAAGAATACATCCTACGTCAACACCATAATCACGTAATTGTTGCTTAAGCCATAAAAGTTGAGTACATACCAGTCCTGCGGCAATATATTCGGCTTCAGCAGTTGAGAGAGCGACCGAATTTTGTTTCTTCGAACCCCACATAACGATACACGGTCCGAAAAAGGTGGCGACACCCGACGTGCTTTTTCTGTCTAGAGAACATCCTGCGTAGTCGGCATCGGAATAACCGACTAGATCAAAATTGCACTCCATTGGGTACCATAGGTATAAGTTGGCCGTTCCAATCAAGTAATGTAAAATTCGTTTTACGGCCGTCATATGCGATTCTTTGGGAGACGATTGATATCTCGCACAAACGCATACGTTAAACATAATATCGGGTCTACTTGCGGTCAAATATAACAGTGACCCAATCATCCCATGGTAAGTAGTTTCATCAACTGATTTACCATTTTCATCCAATGTCAATTTCTTGTTCTCGACCATTGGAGTAGGCATAGCGTGTGAATTTTCCATTCCAAATTTCCGAATCAATTCTTTGACATATTTCTGTTGATGGATTTTAATGCCTTCATAAGTTTGTTGTATTTGCTGACCTAGGAAGAATTTCAATTCTCCCATCATACTCATTTCGAACTCGGAAGTCATCAACTCAGAAAAATATTTGCATAGGTTCCGATTGGTCGATCCAAAGATAATATCATCGACGTATATTTGAACAACTAAAAGGTCAGAACCCTCAGTTTTTAGAAATAGGGTTTTGTCGATGGATCCTCTATTGAATCCACTGTCAAGTAGAAACTTAGATAATCGATCGTACCAAGCCCTAGGTGCTTGCTTTAATCCGTATAGGGCTTTATCCAATTTGAACACGTGATCCTCAAATTTGATGTTCTTAAAACCAGGGGGTTGTTCAACGAAGACTTCCTCTTGTAAATAACCATTCAAGAATGTTGTCTTGACATCCATCTGGAAGAGTTTCATTCCCTTGTGTGCGGCGAATGCTATCAGAAGTCTAATAGCTTCAAGACGAGCAACTGGTGCGAAAGTCTCGTCATAATCTATTCCTTCTTGTTGATTATATCCTTGGACCACCAATCTTGCTTTGTTTCTGACAATGACTCTGGCATCATCCAATTTGTTCCTGAACACCCACCTAGTTCCAATGACTGAACGATCTTTTGGTCTAGGAACTAAATGCCAAACTTTATTTCTTTCGAACTGTTGAAGCTCTTCTTGCATAGCTATAATCCAATCTGATTCAGCGAGAGCCTCATTGATATTCTTTGGTTCGATCATGGATAGAAAAGAGTAGAAGGAACAGAAGTTGTTTAAGGAACGTCTTGTTTGAACACCCTTCTTAATATTTCCAAGAATATTATCCATGGGGTGTGAATTCTTGTATTTCCATTTAGTTGTAGTACTTGGTTCTTCATCGTTATTTGAGCTTGACTCGACTTCATTTGGTTCGGAATTAGAGGAAGTTCCCCCTGAATCCAATCCGGGTGTTGTGTTTGAGCCGATTATAACCTCGGACTCTACACCTTGATTTGGATTCAATGTTATAGTACCATCATCTATAACATTGGTTTGGGAGTTCTTGTCTTGAGTCAATGTTATAGTATCAGCAACTATAACTCTGCCTTTCTCCTTTTTATCTTTTGAGGAACGATCAATTTCATCATTCGTTCCCTCAATTTCATTGTCCTCCAATTCCAATTCCGGGGGATCGTCTCTTGAAAGACGAAAGTCGGGTTCATCCAAGTCTTCTTCCTCATCCTGTAAAGGCTTATCGAACACGTTATCTTCATCAAAAATAACGTGGACACTTTTTTCAATACAAAGAGTTCTCTTATTGAAGACCTTATAAGCCTTGCTGTGATCTGAATATCCTATAAAAATCGCCTCATCACTCCTAGGGTCGAATTTACTTAAACGGTTTTTACCGTTATTATGTACAAAACATTTACTCCCAAAACAGGGAAGATGGGAGATATTAGGTTTTCGACCTCTGAGGAGTTCATAGAGGGTTTTCTTAAGGATAGGTCGGATCATAGCACGATTATGGATGTAACAAGAAGTACTAATGGCTTCAGCCCAAAAGTTGCGAGGTAAACCACTACACAAGAGCATTGTACGTGCCATATCTTCTAAGGTTCTATTCATACGTTCAACGACACCGTTTTGTTGAGGAGTTCTTGGTGCAGAAAAGTTATGCCCTACACCATTAACTCTACAATATTCTATAAAAGTTTGGTTGTCAAATTCGGTGCCATGATCCGTACGGATAGATACGAGATTAGTCTTATATTTGTTTTGAACACGTTTCATAAGACAATCAAATTCTTCAAAAGTTTCATCTTTTGAGTGAAGAAAGATAGGCCATACATACCTTGAGTAGTCGTCTACAAGAACAAAGACGTACCTGGATCCTCCTCTACTCCTTACCTTCATAGGCCCACATAAATCCATGTGTACTAATTCCAAGGCTTGATTTGTGCTTACTACTCTTTTCGGTTTAAACGATGATCTAACTTGTTTGCACCTTGCACATGTGTCACACATCTTTTCTTGGTCGAACTTGATTTTAGGTAACCCTTCCACCAAGTCCCACTTCTTGAGTTTATTCAAGGTTAGTGAGCTAATGTGACCAAAGCGTTTATGCCAAAGACAAGGATCATCAAGTGTAACTTTCATGCACGGAAAGGAGTTAGTAGGCACAGCATTTAAATCTACCATGTAAACATTCCTTTTTCTGTGGCCTTCAAGAATAACATTGTTAGTTCCTTCAATAATAATGCGACAACTATCAGTATGAAAAACTACTTTGTTACCTTTGTCACATAGTTGAGATATGCTTAGCAGGTTATGTTTTAGTCCATCCACGAGATAAACATCACTGATTGTATGAGACTTAGAGATTCCGATTTTGCCAACTCCGATTACTTTACCCTTTTTATTGTCCCCGAACGTTACTTTTCCTCCGTTGAAGGGCTTGAGTGAAAGAAACAGATTCTTATCTCCGGTCATGTGTCTTGAACATCCACTATCAAGATACCATTGATTGTTTTCATTCCCTTCTTCCTGCATAAAAGATTAGATACAGTTTTTAGGTACCCAAGCTAAGTTGGGTCCCTTATGATTAGTTACTCTATAAACTAGATCCTTTCGAATCCAGACTTGTCTAATGACCGTTTTCTAACCCTTGGTTTATTTGAGTTGGGAGGAGTTCTAGGTTTAGGGTTTTCTCTAGGTCTGGGAATTTCTCTAGGTCTTTCGTGACTATTTCCCTTGTAAGTAGGTTTACTAGGTTGAGATTGACAAGGGTTTTGTGAGGTGCTAGGTTTCTTAGAGTAGTCAAAGGCCATGTCATAGAACCAACGAAATTTATTGTTCCTTTCTTCGTTAGGTTCGTTAGTGGGGGTATCCTTATTCCTTTAATTGCTTTAAAAGAGAATCTATCTCTTTATTCTGGTCTAAAATCACTTCTTCATTAGATGTGACCTTAGTTTCCAGAAGTTCCTTGACTTTTCTAAGTTCTAAGGTTATAGCTTTATTAGCTATAACTTTGGCTTGAAGGTGCTTGATGTTAAGCTTTAGGTCGGAAGTTATAGCTTCATTAGCTATAATTTTGGACTCTAATTCCTTCTTTTCAGCCATAGTAGAATCTAATGTTGTAGCTTTCTTAGCTATAACTTTAGATTTCAACTTCTTAACTTTATTCTTGAGAGTATGATTCTCTTCCGCGATTTCGAGAATCTGTTCCTTTAGATCTTTCAATTCCAGATCCTGTTCGTGACACTTATCAAGAGATTGTTCAAAGAATTCAATTAAGGCACTTTTAGACAATTTCCTAACACCCTTTTTAAGCTCAAGATAACTTACCTCCTCATCGTCGTCTTCATCTGATTCTCCGAGAAAGCACTAGTTTGAATGAGAAGTTGTGCTTTCATCATCACTGTCGGAGATTAGGTCGAGACTAACACTGCTGAGACACTGGTTTGCTACTTCGTCGTCTTCAGATTCCTCGTCATCTTCTGAGTCAAGGTCTCCCCAGCACGAAGCCATCATAACTTGCTTGAATTCTCTCTTTGTCTTCTCACGTTTCGTCTTGTCCTTTATCTTCTCCCATGTTGGACAATCTTTGATCATATGACCAGATTCTCCACACTTGAAGCAACCTCTATTTGCGAAAGACGATTTTGAGTCATTAACCTTTTTGTTGAATGACTTGTTGTTATTGTTGTTATAGGATGATTTTGTTTGTTTATTTCAAAATATCTTATTTTTAAAGCGTCGTGCAAGCAAGACAGTTTCATCCTCTAGTTCAGAGTCAACTTCTTCACTCTTTAAGGCCATACTGTTATTGCGACTTGGTTCAGCGTCATCCTTGTTAAGAGTAATTTCATGGGCCATGAGAGCACCTATGAGTTCTTGATAGGAAAGGGTTTCAAGATCTCGTGATTCCTCCATTGCAGTGACCTTAGCACGCCACTTCTTAGTAAGGCTCCTAAGAACCTTTCTAGCAATGTCCTCAGTACTGAATTTCCTACCTAGGTTTTTCAGTTCGTTTATGATGCTTGAAAACCTTGCAAACATGCTATCTAAGGACTCATTGGGCTCCATAATGAATAGCTCATATTTTTGCATAAGCAAATCTATTCGGTGCTTCCTAACAATGGAAGTACCCTCATAAGCTAATTCGAGCCCATCCCATATCTCTTTGGCCGTGGAACAAGAAGAAAACCAATCAAACTCGGTTGAAGTCATTCCGTTTTGCAGAAGACTTATTGCTTTGGAGTTCTTTTCGGCCTTCTTGTAGTCGGCCTCGACATAGTCCTCTTCTTTCTTTTCATAGGTAGTGCCTTCCTCGGATGCCACAAGAATTTTGTGCGGTCCGTTTTGAATAATCCTCCAGCACTCCCAATCGTGTCCTTTCACATAGTGAGTCATCATGTTTTTCCACAATCCGTAATTCTTCCCATCAAAGACGGGACACTTGAGATATTTGGAATCCATTTATCACGTGATAGGCAGCGGAATATAAAACGATAAGATAAATGAAAAACAAGATAGATCAGCCTCTTTGCGGTTAGGCAATCAAGAGCACGAGGCTCTGATACCAATTGAAGAGTCTATTGATCCAAAATACTCAAGAGGGGGGGTGAATTGAGGATTTAAAACTTTTTAAAGCTTTTTCGATTATGGGTATGTAATTGATTATTTAAAGTTTATTGATTAAACTTTAACTAATCAACTAATGAAAGTAAACAGAATAAACGAAACAAACGAAAGATCGAAGAGACACACGATTTTTGAAGTGGTTCAGTTTCACAAGTCGAAACCTACGTCCACTATTCTCGATTAATAAATTTAGTACCTTTCTACGGATTACAAATTTACTAACCCAACTCGTACAACTAACTCTAGCTGTAACTCAATGAGAACCGTTAAATACTCGAGTGACTAACTTACGCTAATAAGAAAGCACTAATGATTCTAACAAAGGTTCACGTTAATGAACAAGTTAAGAAATCAACTAAGCACTATTATCTTATAACGATAAATGAAGAACAAGTATGCGAGTTTTATGACACACGACCTTTTAAAATAGCAAATCGGTTTTTCTACTTAAAACACACGGTTTGCTTTGTAAAAATTAAAATCAATTTTTATGCTTAAGGTCTCTCTTTTAGATGTTGTAAATAGCAAAGTATTTATAGGAGGAGAAAGAGTAGGCTACACGGTTTTGTCAAACCCTAATAGCCGAAATAATAAGATATAGAAACAAATCATATCTTCTTATTTTCTCTTTCCTCAAAGCCCTCAAAAGATAATAAAGAATATTCAAAGAGATAGAATATAATCTTTCCAATTATTATCTTTACTATAAATTCTAAGATTATGATAAGATTTCCTAAAACAAGAATATCTTTAATCATAAATAAATATATTAAGTAAGATATATAAGATATGTAAAGATATTATTATAGAATAAAATCTTTACCTAATATACCCTAGGCAACACGAGATACCACGGCCCATAAGCTTCGTGAATCGTGCAAACCCTAGTCTTAACATATGATTAGAATTTAGGTTTTAAGAGAGGATATCTAGAAACCCTAATTAGTAGCAAAGTCCAACTCATAAGTTGATCCATCATGACTACCAATTAACGTTTACTATAAAACCGCACTTCTCACAAAACCGGGCTTTACCATATAAAAACTTTCAATAAAACATTTAAAACAAACTTTAAACAATTAAAAAATAATTTTCGAAACAATTATAAGTTGTGTACAAAAACTCAGCATTTCAATGTTATAGTAGAAGAGCTATAACATTGAGCTCTTTTATTAGTAATGTTATAGCTGTAAAGCTATAACTTTACTAATTCAGGAAACTCATTCTTGATTACCATTACGAGATAATCACCTATACTATTCTAATCTTCAAGGAGATCTTTGAGTATAGGCTACGTCATCATCCAAGCTTGATTAATCTTTAGACGAGCTTCGTCTTCACATAGTTCTTGAATGAATCTTGAATTGTTTGATCTTGAACGAAGGTTTGAACTTCTCACGCAATTGTCACAATCTTTTTTGTTGCTCGTAATAGATTAGTTCTAAAATACTTAACAAACGTTTACACGCAACAAGTATATAGAATGTAAAACACCTTGACATCTTCAAAACATAAACATATAAACTATATGGTTCAACAAGGTTCTACGCACCAAGAGTCTTTAATTGTCACGATGTAATTTTGGCGAAAGTTCACAAGTTTTAAGTTTTGATCAAAATTATCAAAGATAGGTGAAGTCGTGGAAAAAGCTTCCAAGCACCGAGACTATGCCATAAACTTTGATGATGAAGATTCGAAGAAAGCCTCTAAGCACCGAGACTTGTCATAAAGTTGAACGACGAACAATTGGAGAAGTCTCACAAACCAAGACTTCATCAAAATTAAATGGTGAAACTTGATCTCTATCGGGAAAAAGCTCTCAAGCACCGGGATCTTTTTATAAAATTTGGCGATGTATTGGACAAAGATCACACGCATTAATTCTTCATCTAAATACTTGTAGATTTAGATCTCGAGAAAGCTCTCAAGCACGAGGTCTTCATCGTAATGTTGAGTAATGAACATTGACAATTACTAAGCGGTCGACAAGCAACAAAATCTTCGTCAAACGATCAAAAAACAATTGGGACTCGGAGAAAGCTTCCAAGCACCGAGATTTGTCATAAAGTCAAATGCTGAGAAAAATAGAGAAAGCGGCTCGCAATACAAAAGCGTCGTCGTCAATGAACAAATACAAGTGGGATTCGGAAAAAGCTTCCAAGGCACCGTCTGACCCTAAAAAAAAGTGTGTTTACTATTGGGACTCGGAGTATAAATTATGCACGGCAAGACAAAAATGGATATGCGAGATTGAGAAATAAAAAAAATATGACTCATCTTATTATTATCCATGTTTCCAAAAAAAAAAAAAAAAAAAAAAAAAAAAAAGTTCTCTTTCATTTTCCTTTTTAATAAGGGAGAAGGAGGTGTTTCCTTCAAGAAGCAAAACAATAGACAATATACACCATTTCCCATAATTGTTTGTCTGCCAGCGACATGTCAAAACCAAACAAATGAAAACTCCAAATCAATTCTGCCACTGATCTCAAGATTGGCCAAGTTTTACGAATGTCAAATTAAGTCCGCTGACGCTCAAATTGTTCACCCAGTTTAATTATTTTTGGTCGTCGTCAAGTCAAGCCCTGAAGATAAGTGATGACAAATTAATTCCTCTTCTAGGATTTATTAACTACACTCGAATTTCGGATATCAGGCGTGGCCCTCAATTGACGGCCGATTATTCGTCGTTAAAACAGATCGCCGACGTGTCCTGGCAGCAGTTCGGATCACCACAGTAACAGAAGTCGACGATGACGATGCTTTTATTAAGTATTATTCCGGCTGCCTTGAATTCGAGGAGTTGAACAGAGAAGTAGGGATGTGGGAGGCATGCTTTCATGTCAATCATCGTCAAGGATGCAGTCGGAAGCGTGGCAGTCAGTCGGTGGTAATTTCTCCGTCGTCGAACAGTCGGTACAAGTGAATAATGGGGGCATCGGAATTGACTTTGTCTCTCGTCCCAGTTGGTGGTTTGGTCGTCATCATCGAAGAGTAAAATCAAGAGAACGACCGAGAGCATGAATCACTAGTCTGAGAAGCATAGGGCGGTCGTCTGTAAAGCAAATGTGAGGCGCGTCCAGAGGCATAGCGTCGGTATTGGCTGGCACGGCACCGGTCGACGAGGTATACCTAATGTAAATCTCAACGCCAAGCTCAACGACCACCCCAATTTCGCAGTTCATACACCCAAAAAGGGGTAAATTTTGTACTTTGAGAATCAAAGACCGCGCCAAGTTAACGATGAGCACTCAGCATACGTTGTGGACGAATCAGTTTGATGACGTTTCGCTGAAGAACAATCAGTAGTATCGGTCCTGGTCCGTCAAAAGTTAGGCTGTGATGACAGGAGAAGTACCCTTAATGGCGTCGGAAACTAAACATGCTGCATACAAAAAAATATGGTGAGTAAATTCAAATTTTGCTCACCTACAATCCTGAAATTTTGGTTTCGTCGGCGAGAGTTGAAGTAAACTTTGAATTCTTGCGAAGGCGGAGTTGAGTGTAGCTTGTTCGTCGAGCGTGCCTTTGGTCGGAGTGGAACTGTGGAAACTTTTTAAGATAAATTATCTCGGAAGCAGAGGAAAGTCGTTGTAAAAAAAAATTTTAAGCCCTGCTCTTCCTTTTATATGGCAATGGTGGCTTAAGGAGATAGAGTTTGGTCAATGTTAAATGCTAAAGTCTATCTTGGTAGGGAGATTTGAGATTTTGATACCAGCTAAGTTTCTTTTGCTTGAAGTCCTACTCGTGTAAGGAGAGCTTAAAAAAAAAAAAAAAAAAAAAAAAAAAAAAAAAAAAAAAAATCTAAGTTTTAGCTGTGTAGTTCGCGAACAACGTGAACTGCTACCTTCCTGCAAAATGTAAATGATTCGTCCGCATGGCAGCACAAGTAAAATGTCGGGATCGGCTCACGCTTAAACACTCAAATTCGTGTACGTGACTCAATCCCGAGGGGGCAAATTTGTAGACATAAAAATATGTCTTACATTTTAAAAATGGGTCAAAGTCAAATATTGACTCATGTGAAAGTATATCGTCTGAGAAATGGGTCGGTGGATTTTAACCCGAACAAATATGTCTGTACTTAGTCCATTTTGTTAAGAAATAAAATCAGTCCACTCAAAAAATGGGTTATGCTTTATTTCTAATACTAAGTATAGGGCCTAAATGTTAAGGCCAAAAGTGTATAGGGCCTAAATGTTAAGGCCAAAAGTAACCGTGCTATATTCAAATTGGGCTCAATAAGCATGACAAGCCCATAATTTCTCAAAGAAATGGAAGGCCATGTAGAGTTGACGTAATAAAATGTAGTCCATGAGCATGCATGATGATGATGATTGGCTAAGATCGAAATAGCTTAGTCAATAACCGTGAAAAATTTGCTCCGCTAAATATGGGAAGAATAGCATGAGTTTAGGGAGCATATCAACGATACAAATGGATTAAGAGTAGCAAGTTGTTGCAGTATGTTACTCGAAGTACGAAAACAAAGCAACAGGCGAAGGTCTTATATAGAGTGATTAATCTCATTTGAGAGGAAGCTCCACTAATCTCCATCAAAGCATCTTGCTTGTGACGGAATAATCCCGTCACAAGCTGAAGACCTCTCACAAAAAGAGAGAGGGGACAAGGTGGAGCACCCCCCATGTGCTTCCCCACTCACCTCTCATGGTTATTTTGTGAGAGGAAATGGTATCAGTCACAAACTTGTGACGAATATCGCCGTCTTCAATGAGATTTTGTGAATCTCCATAATCACAAAAATCACATCCTCACAAAAAAACCAAAACCTCTCTAAAACAAAACCCTTTTTACTAAAAAAATCTCTTCTAAGAGAAAGTAAGGGAAAACAAAATACATTTACCTCTCTACAAAAATCTCTGCCAAGAGAAAAATAAGAGAAAAAGAAAACATTCATTTCTAGCCATCTAGATTTGGATACTAAACTGCTCTTTGATCTGACATCAAGCATCCGTCGCCGTCAATTGAACAGAAGCAAGTCAAATTCATCCAAGGAGAATCAAGTCTTCAAATCAAGACCCTCCTATTTATTCAAACTGCGGAAATCGAATCAGTAGAATAACTAGTAGATTGTACCCTAAATCTTTTGAATTATAAAATCATTATTTTGTTGCATCCATTTGTGTTTTTCTCTATTTATTTGCATATTTAACGCAAATTTGTTGTTACAAATTTGGAATTTGTAGACATAAAAATGTGTCTTACAATTTTATAATGGGTCAGAGTCAAATATTGACTCATGTGAAAGTATATCGTCTGAGAAATGGGTCGGTGGATTTTAACCCGGACAAATATGTCTGTACTTAATCCGTTTTGTTAAGAAATAAAATCGGTCCACTCAAAAGATGGATTGTGCTTTGGGGTAAATGTTAAGGATAAAAGTAATCGTGCTACATCCGAATTGGACTCAATAAGCATGGCAAGCCCATAATTTCTCAAAGAAATGGAAGACCATGCATTGTTGACGTAAAGGTTGGCCATGTGTATACATATTTGATCATGTGATAATGATTGCTTTTTAGTCAAGAACGGAATTGCGTGTTGTTCCACAACTAATGGAAGATCAACGGGAGTCTAGGAAGTCAACGCGAGAAGAATGGACAAAGTTGTTGGCTTGTTGCAAGTTTACCGTAAAAGAAACAAACAAAAAAATGGTCTTATAAATTGAGAGTAAATCCTCTCATTTAAGACTAATCAAGACATTTCACCAAAATCTCCATAATCACAAAAAATCACATTCTCAAGAAAACAAAAAAAAATCTCTAAAACAAAACCCTCTTTACTAAAAAAAAATCTCTTTTAAGAGAAAGTAAGAGAAAAGAAAATACATTTGCCTCTCTACAAAAATCTCTAACAAGAGAAAACAAGATAAGGAAATATATTCATTTCTAATCATCTAGATTTGAATATTAAACTACTCTTACACCCGACGTCAAGCATCCATCGCAGTCAGTAGAAGAGAAGCAAATCAAAATCGTCACAGGAGAACCAAGTCTTCAAATCAAGACCCTCCTATTCATTCAATTGCGGAAATCGAATCAGTAGAATAACTAGTAGATTGCACCTGAAATCTTTTGATTAATAAAATTATTATTTTGTTGCATCTATTTGTGTTTTCTCTATTTATTTGCAGATAAACGCAAATTTGTTTGTTACAAATTTGGCACGCTCGGTGGGACATCTCTACTACTCATCTCTTTTTCCGCGCAATCAAGTTTCACAACAATCATTTCAATGGCCTCTAACAGAAGCTCAGTCCGTCTCGGTGGGTCTCTCGACAGATCGCCCATTGGTGTTTCTACAAGGAGTAGGACCAGATCCATCCTCTTCCGTACCGCTGTAGCGAGACTCCGTTCTGCATCCGTGCCTACGAGACCCGCAAATCCAATGTCACTGCCAATCCTCCAAGGGAATCATATGGTGCCGGCAACTCTAGGTCATGTGAATATCCTGTCTTCGGTTCATCTTCTCCCATCCGAGTCGATGACCCTCAGTTTGTCTCGTCAACATTTCGAGCGATAATGTCCGGCACTTTTGAGGAGATGAATGTTCACACTAGCCCTTTGTTCGAGCCATTCACCGTTGATGATAGCCACAGTAGCGCTGGTTCGTCTCCGTCGTCACCACAAAGGCGTAACGAGGAGATGTCAAGCCAACCGTCATATTCCATGGTGGCACCCGTCATGGTCATTGAGGGCGACAATATGGAAGAACAGCTTAATAAAATGAAAGCTATTCTTGAAGACCTCCAGAAGGAAAACGAAGAGAAATCCAAGCAGATTGCCGCCTTGACAAAAAAGTTGGGGAAGCGGCCTACTTCGCCCAAAATGAAGATAGTGACTATGCCAGCGAGAACAATGATGATCATGATAAGGATAAGTCGTTTACTGCTAAAGACGTCCAAAAGATGATCGCGGAGGCCTTCAAAAGTCAGTTTGATGGAAACTTTCGCTCCGACGGCAATCACCGTTACGTCAAGCCATATCGTAAGAGGATTGACTATTTGAGGATGCCTATCGCCTACCAACCACCTAAGTTTCAGCAGTTTGATGGAAAGGGCAATCCCAAACAACATATTGCCCATTTTATTGAAACTTGTAACACTGCCGGTACTGATGGCGATCTCCTTGTCAAGGAGTTTGTCCGATCTCTGAAAGGGACTGCTTTTGATTGGTACACGGATCTAAGCTCCGAGTCAATCGACAGTTGGGACCAGATGGAAAAAGAGTTCCTTAATCGCTTCTACAGTACCATGCGTATTGTAAGCATGACGGAACTAACTAACACGAAGCAATGGAAGGACGAACCCGTTATCGACTACATAAGTAGGTGGCGCTCGTTAAGCCACGAGTGTAAAGATCGTTTCTCGGAGACTTCGGCTATTGAAATGTGCATTCAGGGAATGAATCTGGATCTAGTTTACATCCTCCAAGGCAACAAGCCAAAAACATTCCAAGATTTAGCCACTCGAGCTCACGACATGGAGATTACTATCGCTAGCCATGGGGGACGACTTTTTACTCATTTAGAACCAAAGACGGAGAGAAATGAGTATAAGAAAAACAAAAAGGCGTCCAAGAGCACTTCGAAGGAGGTTATGACGGTGTTTACTTCTAATCCGGTGAAAATCTCGGCTCGACCAAAAATAGACAAGAAGGTGGCGACCTATTTAAAGGATAAACGAAAGCCACGACCAAATTTGAAAGAGCTTGAGAAGAAGAAGTATCCCTTCCGGATTCGATCGGCGGCATGTTAGATGATCTCTTGGAGAAGAAGGTGATCGAGCTTCCCGAGTCTAAACGACCAAGTAAAGCCGGACGTACGACCGACCCGAAGTATTGTCGATATCATCGGGTCGTGAGTCATCCGTTGGAGAAGTGCATAACCCTCAAAGAGAAAATAATGCAGTTAGCCGAGGACGGAAAAATTCTCTTGGACCTTGAAGATGCCGCTGAATCCAATTACGTCATAGCACATGTAAACGTCGAATGTGCTAAGTCATACCCTCCTTTTGCAATTAAAGAATATGTGCAAATGATTCAGTTTGGAACTCTTGAGGCGGTGATTGTCGTCTTGCCTAAAGAGTCTAAGCCCGTCATATCACCAACTTCTAACATTCAAATCCTAGAGGAGTACAACGACAACGAAGGGTGGGCCCTTGTGACTATGCGTCGACGAAAGAAGAAAAATGGAGAAGCGTCGGTTCCCCAAGTACTAAAACGTCAAAAATCAACTGATCAAAAAGTAAGGAGATCTTCACACAAGAAGGATAGAGGAATCATCATGGATTCTTCGCCAGATATCGTGCCGTTTAAGACAGTTAAGTCAAAGTCACGTCGAGTCGTGACGTTACAAGACTACTTTCCCAGGCGTTACCTTGAACAAGTTTCGGTGAACACCGTGTCTTCTACCGTTATTGAGGAAAATCCCAGTGAAGACGATCTGACTAAAGAATCCTCGTTAAATTCGACCAAGGGGGCAAAGGTTGATGTAATCCTAGATTCATTGCCAGCACGTATGGGGTGGCAACAAATGTTTCACTTGCCCGAAGAGATGCGTCAACAGTTGTCATTGGCGATTCTTCAACCAGAAGCGTATGCTGATAAACTTAAAGCCGCAGGAGAGCCTGCAGATCAATCAACAAAATGTGTTGCTTGCAATGCCGCGCTCGCTTTTACTGATGAAGATTTGTTACTAGGATCAAAGCTACACAATCGCCCTTTGTTTGTATCTGCATACATTCGGGAAAGGAAGGTGGGTCGGATCTTGGTGGACGGAGGTTTAGCCGTCAACATAATGCCGAAAGCCACTATGGAAGAGCTTGGGATTTCTGTAAGCGAGCTTGCCAAAAGTCGTTTGATGATCCAAGGCTTCAATCTCGGTGGACAAAAAGCAATTGGCATGATCAGTGTTGAAATCTCAATGGGAGATTTGTTATCCACCACACTTTTTCAAGTAATCGATGCCAAAACGTCATACAAGTTGTTGCTTGGTCGACCTTGGCTTCATGAAAATGGTGTTGTAGCGTCAACCCTACATCAATGCCTGAAATACTACAGAGACGGCGAGAAAAAAATAAATGGCGATGTGAAGCCCTTTTCTACGGTGGAGTCCTACTTTGCTGATGCTCGATTCTACGAAGAGAATGACACACCAACTGAGATGCTACCATCAAAGATCTTTTCGACTAGGACCAAAGTTCCGAAAAAGACGGATGACGCCAAAATTCCAACCAAAAAGGATTCGACAACAGTCAAACATCATGAAAGCGTCTTCATAAAGACGAGTCAAACAAATGTGAACTCTGCCGAAAAGAAAGTTGCTCCGATCACGCAAAAAGCGACACCAATCCTTAAGTACGTGCCAAAATCAAAGCGTAAAGATGGAGAGACACCTTTCGCAGAGTGTGCACCTCGAAATGAAGAATACGCATCAACTAGAACAATTGATGATGACGATCTGCAAACTTTGAAAGACAATGTCATCGTTCCGGTTATAAGAACAAATCTGTGGACAAGGCCCTCGGGAACTGCGTCCGAGGGATCCACACCCGGCATAATCGACTCGAGGTTCTTTCGAATCGAATTAAGACAAATTAGAGTCGCCACCAAGTTTTTTGGGAACTTGGAACCGTTCAAGTCAACTTTACACCTTTCATCGAAAAGCATAAAGCCAATCGACTACGAGTGATTAAAGATAAAGACTTGTACCCTATATCACTCGATTTGAATGACTCTCGTAATCCAATGGTATTTAGACGGATCCACAAACCATAGATCTTGAGTAAGGGGTGAGGGTACGTGTTGGGAAGCCCATAAGGACACCCAACCCCGCCCGTCGATAACGGCCTCTACTAAGTCAAGTGTCGGAGTTCAAACAAGATCATAGCTACTACGATATATGATATGCAAACGTTGTTTTAACCCTATCATGTGACAACAATTTCTATGTCGTTTTAGATGCGACTAAACTAACTTTGTCAAAGTTGTAATTTAGCATGTGGGTTGATTGATCTAACAACATGTAAAGCAAACAAACAAGGCTTAAGGGGGAATAGGGGAGCCGTTGGGATCTACCTATTACAAACCAGGCATTTCATGCCGACACACCGATAAATAAATTACAACTCGATCTAATTACAATTGCTACATACAACTCAAAACACGACACAAAACACACGGCCATTGGGCCTTGAAAACCGTGCACATGAGGGTGGCCCACGGCTCACATGACCCACGGTCCTTGGGTCACTCCTCGTAATGCGTGCTCGCGCTTAATCTCATCGAATTAGACATAGGGCTACGCACCAAAGCATGCATTAGCATAAACCGGGCCATGTTGCTTTAGACAACATGCGGTTTACTACGCTTCTACAAACATTGGGGAACAACCGTCTAACCAAACAAGACTAAGGTTTTTAGAAATCATTTGACTCGATAAAAGAAAACAAACTTGAAAGATTACAACTCGATAAACCAACGATAAATTACAAGCTACAAAATAAACAAAGAACGAATGACAAACAAGGAAAGAGAAACGAAATAGGAAAGACAAAACACACGGCCAACTCACGGCCCAAACCCACGGCAACCTCACGGCCAAGACAAGGCCAACCTAGTTCCTAAGTTAGATTCATTGATTAGATCGAGTGATTGCGAAAAGGGATAAGAAACAAGTTAGAAAACGAGTAAAAAAACGATGTTGATTGGTTGTCGCACGAGGGTGCATTCACACGGCCTAAAGGATCTAATTAGGTCAAATTCGCTAATTAATTTAACTCATCGAGTGTCAATAAGAAGGTGCTAATCACGCACTCTTATACTAGCGAGAAATTAGGTGAAAGAGAGAGATGCATTCAATTATTTACAGAATCGTCGATTGATTTTATAACTTACGTCGAAGCCACCTATCATGTCTAATTAGATTATTAAATTAATTTAAAGTCATCTAAATACGTCATAGGTCAACAATCAGAGGTTAAACTAACATACAACGGGTCCTAGGGTATGTTGATTTGGCCGAAACAGTAAAGGGGTCGAAAGCGATGAAAGTTAGACAACTCGTTTTATTTATGCCCTACCTTGAACACGAGGATATGTAAATGAGACGGGGGTGTACGACCGACAGAAGCAGCGGTTTATTTTCCCATCTCAAGTCAACGCGGGTGTTCGTGGTGGTACTTTAACTCATACTCGGACTAACTAGTTTCATAGTTAATTAAAACAACCGATAAACAAAACGAAAACAAACAAAAAACAAACTATAAAAAAAGGCATAAAAAAACGAAATAAAAAAGGAGAGAAAAGGGGATTTGATGCACCCTCAACCTACATGTATCGTTGACACCGTCTTGGGTCGTAATCGATGGTAGATTTTATCTCGAGAGGCCGTCGTCGACGAAGAATAAAGCAAACACGCGTTTTGGAAAGTTTCTGGACAGCGATTTTAAAACAGTGATATCTCCCTCGTTTCACGACGAAAATTCGATTCGAAAGATGTTTTGGAAACTAGAAAGAGAGGAGAACAAGGATCTTAAAGCAACCCTGGCTCGTTTTGGGTTAATGGGCACGAAAAACGAGCACAAACAGAACTGGACAGACAAGAAGAAACCGCGAAAACAGAGTGTTATTTCACTCTGTTTTTCGAGGGATTTCGTGTACTCTCAAGGGCAATTTGGCTCGTAAATCTTTGTCTAATGTGTAGATGGATGTTATGTGGTTAATTAGGAACAAGAAACTCGAATTTTTATGGAGTTTTGATGGAGGAACGAAAGGGTTTTCGAAGAGGACACACAAACAGTTTCAGTTTGTGTGTCGGTTTTGTTTAGGGTTTTTGAAGGATGTTTAGGGTTTGTTTCTGAGGTTTAAAGCTTGTATGTGATGCTTGGATGTATGGAGAACTTAGAGGAATGATTGTATGGTGGAGGGGTGGTATTTATAGGGAGTTAAAATAGGTTAAAAGAGAGGGGAGGCAAATCGGGCTAGCTGAACATAGCTGCTGTCCAGCAGCTTTTGGGGGGGTTTCTAGGGTTCGTTTTTTGGGGTTTTCTTGGTGAATAAGCTAGGATAATATGGGTAGGATACTAGGGTATGGGTTAGGGTTAATGGGTACGGGTCTTGGTAGTGTTTGGAGCGGGTTTGGGCTCGCGAATTGACACGCAAAACAGGGGACTGCATTGGTGTTTTGCGGGCTGCTTGTGGCCTGTTTTGAACGAGAATTTGGGCTGCTTGTGAGGGGGTTCGAACAAGGGTGGATGGGTATTGGTCTAGGTGGGTTAGTGTACTCGAGATTCGTGCCAATTCGTAAAGGAAACGGGCTCAAAAACCGAGCTAAAATCGAGCTCAAAAACAAGTGTTCAAAACGAGTTTTCTTCGCTTTTCAAATCGATTTTTCAAATCAATTAATAAATTGAAATAAATGACTTTTCAAATCAAATATACTCATAAAATGATTTTTCAAATCAAATATTTATTTTATTTTCAATAAAATAAACTTAAGAAAATAAATTCAAAATAAAGCTTTAATTTAAATATCATTTAAATTAAATGAATAATGAATTCTCTTAAAAAACACATTAATTTTAAATATCATTTAAAATAACAAAATGAACTTAAAATAACAAAAACATTAATTTAAATATCATTTAAATTAACAGAATGAATTCACTAAAAAACATTAATTTAAATATCATTTAAATTAATAAAATACTTCGTCGACGGCGCCCATTCCACCTCGTAAAACGAGCTCCAAATAATGACAGTGACAACTAAAGAATACATGTGTCCTATCATCATCGGGTGTTTGTCGGGTTCTCTATAAATTCCAATATCGACGGATACGGGTATCTACAAAATCGCTTTACGACGAGTAAACAACCTCTGCGCGGTTTTACGACGGCATCGATGAAAGAGGACCAAATATGTGGCGAATAGTCGACAAAGGGAAGATTCGATCCAAATGCTTACAAGCTCATGTCGAAGTCCAGGTACGATTTTAAAAATCCAACTCCATTAGGCCAAGTGATTGAAGTCACCCCGTATGGTTTAAACCAAACGCAAAAGAAATTTCATCAACAAGGGAACAAGCTCGAAATCGGAAAGGTTGGTATTTGTTTTTCGCCTCCCGATCCCGTTAAAATTTCTGCACGACATAAGGCAAATTAAGCGTCATCACAATATATTGTGGCAGATCTGGCGGAAAGTGAAGACGAGAACAGAGAAATGTTGCCATAAAGGTCTGTTTTCGACAGGTTGGGTCAACCAACTTCTACTCCTCGCTCTTCCGTGTTCGACAGGCTCGGATAAAGGGAAGAGACCGTCCGGGTGCAATTAACATCATGTTCTCAACAACAAAGGTCAAATACGTCAGTATTCACTCGCATTGGAGGGAGTGAGGTAAAGAAATCAGTCTTCAGTCGCCTTGGCAGCTCAAAGGTGGAAAAGAGGTGTCGACGAAAGCAGATGAAGTCCTCGAAGACAAAAGTTGCAGTCGACCTCAGCAAAGATACTCATAGTGTAATTCCCTCTCAAATGAAACGTCATCTTGAAGTGGAAATAACCACGGGTAGGTCACTGAAAATAAAATGACGTACCGTCATTTTCACGAATCCGCAAGAGGAGTCGAGTCAAAGAAAAATCACTCGGAATTTTGTCTCGTCTAACCATGTGACGACACAAAAGTGTCCAGATTCGTATGATGAGATGGAAGTTGGTGAAACCCCTAAAATTCTCGAAGATGGTGTCCAAGCGACATTGATGACGGAAGAAAACCAACCTAGGCACAAGTTGAGATGCCATCGACTTCCAAGTCAAGAAAAAATTCAAGAAGCTATCTCACGACTGGTCATCCGCCAAGTCATATAATGACAGGGTGACTCCAAAAAAAAAAATCATTACCATTACGACAAGTTTTGGTACGCCTTAACTTCCAAGTCAAACACAAATTCGCCCGCCAAGTCAGATAATGACAGGGTGATATTGGAAGAAAGATGGATCATCCTTACGACAAGTTAGGTTGCTCATTATCGACTTCCAAGTCAAGCCAAGTGAAGCTGCCTTCAATTCGAGACAAGTCAGCACGCTCATCATCGACTTCCAAGTCAAAGCAAAATGGATCGGGACCCTGCCACGTTAAGACGCCAAAAAAAAGTGCACGTGACAAGGTCCCGAGTGGGCAATAGTCCGGAGATCCATCATCATGTCGGCTCCTGAGCACGAGCCTAAACTACACACCAAAAAAAAAAAAAAAAAAATTCAAAACACAAATCCCTTTGATGAACTACGTTGGCTTGATCCTGCAAAGTATTATTACTTTGTAGGTACGTAGGCAGCTTAAGTAAAACTCCTTTGATTAGGTGCGGCCAAACCCCCAAATAAAATCGACTTTGTTTTGCAGGAACTACGTTGACTTGATTTCGTGAAATAATTTCTTATTTCTAAGAGTTCGTAGGCAACTTGAGTTTTGCTCAAGTCCAGCCACACCTAAAAAAAAACTCAACGTTCGTATCTTGGGGGCATCGTTAAGTATCAAATCGCTGCTTATCCTTCGAGATGTTCTATTTTGATGTAAAAGCACTTAAGCTTCTACGCACCAAGAGTCACGATGTAATTTTGGCGAAAATTCACAAGTTTTAAGTTTTGGTCAAAATTATCAAAGATAGGTGAAGTCGTGGAAAAAGCTTCCAAGCACCGAGACTATGCCATAAACTTTGATGATGAAGATTCGGAGAAAGCTTCTAAGCACCGAGACTTGTCGTAAAGTTGAACGATGAACAATTGGAGAAATCTCACAAGAACCAAGACTTCATCAAAAATTAAATGGAGAAATTTGATCTCTATCTGGAAAAAGCTCTCAAGCACCGGGATCTTTCTATAAAATTTGGCGATGTATTTGACAAAGCTTACAAGCATTAATTCTTTATCTAAATACTTGTAGATTTAGATCTCGAGAAAGCTCTCAAGCACGAGGTCTTCATCGTAATGTTGAGTAATGAACATTGACAATTACTATGTGGTCGTCAAGCAACAAAATTTTCGTCAAACGATCAAAAATAATTGGGACTCGGAGAAAGCTTCCAAGCACCGAGACTTGTCATAAAGTCAAATGTTGAGAAAAATAGAGAAAGCTCGCAATACAAAAGCGTCGTCGTCAATGAACAAACACAAGTGGGATTCGGAAAAAGCTTCCAAGGCACCGTCTCACCCTAACAAAAAAAGTGTGTTTACTTCAAAATTTTGATCAATAAACACACAAAAGTCAAAAAAAAAAAATCATCACTCGTGTAAAACCATCAAAACGACACCAAAAAGCTGTTGGGACCAAATTTTGCTTACCTACAAACCTGAAATTCCGGCAGTCCTTTTGCGGCTTTGGATTTCGTCGTCGGGACGTTCAGTTCTCGAGTAAGGCAAATGGGATTTCTGGTATGCACTGGCCGTGAGCTCCTTGTCCAACAGACGCAGACGATTGTGCTTCTAGTCAAGTATGTATATCGATCGAGGGGTGCAGGTGATTGCAGGGGAGCGGTCCTATGCTTAGGCGTGAAGGATTTGTAGCTTGGTTGTGAGTGGGTAATCCCAATTTCCAAGTCTCCGTTATTTGCTTTTATAGATGAAGTTTTTGGTGCTCACTCAAACACTTTTGCGATCTAATTTAGCCAGATTTAGTTGTATCTTATTTAGTTAAGATAATCTTATATCTTTAAAATTAGTCAAACATTTGCAAGGAGTCCATGAAGCCGACAACTATCAAGCAAGCAAGAGTTTGTTCGGAATATAAGATCATCTTTGACGAATAAGAAAGGAATGGCAGTTAGTGTTTAGATGGACTAAAAAGAAATGTGAAGCTCGATTGCAAAGAGAAGTATCGGGATCGACTCACGCTTAAACACTTTAATATGTGTACGTGACCCAATTCCGAGGGAGCAAATTTGTAGACATAAAAATGTGTCTTACAATTTTATAATGGGTCAAAGTCAAATATTGACTCATGTGAAAGTATATCGTCTGAGAAATGGGTCGGTGAATTTTAACCCGAACAAATATGTCTGTACTTAGTCCGTTTTGTTAAGAAATAAAATCGGTCCACTCAAAAGATGGATTGTGCTTTATTTCTAATACTAAGTATGGGCGTAAATGTTAAGGCCAAAAGTAACCGTGCTACATCCGAATTGGACTCAATAAGCATGACAAGCCCATAATTTCTCAAAGAAATGGAAGACCATGCATTGTTGACGTAAAGGTTGGCCATGTGTATATACATATTTGATCATGGGATAATGATTGCTTTTTAGTCGAGAACAATTTCCACAAATAATGGAAGATCAACGGGAGTCTAGGAAGTCAACGTGAGAAGAATGAACAAAGTTGTTGGCTTGTTGCAAGTTTACCGTAAAAGAAACAAACAAAAAAATGGTCTTATAAATTGAGAGTAAATCCTCTCATTTAAGACTAATCAAGACATTTCACTAAAATCTCCATAATCACAAAAAATCATATTCTCAAGAAAACTAAAAAAAACCTCTTTAAAACAAAACCCTCTTTACTAAAAAAAACTCTTTTAAGAGAAAGTAAGAGAAAAGAAAATACATTTGCCTCTCTACAAAAATCTCTAACAAGAGAAAACAAGAGAAGAAAATACATTCATTTCTAATCATCTAGATTTGAATATTAAACTACTTTTTCACCCGACGTCAAGCATCCATCGCAGTCAGTAGAAGAGAAGCAAATCAAAATCGTCACAGGAGAACCAAATCTTCAAATCAAGACCCTCTTATTCATTCAATTGCGGAAATCGAATCAGTAGAATAACTAGTAGATTGTACCCGAAATCTTTTGATTAATAAAATTATTATTTTGTTGCATCTATTTTTGTTTTCTCCATTTATTTGCAGATAAACACAAATTTGTTTGTTATAGTTACAATTAATCTCTTACTGTAACACGGTTCACACAATTACAAGTGACCGGTGCTTAGCTTAAGCTAATTAGAAATAAGTATTTATTTACTACTACAAGTGTCATCCCCAATTGTTCATCATCGTCATTGTTCAAAACTAATACAAGGAACCAAATGAACAATCATTTAATGTATGTATCATGTCCTCAAAAGCTTTAGATCAATTCATCATTTAAATACATATTTCATATGAATCATACAAAATTGAATGATTAATTTTCAAAAGCCTTGGATCAATTCATCATTTAAATCATATTTCATATGAATCATACAAAATTGAATGATTAATTTTCAAAAGCTGGTGGAAAATTGATTGAATCACACAAAATCAGGAAGATTAGAAACGAACAACCAATATGGTATAAATGGATCACTAAGAACACATTGTAAGAAAACATTAACGATTTACCTAAAGGTAAATTCCAGTCTGTAAAAAAATAATCAAATCTGCAAATTAAATTAATTCTGCAAATCTAAACTAAAAATTAACAATTAAGCACAAAATTAACACGAAAACATTTATGATAATCAACACAAATAAATTAACAACCTAATAATTACAACTACTGACACAAATGCGTTTACCATCAATGTGATTGTGCAAGTTGATGAACAAACGATAGAGAAAAGTTAGATTTGAGCGAAGAATCGGAAGGATTGCAATCATTTGAATCAGAATCAGAGTAACAAGATGATGAAGAATCCCAATCGTAAATTTTCTCAACAATCTTCTTAGTATATTTCTTTCTTAGTTGATTTTGGGGATGCAATCGTAAGTTGGACTTACAGTTATAGTGAAAGAGATTGGGGGAGTGAAAGAAAGGACGGGACGGTCAGAGGGTTTTTGTATTAATTCCTGGGTATAACATGGCGTAATCTAATTACTGGTTTTGCGGAAGGAATTTGATTTCAACATGAATTCATGTGAGAATAACTATTTTTACGCCGTACTAATAGAATCATATGAGACTTAAACAACCCAAAAAATGAGGGAAAAAAAAGTTATTTCATAAGAATAATCCATCATATGTCATCTCTTCTCATATTAATCTATTTTAACGTTTAACTAAGAATAATATTATCTTTAACGTCATTTAACTTGTAGTAAACTAGTGGAAGGGCTACCTAGACAACCGGTATCCTTGAACCTGTTTAACCATTGAAAAACCTTCTTACTAGTTTTATACCCGCGCACAAAATGCACGGGTTGCTTTTTCAATTATATTATTTAATATATGTCATTAGATCCTTTTATACTTACTTGTAATGTTTTTTTTTATTAATATTTGAACAATACGCTGTATAACAAAGACATACCGTGTTAAAATTTTTAAGTTGTGCATATATAATTTCACATAATTTACTGTTCAATTGATATACTAAGTAAAAGGGTATTCAAGAGTTTTTTTATAATGAATACAAATAATCTAAATCTAAATGTATTACAAATACTCGAGATTTCCTTGTATAAAATTTCTTTGTTGGTTATTCGATAATAAATTTAAATTATAATATATGTAATTTATTATATAATTAAAATTTAATATCACGTCATAATTGTATAATTAACCTTTTCTTTAGTTATGTTGGTAAAAGATTAAATTAGTTAAAGTGAAGAAAGAGAGTAATTAAAAGACTAATAAATATGGGGGTCCTACGAAAAAAAAGTTTTTTTTCATTTCTTGAAATCAAGGGACTAATAGAATCTCTTTAAAAAACCTAACTTTTATAATTCCTTTCTTATTGACAAAACAAAAACCCTAACATTATTTTCCCCAAATCTTTTCAATTTCTTAATCAATGAAAACCCTAGATTAATTTCCCCCAATTTGATTTCCTCTTTCAACTGTGGTGCGAATTGATCAACAAATTAAGGTCCCAAATTCTCTCTAATTTCCCTAATTTATCAGTAAAAAAATATAAAATTTTGCAAGAAAAATCAAATAAAAATGGCGAAAATAGCATTAGGATGTTAACAATGGTGGATTCATTAAATATACCCCCCAAAAAATTATAAAGTCACTACTTTCTTGTGCCCAATTATCAGATTGGATGCATTATTGGAAAAGGTGGTCAGATTGTTCAAACCAACGTGTTGAGATTGATGCACTGGTGCTCAGATCCGCATTTTGAAAGATGACCATCTCCTTAAAGTTTCATCTTTTTTGAGTTGTTTCTTTTCACTTTAAAGAAGGGAAGATAAACTAGAGAGAACTAAAGAAGAAAATAAAATGAAGAAATAAGTGGGCAAATTATATCCTACTCCCAGGAGTAGGGAGTAGGATACTCCCATAAAAATTATAAAAAAAATTAAAAAAGAAAATAAAAAGAAAAATAGTTAACTACCCAGTACATGAATCTACCCACTACTTGTTCATTGTACGTTTTTCTTTTCTTTTCCAAATTAATCAACTTATCAATTTTAAAATCATATAAAATTCATCAAATATATAGTTTCATTTGGTCGTACTCAAATTTACGAAGTTAATAATTCATAATCATTAAATTAAACCACCATATTCACTGAAATCAAAATGAATATAATAGGGTCATTAAGTGAATATGACAATAAATCTCTCATATTCATCAAATTATACTATCATATTCACTGAGCTCAAAGTGAATATGATAGTGTCATATTGTGAATATGACACCACATAATACATATTCATCAAATTACACTATCATATTCACTGAATTCAAAGTGAATATAATAGTGTCATATTGTGAATATGACATTCCATAATACATATTCATTAAATTATACTATCATATTCACTAAACTCATATTGAATATAGTAGTGTCATATAATGAATATTACACTAGATGACATGTATTCATCAAACTAAATTATCATATTCACTAAATTAAAAGTGAGTATGATAGTGTCGTATGATGAATCCCTCCCCCCAAATCACAAAGCTAACCATGAATAATGAGAGACAAAATATAAAAATTTTATTCAATTAATACACTTACCTGAGAAGTTAGAAGATAATCAATCAAAATCCAAATCTAAGATTACAAAACTAATAGGTTTGGAAGAAAAATTAAATTTTATGCATAATTTTTTTTGTAAGTATGAAAGATCTAGGTATGAAAGGGGAGGAAAAAGGGTTTATGGTAAGCGTTGTTAACTGCTTAATATTGTGAGTGAATTTTTTATCTTTTAATTTTATTTATTTTAATTTTAATAGTGAGAGTAGGAAGTACCATATACCTGGGTGTATGGTATAAGAATTGAAATAAGAGAGAGAATGATGAGATGAACAAGATGAAGAAATTAAACCAGGAAAATTAGAAGGAAATAGGGGACCCACAAGATGACTTGTTTAGAAGTCGTGAATATCAGATCAAAAATGGGGTCGGTCTATTACAAGTTAAATGACATTAAAGATGAGATTATTCTCAGTTAAACATTAGGATAGATTAATATGAGAAGAATGGGTATAGGTTGGATTATTCTCATGAAATAAAAAAAAAAAAAATCAAATTTCACATCATCACACGTTCGCCATGAATTCATGAACTAATTATCAAGGTCTTATAATATGTGGTCATACAAAGCATGAAAAAATTTGAAATTTGAGTAAAAATGCGTAAATAATAACGATAAAATAATTAAAAGAGAGATGAAACCCACCAACAAAATCGACGAACTTGTTCTTATGAACGGTACGTCGGGAAACAATGAGAACCCTCGGAAGTATCATTGAGAGATCAGTCGACCGTGATATGGACGCCATCTTTTATCTTTTATATGGAGCAACTAATAACAATAATATAATATATGCTCAAAAAACAAACAAATCAAAACTTTGGAATTCTTTCAAAAATGGAAATAAATAATTTGTCTAAGATCTTAATGGAATTTGCCTTTTATTGATTATACAAACGGATAAGATTATGATGAATGGATTTTTATAGGAAATGTTTATGGAAAGTTTAAAAAAGGATGACGATGAGAATTGTATAAATTTTAGGTTTAGTTGAAAGAAAATATTTAGGAAAAGAAAATAAGAAAAGGGTGGTATGCGCGCATGAAGAGATGAACTACCACAATCAGTTGTCGATCCGCCGCCTCTATGTAATATAATAACTAGCTTAAAAATCGTGCAAAGATGCACGAGTATATTTTGAGAAAGAGGAAAATACATCGGATGTATTACCTCAGTTTTTACTTGTTTTTCAGCATTTTTGTATTTTTTCTGAACTTATTACCTCAAATTATATTTGTTTTTGAGCATATGTGTATTTTTTCTGAGCTTATTAAAGTTTATAAGTTAGATTTAATTTTTTTTCTCTGTTAAAACTCAAATTTAAGTAAGTTTATATGTAATTTTTTTGAGTTTTATTGTAATTTTCTTGAGCTTAATGTTTTAGTAAATAAACTCTAAAATTTTATAGTAAGACTCATAATTTTTAAAACAAAGCTCAAAAACTTTATTATAATGCTCAAAAAGTATAAAACTGGTGGTAGTACATTGGATGTATAATCCACTTACAGATATATTTTTAAGCATTTTAAACATCATTCAAAATTATTTTAAAATAATTTGTGTATATACATGAAATCAATATATTTATCTATCTATATTATTAAAGGAAGTTTTTTCGAGCGATTATAGAGACCCCAACTTTTGCAAACTATCTAGGTTATTAAAAATAAAAAATAAAAAGCTACATGATCATATTATATCTATAAAATACTACGTAGTGATCCATACTCAATAGAGTTTGCAAAGCCACAAGCGATAATTTTCGAGCGGTATTAAAGTCAAATAAAACTAAATGATAGAGTTTGTACGCAATAAGTTAACCATGTGTAGAATCATTAGTACATTAAAGAGTCTAATATTTTTGTACCAAAAAAAGGAGTCTAACATAACACAAATACAACACCTCAATGTTATATATACTCAATGCCCGCCCCTAGCCATTTAACTTCCATTTGTTTTCTTCGTAGTTTTTTATATTGCTCATAGTTCTACATTATTATTAATATTGATTGATGATTTTCGTGTTTTTTTTTCCTTTTTGCAGCACAATTACATTTACAAAGACGGACTACTTCATTATTGTGGTGTTTGCTTGGTCTCTACTCTGAGGTTGTATGTGGAGTACAAGTACATAATGACTGGTTTGAGACATTTTTCTAGAGGGAAAAAAAACAAATGAACTCGACGAATGATATATGTGACGAACAAAGACAAGAACATTAACTCAGTAACACTACAAAAAAAGGTTTCGATGCGACAGACACATTGCGACGGAAGCTTAACCCGTAGCAAATTTAAACCTGCGACGAACTTGCGACAGACTTTCCGTCGCAGAAAAATTTTCCAGACCGCCAAATTTTCTGACATGGCGGGAAGGGCTGCGACGGAAATTCCGTCGCAATATTAAAATAATAATAATGTCTGCGACGGAATTTTCGTCGCTATATTAAAATAATATTTTCCTTGCGACGGAAATTCCGTCGCAGACTTTTTTTTGATGACAGTGTTTACAACTCATCAGGGAAAATATTTTTTTAATGTTGCGACGGAATTTCCGTCGCAGGCTTTTTTTATAGACGGGTTTTCACCCGTCTCCCCCTATCTCTCTTCAATTATTTTTACCTAATCCTTTCAAAATCCCCAATAATTTCGACAACACTCCTCCGGCCACCACCCCACTCCGGTCACCACCCCTTTCCGCCGCCTTTTCCCTTTCTCCTTTCTTTTTTTCTCTTTCCCCTTCCCCTTCCCCTTCCCCTTTCTCCTTTCCTTTTTTCTCTTTCCCCTGCCGCCCTCCGCTGCCGCCGTCTGCCAGTGCTGCCGACCACCTCCCCACTTCCTTGTCTCAATTAAGTCAAGGTTTGTTTACTTAATTTTCTTGTTTTGATTAACTAGGGTTGTTTTATGGTTATTATTTTGATTAATTATGGTTAGTGTAGGATGCTTAGAATAATTTAGGATGCTAATTTAGGATGCTTAGTTTAGGATGCTTGATTAATTTAGGATGCTTAGTTTAGGATAATTTAGGATGCTTGATTAATAGGATGCTTAGAATAATTTGTTTAATTAAGTTTAGGTTGTTAAAATAATTTAGTTTAATTAAAATACAATTTAGGATATGTAATATTATTAGGGTAGTTTAGTTTAGTTAAAAGCCAATTTAGGATGTTTAAATCATTTTGAGAATGATTAGTTTAATTAAGTTTAGGATTGTTAAAATAATTTAGTTTAATTAAAATCCAATTTAGAATGTTTAGGATTATTAAGGTAGTTTAGTTTAGCTAAAAACCAATTTAGGATGTTTTAACCAATTTTACTATGCTTACTCTACTTTTGCTTACTTTAGCCAAATTGTGTCATATGTATTTTTTTACAAATATTAATTTATCCTATGGTTGTGTTGTTGTGAAATTATAATGTTTTGTATCTTTGATTGTTAATATATTTTTGACCTAGTACCCGTTCAGGGATTACACATTAGGTGTAATTCTTGAATAGTCCCCATTTTGGGACTGTCTTTGAATCTTTTATGTCATTTAGGTGGTAAATACTCTTTTTTTTCTTGATTGTTATGAGACAAAATTTGGTTGACATTTCCTTTAATGTTCTCCGAATACATATGTAGAGTGAGAATTCATTCTAAATAATGTATTTGGAGGCTGTAAGGAAGTCTTTGAATTTTTGTCTCATTACAATCAAGAAAAAAAATGGGTATTTACTAATGGTATGAAAGATTCAAAGATGGGTTTAGGTTGGAGAGATAAGGCCCCAATACATAAAGTATTCTTTTGCAGGTTGTGATTGTGGTTGTGGTTGTGGTTATGGTTGTTGTTGTTGTTATTGTTGTTGTTGTTGTTGTTGTTGTTGTTGTATGAAATATTCAAAGATGGGTTTATGAATGCTCTTACCATTTTTATTAATAATTTTTATTTACTAATATATATGTAGATTTGCAATTAAGAGATTAGAACGAAACTGGATGTATGAAAGGTTGGATTCCAATAAAAAAATTAAGGAAGGAATTCGTAATAGGGGTTAATAAATTCATTGATTATGTTAAGCAACAAGACGAATTCATTAGAATTAAAGAAATTAGGTGTCCATGTAGTAAGTGCAAAAATAAAAAGTATTTAGTTGAACAAGAAGTACGAAAACACCTTTGTCTAAAGGGTTTTTGTGACAACTATTATGATTGGGTGTGTCACGGAGAGAAATTCCCCATTGAGGAAGAGGAAATGGCATTGTCCTCTGACAATACTTATAGGGATATGGTAGAGGATGCGTTGCGCGATAGCATTGAACGTTGTTTGGAAATCTCGTCTTGAACGAGTTGTGAATTTGTCAAATGCTGGAATTTTCTGTATGTTTGCAGGAAACCGTATGTAATTGCTTTCTAAGCAATTGGGGGAGCTAGAAACGCTGTAAACTCCCTGGAAAATTTTTCCCTACGGCGGAATTTCTGTCGCAGATATTGACTAGTGGGTCGACTTAGGAGGACACGTGGTTGTATGAACAGTGAACTGCAACGGATTTTCCGTCGCAGATTTTGACTTTCTTGTTGACCTTTGTGCCTACGTGGCCTATATGAACAGTGAACTGCGACAGATTTTCCGTCGCATATTTTGACTTTCTTGTTGACCTTTGTGCCTACGTGGCCTACATGAACAGTGAACTGCGACGGATTTTCCGTCGCAGAGCCAAATTTTGCGAAGGGCGTTTGCGACGCTTTAATCCATCGCAGAATTTTCTTTGCAACGGAATTTCCGTCGCAGAGCCAAATTTTGCGACGAAAAAACGCGACGGGCTAATTCCGTCGCAAATCCTATATTTGCGACGGGATTTCGATATTTGCGACGGATTTGTCCGTCGCTATGGAAGCTTTTCTTTGTAGTGTAAGTTGCATAATAGTGAAGCCCTGGTTAGTAAAACAAAAGTTTGCACCGAAGGAGTCGTCATATCAAATTCACTACAATGGTAGAGAAGTTCCAATCCAACTCGGAGATATATACAAGCCTTTGGTACTACCCGATATGATAGAGGATCAATTTCAAAGAGTTTATTAATTACCGTGCCTTCATAATGGATACTTTAGTCGTTAAATAATTCATACTCCGTATGATATTAATATATGTTTGAGTAATTTGCTTGGTACATTAGTTGTACTACGAGTATTGACTATCTAAACTATTTCAATACGGAGTAATATGGGACACAATAATTAAGATAAAATAAGATTTACTGATTTTATGGTAACAATCAATAGTGTAAATTTTTTTTGGTGTTGACCAGGGGTATCCTCTACCGATAGTTGGGGCAATCTCTTTCGGGGTACTGAAGGCAATTTAATAGGTTGACCCCTTCCAAGTTTGGCATTTTTATTCGCAAGAGTCAGGAATCGAACCCTAACCACTTGTTTAAGAGATGAGATCCCTTACCACTCACACCAGCCAACTTTGGTCAATCAATAGTGTAAATTTATGAACGAATAATTTTGTAACATAAAGTAAATTATAAGTTGTACATGAGTTTTGAGTTCGATACCAAATTTTCAAAGCTTATAGTTATATTTAACCTGTAAATTTTAATTGTGTATATAACTAGAGTCCTTAGTTACGAAAAAGCCAAACTATTTTGTAAAATATGTCCGGGATGGGGTTTATCAAACTTAGAGATGTAGACCAGTCTCCAGAGGATTTGCTTCAAAGGATTTATTACGAGTATATACTACATTGCAGCGAGAATGTAGATTATGAAAGAGGAAAAACACCAAAAGAAAATTAAAGCAGAGAGTAACGTGTAACAATCAATCTTAGGCTCATAGCCCTCTCAATCTCTTATAGAACACCTACTATATATATGACCGTATTTGTAATACTATGGTTTTTTATACTTTTGGGTACTCTATCGAGTGGGGCTTACTCTGTTGAGGAAGTGAGTTTGGATTTAAAAACAGTATATTGTTGATGGCCACTCGATCGAGTAAGTGACTTACTCGATCGAGTAAGTTGGTTCTATGGGTTATTTCTGCCGGGTTTTGTTAGCAATGCGAGAATGATATATAAAGTATTCCGTCAGTTTCTTTTTCACTTTTTATCTTTTCTAAAACCTCACAAGAGAAAAACAAATTACGTTGCTTTCGTCTTCGCGTTGCTACCAAATCCTAAGGGCTATAGTTTTCGGATCGTCATGTTCTTTAGGCCGTTGAGTTCGTCGTATTGTGGGTATGATCCTTGTATAGTTTTTATGCCTTTTCGTTGATTTTGTTTAAAGGCGTAGGGGGGTATTTTGGGGGATTTTAGGAGTATGATGTGTATTAGATAGTGATTGTATGGTTACAGGAGGTGATTTCGTAGAGGAGCAGTTTTGAGTAGCTGTTGTGACGATCTCGTGATTTGCTTATTCCAAGTAGGGTTTCCCTACTCGGTTATTGATTACATAGTTGTTTGGTGATGGTTATGATTATTGTTGATCTTTAACGTATTGGTATTGTATTGGTGTTGTTGTATAATTGGTTGTGTTTGTCTGTGGTTCGCGAGGCGTGTCCTCGGCTGAGTGGAGTCACTTGCGGGAGTGACTTCATGCCCTTGATTCACCCTCTGTGGAACTCGCCACAGGAGGGGATGTTCACATTAAGGAACATGGATTTTCGCTCGGAACAGATGAGCGGGGATTTAGTGGGTACGGCTGCGGTCGCCCACTGGCGGCGTGGAATATCTGTTGCGATGGGTATTCTGGCAGAACTACACACTTTAGTGTGTAGTCAAGTGTGTGGAGATATAATGGAGTTGGGAGTTTTGTGTGTTGTATCTTGTGTATCTTATTTTATGTAATCAGTAACTGACCCCGTTTAAATGTTTTGAAAACTGTGGTGATCCATTCGGGGATGGTGAACAGTTATTGAGCAGGTATAAGTTGGCTTGTGCGAGGGATAACTGGGATGGAGTCATCACTTGTCACTAGAGTTTTCCGCTGTGTCATGAACTTAGATTTCTTTTTAGTTGGTTTGGTTTTGGAACATTTGTATTCATTTCCCAGTTTGGTTTTGGAATTGTAATCACTTAAACTCTTTGACTTAATTAAGTACGTTTCTTTATGGTCTATTTGATATACATTGTCTCGGGTAACCGAGATGGTAACACTTCCATGCATTAGGTGGTCTTGGTAAGGTACCTTGGTGTATGAGGGTGTTACAAAGTGGTATCAGAGCGACGATTTTGGAACCTGTAACTAATGAACCCAATGAATATAGGGAGTCAAACTAAAATGAACCCGGGTAGGAGTTGTTTGGAGCTAATGCAAAGGCTTGTGAGACGTCCTAAAGTCACGATCTCGCCCTACAACTTTGAACCGGTCACTATGGGGTGTCATGGGATCGCTATGTGCTTGTTAAAGTTCTATTGCATATATATATTGAATGATGTGTTGTATTAATGGATGGATAAATAATTGTGAAGGAATGGAAAATGTGGTGGCGAAAGGTGAAGTAGTTTATATGATTATATGTTGTTGTGAGTAATGAAATTGCATGGTGGTGATTTATAACGTGGTTTTATAGAAACATGTGAATAGGATGTTGCGTTATTGTGTGTGTGTATATATATATATATATATATATATATATATATATATATATATATATATATATAGAGAGAGAGAGAGAGAGAGGCGGGATCTCGTGAGTTTGGTTCTTATGCTGAGTTGTGAGTTTGTGTGCTCACAAATCTCAGCCATTGAATAAAGGAAAATAGATGGCTAAGATTGAATCTAATAAAAATCTCATCCATTAGATGAAGACAAATGGACTGTTTGTGGGTATACATCCGTATAAGACCCTCTAAATTTAGGACTATAACGTAAATTTAACATGCGATTATCGTCATAAAACATAAATACAATAGAGAAACGATAAAGGTAAAGAATTAACCTCGGGTCCTTTATAGTGCGGCGTAAAGAACAGAAATCAAACGAGATTCCCTCCTAATTGTTGCACCCAAGACTTGTCCGAGATATGCCCTTGGCTAGATGGTGTTCTCCGATTGCCTTGCAATATTGGGAGAACTGATGTGAGGTTTTCTCGAGATGTGAGATCTCAGTTTCAGAGAGAAAATTAATCTCTAAAACCCTAATTATTTTTCACTAATGACGATTAGGTCAGAAGGGAGGAGAAGCTCTCCCTTTTGATCTCCTAATCTCGGCCAAACCGAGTCCATGGGGAGGAAATGGGCTTTTCCATTTCCTCTTCATTTTAACTCGTAGTCCGTGCCCAAAAGACTAAATGTATATGACGCGGTTTATTATAAATCGTCATCGGTTATCGGCTATTAAAACATCAACTAATAACACGGGTTAGTTGAAGTATTAAAACGTGTCCGACAAAGACGATATTGTATAATTAATTCAATATACATTAATTAAATATAAAACGCTTATATTTAATTTTTACGAATTAATCGGTTAATTCGCCTTAGCCCATGATATTTAATCCGTATTAAATATAATATCTCAACATCACATTTTGACTAATTACTAGTCAAATAACTCGGACTAACTGGTTAGTCAAATTTGGCATCTACATGACTGTATTTTCATACTGTCACATCTCTCGAACGTATCCTATAGGTGTGACTTTTAGGGACCAGTTGACCACCGCCATCTGTATGACAATAACGTCAAACTTATCTAGCAAGCCAACCGTTATTGATAAACGTGGATCAACTGATAATAATACCAAAAGTATGCCCTTTGATCCTTTTAGAGGTTTATAAGTCCTTGCACTAACTGTTAAGGACACCAACCCCAACAAGCTCCCACTTGTCCGTATAAGTGCATGTGCAATGACGTTATCCGCACTAACTTAGGAACACGTTTAATTCCCATGGAATTAACATGCCCTTCATGCTTATCTTGTCGTAATGCTTTAGTGAGAGGATCTGCTATATTATCATCTGTAGCAATCTTTTCTATCACTACTGTCTTTTGCTCCACGTAATCCCGGATTAGATGAGCTTTCCGTTGTACATGTCTAGACTTGTTGCTAGACTTTGGCTCCTTAGCTTGGAAGATGGCACCACTATTGTCGCAATAGATGGTGATCGGGTCATTCGAACTAGGCACTACAGAGAGCCCATGTAAGAATTGACGCATCCATATCGCTTCCTTTGTAGCTTCAGACGCGGCATAGTACTCGGACTCAGTCGTAGAATCTTTAACAGAATTTGTTTGAACTCTTCCGGTGATGCAGCGCCATTAAGAGTAAAAACGAATCCAGGACCGAGATTTCGAGTCATCTCGATCCGTTTGGAAGCTAGCATCTGCAGAATCGCTTAGGTTGCAGAGCTTTTGAGAGCCCCCATAAGTCAATGCCCAATCTTTAGTCCTCCGGAGGTACTTAAGAATGTTCTTGACGACCAACCAATGTGATTCCTGGTTCTTCGTTGGAATCGACTTGTCATACTCAATGCATATGCCACGTCGGACGTGTGCATATCATGGCATACATGATTGATCCTATAGCCGAAGCATAAGGAATCCGTGTCATGCGCTCTTTCTCTTCCGGTGTCTCTGGTGCCTGAGACTTGCTCAAATGCACCCCTGGAGCCATAGGAAGGAACCCCTTCTTGGAGTTAGTCATGCTGAATCTCTCTAGGACTTTGTCTATGTAAGACTCGATCGAGAGATAACATCCGTCGTGATCTATCTCGATAGATACGGATGCCTAGAATTCTTTGTGCCTCTCCCAGATCTTTCATCTGGAAATGGTTTTTCAACCATACTTTCACCGAAGTTAAGAGAGGTATGTCATTCCCAATCAGGAGTATGTCGTCAACATACAATATTAGGAAGACAATCTTGCTCCCACTCGACTTGATATATAGACATGGTTCCTCGACAGATCGAGTAAATCCATTTTCTTTTATCACTTGGTCGAAGCGATGATTCCAACTCCTTGATGCTTGCTTAAGTCCATAAATGGAACGCTTAAGTTTGCATACTTTCTTAGGATGTACTGGATCGATGAAACCTTCGGGTTGTACCATGTACAACTCTTCCTCCAAAAAGTCGTTTAAGAAGGCGGTTTTCACGTCCATTTGCCAAATTTCATAGTCATGAAACGCGGCAATCGCTAAGATAATCCGAATGGAACGCAGCATGACTACGGGTGCGAAAATTTCATCGTAGTGCAAACCTGGCACTTGGGTGAAACCTTTAGCAACTAGTCGTGCTTTATAGATATCTTGTTGACCTTCCACAGAATGCTTTATCTTGTAAAGCCATTTGCATTGAAGGGGACGAACCTTTAGGGTAAGTCAACAAGATCCCTGACGTTGTTCTCATACATGGAGTCCATCTCGGATTGCATGGCCTCAAGCCATAGCTTTGAGTCAGAACTGGTCATGGCACCTTTATAGGTTGCGGGTTCACTACTCGTTAAGAGTAGAACGTCATCTATGTCATGTTCCTCGACCATACCAATGTATCTGTCCGGAGGAATAGAGACTCTTCCCGACCTCCTGGGTTCCTCAGGAATGTTAACCGCAGCCGGGATTGAAGGAATAGGTTCCTCCAATGGTTGCTCGGTATTTGGTTCTGGGACCTCCGATAGGTCGAAGGTTCTATCACTCTTTGCATTCTCGAGAAATTCCTTCTCTAAGAATGTCGCACTAGCCGCAACAAAAACACGTTGTTCGGTTGGCGAATAAAAGTAATGACCAAGCGTTCCTTTAGGATAACCTATAAAGTATGTCTTGACCGATCGCGGGCCGAGCTTATCTTCAGGTCTCCACTTGACATAAGCCTCGCAGCCCCAAACCCGTATAAAGGACAAGTTAGGGACCGTTCCCTTCCATAGTTCATATGGAGTCTTGTCAACAGCTTTAGACGGACTTCGGTTAAGTATTAGAGCGGCTGACAAAAGAGCATAACCCCATAATGAATCAGGTAAAACCGTGTGACTCATCATGGATCGAACCATATCAAGTAGTGTTCGATTTCTCCGTTCGGACACACCATTCAACTGAGGTGTTCCAGGTGGAGTTAAGCGTAAGGCAATCCCACGTCTTTGAGGTGTTGATCAAACTCGTGAGAAAGATACTCGCCACCACGATCCGAACGTAGTGTTTTAATCTTTCTACCCAATAGGTTCGCACCCTATTCGGTATTCTTTGAATTTCTCAAAGGATTCACTTTTGTGCTTCATTAAGTAGACATAGCCATATCTACTTAAATCGTCCGTGAAAGTGATGAAATACCTATAGCCTTCTCGTGCGGTGATTGACATAGGACCACATACATCCGTGTGTATGAGCCCTAATAGGTCAGCAGCGCGCATTCCAACACCTTTGAAGGAAATACGAGTCATCTTACCGATGAGACATGATTCACACGTGCCAAATGATTGAAAATCAAAGGCCGAGATAGCTCCATGTTTGATGAGCTGTTTTACGCGTTTCTCATTGATGTGTCCCATACGGCAGTGCCATAGATACGTTTGATCTTTGTCACCAACCTTTAACCTTTTATTCATTACGTGTAATATTTCCGTGGTCTGATCTAAAACATAAATTTCGTTCATGGAGATCGCCTTGTCAGTAAATCATATCGTGTAATGAGAAAATGCAAGCATTATTTTCTATTACAAATGAAAAACCAAGTTTATCAAGTGCGAAACCGAAATAATGTTTTTCGAAAGACTAGGAACATAATAGCAGTCATATAAAGACAACTCAAATCCGCTAGGAAGCTGGATCACATATGTCCCCTTTGAGATGGCAGCCACTCTTGCTCCATTCCCAACACGCAGGTCCACCTCACCCTTTACGAGGGTTCGATGTTTTGAGCCCCCGCACATGATTACACGAGATGAGAACCACAACCGAGTATCAAGTACCCAAGTTCCGTAACTTGCGTGGTTAATCTCAATCATATGAATAAAAGTAGAAGAAGAGGAAGACATACCAACAGGTTTAACACGACCTGCCTTTAAGTCCTCATGATAAACAGGACATGTGCGTCTCCAATGCCCAGTCTTGTGGCAATGATGGCATTCCATGTTTTCATTCTTGCTCTTTGTCACGCCTGATGAGGTGCTCGACTCACCAGGCCCACTCTTACCTGAACCCGACTTCTTGAACTTCGCCTTACCTACTGCTAGGTTTGCCTGAGCTTTGCCCTTACCCTTTCCTTTATTTGACACAACGAGAACATCCTGTTTCATGCTCCCACTGAACTTCATGTCCTTCTCGGTGCATGTACGAGGGGGAGTGCGGTTCATGCGGAGTTTTCTTCAAATCATTCATATAGTAATTCGCTCTAAATTGCGAATAACCATCGTGGAGTGAGTGAAGTATGCGGTCGATAACAATGTTCTCGCTGATGTTACAATTAAAGGTCTCCAGCTTCTCGACATTCTCAATCATGCTGAGAATGTGTGGGCTAACCGGTTGGCCCTTCTGGAGTCTCGCATCAAAGAAGCGAGTGGTATGCTCATAGGTCACGATTCTCGGTGCTTTCGAGAATTCCTTAGTGAGCGTGGTGAAAATCTTGTTTGCACCATGGGCTATGAAGCGTTTCTGCAAATTGGGTTCCATTGCAAAAATGAGTACGTTTTTAATCGCACCCGCTTCCATACAGAAATCATTAAACTTGGTGATTTCAGCAGCTCTAGCCGTGGGACCTGGGTTTGCCGGGATGGGCTCTAATAGATATTTGAGCTTCCCGTCAGCAGCAGCAGCATTCCGTAATGCCGCCTCCCAGTCCGCGAAGTTGGATCCATCATTCTTGATCGAGTAGGCGATTCATCTGATTCATGAAGATCCGAAGCCAGGACTCACGGTCCAATGTGGCACTTGGCATTGGGTTATCACTTGAACCAGCCATTTGTTGTTTAGTAGTTTAAAATCGTGATCTACACTGAAAAAGAAAGAAAAACAAAACGAAATAAGCAACTCATCGAGGTGATTTAAGTCTATTTTAAAATTCATTTTAAACATGTAGACTCTTGCACTTGCATAATTGATCTCCCTCAAGAATGATACAAGTGATCCCAAGACTCAATTTCTGTAAATTGATAAGCCAACTGTTTAGCTAATTCTTCCGGAAGAACTCTTGGTCGATAGATTTCCGTAAATCCTATCTATAGTCCACCATGATCACAGGATCGTACGAGTGACCACAGTGTTGAGATAAAATAGATCAATCGGTTCCAACTTACCCGACGTAGAAGGGGTCATATTATGCCTACCGACGAAGAAGGGACTCATTGGAGTTTGACCTATAAAGACCGTTCTCAATTTTAGTTTATACGAGGAAGATCCCATCAACAAAATTATAATTCATTTTAAGTGAACGAATAACTAGCGTCTGTCGTGAATGAATTTATTTGGATGATGGCTTTAAAACGTGTGACATGAGAATGTCAATGAAAACTAACTCGTGACCTCTATATGTGTCAGTTTTCATGCAATAAATAGGTGGTTTGGTTTTTAGGCGGAATATGATGCATATTATCGTTACGAAAAATAAATAAATGAATGCAATACAAAAATAAAAATTCCTAGTGTGGCCTATCCTAGTAAAACAAAACATAAAACAACTTTGGAATCCACCGTTGGACCCGAGAAGCTTGTCTTGATGTTCCATCTTGATCCAAGTAGCGGGAGTGAGCATCCGGTCTCCATCATTGGTCTTCTCAAAAATTACAATTTAAAATTACAAAAATAAACCTATTTACATTCTAATTAAAACTGTAATTACAAGTGAAAAATCCAAAACGGAGATACGAGATCTCAAAATACAACCAAGACCGTGTTCCATCATTACGGTAACACGTTCTACTAAGGCCACACTAAGTTACAACCGTTTGCAAATTAAAATAAATACGTAATTAAAAGGCATTCAAGGCATTCATAATTAACGAAAATAAATGCATCAACTAAAACAAATTCATTCGTGACATAATTCCGTAATTATGTTAAATTTATCCAAACCACCTTTTAATGATTAAAATTCATGTGATAAAACCGCTTCTATCATTTAATTTTAATCCATTACAATCCGTTACTTTAAAAACGCTTTAAAATAACTTAATGGTACGTGTGTGAACCGTTTCACAATCATAGCGAGTGTACTATATCCGTATAAAGTACATATTGAAGCCAAAAGAAAATTTAAATCAAAAGAAACAAATTTTCAAAGTCATAAAGACGAAATCCCTCGATCCAGGGACATAAGTGCTCGATCGAGGGACAGAGGGCTCGATCGATCAATCGCAAGTCGATCGAGAGGGTTGCTAAACAAACAGAAGTGCTCGATCGACTAAAGCGGTGGTCGATCGAGTACTTATATTAGCAAAGCCGCTCGATCGAGTACGAGGACTCCTCGATCGAGCAAATGGGGTTTTGAAAATGGTCGATCGAGTACTGACAAGGACTCGATCGAATGAAAACAAGACAGAAAACCACTCGATCGATTAAAAACATGGTCGATCGAGCATAAAACTTTCTGAAAACTTCAAACCTCGAGAAAACAAGTTTTATGATACAAAACCACAACAATTTTGATCAAAAACGCATAAAATCAATTTTAACAATTGACAAAAACATGACATATTGTTATAATCTCCGTATAAAACAACAATATGCAAAAATCAACGAAAACAACATGAAATAACCGTGTAAAACATGTCACGGTTTCATAAAAACGCAAATGACCAAATCAAAAAATTTCTGCCGTGAGAAAAATTGGCTGATGCCGCACGGTTTTTAAGACAAAAACAATCGTTTCAAAATCGTTTTATGAAAAACACATAGAAAATTTACGTGGCCTCGCTCTGATACCACTTGTGGGTATACATCCGTATAAGACCCTCTAAATTTAGGACTATAACGTAAATTTAACATGCGATTATCGTCATAAAACATAAATACAATAGAGAAACGATAAAGGTAAAGAATTAACCTCGGGTCCTTTATAGTGCGGCGTAAAGAACAGAAATCAAACGAGATTCCCTCCTAATTGTTGCACCCAAGACTTGTCCGAGATATGCCCTTGGCTAGATGGTGTTCTCCGATTGCCTTGCAATATTGGGAGAACTGATGTGAGGTTTTCTCGAGATGTGAGATCTCAGTTTCAGAGAGAAAATTAATCTCTAAAACCCTAATTATTTTTCACTAATGACGATTAGGTCAGAAGGGAGGAGAAGCTCTCCCTTTTGATCTCCTAATCTCGGCCAAACCGAGTCCATGGGGAGGAAATGGGCTTTTCCATTTCCTCTTCATTTTAACTCGTAGTCCGTGCCCAAAAGACTAAATGTATATGACGCGGTTTATTATAAATCGTCATCGGTTATCGGCTATTAAAACATCAACTAATAACACGGGTTAGTTGAAGTATTAAAACGTGTCCGACAAAGACGATATTGTATAATTAATTCAATATACATTAATTAAATATAAAACGCTTATATTTAATTTTACGAATTAACTGGTTAATTCGCCTTAGCCCATGATATTTAATCCGTATTAAATATAATATCTCAACATCACATTTTGACTAATTACTAGTCAAATAACTCGGACTAACTGGTTAGTCAATTTTGGCATCTACATGATCGTATTTTCATCTTTGTCACATCTCTCGAACGTATCCTATAGGTGTGACTTTTAGGGACCAGTTGACCACCGCCATCTGTATGACAATAACGTCAAACTTATCTAGCAAGCCAACCGTTATTGATAAACGTGGATCAACTGATAATAATACCAAAAGTATGCCCTTTGATCCTTTTAGAGGTTTATAAGTCCTTGCACTAACTGTTAAGGACACCAACCCCAACAAGCTCCCACTTGTCCGTACAAGTGCATGTGCAATGACGTTATCCGCACTAACTGGAGGACACAAGCTCCAACACTGTTTAGATTAAACCTAGTAATAATAATAAAAAAGACGCGGCTAAGCTAAACATAATTTCACACGCTGTATTTATTTCTCTCCCTCTTTTTTCATCTCAATTCCTCTTCATAGATTATCAAATCATTTTTTTTTTTTTACTTTAAACCATCATCATCATCTTCCTCAAACCTAATTACAAGATTTGTAATTTTAAAATATAATACGGGGAAAGCGGGTCACCTTGTCGTAGTCCTGTAGCCGGGCGAAATTCTCTGGACGGGTTACCATTAACAAGCACTGAAAAAGAGACGGTCTTCACACAGTCCATAACCCTCCTAGACCAGCTCCCATTGAACCCGAGCGAGAGCAACACACGCTCCAAAAATGCCCATTCAACATGGTCATACGCCTTGGCCATATCAAGCTTAATAGCCATGAACCCATCCGTGTTCCTCAGCCCCTTCATATAATGAAACATCTCAAAAGCTATCATAATATTATCAGTTATGTCTCTCCCCGGGGTTAAAACGCTTTGGTTCACCAAGATAATCTCACCCAAAAACTATTTTAACCAGTTAACTAGGACTTTCGAGACCAATTTATGCACCACGTTGCAGAGGCTAATAGGCCGGAAATCCCAAATTTTATCCGGGGCTTTCTTTTTTGGAATTAGCATAATATTTGTTTTATTAAACTCTTTCGGAGACCGGTCACCACGGAGAATTGCAAGGACAGTATCAAACACAGACGGGCTAATAGTACTCCAATAAGTTTGATAAAAAAACACATTCATACCGTCAGGACCCGGAGCCTTAAGAGGGTGCATTTGATTGAGAGCATCAATAACCTCCTCTTCACTATAATCACGTTGCAAAATATGGTTCATAGGACCCGTCACCCTTCGATTGAAGCCATTAAAATTTTCATCAAAATTGCTCGGGTTCGAAGAATGGAACAGCTCTTCGAAATAATTAATAGCTACCGTGCCGACTTCCTCTTCTCCCATTCGGACAACCCCCTCATCATCAATTAGCTTTGCGATATAATTTTTCCTTTTTCGCACCCCCGCTCTGGTGTGAAAAAATTTCGTGTTCCTATCCCCATCTCGCAACCAAAGCACTCTAGATTGCTGCCGCCAATATTGCTCCTCTTGCCTCCTCAAATCCGAGATTTCCGTAACTAATTTCCTTCTCCTTGCCACACTCTCCTCATCCTTATTTCCCTCATTGAGCCATTCCAGCTGTCTGCGCTTCCTGTCAATAGTCCGACCTATCTGCTTAATACTCGTGTTCTTCCAGGCCTCCAGCTCCCTCGTGCATTCCCGCAAAACCGTAACAAGATTTCCCCTGCCCTTCTCAACCCTCCTTACCACCGCCTCTTCACACCCCTCGGACCCCACCCAGATTTGCTGAAAGTGAAACGGTCTCACCTTAGTCTCTTAATAGGATTTATAATTAAGGACCAATTTGATAGGAGCATGAGCCGACCATTCCCGATTGCGATACAGCAGCTTAGCATAAGGAAATAAATCCGACCAAGACCCCGTGCACATTGCTCTATCAAGCATACACTGTCTATTCGCCTCCCCAGCTTGCCCATTATTATAAGAGAAATTATACCCTTCCTACGGCACATCCCGCAATCCACACTCATCCACTGCATCTCGGAAATTATTCATCTGCCTCTGAGATCTGCTTCCGCCCTTCATTTCAGTAGAGAATAAAATTTCATTAAAACCTCCTAAACATATCCATGGTAACGTGGACTGCCTCGCAAGAAGACGGAAAGCTCCCATGAAATGTGTCGGTCAGCCACAGACGGCCAACCATAAAAGCCAGTAATCCTCCATTCTCCTTCCTCACCTCTAACATGAAAATCAATATGATGTACAAACGATGAAATAAAAGTACAATCCACCTCCTTCCTCCATAAGAAAGCCAAGCCCCCTAAACGACCCATACTATCTACCTCTATACCAAAGAAACCATCCAAACTCTCACGCACTTTCCTCATCTCACGACCACACAATTTTGTTTCAGAAAGGAAAAGTATGGTCGGGGCCTCCCTCCGCACAAGATCACGGAGGGCACTCCTAGAGTCGGGGTTGCCCAAGCCCCGACAATTGATGCTTAAAATATTCATTGGGCCCGGTGGGGTTGACACCGTCAACCTCCGCCTCAGGTATAAAGACGCCCCCGTCTAGAAAAAGTGTCGAACGTTTGGATAGCTCCGCAGCCTCGTCCTCCTCCCTATTCCATTTCCCCTCCGTATTCAACACCACCCTCTGGAATCCCGTACCCTCAGCTCCTGCCCCTTCACTATGAGCCTGCTTCTTCCACTTGCAACCCTGCCCATATCCCCCCCTTGACATCACCTCCTCCAGCAACTCCAGTCATCAATCCCGTAAGCAAGCTGCTACCAGACCGCTCCTCAGCTTCCACACCATAGTCACCCTCAAATCTCCTCGTAGCATCCCTATTCTCTCCCCCTTCCACACCCTCCTGACACCCCTGTATCCCTCTGTCCTCCCCCTCTTCTCCACGCCCTTGTTCCACTATATCATTCTCCCTCCCTGCCCTCTCCTGCTCCGTCAAGCTCAGATCCCCCTCCACCATCTCATCACCGCCAGTGACCATACTAACCCCAGCAGCATCCACCTTCTTCTTACGAAAAGCAATAGCTATGGATTGTAGTTTATTAATCATACAGTTGACCGCATCCTCAGAATCTTGCAACTTCGAAGCATCAAAGCTCGCCCTTAGATCTCTAGCCGCTTTCCCATGAACATCTTTAACAGTCTTCACGACTTTCCACGGCGACGCACGCAGCCACTCCCCAAACTTTAGATCCTCCTCCTCGTACGGACCATCATCACAATCCTTCTCGCCATGACCAATGAGACCACAGCCATAAAAAACCGTATGAAGGTGCTCATATTTGACGTCAAAATTTATAACCCCACCCCTCTTCATTCGAATAGGCACACCAGTTTTCAACGGCTTTCGAACATCATGAATAATTTTTATACGAATAGCCCGTATCTTTTTTTCTTGTATGCTGAAGTCCTTTCCTTTCAAATGCGAAGAGCGGTTGAGATTGGGTTGATACATGGTATCCGTATAAGCACGAATGCACCTTCAATTTCTCATCTCCTTTTTGCCGATGATAGCTTATTCTTTGTTAAAGCCACGGAGGAAGAAGCGGATGCGGTGTCTGATATCTTAAGGAGGTATGAAGCAGCGTCGGGACAGCTGGTTAGCTTGGAAAAGACCACCGTCTCTTTTAGTAAGGGTGTACCGAGGGGGAGGAGAAGTCTCATTGCAAACCGGTTGGATATTGTGGAGGTGGAGGAGCAACATCGCTACTTGGGTCTCCCAACGCTGGTGGGTCGTTCAAAAAAGGTTCTCACGGATATTCTCCAGGATAAACTTAGTAAACGGCTGCAAGGATGGCGCGGAAAAATCTTGTCCAGAGCAGGTAAGGAGGTTATTTTAAAGGTTGTGGCCAATTCACTCCCTACCTATGTTATGAGTGTGTTTAAAATTCCCGTCAACTTTTGTAATGAGCTTCGGATATTGATGTCTCGGTTTTGGTGGAATCATGAGGAGGGGAGAAGGGGCATTAGTTGGGTGGCTTGGAAGAAATTGTGTCAGCCTAAGGGAATGAGGGGTATGGGGTTCCGTGATTTTCAGCTGTTCAATCTTGCGCTACTCGGAAAACAAGCTTGGCGACTTGTTACTGAGACGAGTAATTTATGGGAACAGATTATGCGAGCCAAATACTATCCCGATGGTGAGTTCATGACAGCGCAGCTAGGTGCAAACCCGAGCTACACGTGGAGAGGACTGATGGAAGCTCGGGTCGTTTTGGAGACTGGGATGAGACGGAGGATTGGGGATGGGAAGTCGACGAGGGTGTGGCGTGATGCGTGGCTGCCTTGGACCCATACGGGTCGGGTTATATTGCCTTGTGTAGATAGGAATGAGAACCTGAGAGTTTGTGAACTTCTTTCCGAGCAAGGCGGCTGGAACTTGGAACGAGTTTCGAGCTTGTTTTTGCCTTTTGAGACGAGCGTATTCTTAACATCAGAGTGAGCCAACATCGGCCTATGGATATTTGGTATTGGAATGCGGAGAAGGATGGGATGTATTCTGTGAAGTCGGCTTATAGATCTCTAGCCGGAGGTGATGGGATGGAGGTGAGTGGGTCCTCGGATAGAGAAAGTGAGATGTGGCTGTGGAAGAGGCTCTGGAATGTCCCGGTTTGGCCCCGAGTGAAGATGTTCTTTTGGCAACTGTGCAGTGAAGCGCTGGCAACGAGAGCGAATATTGCGTCTCGGATTCGAGGTGATATCTCTTTCTGTTCTTTATGTAATTCTTTTTATGAAACGAATATTCATCTTTTTAAAAATTGCGGGGTTGCTCAGAAGGTGTGGGAGGGTCTCGGGTTAGGGGGCGGGGTGGGAGCCACAGAAAGCGGGATACGTGACTGGGTGGAGGAGAGATGGAGGGAGCTCGGAGGGAGGGAGCATAGGCTCTTTATGTTGGGTTGTTGGGCGATATGGGAGCATCGTAACAAAGTTATCTTCGATGCGAAGGAGGTCGATCCTATGGTGGTTATTAGACGGGTGGGAGATGTGGTAGCTGAGCTTGAAGGGTCGGAGCATGAGGTGAGGCGAGGAAGAAGGAGGAGGGAAGACGGGATGGGGGTTGAGGATGGAGGAAGCTGGCGGCCGGCACCTTCGGGGTGCGTTAAAATTAACGTGGATGCGGGGGTAAAAGAGGGGGAAGGAGTGAGCCTATGCCTTGTTTGTCGGGATGATAGGGGTGCGGTTTTGTGGGGCATTTCAGTCGTGCAGGACCAAGTTTGGGAGCCGCATGTGGCGGAAGCTGTAGCTGTTTTGGAAGGTGCCAAGGAAGCGATGCGGCTGGGATACAAGGACATCGTGATGGAAAGTGACTGTGCACAGGTCATTGAAGCGCTCAACAAGAAGCAAGCTGGTCGTAGTTCTTTTATGCTAGTTATAGATGAGGTTTTATGTTTAAGTGTGTATTTTAATTTTGTTGTTTGGTCGTTTTCTAGTCGGGTGAACAATTCGGTTGCCCACGCTTTAGCTCATGTTTATCCTAGGATTTCTGGTATAAGGGAGTGGTCGAGTGTCTTACCACCGACTGCGAACGATGCTGTTTTGTTTGATCTTTCGTTATTAAAGTTAGCCTTCGGGTTTTCCCCTCAAAAAAAAAAATATAATAATTTTTTTTTGTGTTACCACCAGTTATTTAACTGTTATTCTTTTGTTTTTTGACCATGTGTTATTTTTTTAACTTTTTGTGTGTTACCACCTGTTATTTCACTGTTATTTTTTTACCACGTGTTATTTTTTACTTTTTTTGTGTTACCACCTATTATTCCACTGTTATTCTTCTATTTTTTAACCACTTGTTATTTTTTACCTTTTTTTGTGTTACCACCTGTTAGTCCAATGTCATTCTTCTTCTTGTTTTTTTACCACGTGTTATTTTTTACTTTTTGTTTTTGTTACCACCTGTTATTCCACTGTTTTTTTTCTGTTTTTTTACCACATAATCTTTTTTTACCTTTTTGTGTATTACCACCTCTTATTCCACTGTTATTTTTTTATCACGTGTTATTTTTACTTTTTTTTGTGTTACCACTTGTTATTCCACTGTTATTCTTCTGTTTTTTATCACATTATATTTTTTACCTTTGTTTTTGTGTTACCACCTGTTATTCCACCGTTCTTCTTCTGTTTTTTAACCACTTGTTATTATTTAACTTTTTTTTGTGTTACCACATGTTTTTCTTGTTTTTTACCACGTGTTATTTTTACTTTTTTTTTTATGTTACCACCTGTTATTCCACTGTTGTTCTTCTGTTTTTTATCACATGATATTTTTTACCTTTGTTTTTGTGTTACTACTTGTTAGTCCACTGTTATTCTTCTTGTTTTTTTTTACCACGTGTTATTTTTTAAGCTTTTTGTGTGTTACCACCTGTTATTCCACTGTTATTTTTTTTACCACGTATTATTCCACTATTATTCTTCTGGTTTTTACCCCATATTATATTTTACCTTTGTTTTTGTGTTACCACGTGTTAGTCCACTGTTATTCTTCTTGTTTTTTTATCACGTGTTATTTTTTACTTTTTTTTGTGTTAACACCTGTTATTCCACTGTTATTCTTCTGTTTTTTAACCACTTGTTATTTTTTACCTTTTTTTGTGTTACCACCTGTTAGTCCACTGTTATTCTTCTTCTTGTTTTTAACATGTGTTACTATGGTGTCATTTTGCTGTTATTCCGTTGTTATTGTGGTGTTATTGTGTTGTTACTCTGTTGTTACTCCGCTGTTATTATGGTGTTATTGTGTTGTTACTTTGGTGTTATTTTGGTGTTATTATAGTGTTATTCTTGTGTAATTGTAGTGTTATTGTGGTGTTACTCTACTCTTAACAGGTTATATAATCCTCTAGCAGAACACCCATCTCACTATCACCATAATCGAAGCATCCATCAATGTTGGCCATCACTTGCTCAACAGTTTGACTCGGTTCCAAACGCGTCTCCGCGCACCTGTTGCATCACCAATTAAAACAGTAAAATCATAAGATGGAGTAGATCATGACCAAAGGCACCATAAAACCAAAATTAAAACATTCTAATCATAAGAAGAAGACTAAAACATCAAAATCATTGGATCAAGATAAGAAAACATAGCACATTTCAATTTTCACTAAAAATAAGAAAACTTCAGCTCGTCTGCTTCCTCCTTCAGTCAGACTGAAAATCGGTCTTGAAAATCTCGAAGAGATGCAGATGTGATGGAGAGATTTACAAAACACAATTGAAGCAAATAATCATCAAACGATTTCAAAATCGACAGAAACGTAAACGTGTAAAAGTCATTCCTACGATTATGAGCTATTTTCAGAATAATAACCGAAAACATACTTAATAACTAATTTAAATGCATCAATTTAATTGAAAAAAAAGTATACACGCAAAGGTCAATACTTCATCTGTCAATCCAGCAACTCCTCAATTCAATCTTTGCCGGAACGTTTATCATCATCCTTATTATATTTGTGCCTAATTAACATTCCGACAACCAAAAAAATACAAAACTCGTCAAGCTTCAATGTTAATACTATCAATTAGATGAGAACCACCAGAGAAAAGATAAAGCCGATGCACATATCAATTAAAAATCAACAAGAAAGGGACATATCATCAACAAATTTAGCATGCTCAAAACTGATCAATTAGCATTATTGCCAAATAGAATGCGAAGACAAGAAGTAAAGATAGAATGATCATAACATCATCAAATTCACAAAAAACGACGAATAATCAAAATCAATTAGCATTATCGCCAAACAACATGTGAAGACAAGCAGTAAAGACACGAGAAGAATCAAGTCAAGCTTCGCGATGACGACTAGACTCGATATACAACAAGAGCGTGATGTTCATCTTCAGATCTGCGACGTCTTTTTGAAGGTCATGAATGTGATACTTTTGACTTAATGATCAGCAACTGAGAAGAAGGAGAAGGATTCCAATCATGGCAAGGTGATTCAACACGAAAGATGATTATTGAGAGATATTTGAAGGAGTTTCCATTTGATTGCTATAATCTTGAGATGAAATTGATAAGAGTAATATTATTTTGGAAAAATGAAAGAAATGGGAAGAGAGAGAAAGTAAGATGAAATTGAAGAGCATTCAACATATGACACATCGACATGAATTTTGTCAGAAGTTAATTAGTATATGGTGTGTATAGTCTAATTGACATTGACATAAAACCATAGTCGACTTAATAGTTCCTTGAAATGATCAGATGAAACAAACCGAAGGACCTCTAGAAATTAACATCGACTCTTACTGAACATTAACAATATTTGTGCAAAATAACAAGCGAACATCAAAAACTACAATAACGTAAACGATACCCCTTACTAACTCATCCTATCATCAGCAGCAGATAGTGAGATAAGTTCTCGTTGAATAGCTGCAACAACAATGAAAACACGAATTCGCAAAATTAGAAGAACTATCAAACTGCAATCACAGTAATAGCTTTAAATATACAGGAAAAGTGTAAAACCAAATTATATACAATATAAGATAGCAATAATATCAATCAATATCACAAATAACTGGAAAAAGACAACAATATGACTTGAAGAAGGTAAAAACGACCCAGGGAAGAACAAAACACAAGACGAAGATGGAGTGAGACCTGAATAACAGACGGAGTGACACCTTAACAATTAGGTGATGAAACAAGAATCAGTTTGCTGAAGAAACTCAATTCAAATGTATTGCAATAATTCAATTGAAAAAATTAAACCAAACTTTTAGCGCAAGTTCCTAACTTAATCAACATCAATTCATATTAAACGCAGTAAAAAGAACAATAGATGACGAAACATGAATCAAATTGATGAAGACACTTAATTCAAATGCAATCTTGAATTGAAATTGAATGAGATTAATAAATTCAAAAGGAAGATAAAGATGAAAACAGTACCCTATCAAAGGGGCTGGATTCCAGAGAGCAATGGTGTCGTTGATGAGATCACCAGCGAGGAGACTGAGGTAATACTCCTCAGAATTGAGGACCTGGACCATGATAGGCGGTTAAATTGCTCAGAATTAAAGGATTTGACGAGTGATGGAAGATGATGATCATCAGACTGAAATGTGAGACAAAATTACCTTGAATTGCAGTAAATATGATGAATAAAAGGAGAAAGAAGTCATAAAAGTACCTTGAATTGCAGAAAATATGATGAATATTGAACATAAAACAGATGAAAATGTAGAGTAACAGCATAGTAACTGAAGCGAGAGAACGGAGAACAATTGTTAAGAATTTGATCGCGAAAAGAGAGAAAATAAATGACCGGAAATTGAGGGACAAGGAGATAATATATGACACACGAGATTAGATCTTGGCCATTCATCTCTAATATAATCTAATGGTTGGGATTTCAAAGCACAAACTCACAACTCACCATAAGAAACCAAACTCACAAGATCCTAACTCTCTCTCTCTCTCTCTCTTATATATATATATATATATATATATATATATATATATATATATATATATATATATATATATATATATATATATATATATATATATATATATATATATATATATATATATATATATAGTTGTGAAAAGTAGTTGAGTTAAGCATGCGGGTAGCTAACGAGTCAGCATGACTCGATCGAGTGGGGGATACTCGATCGAGTAGGTTAGGCTCGATCGAGTGGGCTAGACTCGGTCGAGTGGGATAGCTGTCTTGGGGCACTTGATCGAGTAAGTCGGGTACTCGATCGAGTGACGGCTACTCGATCGAGTAAGAGTGGGGCTCGATCGAGTGGGTTGTTGTGACTCGGTCTTGGGATGGTTTTCACCCCTGTTTGGGGCCTGACCTAGGGTGGTTTTGGGTGGATGTTGACGTGGGAAGTTGGGAGGTCACGTTGGTTGTCGTGGGTGGTGGATTGGGTGGCAGTAAGGGGTATAATACGGGTTGAGTTATTGTTGGTTATTATTGTTGGTGTCGTGTATGGTGGATTAGGGCTGGTGTTGGGTAGCGTTGCTGGTGGTTGGGCAGGCTGTGACCACAGTGACTAGATGGGAGTGGTGGTGGTGGTGCGGCTAGGTGGTGGTTTAGTGGTATTTTTGGTTTGTGTATCTATGTCGTGTTTATGGGTGTATAGGGCTGCTAGTTCCTGTTGTTGTTGCTGCTATTTGGGGCGGTTGTTTGGGGCCGTGTGAGGTGGCTGACCAGAGTGGTGGGTAGCTGGGGTGAGGGTGGTGCACGATGGTGGTGTTAGTAGTGTTGGCTGTGAGTGATGAGGGTGTTTTGGGGGCTGTTTTGGGCGTGTAATAGGGGCTGTTCACACGGGTTTACTCGTGTGTGTTTGGGTGTATTTTCATGGGTTTGGGTGGATTTAAGACGGGATTTAATTAATTAATTATATATTGTCTTATAGTTAGATTAGTTAGTAATTATATGTATTTATTATCTTATTTAGGTGACTGTTTTATGGAGGAGCACATTTGTATACGTTTACTTAATTCTTTGACGGTATTGCTAAAAGGTAGGTTAATCCTACTTGGTTTCAATAAGTTTGAATGGTCATGTGAGTCGTTATTAAGTGGTCAATGCATTATAATATATTTGTTGTGAATTATTGAGGAATTGATATTCATATCCTATTTGGGAATGTGTATCATGATTAGTCGGTAATTGGCATAATGTGTGGTATCTTGCATTTGTTGTGTTTGTGATGCATATTGGAGAGCATGACGGTTTATGATTGGTTACTTGTTGTTAAGGAGACGTGAGACGGTCTCCCAACCGTCTCACGCTCGAGTCTCCTCTTGGAGCTTCCTTCTCTAAGAGGGATGTGCACACTAATGACTTGAGTTACGGAGGGACTCGTATGGTTGAGGCACGACGTCTGGCAGGGGATCTGAGTCGCTCTCGGGCCCGGTACCACGAACGTGTTCCGAGTACCTGTTTGTGAGGTGTGGTGTCATGGTCGTATCTCTAACACCAGTGGTTGTGGGTACGTCTGGTCGTGTCCCAGTACCGACGTGGTGATTGTATAATATTGTATCATTTATATCATTGGCATGTTGCATATTTATCTATCACGTTGTGTCTTATGTTTTTTTATTAAAACAGACGTGTGTGTGTGTCTGTATAAATTGTCACCTATTTCTGGGGTGGCCTGTGTCGATCCATATGATATTTTCGATCATATGGGGAGCAGGTTGAGTACAGGTTGATTTGGTGTCATGCGGGATATGGGACGCGCTTTGGACTTGGAGTCGAGCTACCTACTTAGATGACTTAGATGGTAGTCGTGTTGTATATGTTATAGTTTACATTTATTAATCATTTAATCATTTGTAAATCACTAAACTTGTTATTTATTTAAATTGTTCTTTAGTTGGAGTTTTGAAACATTGTCTCGGGAAACAATGATGGTAACATCCTCCCATTACCTTTGACTATATTTTTCGACATCTATATGTTACTTTTTTTGTCGAATTTTTTTTTTCTTAAAAGATGTCTTGATATTAATCGTAAATGTTTTAGTTTTATAAATAAATAGTTTTTATTCTCCAACTTATTTACGGTCAAAGTTCGGGAACTTTGACCACCAAAAAACAAAGGGGAAGAAAATAGGAAAAATGTAGGGAGTATTTGTTATTTCATCTAGGGCTACAACCCTTGTAGAATCAGGCTACCTCCGCCCCTGATATTTGGGGCCTTTAGCATATTTGACCAATCAATATGCTATTTGAGGTGTTTGGTAAACAACATATTGAAATAGTAGTCTGGGGTCAAATCTACTATTTTACAATATGCTGCTTCCCCCAACATATTCTATCAGTAGATTAGGAAAAAAAATAAATTCACATTTTTACCCGTTGAAAAATATTAAACTCTACCTTTATTCTATAATCAATAGTTTAATCAAGTCCTTATATGTCATTTTACAATTGAAAGAAAGAATTTGCTAATTTAATTCTCCTAATTGAATTTGCTAATTCAATATGCTAGTAAAACATGTCAACAAATTTTTCTAATTATAATCTGCTTTAACAATCTGTTTCTGCCAATATTTAATCTGCTACTCCTTCCGATCCGCACCAATGGTAGTTACCTAAAAGAACGATCCACACCAATGTTAACATACCTTATTTGTCCTAAAAAATGACTAAGTTATCTTTATACTCACTACCTATTTACAAATTTGCCATCAAATGGCTCACTCACCCACCACCCATTTAACCGACCTAAACCCAATTAAAATATTAATTTATTCAAGTGGCCCTAATCAAACTTTTCAATTTTACCCCTCATTTTTTCTCCTTTTCTTAAATAATAACCCATATTCCCCCATGTTACCATTGGTGTGGATCACATGGGGTATTTACCAAACAGGATCTATTTACAAAATTCTAGAATATTTAAAAAAAATTATTTTTTTTTATAAAATAAATCAAAAAATTTATAAAATATTTGAATTTTGAATTTTTTTAATAAAATAAATCATAAAATTCACACCTTTATACCTTATAGCTTATTTTCCTATTATTAGACCATTCCCAAGTAAGGGTCGCGCTAATTAGGTCGCGACCCGGTTTTACCCTTAATTCTACCTTATTTATTTTGACTCATTTTCACTCTCTCAAGCAAAAGGTCACGACCTAGGTCACAAACCCAATTATTTTCACTTTCTAACAATTCCAATCATTTCCCACATTCTTGACCCCACCAAAACCTCTCTCTTACTTTTTAATTATTATTTATTAAGAAATTATAAATAAGTTAATTTTGTGATTTTGTAAATATTTTAATAAATTAATAACTAGTCCAATATGATAAGTATTTTAAATTTATTTCATACTTAGGAAAAAAAAATACAATGTTAAATTTTTAAAAAATAGAAGAAGACTTCTTTTTACGAAAACAAATATGTTCAATGGGATATTTTTTTCAGAATAACGAGATAATTAGTTTATGCGTCCGAATTTCTGTCTTTTATTGCATACACTTAATCTCCTCTAGAAAATTCCTAAGTTGTTCTTCCTTGAGTCCCAACTTCATCTTAACCCATTTATTATTCAAAATTACTAAAAATCGCCCCTATATTACTCATCTCGCCCCTAATGTTCATTTCACTTTCCAACTTTGCCCTTTACTCTAAAACATTTTCAAAACTAATTTTTATCGGTAATTCAAAATATGAGTGACGGTGACCCATTTTACGATAATTAATAATCAAGCACGATTAAATTCGAAACAAAATTGACGATTAGAAACGTAAAAATTTCAAACGATCATAACTTTGTGCTCGGGTGTCCGATTTTGACGATTTTTTTTCAAATCACTTAACTCGACGAGACGAACGCAATGGTAAAAAAAATTGGAAAGTGGGCCCATTCGTGTGAAAAACATGAACTGGCCTAGGCCGGTTCATGTGGTTTACATGAACCAACCTTGGCCAGTTCATGTAAATCACACGAATGGGCCTAGGCCAGTTCATGTGGATTATACGAACTGGCCCAGGCAGGTTCATGTAAACCACATGAATCGGCCTAGGTCAATTCGTGTTTTTTACACGAATGGACAATTTTTCAAATTTTTTTTTCCTACTGCGTTCGTCTTGTCAAGTTAAGCGATTTGAAAAAAAATTCGCCAAAATCGGACACCCGAGCACAAAGTTATGATGTTTTAAGTTTTTTGGTTCTTTAATCGTCACTTTTTGTCCAATTTAAATCCCTATTTTGTATTATTTTGAGACGGTTTTGTTTTTGTTAATTTCTGAAGCTTTTTTTTTAAAAAAATTTTAAATTTAAAATCGAACATGAGTAAAAAGGAAAGTATATGGGGTTTTAATTACTTAAGGGCAAAAAGATAATATTTAGGGGCGAGATGACTAAAACTAGGGGCGATCTTTAGCAAACCCGTTATTATTTCCCATCTTAATTTATTTGTTCATCTTTTAATGTATCCTGGTTTCATCATTCATCTTCATGTATTTCTCATCTTAAAACACAAATTCCCAAACCATAAATTTCCCACATTAATATTGTAACACCCCAATACTCCAAGTGCCTTACCAGGACCACTCAGGTATAAGGATACTACCATCTCGGTTGCCCGAGGTACTGAATATCATAAGACAATAAAGAAACGTACTTTTAAAGTAATTATAGATTAAGTGATTACATGTTCAAATCAAAGCTAATAAATAAAATTACAAGGTTCTCATACGGTCTACAGCTAAAACTATCAAAGCTACTAGACTTCGTCGACACAAATGGAAGACTTCTAGCGCCACGTGATGACTCATCCCGGCTATCCCATACGCGTCATATCACACCGCTCAATAATCGCTCACCACCCCCGAATGGATCACCACAGTTTTTAAAACATTTAAACGGGGTCAGTACTAATCACACAATTCAATACATATATCAACAATAAGATAAACAGACAGCTGAACTGTCACACACACACACCACCAACTCCCATCGTCTCAATCTCGATCGTCCTTTGGACCGCCACGCGATGGGGGACCGCAGCCGTTCCCACCTAAGCCCCGCTCATCATACCGAGCGATAACCCTGTCCCATTAATGTGCACATCCCCTTCCGTGGCGGGTTCCACGAAGGGCGAAACTAGGGCGTGAGATCACTCCCGCAAGTGACCCCACTCAGCCGAGAACGCATCTCGAGAACCATCAACAAACACAACCACAATCACAATCACAATCATCATATCAAACAACTAACTACAAAGACATCACCAATATCCCATTATGGGACTAAATCGAGTAGGAAATCCTACCGGAAAGCACAACACGCAGAGACGGTATCTCTGACTATATCAAAACGGCTCCTCTACGAATTCTCCTCCTATCATACAAACACATAAAGACTACACATCACAAACTACACACCAAAACCCCCAATTCCTAAATTAGGGTTTAACCAATCTTAACAAAACATTATAAAAACTATATTAAAAGCTTACCCTCGACGCAAGGAACTCAACGGTACGAATAACGACAAGAACTGACCGACTGAACTCCGGGAATTGCTAAGAATGCGATTAGGAAGAAGAACTAGTTGCTTTCTCTCTTAAACAGGGTTTTAGGTTTTGTAAAAGTGATTTAAAACAATGACGACGAAGCTTAAATACCTTAATCGCATAATTAACAAAACCCGAGAAAACTCCCCCCAAAACCGGACACTCGATCGAGTACCCAAGGTACTCGATCGAGTACCCCCTTACTCGATCGAGTGCCCCACTACTCGATCGAGTACCCAACAGTCGAAACTATTCTAAAACGCAACTTACCCTTACTCGACAGAGTAAGGCCTACTCGATAGAGTACCCCAAGACTTATAAATACGGAGTATTACAGTCTTCCCTCCTTAAAAGGAACTTCGTCCCCGAAGTTCAACCCATACATAAAAACAACCATACCGACTCGACCAAGACACAACAACTTAGCTAAGGACTCAAGAACTCGACCGAACATAGAACATGAACTCTTAACACCCACTCCACCAACTATGTTTACTTCCACAACATGACTCACTATATCGTATCTACCACATATATATCTCTCACGACACCAACTCCATACATAACCAACTACCATCCCCTAATGCTGCTAGCTCCATAATATCATCAACTATCAAATCCAATACCAAGACACTCATAGACATCAAACGGAATGTTACATTCTACCACCCTTAAAAAGAACTTCGTCCTCGAAGTTTACTCACACTCGTAACCTCATCATCCAACCGTCAACACTAGCGAAATATTCTCACACTCCTAAACATCACGCTACTACAAGCACGGTCATGACCTTTAATAAAATCACCCACAACACGAATCTTTTATTACCATATGTACAACCATCAAAATCTGTTTTATCGCATCCTACTCCTCTTAAGACAAATGTTACGTCCTCGTAACTCACTAATACCAAACCATATCTACATCTCATTACCCTCTGTACCACCACATGTCAAAGATAACCGTCTATAAACCAAACACTCACCATTTTTATATCCAAGGCTCCCATACATAAACATTTCTCATTCCTCAACTCATTCGGCAACAAGACCTAACCTATACCATGAACTCGTAGCAAATCACCATACCCACTCTTCATTATTACCGCCAAACAACATACCTCTCTACGTAAGGCACTTATCTCCCGGAAGCATAACTCACGGTCCGCACTCGTTACGTACACGCACACTAGATCCTCAAGTTCTTTCTTTCATTACCGCAAAATTCATACACAACTTAACATGACACTAATTTCCCCAACACCCTACACTCACTGTCCCAACAAAAGATTGTGAACTACCTGCCGCTTTCAGCTCATTACAACTCATGTTCCACGAATCATTTTCCATTACCATGTCTAACGATGTCTCATCTGAAAACAAGATCAAAATTACCGTAACAACCTCTCACAACCGTGTCCCATCAACAGATTATCACTATCCCATGACAACAACGAAACATATACAACTCTATTTCACATCATACTCTACCTCATTCCCAACTTAACCTGGTAAAGAAAACATGAATAAACAAGACAGCTGTCTATCATACTCGCAGAGAGCAACATCAAACAAAACAACAATCTATGTATAATTGGTATGTACTTTCGAAACTCGAATCATAATCATCCCGCCTACTCCATCACAACCGGTGACGGCATCACAACACCGCCACCACAGCCACACCGCAGTGCGAAAATACCCGCATCACAACACTAAATATCGTGCCCGGATCACCACCCGAGGCACCACAACCGCATCGATAGACATCACAACATACACAATCCCATAAGTACTGACTCAACATAACTTCTTGAACAAGAAAAACTTACTCAAATCCACTTTGCTAAATCACAAAGCAACATATTATATGAATTAACAGATAAGCATCTCATGAACATCATCTCTACCATTTTCCGGAATACACATGTGTTATCAATACACATAAAATTATAACTAGACATGTCAAATCAATCAAGTTATTACCTTTTTGGATATCATTCAATTAAATTACCGTGTCCAACATATATATTACAGAACATTCATAAAACAACTTTATAATTATCACACCATACCACTTCTCGTGAGGTCAGAACCTCACACAAACATTTACACATATCATAAACCCGTAATCACAACCAACTAGTCAATCATGACCACGTAAGTCACCACTCGAAAAAGGTTACCTGCCGCCCGAGTTTAACTCATATGCCCCTCATAACATATTCCCCCATTCGCACAACCATCACTTCCTGCCAAATATAATCACACCTTCACTATTCAACTAATAATGTCCGCCTCATCTAACCACATCTTATACCCTCTCACAATCATACACAACAATCAGGTCCCTACCAAATCAACCTCTTTAGAATTGCTACCTTTCTAATATACCATCACTCTTAACCACTAGTGATAACACCACGATGCCACCACTGCCCGTATATCAAATCCCTTACACTCATATCAAAATAACATGGTTTTTCTCCTATTTTTGTTTAACATTGCAAATAACGAACATCAAACCCATCCACAAAATTACCTCAACATTATTCCCAATGCTATCTTATTTGTGTTGTCATCCAGCTCTCCACCAAATACCTCGTATCGTACAATACTCCACCAACTTCTTACTCCCTTAATTCCTCGAAACTCATTACCAATCATGTTGTCCTGAAACTCCTATATAACCTTTAGCTAACATCCTCGTGATACCATCACACATTTCGATGATTCCTTATCTTTATATCACATAGCTCCGGTGAACATTTTCCTCAGCTTACTTTTATCCTTCCTTTCTCTTTACACTCAATAATACCAATTAATAATTCAACTCCTTATTCCTTCTAGCTAACTCTTTAGAAATCAAGTTACCCCTTCGTTGCTCCAAAACTTAATTCCATTATTTTCTACCGACATCATCTCACTCTTTCTTCCCATGGATCTTCTCTTATTATGCTATCACTCATACTTGCCACTAATCTATCCATAAAACCAACGTTTAATGTTCAAACAATTGCATCTCCCTTTTACATCTCTAGAAATCAGAATTCATTTAATACCGTTAATTACCCAAGGAACTCACACAATAGTTTCATCTTTTAATAAACCTCCCAAACTCACTCACTGTCTATAAATACACCTCGCGACATGTCTCCACAAAGTTCACTATATATTACTCTTCTCAACCCCTTTAAACGAACTTTCACTACATAAATCCATAACCCACACGACTCCTAACCATTTCCTTCCATAACTCTTTACACATCTCAAGCTGCCACTATCCACATTCTTACTTTCAATCTTTTCATTCTCACGTTCATTATACTCACATCATCCCTTGCCTATATTCACTTATTTTTACATTACTCAACACACAATCATATCACTCATCCCGTCTCGCAAAACGTGCGCCATGCCTCAATAAACTATACCAATCTTCCTTTTCTTTTTCCACCATCTATCATAATCACTTATAATTCATGTCCTCCCCACCGAACTCATACTCATCATAGTGCCACTCTTTACAACATAAGATTGGGTAACTTACGCTTCAGGACCAACACATACGTAAAACAATGCATAAAGAAGTAATACAACACCTTTGAATTAAACATAATATGCAACGAATGTCAAAAGATAAACATATGACCCGAAACACGCATATGACCAGACAGACCCACTCGATCGAGTACTGAACCTACTCGATCGAGTTGAGGCTACTCGATCGAGTGCCCAACATGCTCGATCGAGTGCCCCGACTCTTAACCCAAACAGACCTTCGATCTCGACTTACTCGACCGAGTAGCCCGCTACTCGATCGAGTGACCCATACTCGATCGAGTGCCCGAGGTACTCGATCGAGTGCCCAAAAACACGATTCGGGTCAAAATAACGACAAATACCCACTCGATCGAATCAAACCCACTCGATCGAGTCATGCGGACTCGTGAATACTACCCGAATGTTATCTCACATACCCTAACGTACTATGCATTCATTATTATTTCAACATTATGATTACAACTACGCATTCAAATCTGCGCGACTCCTCATACAATCAACAAAATAATCTACTTCGTGTTATCAAGTGCCACGTTATAAACAACCATCATGCTTTTCATCCAATTCGTTATATAAAACACATATCATTGAACCTCTATTCTTCATGTTACTACTCACCAAAAGCCAAACATTACCATCTATCATGCTCATATAACATTCAACTTTCAATCATGTATTACCCGCATGTTTTAAATTTTCATAACTTTTCATAACACAAACCACACCCATACACTACAAATCCTATTCCCATGTTGCTAATACAACAACATTACAAATCCACTTCATCACACATCATCATATACGAACTACTTTCTTTTTCTACCATATCATTCATCATTCTCATATACTTTTCCAACGATTCCAACTAACATGTAAGCCAACTATCATGCAACATGCTTTCAACAAACCATATACAAAGACAATTAACATACACGCCGCACATATACACACGGACTCCACGTTCCCATACCATGTGATTGGCTTAAGTATCATGGGGCCAAGATTTTGAAGTGAGAGCGCCTACTCACCCAAAACCTAGCATCATCGGTAAGGGCTCCCATTACACATACACCAGGTTCATTTTATTAGACTCCCTATGTTCATTATGTTCATTTGTTACAGTTCCAAAATCGTCGCTCTGATACCATTTGTAACACCCCCATACTCCAAGTGCCTTACCGGGACCACTCAGGTATAAGGATACTACCATCTCGGTTGCCGAGGTCTCGAATATCATAAGACAATAAAGAAACGTACTTTTAAAGTAATTATAGATTAAGTGATTACATGTTCAAATCAAAGCTAATAAAAGAAATTACAAGGTTCTCATACGGTCTACTGACTAAAACTATCAAAGCTACTAGACTTCGCCTCGACACAACGGAAGACTTCTAAGCGCCACGTGATGACTCATCCCAGCCTATCCCATACGCGTCATATCACACCGCTCAATAATCGCTCACCACCCCGAATGGATCACCACGTTTTTAAAACATTTAAACGGGGTCGGTACTAATCACACAATTCAATATATCAACAATAAGATAAACAGACAATTAATCACACACACACACACCACCAACTCCCATCGTCTCAATATCGATCGTCCTTGGACTAGACCACGCGATGGGGGACGCGGGCCGTTCCCACCTAAGCCCCGCTCATCATACCGAGCGATAACCCTGTCCCATTAATGTGCACATCCCCTTCCGTGGCGGGTTCCACGAAGGGCGAAACTAGGGCGTGAGATCACTCCCGCAAGTGATCCCACTCAGCCGAGAACGCATCTCGAGAACCATCAACAAACACAACCACAATCACAATCACAATCACAATCACAATCATCATATCAAACAACTAACTACAAAGACATCACCAATATCCCATTATGGGACTAATGCGAGTAGGAAATCCTACCTGGAAAGCACAACACGCAGACGGTATCTACAAATTTGTATTAAAACGGCTCCTCTACGAATTCTCCTCTTATCATACAGCACATAAAGACTACACATCACAAACTACACACCAAAACCCCCAATTCCTAAATTAGGGTTTAACCAATCTTAACAAAACATTATAAAAACTATATTAAAAGCTTACCCTCGACGCAAGGAACTCAACAGTCACGAATAACGACAAGAACTCGACTGATCAACTCGGAATTGCTAAGAATGCGATTAGGAAGAAGAACTAGTTGCTTTCTCTCTTAAACAGGGTTTTAGGTTTTGTAAAAGTGATTTAAAACAATGACGACGAAGCTTAAATACCTTAATCGCATAATTAACAAAACCCGAGAAAACTCCCATAAAACGGGACACTCGATCGAGTACCCAAGGTACTCGATCGAGTACTTCCTTACTCGATCGAGTGCCTGACTACTCGATCGAGTACCCAACAGGTCAGAAACTATTCTAAAACGCAACTTACCCTTACTCGACAGAGTAAGGCCTACTCGATAGAGTACCCCAAGACTTATAAATACGGAGTATTACAAATATGCCAGCCCCAAATCAATTTATTTCACCAAATTTATTATTCATCTTCATCATCAATCTTCAATTAATTTACTCTTTGCCATCTTCATCATAGACGCACAAGCTCATCTCCTTCCCCAAACTCAATCGTGGCTCATCACCATCGTCAATCGATCTTCACCATCATCAATCGATCTTCACCACCAGATCGACATATGGATTTTTTTGCATGAAGATCAGCATCATCAAAGATCATCATCACCATCATCGTTCGATCTTTTATTTACCCTCCTCAGTTTTTTTTCTCTCTTTTCTCTTGTGTAATTTAATGCATGATTTTGATTAAACCAGATTAAACCAATAGATCAAACGAAAATGATGATAAAAATTGAAACCAAATTCTTAAATATATATTTTAAAAAATGGTTCAAAATCCGTCAAAATTGAGTTTCTTAAATAGGTAATTTAAAATGTGGCTCAAAAAAAATATTCTCATAATAATCCTAATTTTATTTTTTCTGAAACTTACATTTTTATTTGGCAGAAAAGTATAAAGGGCAGAGTAGCAGAGCAAGATTGCAGGCGTCCTTTTCTTTTTGCGTGTCCTTTGTAATTTGTGTGTGTAACCAACCAGAGGGTGACACCCAAGAGGTCACCAACTGGGTCAACAATATCAATTGAGGGTGATCAACTGACCTTCAATTGAACTTCTTTGCAGAAGGTCATACTAATTTTCCAATTAGTTGATGATTAGGGGATGATTAGGGTAACCCAACAAGGTCATGACTTTCCTCATGACCTTGCTTTGCTTGGGAATGGTCTAAGTAGTGCAACCTCCTAGAGGCTAGACACTTGCAAAATATCATAATAATCCCCCCTATATAAAAGTGTGAAGGGGGGCTTAAGACTCTCCATTTTGTTGTGCACTGATGAACAGTCCAACTCCAACAATGAACAGTTGGATTTTGGTGTTTCTCATCCGTCGATCACTTGTACATCTTTGCATCTATACCCTCCATTCCTCCTTTCACTCTCACCACATATTCTCCACTTCTCACCACTTAGACTATACTCCCAGAGTATACTCCTCCATACTCCTCCATTTTTTTTTTTTAAAAAAATAACAAATATAGTAAAATATAAAAACTACCCACCCCACGTCCCCACTCCCTCATTTTACTCTTACCTCATCAAAAACAGTTACCACAAAACAAACAGTAGGTCTCCCTTGTGACGGGTCGGATATTACGACGGGTAATTTGTGAGTGGAAATGGGTAGAGGGGACAAGGTAGTCACCCACCCCATGTGCCCTTGTCTCACCCCCATGGATTTTGTGTGAGACAATATGGTACCCGTCGCAAGTTTGCGACGGGTATCTCCGTCGCAAAGGAGAATTTGTGCAAAACAAAAACCCCTTGTTTTCTTGCTCACTTAACCTTCCCTCCTATATTCACATATTCAAAGAATGTATGCATTTGTAGTCGTTTTCAATTGTTTGATCGGGTATGTTCTAATAATACATCAATACTCTAAAGTTAATTGAATTAAATTTATGTTTTATGTCAATATTCATTGTTAAATTGTTATATTAGGTGATTTCGGATTACCCTTTAATGTTAGATGTCTCATTATTCACAGTTAAATTGAGATCGGGTGTGATATTCATCATATGACTATCATATTCGCCGTCAATTTGATGAATATGTATTATCTATTGTGATATTCATCATATGTCACTATGATATTCATTTTACGTTTAGTGAATATGACAATGTAATCTAATGAATATGAGTTATGTGGTATGATATTCATTAAATGATACTATTATATTCACTTTTAATTAGTGAAAATGATAATGTAATTTGATGAATATGTACCATGTAGTGTGATATTCACATTATGATACTATTATATTCACTTTGAATTTAGTGAATATGATAGTGTAATCTAATGATTACGAACTATAAACTTGATAAATTCGAGTACAAATAGAAGAAAAATTGTTGAATTTGAAAATTTTTAAATTTGATAAATTGGGCAATTTGGAAAAAAGAAAAAGAATAAACATATAGTTATATACAGTAGTGGGTAGTTAATTTTGTCTTTTTTTTTAATGGGTGTATACTACTCCCTACTCCTGGGATTAGGATATAATTTGCTCCCTTCTCCATCTCCCTTCACAAACCATCCCTTCACAAACTTGCCCACCTTTTCCGGGAGGCTTCTAACCTCTCCCCTCAATTATTTTCTCCCCAAACTTCCATCATCACAATCGCCAATCACCACATCTCAGATAACATATAATTTCTAAGGTTTCATGATTACTCGACGCCCCCCAACTGCACTACAAGGCGAATTACTACCTTGGTCATCTCTACACATGGTGACGCCAAGTCGAAGAAGGTACAAACATTCAGCACATCACCCTTTAACAACAAATCCTACCTCAAAATGAAAGGCTTGAGGATCCTGATAACTACTCATTTACACTTTGGAATCATTTACACTTTGGAACCCCTTCACCTTGAAATCAATACAACTACCCCCGTAAAATTTCCATGATGAAGGACCTGCTCACATGAGATTTGCTTTGACATCATCCCCTTCCTCTGGTGATGATGATGATATTAACAATAATTGTTTCGCTTTCTTGTTCTTCCAAGGCTGGGCCTTTTCCTGTGTATCTTCCTCGCTTACTCCATGATTGTCCTTGCTTCTAATGTCGTAAGTATTCCTTCCAGATTTTCAATGTTTTGATTTTGTTTTTTTTTATTGAGTGATTTATTCGATTTTGGGTGGTGAACTGAAACCAGATCTTTTACGAGTCGTTTGGTGTGTCGTTTCAAGGACGATGGATTGTTTCTGAGAAAGACGGATATAATGGTAACTTCTTATTTCTCTTATTTTCAGTCTTGTAGATGTTCGTTGCGTTGTATCATATCGTCTGTGTTACGATGTGATTGTTGTAGATTTCAGACTATTACTCCCCCCTCCCAATCATTTGTTTACGTTTTTTGTCTGTGTAAAAAAATAATTGAGACGGAGGGAGTATAAACTTTTGGGTATTGATAAGTTGACTACCTTCATCTAAATATCGATAATTTAGATCCTCGAGCATGGCTCAGAATAAAAAAGTTGCTCAGTAAATCAAATGGTTGCTGCAAGATTTTGTACATCATTCTAAGTGATGGTACACCTATTAAGTTGTACTTTTTCGTTTGTAGTTCTTACAAATGATCATTAGATCAATATGTCGTCCTGTTTTATTTGTCAATTTTCATGTACTAACACAATGAACCAAGCTATAATTTTGAGTTCATACCACAATATGAACCAAGCTATTTTTAAATGCCAATGATTTATAGACAAGCAAGCCATAATTTTGAGTTCATATCACAATATGAACCAATCTATTTTAAAATGGCAATGATTTATAGCCAAGTGTGTATGCCATAAAGAAATTTAGCGGCTGAATTCAGTTCACATTTCAGTTAGAGGGAAAGGGTACTTCGATTGCAAAAGATTAGCTTTGGCAAACAGTGGTGAATTAGAAGTCAGGTAAAGATTAGTTTTGGCCTTAGGTTAGCTCAGGTTCAGGTTATAAAGGGCTAGGTCACTCGGGTCTTGATTATTAAAGTTGTGTTCGGGTTACTCAAGTTATTAAGCTTGTCTGTTTTTTTCAGTCAGTTCTGATCAGGTTAATTTCGGGATAGGTAATTTACAGTTGAGTTGATTGAGGTTCTGTACTTCTGTTATGGACTTTAGGTTGAATGCTTTTTTAGACTGAAGTTCTCTTCTTATTTTGCTTTCTGATTTTGACAGTGGGTCATCTCATCTAAAAATCAGAAAGCGAAATCAGAATAATTTTGAAGAGGTTAGTTAACATGGTTTATTTTCTTGGTTAAGTTCTTGAAAGTGGCAAACCATTTTACAGGATCGTTGGTTGATTTTACATTTTCTGCCTCGAGTATAGGATATGGTCGCTTTCTCTTGCTGTGTATTTGACGGAGGAAAGCAAGAGAGACTAGACATGGATGCAGCAAGAGAACGAGGTTGGAGAGGTAAATTTACAAAGCCTGGTAGGGTTACTCATTTTGGTTAATTATGCAGGCATTGCAGAACTTCTTGACAATGCAATTGATAAGGTAATGCTTCTTCTTGGCAATACTCCATTGTTTGGGTGGTTTCTGTATCGTCGGAAATGGAACTTATTGTGTGTGGTTGAGACTGATTTATTATTTATTCTTTTTTGGTAGATAAACTAAATGATAGCCTGTGTGCATGATCATTTATTTTAGCTCTTTTCCCTTGCTCTCGTTGAACCACAGTTTATTCTTTTGTGCCTAATAGCTTTTTCGGCCCTATCTTCTATCATTTCCATCACACCTTTGTCGATCAAATACTGTTGAGGCATAAAAAACATCTCTTTTGATACTTAAGATCTACCATTTTTTTGTTTGCTGAATTTAATAGATACAAAATGGAGCCTCTTTTGTAATTGTAGATGAAATCTCAAATCCAAGGGATGGAAGCCCAGCGTTGCTTAGATGGGTTCATATGTGAACAATTAATTCACAATTGAGTAGGCAGATTGGTGAATTAGGAAATGTATGATTCTCCTTATAGAGCTGTCAAAGAGACGCATTACGCTCAGGAGACATGGTCATCGACTCCTCATCCTGGTCAAATGATCAATGGATTGTCCATGTTTTCTCCTGTCATGTACTGCTGCACAAACACTGCAAAACTTCGATGCAAGGATGAGACGATGAGTTTCTTAGCTACTTATAACAAGGTTTTCCATGTTCCTCGCCTGGTGATTTCTTTTGGCAGTGTCCTCTAAAAGCTGAGCATGAATTATTTCATTTATTTGTGCTTTTTGTAGGTGGTTCACCAAGTAGACTGATCGGCAGGAAGAGGGGGAGCATTAAGCTGAGGGATTACAATTTGTCAGTGCTCCGTACGCAACAACTCCACTAAGTGCAAAGATGTATGTTATTGATTCACTGAGCTGAACGCAGCAAAGATGTATACTGTTGAGAGTCCACTTGAATATATTTGGGCTCCTCAGAAGTGCTGCAATTTATCTGACCAAACATGTAGTGAGCAAAGATGTATCCCTCCCTTCCCGTCCCCTCCCTTTACCTCCAAATCCCCTCATCCAAACAAGGCCTTGGAGCATACGTGTTGTCTTCATACTTGATAGTTATTATGTTAAAGCTTATTTTGAGGTACTGTGGTAGAAAATTTGGCATATAAGCTACGCTTTCTTGTGTGTCATTTACCTATATGTTCAAGTGAGAGTCGGGATTAGTATCACAAATTTGTCTAAAATTTTACCATGTCGAGTTAGGAAGCAATTAGCTACTACAATCTCGATAAAATGATTTGTCGAAATAATCAGTGTTTGGGTAAATCTATGAAATGTTTCTGTAAGGTCTACCTGGATTATTTTTCTGAATGTCACTTTTTAACAATTTCTGTACATCTGTTAACAGAAACGAGTGCCTGCTCGCTCTGGATAATCTCGCGCAAGCCTTGTTGATAGGTCCATTCTTCGTCCTGCTCGAAGTATCAGGTATCATCTTCACTTTATAATCTGAAAGTGTGCTGACTGCCTTACCTCAATTTCATTAGTCTCTGTTTGATTTTGATGGTGAAAGGATATCAAATTTGAGATACATTTAGTTACAGCTTTGTAAAAACAGGTGTGTAGGGTTTTGTACACCGGCTGAAATGCGAATGTTCATTTGAGAAGTCCAAAAGAAAGATCATTTAAAGAAGTTCAACTGAAGATTTGTATATTGACAACTACTTTGTATAGCTTACAGTTTTTTTGGTGGTACAATAACTTAGCTTGATGATGTTGCGGATGCTCAATTTAAGGTTGATTAGTTATGGTGCAGCAGCAGATAAGGTTAATGATGGAGGGTAGTAATGGAGGATGTTCCTAATTTGGTGTTTTGATTTTTAATAGGAAAGTTGGGCATAAGCTATAAGGTATACTGAGTGAAGTGAGTGGTTTTGTTTCGATAAGAGTTGCTCCGTGGTATAATTGTTTTGGAGGCATGATTTGGAGTGTTAACTAAGGTAATTTGTTAATTAGTTAATAACCGAGTCTGGAAGTAAGTAAAACATGATTGGGAGTCAAATACGGTGTGAGTTGGGATATATACACTCTAATGTAGGTGGTATTTTGTAATAAATGAAATACATGGTGGTAATTTGTAAAATACGATAAATAGTAGGTGTAACTAACAATTTTCACTAATTTTTACGTCAACACTCGTTAGTATAGTTGTTAGGGAGTGAGTCCAAGCCCACACCACGGGTTAGGGATGTGCGAGTTAGGGAGGCCGTGCTGAGTTTTGATGGCCCTAAACCAGGTAGACATGAGAGGGGTGTAGGCCAGCGGGCCGCGGGTGTGCGTTGGACGGGCCAACAATATCTTGAACCGGTTGTGTGGGCCGGGCCATCCTGCACGTGTGTCCAGGTCTAACTTAACTACTTATGCAGTGCATTAAAACAGGGGCACGTGAAGCAACCTGAAGGACATGCCAATTCAAAGCCTCAAGGACATTCCAAAGCCATCCCTTCCTTCTCATAATACATTTCTTTGCTAATAAAGTAAGCTACTTAAACTTGGTTAATCTCATATTTAATCTCATATATTTAATCTCATAAATTACATGTATATAACCTCACTTCATAACATTAAATCTACAGAAACACAATTAACTTACAACTTACAACTTACAACAACAAACAATTATTGATTATGACGGTCTATTCAGAATATGATGTTCATGCTGCGGGCTCATCACAGGCAGCAGCGAGATTTTGGTTGGGTCCAAACCGCCCATTGCATTCCATTATTGGAAGCGGCAGAGGTAACAAACTAAAATTATGTTAATTCCGAGTTTCCGACTTAGACATATATGACGATCAAGAGCTCGTACAATTGCGTTAATCAATCTTGCATTCTATTTTAATGCAGTTGCTGATGTGTTATTATGGAGGAACAAGACTTTATCAGCATCAATACTTGCTGGGTTTAGCACAATATGGTTTTTATTTGAGGTGGTTGAACTCCATTTCGTCACCATGCTTTGTTACATTCTTATGCTTTCTATGCTTCTCCTTTTCACCTGGATTCAAGCTTCTAACTTCTTTAAATGGTACTTACTACTTACATACCCTTCATTTCTTTATACTTTTTGGTTCAATCTCATTTTGTCGCATAAGAATTGCATTCCGATATTCATTTATCCCCTAACGTTGTTGGTAAAGTCACGATATCTACCCTCCTTTTAACAAAAATGTCCCTTGGCTAACTTAAACAGTACTACGACGACGCCGTTTTGTAGTTTCACCCTTTTTTTTTTCATTCTTATTTTCCCTGTTTTCTCATATTTTTCCCCCACACCAATCCTCACTTTCTCTTTTCCTTTTTCTCTGTGTTCCCTTTCCTCTCTCATCACCACAAACACCTTTTACTTTTTGTATCTTCAAAATCAAAAGACAAATACCAGATAATCGAGATTGCGAGGAGGATCTTCCGACATTGGTTACGTCTCAAATACCAGGTAATTAGAATAAAGGCTTAACCTTTTACCTTCACTTCTTCCCTTCTTCCTTTGATTTCAAGGTCTCTTTTCTTTTTCTGGGGTTCAATTGCATTTTCTCCCTTTATGAATCTCGATTTTTTTATATTATTATATAATACTCGTATTCAATTAGGAATGAGGTAGCAGACTTCGGGGATGATGGTTTGATTTTGAGTGTTCCATGTCTATGAATTCATCAGTTACTAATTTTGGGTCGTTTATATTTATGATTTTGTTCCAGTAAAGTTTGTAGATTAGGGTTTCAATTTTATGTTATTATTTGTACAGGGGCTTCAATCATTTCATATTAATCCTCTTTGATTCAATTTTGGTGAGTTTCAATGTTTCCTTTCTTCTTTTTCTACGGTTTCCTTGTGGTATTTTATAGTTCATAGCTAATTATAGGTTTCGTTGCACACTATTTATTTATTTTTTTTATTTTTTTTTTATTTTTTTTATTTTTTTTGCTTTGCCCACTGTTACAGACTAGGTTTGATAATATTTAACACACTTTTGTTCCGCATTTGTCATTTTGGCTGATTTGTCGCTGATCCTTTTGAGATATTGTTTTTTTTTTTCCAGGGGCTAGGGACCTTGTGTATAGAAAATGCTCTATTTCGAAGAGGTAGACAATCTTGTAAAGCAAGAGTTATGGTACTGAGTGTCATCAAGCCATCCAACTCACTGAAGATCCACATTCCTTGAGGTTTGTTCCTTTTTTTTTTTTTAAAGTGATTTTGTTGACTAAGAATTGTAGAGTAAAGATACTGCTTCGGTTTGAAAATAATAACTATCAATCTTGAGTCTTGAACATTATGTCTTAACTTCCCGTTTGTATGCGTTTCTGTGTTTGTTCTGTTCTTCACAACTTACATGGCCATGGCATGAAACATTCAGATACTGTATGCTGCTGTATATGTTCATTTTTAGACCTACAGGATTACCCTTGTAAAATAATGTTAGTGTTTTAATTCTACAGGGATATGTGGATTTTGTCGTTAAGACCATTTTTAGAATGAGATTGAGAAGGCAGTAAGTGCAAAGAAACCGAAGGTGAAGAAAGACGAGGCCGTCTTCGCTAAACAGAAGGCCAGGTTAAGTGAGTTCTCTTTTTAAAAGCTTGATCCCACATCCTCTTCCTATCACATTCGCTTAAGCAACTAGCAGTAGGTCTGTCATCTTACACTCATTATTTGGTGGATCACTGTTGAGCAACCATAAATTGGTTATGATTGAAGATGCTACCTCCCGGATCTAATTTTTATATGAATATAATTGCTCGACCCTGAAACCTTTTTTTGCCATAAGGCAATGTGAGCTAGAGATGGAGACTTGGAGTATAAGCTAGAAAAAAAAAACTTTAGGTATGACTGAATAGTGGGTTTGCTTTATTTTAATTCTTTTTATCTGGAAGTTTATTTGATGTTTGATTTTATTTAAAAGGTTAAGACTTTAGTTGTGTAAGTGTTGAATGGTTGAAACTATACGAATTTGATTGATCAAAACTTAAAATTGTTGTCAAAAGTTTCGGGTAGAGGGAGCATTGTTTTTCGGAAGGATTGAGTAGAAGCGGCAATAGGAATATTGTCTTTTGTTAGCTTAAGTTCATTATCATTGATAGGGATTTATCCCAGATTCATGTTTAATTAATACAGCTACTAAATATTTTTTTTTTTTTTTTTTGTGAAGCTTTTAGAGAAACTTTGGAGTAGAGAGCTCATGCGAAGTTGTGGATCCACTTAGGAATATTGTCTTTTGTAAGCTTAAGTTGTCCTGGTTGCTTCTGCCATGATTATGATCACCTTCTTCATTATTCTAAAGGTATAATGTTCCTCTTTTTATTTGTTTGTTTCAGGTTCCATTGTTTTTGGGTTTGATTGTTGTTTTTGGCAAAACCAGGACTTATACTAGAAGCAATCAAAAATTTCGACTGAAAATCCCAAATTTACCATTGTTTAGGAGGTGGTCAGTACTCAGTAGTGAAGTAACCATGATTTATATTTGGGGGAGGTGAATTGTTAATAGAATTACGTAAACTAAAAAAAAAGATTGAAAATTTTCGCGGAAGATATGAATTTTTATTCCTCGAGGGATCAACAGCCTTTGCTAGGCCTTTTTAGATCCGTCATTAGTGGTGAGTTTTGTTGGATGATACAATGCTTTTATATTTGATGCTACTGAATACTCTACACTGTATACACAAACAATTTCTGAATATGTTCTGAGTTAGACACAACCGGCTTTTAGAGCCAGCCCACAAACTATTTGGAACAATTGCTAGCTTATGTCATGAAACAGCCGCTCTTTGCCTTTCAATTTAGTTTGCATTCTTTTAAGATACTTATATTTTTATTATTATTTTCAGAAAAATGCAGGATCTAAGGAAGCTCATGGATTGATTGTGTCAGAGTTGGCGAATTGATAAATGGAGTTAGACAAGTCGGTTTGATAGTGGCTTCGCGTTTCTTGCGAGAAATGTCTTAAATTGGTGTATGCTAACCTTGCTACCTCTTTTTGAGTACAATGAGACTGTATTTTCACAAGTAGTTGTTTTCCACGATATATCTTTATCGGCTCACGTGCCTTCCACAGTTCCGCTTGACGTTCCATTACATACACTATGTTCGAGGACATTTAAGTGTATTCCACACTATTCAGTTACTCCCTCGAATGTTTCAACCTCTACTAATCTAAAGATGCACGAAGCCGCCTATGCTTGTTCATGTTGAAAACACTACTTATCCTTTGTTTGACATTTAGAAGAGTTCCGAGTCCTTAAGACCTTTGTAGCAGAAGATGATGTGCGTTACCTGTGTTTACAACGAGCTCAGTGTATAAGACCTAGGCATATCAGGGGTTAATGCACATCAACCACTGCTTCCTACATTATGACCACCTCATATCACCTACACGGGTGCACCGCATTAGGGGTAACTGGGAAAACCATTATTTCAGCTTTCATTTTGTAGACTTTGTCAGAACATTTACCTAATTTCAGCTTTCATTTTCCTCATCTACCGTGAATGGTGTGATTGGTATTTGAGCACTAACATCCGGTAAACACTAAATGAAGGTTTTGTTGTCACCTAGAAATTACCTGGAGTACGTGTTATATACGTCATCAGCGAAAGGTCTTTTTTTCCTAATACGGTTCAATCCTCTTACCAATTTCGCTTCACTTCTGATATAATCCAATAATCACTAGCTTTAAACTTTTCGTTATTAAATTTGAACGAGTTAGAAAATTTGCTAGGCATACAACTCGCCAGTCATAATATCTTGGGGTATCGCGCAACAACTTACTCTAAAAAAAAAGGACGACTATTAAGTTTCCTGACTACTCTAAGAGTGTCTTATCTATGTGCCCACTTCTGTATCTGTATAGATTGAGACGGCGTGAAATAAAACGTTTCCAGTGTTAGTTAATGAACAAGGCGTAGTGTCTGTTGTAATATGGTTGTCAGTTTGTTGCTAGGCATTAGTGTCGGTTTGTAATATCTGTTGGTAGCTTCATGGTCGTAGTATGCTTAACGAATGAACCAAGTTTTAACAAATATTCGTCACTTTATTGCCTCAAATTAAACAGACTGGTACTAAATAGAGTTTATTGCCTCAAATTAAACAGACTGGTACTAAATAGAGCTTTAAGAAATAGAGTGGAATAGGAATTCAAATCTTATAATCTTATCTTATAAAAAAAGGGGATTGACGTCTGACACAACTTTTAACCTGCTTCTATCCTTCTATGACATCATTATTTACAAAAAAGCCACTTCCTCCTATATTTTTGTAATATCTTTCTCATCCGACGCCTTTACTGATTATTAAACTTTCTCATAGCTCCACTCTTGCTTCTCTCTGCTGCCCTATTACCCAATATTTTGGGGTTTGAATTGTAGCTGAAAGTTGAAGGCGTAAAATTAAATGGCATGAAATGGGTTTGAATTATCGTTCCCCAACAATCCATGGAACATTCTGTACCCCAAGTCTATCTTCAGTAATGCTTTAGTGTCTTCCCTACATGTATCCCTATTAAGTCCGTCTTCTGGTTTCCTAATCCCATTTTCTTTCTACTGTTTTTTTGTTATGTTAAAGTATAATTTAGACTTACCTAACTCGGAATACTACTGTCAAAAGAATTAAATGATTTAACTTATTCAACTCTACGCCTTCGCCGTATTCAAGTTGCCTACTTAGGTCACTTTCTTAGTTTCTTGCGTTGCTATTTTTGTTTCATCATTTGCTGGTATGCCATAGATTGCATCACAAGTTATAATGGTTTTTGGACATTTGATACAGACATTTTCTTAGCACGACTCTATTTTCCACGTTTGCTCATCAGGTGTTCGATGAATTGTCCCAATTAAAACTGAAATGCTCTTTCTTTAAGGCTCCCTGTCATTTTCCCCCCTCATTCCCCTTCTATCTAATGGTAGTTCAAGTAACTATTTTAGGTTGGTTTAGTGTATGTTGCAATCTTTTTATACAAGTCATATTTTCATGTCCATGGTTTAGAAATTATCACATAGCTTTGAATCGATTATAAAGTTGACTTCTATGACATCATTATTTACAAAAAAGCCACTTCCTCCTATATTTTTGTAATATCTTTCTCATCCGACGCCTTTACTGATTATTAAACTTTCTCATAGCTCCACTCTTGCTTCTCTCTGCTGCCCTATTACCCAATATTTTGGGGTTTGAATTGTAGCTGAAAGTTGAAGGCGTAAAATTAAATGGCATGAAATGGGTTTGAATTATCGTTCCCCAACAATCCATGGAACATTCTGTACCCCAAGTCTATCTTCAGTAATGCTTTAGTGTCTTCCCTACATGTATCCCTATTAAGTCCGTCTTCTGGTTTCCTAATCCCATTTTCTTTCTACTGTTTTTTTGTTATGTTAAAGTATAATTTAGACTTACCTAACTCGGAATACTAATGTCAAAAGAATTAAATGATTTAACTTATTCAATTCTACGCCTTCGCCGTATTCAAGTTGCCTACTAAGGTCACTTTCTTAGTTTCTTGTGTTGCTATTTTTGTTTCATCATTTGCTGGTATGCCATAGATTGCATCACAAGTTATAATGGTTTTTGGACATTTGATACAGACATTTTCTTAGCACGACTCTATTTTCCACGTTTGCTCATCAGGTGTTCGATGAATTGTCCCAATTAAAACTGAAATGCTCTTTCTTTCAGGCTCCCTGTCATTTTTCCCCCTCATTCCCCTTCTATCTAATGGTAGTTCAAGTAACTATTTTAGGTTGGTTTAGTGTATGTTTGCAATCTTTTTATACAAGTTATATTTTTATGTCCATGGTTTAGAAATTATCACATAGCTTTGAATTGATTATAAAGTTGACTTAGCTTTGTCGCCAAAATTGGTTTCTGTACTAAATTAGATACAAATGTAGAGTTATGAGCTTTTACTCTAATAATTACTTTGCGATTTTTTTTTCGGTCGGCCTTTCTATGAGTATATGTTAGCTTTGAAAAGTTGTTGAATTGCGATTCTATGACTATGATCTGGTCTTTTGAATTGTTGTTGAATATACATTCAACTCGAAATTCTCTTAGGGAATGTATGCAAAACATGTGAATTAGGATTTGAAAGTGAGTCAATTTGGAAGCTCATTCAAAATCCTTTTCTCATGTATTACTGCGAAAAATAGAAAATTGTATTCCATGTATCAAAAGTTAGTTTATGTCTTTTATGTGAAGTATTTCGAAATAAATACGACGCTGTCTTCTTGGAAACGCTACTTTCTATACTGAATTGGTAATAGACCAACATGAAAATGGCTTGTATTAGGCCATGATAATTCCCATTTCCTACTTTTTAAATACATGAATATCAGGTACTATGTAAATCTGCTTAAGAATTGGATTTAATTAGCTTAACCTTTTTTTTGGTGAGACAGCGTGTTCCCCTAACTTATGTCGTCGTTTACGGATTTTTAATCGTAGCTTTCTTCTGTCTACCATGCACCCCTTATGCTTTATCATATTTTAGTCTCTTTCTCTTTCTTGTGCTATTACCAACCATCATAATCGACCAAATTTACAGGAGCCACTACCATGGTCGATAGCCAGTTTCATACCCTCTGCCTATAGTGTTCTCTTTTGATTATCAATGGATTCCAACGACAATCTCATACTGATTTCCAATGGTAGTTCTCCATTACTCTATTTTTTTGGATCTCCAATTTTCCACAACGCTCTTTTATCTTCTACATGTTTTCATTCTTATCTTTTGAATGTCAGTAGACATCGTCACCGATCTCGCTAAGATTTCCAATGGTATTTCATTTTGAACCACAGAATTTAGAGTTTTGGGTCAGTTTCTTTCATTTTGTGTTTATGTTTGGTCTCCTCTCCTTTTCCGCGCTTTCTTTAATTGTTAATTTTTCCTTTAATTTTTGCGTAAATGGATGTATTATAGGGTATGTATTGGTTTGGTGTTTCATCGGACAATTTTTGTTTTTTTGCATTTGCATACTTTATTGCATATTACTGTACTTCAGTTCGCTATATTAACGAGATAAATCGACTACTTGGTTTACTCACTTCCACCATACAGTAATTATCCTTGGAAAATTGGCAATGCAGTTCAGCTTTTGTCGCTTCGATTGGGGTAGTCTGCTTCCTTGCCTGATAGCTGGGAAGATGTGTAAAACATGTAATGTCTGATTTTGAGTAATTTCCTGCTTAATATAGGAAACATAACGCTGCGTTCTGAAAGTTTCATACAGACAATTGTTGGCAATGGATTATTTACACTCACAACTTTTTCTGAGAAAGATTTGTTTAGATTTTGCTAGTTTTATTGAGTTCTCTCCCAACTAAAACTTTGTTGATTTTCTTGAGGACGAACACGAAATAGTCAAAACTAATAATTGTGATCTTTTTATTTTTGTATCATTATAATGAAACAAAAGGAATCATGGAAGCAAGCTAAGTTGTCGGCTTATCAAACCTTTGGGAATAGTATATGGTAATTTAAGTACAACTCCATTTGTGTTATATCACTATATGTATATGTGTGCATTTGTTGAAGACATTGAGCATTCAGAGACAAATGAAGAGATATTTTGGGTTTTATTTTTTAGACACTTATTATTTGGTTCAATGCGTAGGAATGGAATGGAATGAGATGAGAAACCATAGCAGTATGGGGTTCTAATTCCATTCCTTTAAAAACTTGTTTGGTTCATTTTAATAATAACCATGAAGGAATGGAGTTGGAATCCAAGGAGAAGAGGTGGGTATGGGATTCCAAGGGGTTGGGATGGAGTTAGAATCCATTGGGTATCTAACTCCATTCCAAAATCACCCAACCAAACACTTAAATGGACTCAATCCATTCCATTCCATTCCAAAATAGCCAATCAAACACTCCATTATATTGATACCTTTGCTTAAATATGTGTTCATAGTACTTGGAGCGGATGATAATAGTGGAGGAGGAACAGTTTCTCTATATTCCTTGCTGTGTCAACACACTCGCATCAGGCCGCTCCATCAGCAGCTTTGATGTTGCGGAGTTGTATAATAATAAGAATGACGTGGTTATTCCCCAACAAACAACTCTTGGTCCAAATTTAAATCAAGTCGGTATCATTTTTAGTATGAATAATCGGTTGCTTAATTTTTTTTTTTTTTTTTTTTTTTCCGGTTTACAGTGTCTTTGACGAACCATCTCGTATGAACCTATCTTACAACTCTTTCACAAATGGATATCAATTTGGTGCTATCACAAATTAAGTTTTGGAAGGACACATAAGGGTCGTTGTTGTTGATGGTTTTATATGTGGATGTTTTTTGCGTTTTCAGATGCTGTGCTCCTGAATTTTTGATTGTGGTTAAACATGTTTAGGTAGAAATAAAGATATGTGCTCCACACTCAGCATTCAACTTTTCTCACTTGTTGGGTTAATTGTTGCTAATTTTAAAATTCAAATTATTATTTTACTCTGTATAAATAAAATGGGTAATGTTTAAGCATTAAATACCTTATAATTTGGGTATTAATTTAGGAATTAAGAACTAAATTACACATTAACCAATACAATTAATGCATATTTTAAGAATTTATTTTCTCTTTTGGTTTCTTAAATACTTCCTCCATTCTCATTTAATGTACCCATTTTCCTTATTGGGCCATTTCACTTTGATGTACCCATTTCATTTATTTCTATTTTTGGGTATGGTAAATGACCATATTGTCCTTGTTACTTATCCATATTTACATAAAATGCCATCAATTAACACTACTAATTTTCTTATTAACCTAATCTGTAACACCCCGTAAATTTGAAGACCTTTATTATATTTTAAAAGTGATATTTTAATCCATTTTAATTTAATATTAACTTCTTTTGAAATAATAATAATTTGATAAAATATAATCTTATTTTATTTTGAAGAAATATAATTATTTTTGATAGTTTAGAAATGTTTAAAATTGATTTAAACTATATTTAAACCTTTTCCTTTGATAAAATAGATTTTGGATAAAAGTCGTAATATTGGGATTTTCTCATTTCTTACGGTCGTTGAGTAAACGAGTTTGGATATTGGGCATATGAGTACTTAATCTTTTAGTAAAATCGTGTTTAAGAACTTTAATATTCTCGGAAATCGCGTTCGACGAATATTTCTAATTTCCGTCGAAACGAACCAAAACGTAAACAATTGAAACTCACCCAAACACCCTACCCCAAACCATGCACCCTCCATCCTCCATGGGTCTCCTCTTCATCTTTTATTTCCTCCATAATTCACTCTCTCTCTTCCTTTCATCAAACACCAAAAATCTATCAAAATAACCTCCTTACAATCCCTAAATCCTTCATAAATCCTTCATTTCTCCACCAAATCTCATAAAAATTATATATTTGGAATCCTCTCTTCAATCCTCACCTACTAGTAAGATTTATTTTCATTTCCCCCAATTTTGTTTTAAAACTCATCTTTTAGGGTTTCGAATTTAAAGCTTAATAATTGTGTTTTTGTTGTTCTTATAGGTGAAGAATTTGAAGATGAGTTAGGTGACTCATATGTTGTTGAAGATGAAGAGTAATTTTGGGTTTTAGAAGCTTCCTCAAGTTATTCCTTGTCTCTTTGCTAGATTAAGGTAACTATTCCGAGTTACTCGACGAATTAATGTCACATTAGTAGTTGGTATTTGTTGTTTGTTGTTGTTATTGTTGTTTGAGACGATCTTGTTGATAAATGAATGAATGGAGTAAGATGAGTATGCTTATGTTTAATTTATGTTACCCATTTGTATATTATTGTTTGGAACAAATTTGGATGAGGAATTATGTGTTGTGACAAGTCCGCGTGTTGGCTAGAACGCGTCAGTACCGGACCAAGACGGTTTCCAATGTTTCCAAAAATATGACAGATTGAACGGCATCGAAAAATTAGGTGGTTTAACCACTTGAATCACTCAATTCGGAGTCCGTATGAGTAAATGGCGTCGTTTTATCGATTAAAATTTATAGAAAAGTTTACCCTTGTGTGAGACGGTTATTTATGCTATTTTATTATGCGAGAATTTTGTGGAATTAGTTATTTTGTAAGTTGGAATGTTTTTCTTTATGTTGATAGTGTTCACATGATAGAAATTGGAAATAGCATGAGAATGATATTGTGATGAATTTTGTGATTTGGGCCAAAGTAGGCCAAGACTCTGAGCTGAGCCAGATTGACCGAACGAGTTTGGTCAAACTAGGTTTAAACCGGCCAGCCTCGATTTGACCGATGACCCGTCGTGGGACTCGGGTCGAGGGTTTGTCTTTGAGGTGAGATTGGTTGTTATTGGATGTTTTATGTTATGCCTTGATGTTTGTAATTATCATTTCAGATGTTGGTTGTTGGATGCTTTGGATGCCTTATGCTTGAGTCTTGTTGCCTCTCTGCCATTTTAGCTTGTTCTCATGGATTATGGTACTGTTGGTTAGCTGGAATTTGGATTATTATTGACACTACTACAGATACAGGCTATAACAACGGTTGAAAACCGTTGTTATATAAAAAGCGGACGTTGTTAAAGCGTCCGTTGTAAAAGGTTTTAACAACGGTTGATTTTCTTAAGGAACCCGTTGTTAAAACTATTAACAACGGTTTTAAGTATAAAAACCCGTTGTGGAAAGTGTGACTCAATTTTGGAGGGAAAGTTATAACAACGGTTGTAATATACAAAACCATTGTTATAACTAAAGACAACGGTTTTTTAATAAATAACCGTTGTTGTTTGTTCTTAAAAAATAAAAAAAATTAAATTAAATATTACTAGATGCATGCATAATTACGGCCCGTTATAATTCCGATGCATGCAGAATATCCCTTAAATTAATTACCAACGGTTTTGAAAAAACTTATAAATGTGACTATAAATATTAAAGCATCCTTTACTAACATTCATTAATTGAAACAACATGGCAATGAACCCTAATTTTATCAACAACGAAGAATGACTTACACAAACGATTGAAGATGATGGGAAGGTTCTCGCCGGGCTTCCCGCCGATCAACACCCATTAATCAAAGCATCCCTTGAACATCAACGGAATTATTGGATTAAGAGGCGTGAAACAGTCCGGCTTGTCAACAAAGCCTCATCATCATCATCATCATCTTCATACCCTCGTCGGCCTGTTAGTCGCAACTTGGCTGCAGCCAGAGATATGTTGAGTTGTACTCTTCCAACCCTATCTCCACATGCAAGTCGTGTCCTTGCATATATTCAATCTGTTATTGCAAAATATGAAGCCAATGACCCGGAAGTTAGCGGTATACCAGAGTGGCGTGATTGGTGGCAGGTTGAGAAGCGATTTTTACGCTTAACCGGGGTTGTTCCGGCTTATTATACATCTTTTGATTTCGATAATTCTTTGTAATGTATTTGGTTTAAAATTAAATGAAATGATCATTTTGAAAGTGTTGAGTTATGCTTGTTTGATTTGCTTCCATTTTTTGAACTCCATAGATCGGTCATCATCAAGATCCGTTATTATTACCGCCATCTTTGTGCATATGAACGGACAATATGGAATGAGAAGGGTTAGTAATAAGATTTGAAGCAAAGATTGGGAGATATGATGATGATTATGACACAACTTCCTAACATATATATTAATTAAAAAACAACTCAACCCACACATTGCTTAGTATAAATACATTGCATTATCTCAACTAACATGCATTTCCATTATCTCAATATATTCTCCAAACCCTAACTGCTAAAACAAACTCCAAATAAATTAACCCTCCTTAATCTTTCAAAACAAACTCCAAACTCCAACAAAATGAATGATATCATCCTTAAGACTCTTACTATGCTCGATCCGTACTGAAGGACGCCAAAGAAGATGGCTTGACGGAGCAGCAGCAGCTGCAGCTATATGACGATATAGCAGATGCTGAACGGAACCTAATGGTCGATAGAAACACATACATGGAAATGAAATAATTAGAAAAATAAAATAATGACGATGAAACACTATCTAAAAATAAAATAAAGGCTTCGGTGGCGACTAGATCAACGTATTATTGCTTCAAGAGAAGCTCCTGTCGAAGTTCACTATGAATCCTTGGGCACCTTTCATGAGATTTATGCACACTATCTAATAATAAGAAATACTCTCTCCTATTCTATATTTTCTTCCCTATTTCCTAAAATGGATTATTCAGGCTTTCTTCCCATTTCTTATTTTGGTAAATTTTTACTATTATTTTATTTATCTCTCTCTCCTATCACCAAACCCCACCCAACTCTTTTACTCATATTTTATTACTTTTTTTTTTATGTTTTGGCCCCACAATTCTTTATTTAACTCCTAATTATTCATCTCTCTCCTATCACCAAACCCCACCCAACTATTTTACTCTTATTTTATTCTTCTCCTTAATATCTGTGCCCACTAACAAAAGGGAAGAAAATATGGAATTGGAGGGAGTATAAAAAAAGATTATTTTTGTATATATTCGAAATACTGTTGGTCATATTTATCTTTTTCGAGAGATTGAAGAAGCTATACAATCTTTGTTCCCAAACACAACATTAATCAATGGTTTCTTAACTTTTACAAAATCGGAGTACTGAAGTAGTGATTTTCAATTGCAAGCCGGCATCATTGTTTTATTTTTTTAATTTTTTTTGTGCGCGCAAATCATTCTCACGGGTTATAACATTGAACCCTTACCATTGCAAACATTTTTTCGCTCCTTTTTGACTTTGTTTTGTTTGGCAAATGTCCTTTTCGACTTTTTTTTGTAGAAGCAATTTATGACCTCAAAAGATGAGTATAATTTGCTAACATTCCAAATTATCAACGTGTTATGAGACAAAGTATAAGCATGGTGGCTCATTTGTGAGACACAAGTGTAAACATGATACGACTTACGAGACACGGGCGCAAGCATGTCTTCACTACAACTAATGATAGTAAGTTTAAAAAACAAAACAAAAAAATAGGGTCATTCGGGTTGATAAACAAAAAAACAAACTAATGGTGCTGTAAATTTATCGATTACTGAAACAATTAGAACATATTATATGCTCTAGACCATCATAAGCGATAGCAATTAGAGGTGGTACATGGGTCATTCGGGTCGGGTCAGTTTGGGTCAGGTCAATTCGGGTTTGTCGTACATTTTGGGTCGGGTCGGGTCACTTTCGGGTATGGGTCATGTTGGGTAGAGTCGCTTTCGGGTTAATGGTTAAAGTACTTTAGTTAGAATTATCTTGATTAAAAAGTATTATTTTGCAAATTTAACTATTTATTAGGGGACGGTTGTAACTATAAAACTTTATTTTGATGTATATAACATTAATATGATTTAGTATCGTCGTTTCGGGTCATTTTCGGTCACTTCAAGTTGTTGGAGCTTGTGTCCTCCACAAATTAGTGTGATAACATTTGTAAATCTCTTACAGGTTCACAAGGGTATACTTCGTATATTTAATCAGTTGATTAACGTTTACCTAATAACGGTTGGCTTGCTAGAAAGTTTGACGTTATTATCATCTGAATAATGACGGTGATCATTTGGTCCCTAAAGGTCACACCTATAGGACGTGTTTGAGAAATGTGGTCAAAGAAATATAATCACATTGATGCCCAAAATGACTAAAAAGTTAGTCAATGTGTTGATGAGATAATTATTTAATGAAAATTAAATAATATTAAGTTGAGACGAATTAACTGTCAGTTCGTAAATTAAATATAATAAGTTATATTTAAATTTAATATATATATAAGGTTAGTTTGAACGAATTAATCTGTTAATTTGTAGTTAAATATAATCAGTTGTATTTAATATCAACAAGTTGAATGTGTCATAGTGGTAATAGTGAGGGTACACATATCAAGAGGTCATGGGTTCGATCCTCACTAGATGACAATTTAACACACTTTATATATTTTTGGAAAGACCAAAAATAAGGAAATTTTTATTCATTATTTCGGTCATTATTGGCCGAAAATTAGGAGAATAATATATTTCCTAATTGAATTGGTAATTCGGTCTATATAAGAGAAAAGGGGAGAATTATTTCTACCCTAATTCTTTTTCTTGACCTTGCCTCCTCTTTGTCATCACAAGAACACAAAGACAATTAAATTTTACAAAAAATTTTAGATTGATTTCTAGCATAATCAAAGGGCATATCTCAGATCGTCTTGGGTGCAACTAATAGGCGAATATCAATTTTGATATTGTTCTTAGGCCATATTTGCTAGGACCAAAGGTTATTTCTGAATCCTTTACTCTTGTTTATGTATTTTATTTTATGACCATTGATCATCTTTATTAAATCGTTATAATCCTTCTAGTTTAAGGGAACTATACAAATTTATTTCCCACAAGTGGTATCAGAGCACTAGGCCACGTTTTTGATTTTGATGATTTTCATAAAAATTGTATGTAAACAATAACCTTATTCTCGAAATAATTAGGGTTTCGTTTTTTTTTTTGGCTAAAAAAAAAAAAAAAAAAAAAAATTTTAACCGAGTTTTTTTTTCTTTCGGCCTGTTTTTTTTCTTCTTTCGTTTTTCCTTTTGTTTGATGATTTATATCCAATTTCTTTAGATCATATCATTGTTTTAATCGGTTAAAATTATCATATGAGAATTGGTAGATTTTGATTTAATGCAGATTAAGTTAAAATAAATATAGTATCATCATGTCATTGATACAAGAACTTGTTTTTGCTATATAGTTTTAGCGAATCCATTTTTGAAATAATGTCCAAAAATAAAATATTTGTCGTTTTGGATCGGTTTTGAAAATATTTGTCAAAATGGTGTCCACGTAGGCTCGGGATTTCTAGACCTGAAACACGCCACTACCAATGGCGTGTTTTGTGAAGGAAACACGCCATTAGCAGTGGCGTGTCTTTACAACAATTGTTTTCTTCAACTGACATAACTTAAAAAAAAAAAATATTATACTAAGACACGCCATAGGGAGTGGCGTGTTTCCACTCCGAAACCCGCCATTCCCAATGGCGTGTTTGTTTTAGTTTATTTTTTAATGAAGTTTCTTTCCCTACTCATTATAAACACGCCATTGGTAGTGGCGTGTTTTAGGTCCAGAAATCCCGAACCTACGTGGACACCATTTTGACAAATATTTTCAAAACCGACCCAAAACGACAAATATTTTATTTTTGAGCATTATTTCAAAAATGGACTCAGTTTTAGCATATAAGATTAATCATGATTGTTAATTCATTTGCTAAACCATGTTCTATTAGCAACTATAAACTTTGTTCTTCATCAATTTTTGTATTAGGGCTTTTTGCCGTAAAAGGAAAACAATTTTGACGGCTCAATTTTTTTTTAGGTATGCCGTGAAAAAAAAAACGTTTTTAGGTTATTTTTTTTCTCTATTACCGAATCAGAAAAAAAAAAAAGAAGGAAAGTTTTTTTTCCGGAAAAATATTATGGAAGTTTTTTTTCCTTAATTGCCGAATAAAAAAAGGGGAAGGGGCTGTTTTTTTTATGATCAGCCGTGTAGTAGCTGTTAAAAAAAAAATTTGTTTATTTTTTTCAGCCGAACCAATTTTAATTGGTTTTTGTTTTTTTTGGCCAATTAGTTATTGTGAATCGGTTCACAATTTAAAGATACCGAGTTATTTTAAAGCGGTTTAAAATTTTGACGGATAGAATTCATATTACAAGTTTGATATTGATTGAAATGAAATTAATGTGATTAAATTGCGGAATTGTCACTTAATTTAATTTAAATAGGTGGTTTGGATAAATTAATCAACATAATAATGTATTGTATTATGTATGTTTAATTTATTTTAGTTGATGCTTTTAATTATGTTGAATGAATCGAATGAATGAATTTTATTTACGTATTTAATTTTGCAATCGGTTGTAATTTGTAATACTTAGTGTGGCCTTAGTCAATTATGTTTTCGTAATGAAGGAAACATGATTTTTATGTAATTATGAGATCTCGAATCTCCTTTATTTTAGTTTTGGGTTTTGAAATTAGAATGTAATTAATAGGTCAATTATGTAATTTTATTTATTGTAATTTCAAAGAAGACTAAAGATGAAGATTCAAGCTCACTCCCGCTACATGGATCAAGATGGAACATCAAGACAAGCTTCTCGGGTCCAAGGATGGATTCCAAACTTGTATTTATTGTTCATTTTGATAGGATAGGCCACACTAGGACTTTTACTGTTTTTTTTTTACGTTTTTCATTTTATTGCTTTTCATTCACTTGCTAGTAATTGCATCATATTCCGCCTAAAACCAAACCACCTACTACTAAAATGCATGAAAATTGACTCATATAGTTGTATGTTAGTTTTCATGGACATGCAGATGTCACCGTCTATAAGCCATCACTTTAGTTTAAATCATTCTCGCATGCTAGATTATAGTTCACTTAAAATGAATTAAAAATAGTTGATGGGATCTTCCTCTAAAACGGAAATTGAGATTAGTCTTTATAAGGGCAAACATCTATGAGTCCCTTCTTCGTCGGTAGGCCTAATATGACCCCTTCTACGTTGGGTAAGTAGTTGTGTTGACTTAGTTTACCTCAACATCATAGTCCGAAGAGTTTCTCGTGATTATGATGGACTAAAGATAGAATTTACAGAAATTTATCGACCAGGAATTCTAACGGTAGAATTAGCTAACAGGTTAGCTTATCAATTTATAGAGAATTGAGTCTTGGGGTCATTTATATAATTCTTGAGGGAGGTCAATTGTATAAATGTTTTGAGTCTTCGCGTTATGACATTAGTTCATTAGACTTAAAATCAAAACGATGCACATGCTTATTATTTTATTCTTCTTTCGCAGTGTAAAACACGCTTATTATCAATAATACTGTTACAACAAATGGCTGGAAATAACGCAATCCCAATGCCTAGTGCCACACTAGATCGTTCGTCCTGGCTAAAAATGTTTATGGACCAAATGAATCAGTCCACTCGACTGAAGAATGATGGGTCCAATTTTGCGGACTGGGAGGCGGCACTACGGAATGCTGCCATTGCTGACGGTAAGCTCAGGTATTTAACTGAGCCAATACCGGTCAACCCAGGCCCAAATGCAGGAGCCAACGAGTCACTCGCTTATAGTGATTTCGTTATGGAAGCGGGTGCGATAAAGAACGTACTCATCTTTGCAATGGAAACCAATTTGCAGAGACGCTTCATTGCCCAAGGTGCAAACATGATTTTCACCACGCTCACTAATGAGTTCTTAAAGGCACCGAGAATCATCACATATGAGCATACCTGTCGCTTCTTTGATGCGAAACTCCAGAAGGGCCAACCGGTTAGCCCACACATTCTTCACATGATTGAGAATGTCGAGAAACTGGAGTCACTGAATTGTAGAATCAGTGAGAGCATTGTCATTGACCGAATGCTTCATTCTCTTCATGATGGTTTTGCCCTTTTCAGGGCAAACTACTACATGAATGACTTGAAAAAGAGTCCTCATGAGCTACACTCCCTTCTCGTACAGACCGAGAAGGATATGAAATTGAGTGGGAGCATGAAGCAGGATGTTCTCACGATTCACAAAAAGAGTAAAGGTAAGGGCAAGGCTCATGGGGACCTAACTGTAGGTAAGCCAAAGTTTAAGAAGCCAGGAAACGGTAAGAGTGCGCCTGGTGAGACTAGTGGCTCATAGGGCAAGACAAAGAGCAAGGGCGGTGACATACAGTGCCACCATTGTCACAAGACTGGACATTGGAGGAGGAACTGTCCCGTCTACTGTGAGGACATTAAGGCAGGCCGCGTCGTTCCTGTTGGTATGTCATCTTACATTCATATGATTGAGATTAATCATGCAAGTTTCGGAACTTGGGTACTAGATGTGGACCTGCGAGTCGGGAATGGGGCACGAGTTGCTGCTGCCTCGAAGGGAACATATGTCATCCAACTCCCCAGTGGTTTTGAGTTATTTTTAAATAACTGTTACTATGTACTCAGTTTATCTAAGAACATTATTTCTGTTTCCGTACTTGCTAAAGACGGCTTTACATTTTCAATAAAGGATAATAGTTGTATTTTCTCTTTTAATGAAATGATTTATGGCAAAGCAGTTTCCATGAATGGAATTTATATCTTAGATCAAACCACAGAAGTATTACACATGAATAATAAGAAATTAAAGGTTGGTGACAAAGATCAAACCTATCTATGGCATTGTCGAATGGGACACATAAATGAAAAACGTGTGAAGAAACTCGTCGATAATGGGACTATTCCCACATTCGGTTTTTCTACATATGGCACGTGTGAATCATGTCTCATTGGCAAGATGACTCGAATTTCCTTCAAAGGTGTTGGAATGCGTGCTAGTGACCTATTAGGACTCATACATACAGACGTATGTGGACCTATGTCAATTAACGCTAGAGATGGCTATAGATATTTTATAACTTTCACGGACGATTTGAGTAGATACGGATATGTCTACTTAATGAAGCATAAAAGTGAGTCCTTTGAGAAATTCAAGGAATACCAGAATAGGGTACAAAACCAACTGGGTAGAAAGATTAAAGCACTCCGTTCAGATCGGGGTGACGAATATCTTTCAAATGAGTTTGATCAACATCTGAAAGACTGTGGAATCGCTCTACAGTTAACTCCACCTGGAACACCTCAATTAAATGGTGTGTCCGAACGGATAAATCGAACCTTACTTGATATGGTTCGATCCATGATGAGTCACACAGTAGTGCCTGAATCATTATGGGGTTATGCTCTTTTGTCAGCCACTCTTATACTTAACCGAAGTCCGTCTAAAGCTGTCGACAAGACTCCATATGAAATGTGGAAGGGAACGGTACCTAACTTGTCCTTTATTCGGGTTTGGGGCTGCGAGGCTTATGTCAAGTGGAGACACGAGGATAAGCTCGGCCCGCGATCGGTCAAGACATACTTTATAGGTTATCCAAAAGGAACATTTGGTCATTACTTCTACTCGCCTACCGAACATCGAGTTTTTGTTGCGGCTAGTGCGGCGTTCTTAGAGAAAGAATTTCTCGAGAACAAGTCGAGTAATAGAACCTTCGAGCTGTCGGAGATTCCAGAACCAACAACCGAGGAACAAATGAAGGAAGCTGTACCTCCAACTGATGATACCGTTAATATTCCTGAGGAACCTAGGAGGTCGGGTAGAGTCTCTCATCCTCCGGACAGATACATTGGTATGGTCGAGGAGAATGACGTTTTACTTCTAGAAAGTAATGAACCCGCTACCTATAAAGGTGCTATGGCCTGTTCCGACTCAAAGTTATGGCTTGAAGGCATGCAATCCGAGATGGACTCCATGTATGAGAATAACGTATGGGATCTAGTTGATTTACCTAATAAGGTAAAACCTCTACAGTGCAAATGGCTTTACAAAATAAAGCGTTCTGTAGACGCGCAACCAGATATCTATAAGGCACGACTTGTGGCAAAAGGTTTCACTCAAGTGCAAGGATTGCATTATGATGATATTTTTGCACCTGTAGTCATGCCACGTTCCATTCGGATAATCTTAGCGATTGCCGCATTTCATGATTATGAGATTTGGCAAATGGATGTGAAAACCGCCTTCTTAAACGGTTATTTGGAGGAAGAGTTGTACATGGTGCAGCCCGAAGGTTTCATAGATCCTAAACATCCTAAGAAGGTATGCAAGCTTAAGCGTTCCATTTATGGACTTAAGCAAGCTTCTCGGAGTTGGAATCATCGTTTCGACCAAGTGATAAAAGAGTATGGTTTCACTCGATCGGTCGAAGAACCATGCTTATATATCAAGTCGAGTGGGAGCAAGATTGTGTTCTTAATATTGTATGTCGATGACATACTCTTGATTGGGAATGACATTCCTCTCCTATCTTCGGTTAAAGAATGGTTGAAGAACCATTTCCAGATGAAAGATCTGGGTGAGGCACAACGCATTTTGGGAATCCGTATCTACCGAGATAGATCACGACGGACGTTATCACTTAGTCAGGAGTCTTATTTGGATAAGGTTCTTGAGAGGTTCAGCATGACCAACTCCAAGAAGGGGAACCTTCCTATGACGATCGGAATGCGTTGAGCAAGTCTCGATCACCCACGACGCCTGAAGGGATTGAGCGCATGAGTCGTGTTCCTTATGCATCTGCAATAGGATCGATCATGTATGTCATGATATGCACACGTCCAGACGTGGCATATGCATTGAGTATGACGAGTCGGTACTAAAAGACTCCAGGTGAAACACACTGGATAGCTGTTAAAAACATCCTCAAGTACCTACGGAGGACTAAGGATTGGGTATTGACTTATGGAGGAGATACTAAGCTATGCGCAATCGGTTACGCAGAGGCTAGCTTCCAAATGGACCGAGATGATTAGAAATCTCATTCTAGATTTGTTCTTACTCTTAATGGTGCTGCGATCAGCTGGAATAGTTCCAAACAGGAAGTTGTAGCAGATTCTACTACTGAGCCATAGAAATATGATAAGCAAGGAGGGCACGTTTTCTCCATGAGAATTAAACGTGTACCTGAGTTATAGTAGTTGATTATGAATTCGATACGTTATCTTTTTCATATACTATAATTTCATCGTTTTATATAATATTTTGTTTTTTCATGTGGATTGTACTGACAACATTGAACGCCACAAAGTGAAATGAATTACATTATATTTGTTTTGGTCTCAGTAATCGCCAATGTGAGTGATAACTCGGCTATTTATATTGTGCGTCGATTGATGGTGGGTTCAACGAGCCATAAATTAAACGGTTGACTAATCGATCACAGATACGAGATTATGACGATACCTCGTAGGACAACTTTTTGTGACAACGTAATGGAGTCCTAAATGTTTAAAAACATTCGGTGCCAGGTCGTGGATAGGACATCCATTGTGTTCCTAGAGTCGATTCTTTTGACTATCAACTGTCTCTTGAGATTAAGGCAGTTTTTGGGTGACTTTGGTTTCTTTCTCACGGTCTACCGTAACTGGGGCTAAGTAGATTTTTTCTGGGTCATTTCATACCGTGCTTACATCTGCAAGATTCGAGTTGAAGAAAATATCCAACCCTTATCAGGTATAGTTATTTCTCAGGGCCACTCGAGGAGTTGTAACTGAAATGCATGGCCATGTTCGAATGTTGATTCGTTTATCAGTTAAGTTACTCTCTAGTCGGGAAAACCACTCTTGATACTGATCGCTTGTAAAATACGACCTTTGTGAATTCGGATTTGCAAATTGTTTTACATTGAGTGGGAGAAATTTTATAGGATATGAGAATCGGTTATCGCACATACACTTGTGAGGACAAGTGGGAGTTTGTGTCCTCCACAAATTAGTGTGATAACATTTGTAAATCTCTTACAGGTTCACAAGGGTATACTTCGTATATTTAATCACTTGATTAACGTTTACCTAATAACGGTTGGCTTGCTAGAAAGTTTGACGTTATTATCATACAGATGACGGTGATCAACTGGTCCCTAAAGGTCACACCTATAGGACGTGTTTGAGAAATGTGGTCATAGAAATATAATCACATTGATGCCCAAAATGACTAAAAAGTTAGTCAATGTGTTGATGAGATAATTATTTAATGAAAATTAAATAATATTAAGTTGAGACGAATTAACTGTCAGTTCGTAAATTAAATATAATAAGTTATATTTAAATTTAATATATATAAGGTTAGTTTGGACGAATTAATCTGTTAATTTGTAGTTAAATATAATCAGTTGTATTTAATATCAACAAGTTGAATGTGTCATAGTGGTAATAGTGAGGGTACACATACCAAGAGGTCATGGGTTCGATTCTCACTAGATGACAATTTAACACACTATATACATTTTTGGAAAGACCAAAAATAAGGAAATTTTTATTCATTATTTCGGTCATTATTGGCCGAAAATTAGGAGAATAATATATTTCCTAATTGAATTGGTAATTCGGTCTATATAAGAGAAAAGGGGAGAATTATTTCTACCCTAATGCTTTTTCTTGACCTTGCCTCCTCTTTGTCATCACAAGAACACAAAGACAATTAAATTTTACAGAAAATTTTAGATTGATTTCTAGCATAATCAAAGGGCATATCTCAGATCGTCTTGGGTGCAACTAATAGGCGAATATCAATTTTGATATTGTTCTTAGGCCATATTTGCTAGGACCAAAGGTTATTTCTGAATCCTTTACTCTTGTTTATGTATTTTATTTTATGACCATTGATCATCTTTATTAAATCGTTATAATCCTTGTAGTTTAAGGGAAGTATACAGATTTATTTCCCACACAAGTCATTTTGGATCGTCTCAGTTATGAGTCGGGTCTTTTCGGGCCGGGTCAACATTACGTCAATCAAAGTTCAAGTCAGTTCGAGTTTCGGGTTAAGCAAGTTCGAATCAGTTCGAGTCTCGGGCCAGCCTTATCGAATCGGGTCAGTTTTGCCAGGTCTAATAACAATGTTACAAGTTGTTTGTATTTGTTCATTATAATTCTTTTACTTTGATTTTGGAGCGATTACCTTTTCCTAAATTGTAAACCACTTGCTTAATATGTTCATCCGAACTAATATAGTGTTATAATTATACATATTTTAAGACTAATTTATATATGTATTTTATGTATGTCCGTGCAATTTTGCACGGGTCTATGCTAGTTACCTTTATATGGAGGTAATTATTACTTGGAAGGGGAGGTGGGTAAACATTACTCCCTTAATGGAGGGAATATTACATTATATTTCCCCATTTCTATCCATTTCTATCTCCAACCCCCATCCCTTCCCTCCATTTTTTAGTTCATTTTATCTCTATTACTCCCTTAATTATTATTGTCATCCCAAGCAAGCCCTAAACAAGACAATAGTAAAGCGGAAGTAATGGTCGAACCCAAGAGAAGGTGCTTAAGACTAAAGACTCGATTTTTAACTATTAGACAACCACTAACTAAAACACTAATGACAATTAAGACTCAACAATTAAAACTAATCACAAACAATGAATATTCACAATGGATAACATGTAGAAAACATAAAAGAAGAAGCTTTGGTTTAGAAACAACATGAAGAAAGACTAAAGATGATAACTTTGCTAAAGGGACAATTCAACAAACACTCGAGATGCAAGAAATCAATATAAAGAAAGAACTTGGTGTAATTCTCCCTAATGACAAACACAATAAGCAAGTATGGATTCTTTATTTCTTTCCTTCCTTCACTTAATACACAACATGAGAGATGATAATTTACTAATCTAAGCCAACTAGTAGATCCTTCACAAAAGAGTCTAACTTGTTAAGCCAAACCAAACTGTGAGCACTAGAACAATTCCAATCAAGATATGCTAAGATGTGTCTCAAACAATCTAAGCCAACTATTCAACAACACACAAGTAATTTCTTACTCACAAAGACTTGATTTCTAAGCCAAGATCAAATCTTTTCAAGTTTGCTTCCAAGAAGTTCCAATTTACTAAGCCATAAAGAAGAACTATTCATTAATTATGTTGTAACGGAGGCGTCCCGTTACCCAAATAGTTAATTGATAAGGCGATAAGAACAATAAATAACGAATGTAAATAAAGCTGACACAAAGATTTACGTGGTTCACCAGTAAAATAACTGCCTTGCGAGGAGATCAAATTTCACTATAGTGGAGAAAATAGTACAACAGTAGACCGGTACACACGCGCTCAATATGAGCCAAAAGTATACCCTATTCTACCAACAAATATAGTAGTTTCAAAGGAACAAAAGAGATTACCCCAATAAGACGAAGGACAAATAATCTTGAGGCCTACCAAGATCTGAACAAACTCCTCCGATCTTCAAAGACAGACGAACACCAATAATAGAGCCCGGAACAAACTGAGTTTTCTTCTTCAGAAGGAACCTCACAAATCGACCCTCTTTATTGTGCTCTCAAATCTTTCTCTTAATTAACCTAGAATAAAACTTGGGTCTTTATATATTTATTCCACCCAAGATAAAATATCTAGACCAATTAATTAAGAATAAACTAATAGAAAATTAAATAATTAATTTCCTAAAATCAATAGAAACAAACTAATAAAACCCACGTACCAAATCTAATCTAGCGTAGAAAACCAAAGACAAACATAAGGAAATATCAAGTGGGTCCCATGCCACTAAGATTCCAAAGAAAACTAATCAAGCTATAAGCCTATAAGACGTTAGCGTCTTTTCTGAAGTCAGCGAGAGTTCAAAGCTGAACAGATAAATATGCGACCCGCATGCTTCTCTGACAGATTTCTTTTGCCTTTGATGTTTCTATTTTCTTCTAACCTTAATTTAGTCCGTCTTCGACATAAATTCAAGGCACAAATTCCTAACAAATATCCACCTTGACTTGAATTATTCAAACATGAACCCAATCAAGAACCAAACCCCAAATCAACTTCAATAGAGTCGATCCACAAGTCACTATCTGTCCCGATAGTCTCCACTGACTTGAACACAACTCCCAAAACGAACAAACGAACCAACTGTGCAACAAATGTGATCAATATACGAAGTACCTAATGTAGTAAGCTGAAACTACCAATTGTACTAAGTACCCAACATATCTTCATACCAATAGGAAGTGTAGCAAACTCCGAAGAGGACAAAAGCTACCAAATGGCAACACAAATATATGAGATACCCAAATGTCACTATGATGGAACGGTGTACCAAAATAACACACACATGAACTCCAAAACAAAATCTCCTCCAAACTACATGGCTAAATGTACCGCCGTACCAAACTGTCCCAAAAAGAACACAAACGCCACGAACAAAACAAATGTCTCACTTGAGTATACTAGGTGTCATGACCACCACAAAAATGCCTACACCAAGGCAACAAAACTCAAGTCGAAACCAAAACAAAAAACAAACATTCTAAGTGAGCACAAATTACCTCAATCAAAGGTACAAATTGTTAGACAAGATAGTCCAACCCAAAAGCTCCAAAGAATAAACTTCCGTCGAAGTTTCAAAACGACCCCTTTCGAGGTCCCAACTATAACAACAAATTTTGTATTGCGATAACTGGAATACAAAACAAGGAAACAATTAAATTTTATTAATAAATATTAAAAGTACGTGTACAATCTCTAATGTATCCTCTGATTCTAATATGCCGTAAGGGGTACGTGTACGGGGTACACGTGAGGGGTACGCGTATAGACAAATTTAATTGCTCTACGCGCGATGTAAATTTGATTTCTTGAGAGGGTCGCGATGACTTGAATCTCTCTTGAAGGTTTGAACTTGTGATTGAATCTTCAACGCAGGCGGCACGATTTGATGTGCTTGTTGACTGCTTGCAATGATTTTGACAGAGAGGATTTTTAGGAATTTGTACCTTGTTCTCTCTAGCTCCTTTGCAATTATGAATTTCCAACCCGTTGAATGAATGAGGAGAGCTCTATTTATAGAGTTTCAATTCCCCTTGTTGGACTTTGATGGTCACAGGCCCATTTGTGGGTTTATTAGCAACCTTGGCCCAAGTTTAATTCTTTTTGGGTTTAATGATCCGAATAACTCCTTTTGTAATCCGAATCGACCCATATTTCATTTAATCGGGACGAAATAATTAAAATAATTAAATTAAGTTAAAATTTTGTATAAACTCAAAATAATTAATTTATTTTATTTATTCGGCACATTAATAAATTTTCCGTGCCTACAAATTGCCCCCTCGGGACCTTGTCACGTGCACCTCCTGGTGTCTTGACGTGGCGGGGTCTCGATTCATTTTGTTTTGACTTGGAAGCCGATGATGAGCGCCCTAACTTATCTCAAAGGTAGCTCCAGTTGATTTGACTTGACTTGGAAATAGATAGTGAACACCCTAACTTGTCGCGAGGGTAGCTCCATTCTTCTTATTTTGTCACCCTGTCATTATCTGACTTGGCGGATGAATTTGTATTTGACTTGAAAGTCAACAGGTACCCAAACTTGTCGTAAGGATGACCTATTTTTTTTGACGTCACTCTATCAACTTTTTTTTTTTTTTTTTGATTTGGCGAGCGATTTTTTTCTTTGACTTGGAAGTCGAATAGCGTACCCGAACTTGTCGACAAAATGGCCAATTTCTTTTAAAAAAACGTCTTTGTTAGCCTCTAACTTGACGGGTGACACTGATAATGCCCCTTTGACCAAATTTCTTATTTTTTTGTACGGTCTCCATATTGCCTAAATTTTCAATAAGGGCACAAGTAGTTACAAAAAACTCAACCCAATAATTTAATATTTAGGAAAATAGTACTATCCTAAATCTCTCCTACTTAGGAAGGGTTTATGGAAACCAAAACATATATATATATGCCAATGTTATCAATCATAAGCACAAAGTTAGCAAACTCCAACTCCATCTTGACGGTACTTTTTATTTTCCTTCTGCAAATTCTTGCTTTTGCTTTCTTATCTGCCCATGTCTTTGAAAACGCGTGTAATCAGAGCGTCACTGTTACCGAACTCGATTCGCTTTAATTTCTCGCGTTCATCTTCATTGTGCGACGGATCCGACTGATCATTCGGGTAAGTTTATATTGCTTTTCTTCTTCCTCGCCTTTGTGTAGCTGGTTTTTTTTTATTTCCCTCTCTGAACACGACTTCATTAATGGTCACTCTTCCATCTGTTTGAAATACGCACCACATCGTCCCCTGATTTCGTGAAAAAACAGAGTGCGTGGACAGCCCCTGTTGTCGATCAATTTTACATCATAGAGAATGATCTTTGACCCTAAAGCTTCCCATATTCTCAAAATTTGCAGTCCCACGATTCCTAAATATCGAATAACTCGGATTTTCGTTATCGTTTGATCCCCCAACGACCTCAGCAAAGACCGTCACAAACAATCACCCTTTTTTTTTTCTTTTTTTTTTTTTGGCAAATTCTTGAGTTATTTCTCCTGTCCGTCCATACTTTTGCATTCGTGATGTTAACCTTCATCAGAATTCAATTCGTTTGGTACCGAAAATTGTCTTTGGTTTCTCAACCCATTCAGCAAACTTCAAGTAAGTTGTTATCCGGACATCGTTGCGTCTCGACTTGTTGTATTAGTCTTCATCGCGTGTCTTCCCTTCTATACAAGCAGAATTTACTTTGATTAGCACCGCAAACCGATCCGCCTCTAACTTATTGGAGTAGTTTGAATATTCCCAGTAAGTTGTTTGTCTTGCTTTTGACATACCTTCGATCAGACTTTGGCTTAATTGAGATTGTTGGCTATGTAAGCTCCTAGTTTCAATGATTTAGTTAATTAATTTTTTTTCTTTGAAAATATTGAACCAGTTCCATTGAATATATTCACCAAGACTGCGTAGCAGGGGAGGTAGCAGCAATGGGGGTACCCTGTAGGATATCTGCGTAAATCTTCTTGGATGGACTGGAGGAGGTGCTTTGCTTGGTAGACATCTTCTTGTTTTGGTAGACTTGAATAAAACAGCAGTAGAGATGAGAGGTAGAGATTTTCACGCCGGGTTCACCAAAATTTGTAACAGCAAATTTTGTATTGCGATAACTGGAATACAAAACAAGGAAACAATTAAATTTTATTAATAAATATTAAAAGTACGTGTACAATCTCTAATGTATCCTCTGATTCTAATATGCCGTAAGGGGTACGTGTACGGGGTACATGTGAGGGGTACGCGTATAGACAAATTTAATTGCTTTACGCGCGATGTAAATTTGATTTCTTGAGAGGGTCGCGATGACTTGAATCTCTCTTGAAAGTTTGAACTTGTGATTGAATCTTCAACGCAGGCGGCACGATTTGATGTGCTTGTTGACTGCTTGCAATGATTTTGACAGAGAGGATTTGTAGGAATTTGTACCTTGTTCTCTCTAGCTCCTTTGCAATTATGAATTTCCAACCCTTTGAATGAATGAGGAGAGCTCTATTTATAGAGTTTCAATTCCCCTTGTTGGACTTTGATGGTCACAGGCCCATTTGTGGGTTTATTAGCAACCTTGGCCCAAGTTTGATTCTTTCTGGGTTTAATGATCCGAATAACTCCTTTTGTAATCCGAATCGACCCATATTTCATTTAATCGGGACGAAATAATTAAAATAATTAAATTAAGTTAAAATTTGGTATTAACTCAAAATAATTAATTTATTTTATTTATTCGGCACATTAATAATTTTTCCGTGCCTACACCAACGGCTATCTTTCAAGAGCCTCAAACAGCTCCACCTGGAGCCTCAAACCGCCCCACCTCTTGGGGTGCAGACCGCCTCATTGAGGCGAAGAGACAAAAGTAGATAACTTGTCTTGAGAACCTTGTAGCTTGGCCTGTACCGGAATAGACTCCACCTTACTGTCAACACTACCATTCTCACTAAAGTTATCCAAACCCGAATTATCCAGAATATCACCAATTGACCCAAACTGGATGTGCTTCAACGTATCGTTCACATATCCAAGTTGCATATGCCCCAACTTAGACTCGAGAGAGACAGAAGAACGATTACCTAATGCTCCAACAGTCAACACAGTGCCTTGAAGGACATAAATAGTTTCTTCCTTAACACCCCTCCAAGTAACAGAAGAACTATTACCAACGCACAACGATCCACCATCACCTTGAAAACTATAGCCCTGATCAACTAACATCCCAAGTGATACAAGATTTCTCTTCAAACGTGGAACATGCCTAACACCTTCTAGGAAGACAACAACACCATCACATGTCCTAACCCGAATAGTCCCAACTCCAAGCACCTCACAAATAGATCAATCACCTATGGCAACATTGACCCCATGTGAGGCTTCATAAGAATCAAACCATTCCCAAAAGGACACATATGATAAACGCAACCCGTATCCAAAATCCAACTATCCGAAGAACGTGGAACAACATCAACAACGAGAGCATAATCTTCCTCAGAATCGTATTTAGCAACCTTTTGTGCAACAACAGAAACACCAGCTTCCTTCAACTTAGGACACTGATTTTTCTAATGACCTGGTTCTTTGCAGTAATTGCAGACATTCTTACGAGGACCCTTAGACTTGGCTTTACCCTTACTAGAACCCTCCTAATTAACAACAAGCCCTATAGGACTATTGTCTACAACACCACCTGACGCTAATCGGCGCAAATCCCTAGTGTGAAGCGCTGACCTCACCTCCTCTAGGGTCAAAGAATCTTTACCAACAACAAACGACTCCACAAAAGTCTCAAACGAATTTGGCAAAGAAACTAACAAAATTAAGGCGGCATCCTCATCATCTACCTTAACATCTAAATTACGTAAATCAAGTAAAATAGAGTTAAGACGGTCTAGATGGTCCTTGAGAGATGTACCTTCTTGCATACGAAGACCAAACAAACGCTGCTTAAGAAGCAACTTGTTGGTTAGAGTCTTTGTCATATACAAAGATTCCAACTTCAACCACAAACCTATAGCAGTTTCCTCATCGGCAACCTCAACCATAACATGATCACTAAACATACGTAATTAAAGAATGAGCCTTCTCCTCCAAGACTACATCTCGCATCTGTCTTTGCCGCATCGATTTAACTACCTGCTGAATTTGCCTTTGAGATAACAGACCAGATGCCTGGCTGTCTAAGCAAAGCTCTAATCTTTAACTGCCACAGCCCAAAACTATTTCTCCCAGTGAACTTTTCAACATTCAAAACATTCGTAGACGACATCTTTTCACCTGAAAATCAAGAAACCCAAATAACGCCTAAAAACACAACTAACGCGGAAGCATATACCAAATCAGAACCTTAGATCTGGTGCCAATTGTTGTAACGGAGGCGTCCCGTTACCCAAATAGTTAATTGATAAGGCGATAAGAACAATAAATAACGAATGTAAATAAAGCTGACACAAAGATTTACGTGGTTCACCAGTAAAATAACTGGCTACGTCCACCCTGCGAGGAGATCAAATTTCACTATAGTGGAGAAAATAGTACAACAGTAGACTGGTACACACGCGCTTAATATGAGCCAAAAGTATACCCTATTCTACCAACAAATATAGTAGTCTCAAAGGAACAAAAGAGACTACCCCAATAAGACGAAGGACAAATAATCTTGAGGCCTACCAAGATCTGAACAAACTCCTCCGATCTTCAAAGACAGACGAACACCAATAATAGAGCCCGGAACAAACTGAGTTTTCTTCTTCAGAAGAAACCTCACAAATCGACCCTCTTTATTGTGCTCTCAAATCTCTCTCTTAATTAACCTAGAATAAAATTTGGGTCTTTATATATTTATTCCACCCAAGATAAAATATTTAGACCAATTAATTAAGAATAAACGAATAGGAAATTAAATAATTAATTTCCTAAAATCAATAGAAACAAACTAAGGGGTTGTTTGGTTGCCTCAGAAAAACACAGGAATTCCAAAATCCCATGAATTGGGATTTAAGGCTCTTGTTTGGTTACCTATTTTTTTTCAAAATGGAGGAATCTAGAGTTCCATAGGAACTCTAATTCTTACATCACGTAGGAAGTGGCTGACCAACCCCCACCTTGGTCATTCCCAATTCCTGTGTTTTTTGTAAGTAATGTTTTACTATTCTACCCCTATTAAAAACACAACAATTTAATTTTCTACCTCTTTTATCTACCATTTTGCCATCATCTTCGTTTTTCACACAACTTTTTTTTCCTCCTGTGCAATTTTCCTCATCACTTCAACAGGTACTCTCTATCTTTCTCTCTCTCCTACTCCCTTTTTTTTCCTCTATCTTTCTCTCTCCCCTACTCCCTTTTTTCCCTACTCCCTTTTTTTCCTCCTGTGCAATTGTTTTTATTATTAAATATGTGATGTTATTTTGTCATCTAAAGCTTGTTGTACCTAGTAGAATCATACATATCTCACTTTAATTTTATGGATTATTATATTTGTTTTACTGTTGTGCTCTTCTGCTATCATGACTGTAACTTTGTAAGATTGCTCTTGTATGCTTTATTTTCAGTTAAGGATTGTCGCTAGGGACTCTAAAGAGAGGCGTAGTGGAATTTGTTAACTTAAGGATAGGACAACTTATGAAAACCGCAGATAAATGAGTGATTATCCGTAGATAAGAAGCACTCAATATAAACACCAGACACCATCCATGCTTCATTTCAAACCATACAAGTGGGTTGGACTCTACTGTTATGGATTATGTCGGAAATCAGAATGGTAACAAACTAACAATTGACTGAGACGGAGGGAGTACGGAACAATAAGATTAGGAGGGTCTAACTAGCAGTCACTTGGTACCGTCATCTAATCAAATAGGTGGATCAAATAGCTTCGGATATTGTGTCCGCTTTTGAGAATTAATAAAATGGTGCTGAACCAACTGTAGTCATGGCTCACCTTACAGCCCGACAATTTTTTTGAGTAACAAAATTACAACACCAGACACCATCCATGCTAGGACAAAATTGAAGTTTTTCGTTTTGTTTATTCGTAGTTGATAATTGATGAATGCAGATTGAAGTTTTTGGTTTATTCAGTTAAATGGTGGAAGTTGGTAGCATAACTTTTTGTGTTAGTTTTGTTTCAACCTTAAAGAAATGCGTTGGCTTTTGAGATTAATAAAAAAATTTGAAGAATGAGTCGTAAGACGTAAGAGCTCACAGTTTTGGAATTGTGCTTGAATGGAAGAACATTAGCTTTGACCATATAGGAAACAAAGTACAGCTAGTCTTGCTTGTGACGGGCTAATTCCGTCACAAGCTTGTGACATCTCACAAAAAAGGAGAGGAGACAAGGTGGGACACCTACCATGTACTTCCCACTCACCTCTTAATGGATATTTTTGTTGGGGCTGGTGTCCTTTACAGTTAGTGCAAGGACTTATAAATCTCTAAAAGGATCAAAGGGTATACTTTTGTATTATAATCAGTTGGTCCACGTTTATCAATAACGATTGGCTTGCTAGATAAGTTTGACGTTATTGTCATACAGATGGCGGTGATCAACTGGTCCCTAAAAGTCACACCTATAGGATACGTTTGAGAGATGCGACGGTATGAAAATACAGTCATGTAGATGCCAAAATTGACTAAGCAGTTAGTCTGAGTCATTTGACTAGTAATTAGTCAAAATGCGATGTTGAGATATTTTATTTAATACGGATTAAATAAAATGGGCTAAGGCGAATTAAACAGTTAATTCGTAAATTAAATATAAACGATTATATTTAATTAATGTATATTGAATTAATTATACAATATTGTCTTTGTCGGACATGTATTAATATTTCAACTAACCCGAGTTATTAGTTGATGTTTTAATAACCGATAACCGATGACGATTTATAATAAAACCGCGTCATATACATTTAGCATTTTACGAGCCGGACCACGAGTTAAAATTAAGAGGAAGTGGAAGCCCACTTCCCCATGTAGGGCTCGGCTGGCCGAATGAAAGAAACAAAAAGGAGAGCTTCTCCTCTTTGTAACCTAATCATTCATTTGCAAAAAATTTTAGGGTTTTGAAGAGTCTTTTCCTCTGAAAAACCTAGATCTCACATCTAAGAAAAACTCACACAAATTCTCTCAATATTGCAAGGCAATTAGAGAATTCACTTCTAGCACAAGGGCATAATCTCAGACGGTCTTGGGTGTTTCGATTAGGAGGAAATCTCTTTTGATTTCTGATCTTAGGCCAAATTCTCAAGGACCCGAGGTTGTTTCTTTATTCCTTATCGTTTCTATTGTTATTTCGTTTATGACAATAATTTGCATATTAAATTTACGTTATAGTCCTATAATTTTAGGGTATTATACGGATATTACCCCACAAGTGGTATCAGAGCGAGGCCACGTAAAGTTTTCTATGTGATTTTCATAAAACGATTTGAATCGATAATTTTTTTTGCCTTGAATACCGTTCGGCCGAACTGATATGCTCACGACTGTTTTTCTTTTTTTTTTTCTTTCTTGAAAACCGTGACATCTTCTTTGTACACGGCTGTTTCTTTTTTCCCGTGTTTTCTCGTCTGTTTCTGTTGTAAACAATCGATCGAAAGCTATTCGATCGATCGAGGATCTGCAGTGTCTCGATCGATTGTTTTTGTTTTCGATTTGATTTTGCATATTGTTATTATAAACGGTTATTATTGCAATATGTTAAAGTTTTGACAATTGTAGATTTACTTCTATACGGATTAGGTTTAAATTGCAATTGGGTTTTTTGTCAAATCGATTTTGTTTGGTTTTGGCCGAGCTATGTAAATTTGAGCCGCTGAAAATTTTTTCTTTTTTGCTCTCTTTGCTCTCGGCAAAACCCGCTGGAAAATAAAAAAATAAAAAAAAAAATTTCGTGTTTTTCCTTCTTTTGGCCACGGCTGGAATTTTTTTTTGTTCTAAATTTTTTTTTCGGCCAAAATGTGTACAATACGGATTTTGTGCATTCGCTTGATAGTGAAACGGTTCACTCACGTACCATTTAGTTATTTTAAAGCATTTAAAGTAACGGATTATGATGAATTAAAATTAAACTGATAGAAGCGGTTTTATCACATGATTTTAATTATCTTTGGTGGTTTGGATAAATTTAACATAATTACGGAATTATGTCACGAATAAATTTAATTTAGTTGATGCATTTTATTTATCGTTATTTTGTATGTTTTGAATGCTTTTATTACGTATTTATTTATTTTTACAAACAGTTGTAACTTAGTGTGGCCTTAGTAGAACGTGTTACCGTAATGATGAAACACGGTCTTGGTTGTATTTTGAGATCTTGTATCTCCGTTTTGGTTTTTCATTGTAATTACAGTTTTTTATTTAGAATGTAAATAGGTTTATATTTTGTAAATTTTAATTGTAATTTTGAGAAGACCAAAGATGGAGATCGGATGCTCACTCCCGCTACATGGACAAAGATGGAACATCAAGACAAGCTTCTTGGGTCCAACGGTGGATTCCAAAGTTGTATTTTGTTCTTTTTACTAGGATAGGCCACACTAGGAATTTTTATTTACGTTTTGCATTCTTTCTTTTTTTATCGTAACGATAGATTGCATCATATTCCGCCTAAAAACCAAACCACCTAATAATTGCATGAAAACTGACTCATATAGAGGTCACGCGTTAGTTTTCTTTGACATTATTATGTCACACGATCATTTTAAGCCATCACCTAAATTAATTCATTCACGCAGTTGCTAGATTTTTCGTTCACTTAAAATGAATTAAAACTAAGTTGATGGGATCTTCCTCGTATAAACAAAAAAATTGAGAACAGTCTTTATAGGTCAAACTCCAATGAGTCCTTTCTTCGTCGGTAGGCATAATATGACCCCTTCTACGTCGGGTAAGTTGGAACCGATTGACCTATTTTATCTCAACGCTATGGTCACTCGTACGATCCTGTGATCATGGTGGACTATAGATAGGATTTACGGAATTCTATCGACCAAGAGTTCTTACGGAAGAATTAGCTAAACAGTTGGCTTATCAATTTACGGAAATTGAGTCTTGGGATCACTTGTATTATTCTTGAGGGAGATCAATTATGCAAGTGCAATGAGTCTACACGTTAAAATGAATTTTAAATAGACTTAAATCACCTCGATGAGTTGCTTATTTCGTTTTTGTTTTTCTTCCTTTTTTTTCAGTGTAGAACACGATCATTTAAACTGCTAATAACATAATGGCTGGCCGTGATGACGACCCAATGCCAAGTGTCACATTGGACCGTGAGTCCTGGCTTCGGATCTTCATGGATCAGATGAATCAGTATACTCGACTGAAGAATGATGGATTAAACTTCACGGACTGGGAGGCGGCATTACGGAATGCTGCCATTGCTGATGGGAAGCTCAAATATCTTATTGAGCCCATCCCACCAAACCCAGGCCCCACGGCTGAAATAAACGAGATCGACAAGTATAACGATTTCGCCATGGAAGCGGGTGCGGTAAAGAACGTACTTAATTTTGCAATGGAATCCAATTTGCAGAAACGCTTCATAGCCCAAAGTGCAAACAAGATTTTCACTACGCTCACTAAGGAATTCTCGAAAGCACCGAGAATCGTGACCTATGAGCTTACCAGTCGCTTCTTTGAGGCGAAACTCCAGAAGGGCCAACCGGTTAGCCCACACATTCTCAGCATGATTGAGAATGTCGAGAAACTGGAGACGCTTGATTGTAAAATCAGCGAGAACATTGTGATTGACCGCATGCTTCATTCACTCCACGATGGATTTGCGCTCTTTAGAGCCAATTACTATATGAATGATTTGAAGAAAAGTCCTCACGCACTACACTCCCTTCTCGTACAGACCGAGAAGGACATGAAGTTTAGTGGGAGCCTTAAACAGGATGTTCTCATTGTGACAAACAAGGGCAAGGGTAAGGGCAATGTTCAGCCAGGCCTAGCAGTAGGTAAACCGAAGTTTAAGAAGTCGGGATCAGGTAAGAGTGGGCCTGGTGAGGCAAGTAACTCATCAGGCGCGACAAAGAGCAAGACCGAAAACATGGAATGCCATCATTGCCACAAGACTGGGCATTGGAGGCGTACATGTCCTGTTTATCATGAGGACATAAAAGCGGTCGCGTTAAACCCGTTGGTATGTCTTCTCCTTCTACTTTTATTCATATGATTGAGATTAACCACGCAAGTTACGGAACTTGGGTACTAGATACCGGTTGTGGTTCTCATCTGTGTAATCATGTGCGGGGCTCAAACATCGAACCCCTCGTAAAGGGTGAGGTGGACTGCGTGTCGGGAATGGAGCACGAGTGGCTGCCGTCTCGAGGGGAACATACGTGATCCGACTTTCTAGCGGATTTGAGTTATTTTTATATAATCGCTATTATGTACCCAGTCTTTCTAAAACATTATTTCGGTTTCGCACTTGACAAACTTGGTTTTTCATTTGTAATAGAGAATAATAATTGCATTTTCTCATTACACGATATGATTTTTGGCAAGGCAGTCTCCATGAATGGAATTTATGTTTTAGATCAGACCACCGAAATATTACACGTAATGAATAAGAAGTTAAAGGTTGGTGACAAAGATCAAACGTATCTATGGCACTGCCGTATGGGACACATTAATGAGAAACGCGTTAAACAGCTCATACAGAATGGAGCTATCTCGGCCTTTGATTTTCAATCAGTTGGCACGTGTGAATCATGTCTCATCGGTAAGATGACTCGGATTTCCTTCAAAGGTGTTGGAATGCGCGCTGCTGACCTATTAGGACTCATACACACGGATGTATGTGGACCTATGTCAATCACCGCACGAGAAGGCTATAGGTATTTCATCACTTTCACGGACGATTTAAGTAGATATGGCTATGTCTACTTAATGAAGCATAAAAGTGAATCCTTTGAGAAATTCAAGGAATACCAGAATAGGGTACAGAACCTACTGGGTAGAAAGATTAAAACACTACGTTCAGATCGTGGTGGCGAGTATCTTTCTCACGAGTTTGATCAACACCTTAAAAGACGTGGGATTGCCTTACGATTAACTCCACCGGAACACCTCGGTTGAATGGTGTGTCCGAACAGAGAAATCGAACACTACTAGATATGGTTCGATCCATGATGAGTCACAGTGGTGCCCGACTCATTGTGGGGTTATGCTCTTCGTCACTGCTCTAATACTTTAATCAAGTCCGTCTAAAGTCTGTTGACAAGACTCCATACGAACTATGGAAGGGAACGGTCCCTAACTTGTCCTTTATACGGGTTTGGGGCTGCGAGGCTTATGTCAAGTGGAGACACGAGGATAAGCTCGGCCAGCGATCGGTCAAGACATACTTTATAGGTTATCCTAAAGGAACACTTGGTCATTACTTCTATTCGCCAACCGAACAACGCGTTTTTGTTGCGGCTAGTGCGACATTCTTAGAGAAGGAATTTCTCGAGAATGCAAAGAGTGATAGAACCTTCGACCTGTCGGAGATTCCAGAACCAAATACCGAGCAACCATTGGAGGAACCAGTTCCTTCAATCCCGGCTGCGGTTAATATTCCTGAGGAACCTAGGAGGTCGGGTAGAGTCTCTATTCCTCCGGACAGATACATTGGTATGGTCGAGGAACATGACATAGATGACATTCTGCTCTTAACGAGTAGTGAACCCGCAACCTATAAAGGTGCCATGACTAGTTCTGACTCAAAGCTATGGCTTGAGGCCATGCAATCCGAGATGGACTCTATGTATGAGAACAACGTATGGGATCTTGTTGACTTACCTGCTAAGGTTCGTCCCCTTCAATGCAAATGGTTTTACAAGATAAAGCATTATGTGGAAGGTCAACAAGATATCTATAAAGCACGACTAGTTGCTAAAGGTTTCACCCAAGTGCCAGGTTTGCACTACGATGAAATTTTTGCACCCGTAGTCATGCTGCGTTCCATTCGGATTATCTTAGCGATTGCCGCTTTTCATGACTATGAAATTTGGCAGATGGATGTGAAAACCGCCTTCTTAAACGGCTTTTTGGAGGAAGAGTTGTACATGGTACAGCCCGAAGGTTTCATCGATCCACAACATCCTAAGAAAGTGTGCAAGCTTAAGCGTTCCATTTATGGACTTAAGCAAGCATCTCGGAGTTGGAATCATCGCTTCGACCAAGTGATAAAAGACAATGGATTTACTCGATCGGTCGAGGAACCATGTCTATATATCAAGTCGAGTGGGAGCAATATTGTCTTCCTAATATTGTATGTTGACGACATACTCCTGATTGGGAATGACATACCTCTCTTAACTTCGGTGAAAGTATGGTTGAAAAATCATTTCCAGATGAAAGATCTGGGTGAGGCACAAAGAATTCTGGGCATCCGTATCTATCGAGATAGATCACGTCGGATGTTATCTCTCAGTCAGGAGTCTTACATAGACAAAATCCTAGAGAGATTCAGCATGACTAACTCCAAGAAGGGGTTTCTTCCTATGGCTCCAGGGGTGCATTTGAGCAAGTCTCAGGCACTAGAGACACCGGAAGAGAAAGAGCGCATGACACGGATTCCTTATGCCTCGGCTATAGGATCAATCATGTATGCCATGATATGCACACGTCCGGACGTGACATATGCATTGAGTATGACAAGTCGATTCCAACAGCATCCAGGTGAATCACATTGGATGGCTGTCAAGAACATTCTTAAGTACCTACGGAGGACTAAATATTGGGCATTGACTCATGGAGGCGAACAAAAGCTATGCGCAACCGGTTACGCAGATGCTAGCTTCCAAACGGATCGAGATGACTCAAAATATCAGTCTGGATTCGTTTTTACTCTTAATGGCTCTGCGGTCAGCTGGAAGAGTTCCAAACAAATTGTTACAACAGATTCTACGACTGAGTCCGAGTACTATGTCGCGTCTAGACATGTACAACGGAAAGCTCATCTAATCCGAGATTACGTGGAGCAAAAGGAAGTAGTGATAGAAGAGATTGCTACAGATGATAATATAGCAAATCCTCTCACTAAACCATTACGATAAGATAAGCATGAAGGGCATGTTAATTCCATGGGAATTAAACGTGTTCCTGAGTTGTAGTACTCTTTTATGGATTAGATTCATTTCTTGTGTACTCTATACAACATCATCGTTTTGATATTTATATATATATATATTTTGTTTTTCATGTGGAATTGTACGACAATTTTGAACACCACAAAGTGAACTGAACAAACATTATATTTTTGGTTCTTAATTGCCCACATGAGCTGATAACTCTGGCAATTATTTTGTGACGTTGGTTGATGGTGGGTTCAACGAGCCATAAGTCAACCGGTTGACTGACCAATCACAGAGGCGAGTTATACGGATATCTCGTAGAACACAATTGTGACATCGACGTGGAGTCCTAAATGTTTTATAACATTCGTTGCCAGGTCGTGGATAGGACCTCCATGGTGATCCTAAGAGTCGATTCTTTTGACTATCGACTGTCTCTTGAGACTACGGCAGATTTTGGGTGACTTTGGTTTCTTTCTCACGGTCATCCGTAACAGGGGCCAAGTAGATTTTTTCTGGGTCATTTCATGCTGTGCTTAGATCGGAAGGAGTCGAGTTGAAGGAAATATTCAGCCTTTATCAGGTACTCGATATTTCTCAGGGCCACTCGAGGAGTCAGAATCGAAATGCATGGCCATGCTCGAATACGAATTCGTTTTATCAGTTGAGTTACTCTCTAGTCGGGGAAACCACTCTAGATACAGATCGATTGTAAAATACGACCTTTGCGGATCCGGATCTGCAAATTGTTTTACATTGAGTGGGAGAAATTTTAAATGAATATGAGAATCGGTTATCGCACATACACTTGTATGGACAAGTGGGAGTTTGTTGGAGCTGTGTCCTCCAGTTAGTGCGGATAACGTCATTGCACATACACTTGTACGGACAAGTGGGAGCTTGTTGGGGCTGGTGTCCTTTACAGTTAGTGCAAGGACTTATAAATCTCTAAAAGGATCAAAGGGTATACTTTTGTATTATAATCAGTTGGTCCACGTTTATCAATAACGGTTGGCTTGCTAGATAAGTTTGACGTTATTGTCATACAGATGGCGGTGATCAACTGGTCCCTAAAAGTCACACCTATAGGATACGTTTGAGAGATGCGACGGTATGAAAATACAGTCATGTAGATGCCAAAATTGACTAAGCAGTTAGTCTGAGTCATTTGACTAGTAATTAGTCAAAATGCGATGTTGAGATATTTTATTTAATACGGATTAAATAAAATGGGCTAAGGCGAATTAAACAGTTAATTCGTAAATTAAATATAAACGATTATATTTAATTAATGTATATTGAATTAATTATACAATATTGTCTTTGTCGGACATGTATTAATATTTCAACAAACCCGAGTTATTAGTTGATGTTTTAATAACCGATAACCGATGACGATTTATAATAAAACCGCGTCATATACATTTAGCATTTTACGAGCCGGACCACGAGTTAAAATTAAGAGGAAGTGGAAGCCCACTTCCCCATGTAGGGCTCGGCTGGCCGAATGAAAGAAACAAAAAAGGAGAGCTTCTCCTCTTTGTAACCTAATCATTCATTTGTAAAAAAATTTTAGGGTTTTGAAGAGTCTTTTCCTCTGAAAAACCTAGATCTCACATCTAAGAAAAACTCACACAAATTCTCTCAATATTGCAAGGCAATTAGAGAATTCACTTCTAGCACAAGGGCATAATCTCAGACGGTCTTGGGTGTTTCGATTAGGAGGAAATCTCTGTTGATTTCTGATCTTAGGCCAAATTCTCAAGGACCCGAGGTTGTTTCTTTATTCCTTATCGTTTCTATTGTTATTTCGTTTATGACAATAATTTGCATATTAAATTTACGTTATAGTCCTATAATTTAAGGGTATTATACGGATATTACCCCACAATTTTGTGAGAGGAAACGGTACCTGTCACAAGCTTGTGACGGGTACCTCCGTCACAAATGAGAATTTGTGAACAAAGTACTAGTATCTTATATTAATGACATTTGTTGTTTTACATCGTGGATTTGTCAAACTGTTTTACAAGAGGTTGATTTACTTTTTTTTTTTGTATCTAATGCAAGTTATAAGACAATGGCGCGCTTACCTATGAATAACCGGAAGAAGATTGTTGCTTCATGTATTGCTATATACAGACATATGCTTTTGATGGTTGTTGAGACTATTGTCGAGCTCTTATGCCATCTCTCTAGTTTAAACATTACAATTCCTAAGCCGATAACATATACGTTTGACAACTCCATTGATGAAAGAGTTCAGGCTAGGCTTTTTAATATTAGACCAATGATTCAAGGGAGTGATATAGCATGCCTAGACAACTTAGGATGGATAGAGCATATTTTGGTTAGTTGTGTGAGATGCTAAGAGATGCCGGTAAGCTGGAAGGAAATAGAAATACAAGTTTGGAAGAAATGGTTGCATTATTTCTTTTTATATTGTCTCATGATACAAAAAAATAGAAGAACTCAATTATATTTTAGAATAAGTGGTGAGACAGTATCTAGACACTTCAATTTAGTCCTTCGCGCGATCCTTAGATGTCATCATCTTCTGCTCAAGAAACCCGAACCAGTGACCGAAAATTGTCAAGACGAAAGGTGGAAATGGTTTAAGGTAAGATAAAAATAATGGTTACATAGTGACTTAATATGACAAACTGTTTTAGTTTTATTAACATTAAATTATTTTTTGTAGAATTGTTTAGGTGCTTTGGATGTAACTCATATTAAGGTCCGTGTTGGAGATAAAGATAAAGTTAGGTTTAGAACTAGGAAAGGAGACCTTACAACAAATGTTTTAGGGGTTTGCACTCGAGATTTGCAATTTGTTTATCTTTTACCTGGTTGGGAGGGTTCAGCTCATGATAATAGAGTTCTCCGCGATGCACTTTTCAGAAAACATCCTTTGAGAGTACCCCAAGGTAAAAAAAAAACTACAACTTAACCTTCTGAATTTGTTTACGGGAGAATATCTCATTTTTAAGTTATAGAATGTTAAAACTTTATTTTGTTACTTTTAGGGCAATACTATCTTTGTGACGCTGGATGTAATACTCCGTATTTATGAGTCTTTGGGTACTCTATCGAGTAGGCCTTACTCTGTCGAGTAAGGGTGAGTTGCGTTTTAAAATAGTTTCTGACCTGTTGGGTACTCGATCGAGTAAGGGGGTACTCGATCGAGTACCTTGGGTACTCGATCGAGTAGCCGGTTTACGGAGAGTTTTTCTTTGGTTTTGTTAATTATGCGATTAAGATATATAACCTTCTTCGTCATTATACTAAACACTTTTGCAAAACCTAATTTACTGTTAAAGAGAGAAAGCAAGTACGTTCATCATCTTAATCGTATGTTAGCAAATCCCGGAGTTTGGAAGGTCGGTTTTCATCGTTTGTTATACCGTTGAGATCCTTACGTCAAGGGTAAGATCTATGTACCCTTTTTGTTGTCTTTCCTTTAAGTTGGTTAAACCCTAATCTAGGGATTTGGGGGTTTTTGAGTTGTTTGTGATTTGGTAGCATTTGTATGTTGTATGATAGGAGGAGGTTTCGTAGAACACTACAAGAAAAAGGCCTATTTGCAACGGACCAATCCGTTGCGAAATAACCCTAATCCGTTGCTTATAAACAGTTTGCAACGGATATCCGTTGCAAACTGGTGCGTTGCTTATATGGCGTTGCAAATGAAAAAATATGCAACGGATCGGCGTTGATAATTTTTATGCAACGGATGTATATTTTTTGCAACGAATGATCCGTTGCTTAAATGAGGTCCACGTGGCACCTGTTTGGTCAATTATGAGACGGATTTCCGTTACAAAAAAAAATGTTTTCCGTTGCATAGTAGAGGGAAAAGTCAACAAATTGACTTTTTAAATTAATGGATAGCCGTCACAAAACCTGTAATTTCCGTTGCAAACACAAATGCATTGACTTTTTTAATTAATGGATAGCTGTCACAAAATCTGTAATTTCCGTTGCAAACACAAATGGGAGATTCAAGCATTCCGGCATCCATTTTCCTCCATTTCGTTACGATATCAAACAATTAAACAATAAACTTTAAAGAAGCCAACAATATAGAAACTTGGAATTGTTCATTTAGCAAATTTAAAAGAGTACATACATTGAAAACATCCTAAAAAAAAATCCATACGTAATTTGCTAAGCAATTTCATTGTCTAGCTATTATGGAGTAATCTAGCTAATTAGTTGGGATTGATGTCGAGTTGCCACTTCCACCATCATCATTGAAGTCGTCTCGATTTTGGAACTGGTTGCTATCACAATTTGGGTCAAAGTCAGACCCAAACTTTGCTTGTAGAAACGCCTCCATTCTTTGTACTTTGTCTTCGAGCACTTTGTTGCGGAGCTCAGTTTCAACATTCTTGCTCACAAGTCGAGGTAGTATTCCGGGCGAATAATCCTGGTCGATATTGTTGGACTCTCTACTTTTAGTAGCCGAGCGTTCAAAGTAATGCTCGCGTGCGGCTCCAGTACCAAAAACTAACCCCTTCTTATTAAAGCCGCATTTTTCAAGGTAGATTTTATCTTTATTGATATCCGTTTCACCTTGAGATTGAAGGGCACTAATTTCTGCCTCAATAGATACCTGGAACATAACGGATAACTGAATCAGTTAAGACAATCCAACCTCATCATGTCCAGTCCTTATTCTGAAGGCGGGGCTCTATATGCTCTAGGTTTAATGAACACTAATCATGGGGAGGGCATCAAACCATTTCTTCGTGATAGCAGGGAGAAACATCTCAACCAATAAGTAGTGAAAGTCCACCATATTAGCCACAAAAGAAATGAAAGAGCTTAAACTGCATTGGCTTCTATTCATCATAAGAGGTCTTTCTAATATATGTTAAAAAGCAAAAGATAAACCCAAAAGATTCCTAATTACAACATCCAGAACCGACCTTCTCTGAGCCTCCTACAAAAGAGTTGAGTCTTGCTTCAGAGCAGAAATATCAATATCATCCCATAAGTAATTATACGCCCAACAATCCACCATACTTGCTTCAGAAACAAAAGAGCTTACTGCATTCACCTCTGCTCATTATAAGAGGTCTCTCACTCTCCCCAGCCAGAGTCAAAGAAACTACCGAGAATTACTGGACAAAAAAATAGGGAAAAAAAAAGAAAAATAATTCTTATGCTTGAAGGCGGTGATACAAGGTTCATTCTACAGTCTCTAATAATATAAAAGGAACATTAGGAACTGTGCACATGGAGTTTTCAAATCAGCCCCTAGGCTTTACAGAACAATATCAATCAACAGAAAAATAGACATTGTAGCGGCGAACCAGGCATGAAAAAAAAAGAGACACGGAAACACATATACTAAAACTCATATACCATACTAATGTTGAGGTGTGATATTTATTTTTAAGGATTTACTATTTAGTGTCATTTTGTTTGGTTCATCAGTGGAGTTAAATATGTGGGAGGCTATAGTTTACATGATTTAAATTCCTACACTACAGCTAAACCATCATAACATCCAAGCCTACACTACAGCTAAACCATTATAACATCCAAGCCTACACGAATCTGAAGCCTACACTGCAGCTGAAAGTTCAACACCATCAAACCACAAGCCACACACATCCCTCCATTGTATTTCAATACTCGGGTTGGAATCAAAGACAACCAGCAAGACGAAGTTTCAAAATCATTTAAAAAAATCAAAACTTACAACGTAATCTTCAGCTTTCTTTGAAACGTATCTTCCCGTCTTCTTCGTTTTTGTTGCTTTCAATAACTCAATTGCAGGTGGGTAATCTCCTCCATTAGCCTAAACATGGTAACAAATTTAGTTTAACACACAAACACTGAAAGAAATCCCATAATTGAACTTATAATGATAAATTTGTTACTTACTAATTTCTCCATCACTAGTAGAGAATTCATTCGGCCCATGGTATGCGTTCCTAAAGCTTTTCCACCTTCTGCATTTGATTTGCGATTGGCCTCTGCTTGAGCTGATTTTTTTTCCCTTCTTCGGACTGTCTATCAAATAGTAATTCAGCATGGAGTGCATCACCCATCCATTTCGGCTGCTTCTTTACGGCCCGACAAACCATGGTCCTTAGCCGTGTTTTGAAGAGTTTGGTAAAAGTAGCTCTAACTTGGTCTTCCTCATCTTTAGGATAATCCACTTTGCTCTGTTTATTCAAAAATAGAGAACTTACCATCATCGAAAAGTAATGTAAAAAACGCACCAATAAGTTGGATAATTCATCATTAATTAAAGTAAAAAAAAAAACATGAATTGAAGATTCTAAGCAATAATAAGTTAAACCTGAGTTACGTACAAAATTAATTACAAAAATTCCTCAAATTATCATTTACAACTTCCACAGAAATGCAGACCATAGCAATATCACAATCAAAAGTTTTATACTGAACTACTAACTATAACCTTTAGTGTCATCAGTTAAGTAGATGTACCTTAAACCACTTCCAATACTGTTCTCATCGGGCACGTTTAGTTTCACTCCAATTTGGGCCATGTTCATGATAATTACCTTTCACTATCTTGGTCACTAACTTCGATACCTCCGGATGTTCAAACCTGTAGGTTATTACAATCACACTAAATGTTTATATTTAATAAGCAAATCAGTTTTACATGTAATTCAAATGCATATTCCAAAAGGCAGTGCGTTTCATTCTACAATAATACATATTTACATGAAATTTCCCCCATTTCACTCACCACTTATACTCGATGGATATTCTCAACTTTTGAGGGGGTGATTCATGGAGCTCATCATCGTCTTCGCCGGATCTTCGTCGGTTGCTTCGCCTTGAATCTGCCATTATTGATCAACTAAAAACCATACAAATGTTTAAAGAAATCATTAAATATCATTAAAAAAACAGGAAGGCTAGTTGAACACTCATGCAAAGCTTAAAACTAATATAAAGAAGAAAAGAATGAAATTAGTATAAAGTTCATTAGAAATATGACATCAAAACTAATACAAAGCTAAATGAAACTGTAGCAGGAACAAGGGGTAGGAATCTATCACTTTTTGTACCAAAGAAAATCCATGGGTTGATGCAAAACAACAACACCTTTGAATGCCCTATTTTGGGATCAAAGAATGAACTCAAACAGCTTGAATTTCTCCAATGTTGCATCAGATTTTCAGTCCAACTTTGAAAGATCATATCTGGAGTTCTACTCAATGGAAATCCAATTCGTTTGAACCTATGGACTCTTGATCAAGCATACTTTCCAATGGAATTGGAATCAACAATATTCAATGTATGAATTTTTCACAATAAGCCATCAAAGACTGTCACAATTTAATGCAATGCTGTTTTTGAAATTGACCTGTCTGTGTTCAAACTTGAATAACTCAAAACCAGCTGGATATTTTAGGGTAATTCTTTTTGGAGATGAAATCTAACATCATTGGCTTTCATTTGATGTATGTTGGGTATTTTTAGCCTTCCTGAACTAAGAGTTATGGATTTTCAAAGTTACAGCAGCTGTGCAGGAAGGATGCTGTCATTTCAGAAATGACCTGTCAGTGTTTAAAATTCAATAGCTGAAGATTTGCTCAATAATTTTGATTGATTATTCTTGGAGAGGGAAGCTTACATCCTTAGCTTTTTTTAAGCTATCACTAGCAATTTATTTCAACCTAGAGCAAGAGATATGAATTTCTGAAGGAACATCTTAAAACCCGAATTGCATTTCAGAACCAGTTCTGATTCACCAAGGGGAAATGATCCAAGTAATTAAGGAAACTGTCCAGATTATTTATCCAGCTTATCTTCCATAATCCTTAAGGTACTAAGCTATAAGAAATACCAGGGAAGATTATGCAACCAAGTTCAGAAGGTCCTCTAACAATTGCGAAGTTCAAATCGATCGAAATCAAGCAACATTGTCTTTGCCTAGTTGATTCAGTTTCTTGCTTTGAGTAATTAGGTCTTAACCTCTAAAATAAAGACGTTGAGGAGGTCCTGAAGGTCCTTAATAAAGCAAATACAAGACTCAAGGAGAGCCACACACTTTGATAAACTCTGATTTATTGCATACCCCTGGGTTTGACACTGCAGAAACTAAACAAAATGAGATATGCTAGAGGACATATATGAAAAAACAAAAAGTATAGAAACTACAGAATTCTTTAAACGATACTAAACATCATCATCATCATCGTCGTCGTCACTATCATTATTAATGTCAGCATTTTCATCTCTATCACTATCGGGGAAAAGCTCCTCATCTTCTTCTTCCTCTGCCTACTCCTTTTCTTTATCCTTCTCGTCCCCCTATCCTCCTCCTCCTCCTCGTTGTCCTCTTCGCCCTTCACCACCACCACCTCCTCCTCCTCCTCCTCCTCCTCCTCCTCCTCCTCTTCTTCATCCTCTATTATTGATAATGCTGGCAGTTGAGTGACTACATTTTCTTGAAAGATTCGCTCATCCACGGGAGCGTCGATATGTGATCTAGCTTTAGTTTTAAATACAGCTGACCATTGAACTTGGTCTTTTTTTGTGTTTGGATAAGAAATATAGCAAACTTGCTCCACTTGATATGCCAACACGAATGGTTCATATTTCGCATATTTTCTCTTACGATTGACATCTACAAGCTTATATTGTTCATGAATCACCATACCTCTAGCAGAATTATCTAACCAATCACATTTAAACAATATAGCCACATAAGCGCCGTGATCACAAAGTATAAGTCAACTCAATAACTTCATCAAGGGTTCCATAATAGTCGGCTCCTTCAGTGGAACTAACACATACCCCATTGTTTAACGTTGCTTTAGATACATCTTTCCCATCTTTAAAAGCTCTAAAGTTATAACCATTGATGGAATAGCGTTTCCAAGTTCTTACTTCTCTTGACGGGCCCATTGCTAGAGATATTATTAGATCATCGGTCATGGTATCATCATTTACCTAACAAGATTTTAAAATTTTATGTTTATTAAATTATTAAGGCTATTGTAAAATAACCCTTGGTTGGAGGATTCACTTACTTGATTTCGTAACCATTGTGCAAATTCTGATTCGAATTTATTCCCCAAATCAGTGACAGAAAGATGAGGATGTTGTTTACTTAGAAATTCCTTTAACACCCTGATCATCACATAATGAATTTATAATTTTAATCACTATACAAATAGTAAGTTTAGTTTTAACATGAAAATTAAAAGTTTGAAATCAATTATTTTACTTACGTTTCATAAGGATTCATTTTCTCACAATTACTTAAAATGTACATGTGAGCAGATTGGTATTCTTTGTCATCAAGATATCTCAGATGGCACTTCCCCGAGGGTTTTCTCATATGATCTTGAAAAAGTTCAGGTAAATTTGATTCAGGCTCAACTTCGTTACAAACATCGAGTTGTTTGGCTTTTGTGTCTATATGCTTCTCATAGTAGAGTGAACAGAAATTTGAGATTTCTTCAAGTAAATAAGCGTTGCATATGGAGCCTTCGACCCGTGCTTTGTTACCAATTTTTCGTTTCAAATGATTAAGAAACCTACGTGTTAAGTAAATCGTATATAAGATTTCAAATTATTGGTGCATTTATCTAATATAAATAAATAAAAATCAAGGTGTCAATGATTACCTTTCAAAAGGGTACATCCATCTATATTGTACTGGTCCACCAACTTTGGCTTCGTAAGGCAAGTGAACCGGCAAATGTTCCATGGAATTGAAAATATACGGTGGAAATATTTTCTCTAATTTACACATGATCTCAGCAATATTATTTTCTAGACGTGTCATGTCATCAATTTGAAGAGTTGATGCACACACGTCTCGAAAAAATTGGCTAATCTCAGTTATCGCACACCATTCATTCTTCGGAAGCAAATGCTTTAGAGCAACAGGTAGTAGACGCTCCATAAATACATGACAATCATGACTTTTCATGCCATGTAGTCTTAAGTCCTTTAGGTCTACACACCTACTCAAATCAGAAGCATATCCATCCGGAAACTTCAAACTGCATATCCAGTTACAGAGTACCCGCTTCTCTTCCTTTTTAAGAACAATCATATCTCCTTTCCGTCGGGCCTTACAAATTAATTTAAAGTCTTTTTGTGCATTCGGTTTAAAACTTGTTTTATTTTTCTCATCCATAATCGTGTGAATCATTTGTTCAAAGAAATTCTTTTCAATATGCATCACATCTAAATTATGTCGAATTAACAAAGTTTTCCAATATGGAAGATCCCAAAATATACTTCTCTTCCACCACCCTTCCCTTTTCTTTTTCAACTTCAACAACTCTTCATCAGTTGCATCAACAATAGAAGGTAGGTGCTGAACATGTTCCCAAACTTCTTCACCGGTTAGTCTAGTAGAAGCAAAATCAGCCTCCACGGATCTATCCTTTCGGAAATGTTTGTTATCTTTTCGAAAAACATGGTCAGGCAATAAGAATTGTCTATGACAATCAAACCAACTCCACTTTTTACTATGGTTAAGCCAAAAAGACTTACATTCATTAACCAAACAATATGGACATGCATCTTTGACCATTTGTAGTCCACCCAGATAACATGCCATATGCTGGGAAATCGTTGATTGTCCACAAAAGTGCAGCTCTCATATCAAAATTTTGCTTCCTCGACACATCGTACATTAGCAGCCCATTTTTCCACAAATCCTTCAACTCTTGAACTAATGGTTGCAAATATACTGTGGACAATGCCCTTGGGAACTGCGTCCGCGGGATCCACACTAGGCATAATCGACTCGAGGTTCTTTCGAATCGAATTAAGACAAATTAGAGTCGCCACCAAGTTTTATGGGAACTTGGAACCGTTCAAGTCAACTTTACACCTTTCATCGAAAAGCATAAAGCCAATCGACTACGAGTGATTAAAGATAAAGACTTGTACCCTATATCACTCGATTTGAATGACTCTCGTAATCCAATGGTATTTAGACGGATCCGCAAACCATAGATTTTGAGTAAGGGGTGAGGGTACGTGTTAGGAAGCCCATAAGGACACCTAACCTCGCCCGTCAATAACGGCCTCTACTAAGTCAAGTATCGGATTTCAAACAAGGTCGTAGCTACTGCGATATATAATATGCAAACATCGTTTTAAAACCCTAACATGTGAGGTTTCTATGACGATTTAGATGCAACTAAAACTAACTTTGTCAAAGTTGTAATTTAGCATGCGGGTTGATTGATCTAACAACATACAAAACAAAGCAAACAAGGCTTGATGGGAATGGGGGAGCCATTGGGTCCTACCCTATTACAACTCAGGCATTTCATGCCGACACAACGAGAATTTAGAGATACAACTCGATCTAAATACAATTGCTATATAAGACACCATACACGACACATGGCCATTCGGCCTAGGAAAACGTGCACAAAGGGGTGGCCCACGGTTTACATAACTCACGGCCTTGGGTCACTCCTCGTAATGCGTGCTTTCGCTTAATCTTATCGAATTAGACATTGGGTCACACACCAAAGCATGCATTAGCATAAATCGGGACATGTTGCTTTAAACAACATGCGATTTACTACGCTCTTACATGAATTGGAGCACAACTATCTGACCAAATAAGACTAAGGTTTTTATAAATTGATTGACTCGACCCAAAAGAAAACTAATTACAAGTGAATTACAAGAGACGACTCGATAAGCAAAAGGTAATTACAAAATACAAAACAACGATGAATAAACGATATAAAGATGAAGCAAGAATGACAAAAAAGGCACGGCCAAGCACACGGCCAAGCCACGTCCACCCTAGTTCCTAGGTTAGATTCATTAGTTAGATCAAATGATTGCGAAACGAGTTAGGAAACGAGTTAGAAAACAAATTAGAAACGACGTTGATCGATTGAGAAGATGTCACGCGAATGTGTATTCTACACGGCCTAAAGGGTCCAACTAGGTCACAATATTACAAGATTAACGCTTACTCATCGAGTGTAAATAGGAAGGTGCTAATCACGCACTCCTATGCTAGCGAGAAATCGAGTGAAAAGAGAGATGCATTCAATTAGGTTATAGAATTGTTGATCGATTTTAATGCTTGTGTCGAAGCCACCTAACATGTCTACTTAGGTTATTAAATTGATCTAATGTCGTCTAAATGAGTCATATGTTAACAATCAGAGGTCGAACTAACACGCGAAGGGTCCTAGGGTAGGTCGATTTGAACGAAACAAGCAAGGGGTCAAAAGCGAGGAACAAAGTTAGGATTTGTTTTATTAATGCCCTACCTGGAACACGAGGATATGTAAATGAGACGGGGGATACGACCGACCGATGTGGCGGATTTCTTTCCCATCTCAAGTCAACGCAGGTGTTCATGGTGGTACTTTAACTCATACTCGGACTAAACTAGTTGATACCCGTCGTTGTGAGTACCAAAGATAAAATTTATAAACTCCTATTAAGACTAACCTAGGCTAGTGGTAACAGGGTCGATCCACAAGGAGGCAGTTGTAAATTCTAGTTGTTCTATGATCAGTCTAAGGTAACTATTATGGGGGTTGAATTGAGTTGGTCTAAGTCTAAAGCAAACAAAGATAATAAACTAAAAATACGATTTAAACAGATAAAAGAAAGGTACTAGGATATTCGGGTCATTACGACCAGGCGCAAACTAGGTCGGTCTGGAATAAACACAAGTAAGGCGGGAAATAAGAGGTCCTCTCGGTCCACTCCTAACAATTAGCATCTCTCGATCTCGCTAAAGGTCCCTAATGTCACTAATACTAACTTTCGTCTGAAAAAGCGACTAATGGCCTAAACTATACCTATCTTTCGATCTTAGCACAGTTTAGTCGAATTAATTGACGGTCAAGCAACCTACCCCACCTTTCGGTCTAATGGGTCAGTCACAAAAGAGGTATCTAACTGGTCGCATGCATTCGATTCGTTAAATACAAGTTTAAAAGCAATTAAAACGAGGGTAACCTTACAAGGTCAGTCGATCGACCAACTATGTCGATCGATCGATCGACATGCGGTTCGATCGTGTCTAACCTATTGCCGCCTAGCCATAAATCGCCTACATCCTAGCACAAGCTATTTAGCTACTCATGGCGAAGGTAAAAACAACAATAAAACTTATGACTATTACGGAATTCATACTTTAAGATAAATAACAACAACGATGAAGCGATAATTGGCTTGGGAATGCTAACTATCAATTCTATACTAATAATAAAAGCAATAAATAACAAACTGAATACTAGGGCAGAAGAGATACCGAAATTCAAGAGGAAAGATTAAGAACGAAAGAGCAGAAATTCCAATGCAAAAGTCGATATATCAAACCCTAATTACTCGGAAAATAATCTAAAACTATTGTGATCTGAAACTTAATGTATTCTCTGATATCAATTCCGATCTGCTGCTGTTACGTTATATAGGAATTAACGCAACAACCTATTCCAAAACCTAAAACTTCACGGGCTTTCTAAATCTCGTCTGGAATCGAAATCTGGTCGATCGACTGAAGAGGCTGGTCGATCGACTGAATGTCAGCAAACAGTAGCTTCTGGGAACCGAGCCTTGGTCGATCGACTGAATAAGCTGGTCGGTCGACTGGCTAAGCTGCTGCTTGACTTCTTTTAACTCGTGGACTTGTCCTTTAGCCCTTGGATCGCGCACCAAGCTTGTTCCTTAAGCAGTTCCTTTACGTCATTTGCAATGCAGATTACTCGGGAACAGATTTGGCTTGATTTCCCGCTAAATTCTCCACATTTCTGCAATAAAGTATAAAAGCACGAAAGTAGAGGAAAATAGAGAAATATGGGCATATATGGCACAATTGAGCTCTGAAATGCGTGTAAAAAGAGATGTAAAACATCATATAAATGGCACGCATCAAATCTCCCCAAACCAAACCTTGCTTGTCCCCAAGCAAGAACTAGACTCGATCTAATGACCTAATGGAACGAGTTCAAACTCAGAGCGAAATGCAAACTGTAAGGCCTAAACCAATTTAATGCACAACCAACAATCAACTAGTAATGTGAATCATGCAAACGAATTACAAAGTCGTCAAAAGCTTTGAATCGTTGACTATAGAGACTTATCAAATTGGACTCTCGCGGGTCGCTCAAATCACTCAATCAAGCACAGGTGATATATTTGTAAGATAGAAAGAATTAATTTTGTAGTGACTCTCACCTAACTACGACCTATGAAGACATGCCAGCAATAAATTATGAAGACGACCTCTATGACCGTACATACGCATCCCAACCAAACAGATGACCATTGACACATGCCGAGGTATAATTATGGAAATGTGAGGTATGGGTAAGAAGAGGCAAAACATTTTATGGTAAAGTGGAGGTACAGGTGATCAAGCTAGTACCAAAACGGAACCAAAGTAACAACATCCAACTTCTTGCTCAATATCGAACGAAACGGTGCTATAACGAGCACAGAACTCACAATCTCCAAACTATCAAATCAATAAAACTCCCCATAGGATATAAATAAATCATGGGAGCAAAAATCGCCAAAAGATACAGGATAAAGTATGCGAATTGATTTTTCTCTTTCTTTTTCTTATTTCACGCACGTCAGTCGATCGACCTGAATGAGCAGCGATCGATCATTGCGTTAAAAGATCTGAGAAACTCTTCTTTTTTTTTTTTCTCTTATTTTCATTTTCATTTTTTTTTTTTTTTTTTTTTTCTTTCTTTCTTTTCTTCTTCCCATCTTTTCATCTTCCCAACAATATCTCAAACATGAGCAAATGCTACCAAAAACGCGTAACAATCCCAAAAACTAAGCTACTAGCTTGACAAAGGCAGGCTATGTGTAGTATGTAGTAAATAGGACAAAAAGGGGTATTTTTGGCAGATGTGGAGCTTATGGGTAAAATGAGAAAAGGGGACCTCTACCACATGTGTCAACTAACCACAAACCGAATGCATACAGGTATTAAGTAGATCAAATTCATAATCATGCAAATTAAGGAAACATGTCTCATAAGGAGTACTACTCACATTCCTAGATGAACTGGTCATGAATGTCACCAGTTATAAGCTCTAAAAACTCAGAATATATGATGTAGCTTGCCAATTATTAAAGTCAAGTCTCAGGCTCAGCAAATAATTTAACGAAAACTCGTAGATATGCACTAACGATTCTACTAATAACATGTAAGTCAAGCAAGGCTCAGGCAAAACAGATGCAAATGCTAAATCATCATAGAAATACTACCGTTCCGACTCGACCTATATGCTAAAATAAACGTGCGTTTTATGGAAATTTTTGAAATTTTTCAATTTTTTTTTTGATTTTTGTATATATGTGAAATGAACAATGCAAAACAGAATGTAAACGTGAATGCAAGCAAATGATATGCGACGCAAAACCCTTCCCCAAACCAAATCGCACAATGTCCCCATTGTGCAAAATCATGTAATGAAGAAAAATGGAAAACGGGAGTTTGCGAGAAAAAGGGAAATAAAAACAAAGACGTAAAGTAAAGACTTGGGAACTCACAAGACTTTAAGCGCAGCAAAGGAAACCTCCCCAAACCAGCGTGAGCTAGGAGGTTTCAGTAGCCAGCAGTGCTACCAATAAGAATGCCTGAAAGACAGAAAGTACCACGCATAAGACTGAGAGAAACAATTTTGGAACGTAAATATTGTGCAAAAATGAAGCAATAGAAGAAATAGACAATATGACGGAAATGAAGTGGAGTAGAAAACTCCCGTAGGTCCGCATATCGACCAAACACACACGCAGGGAAAGGTCGTGAATGAACATAGCAAAGAAGAAGATCGATCGACCTACGGGGCGGTCGATCGACGGATGATCTTGAACAAGAGTAGCTCTGTAACCCGCAACTCGATCGATCGACCAAGGGTGCCGGATCGATCGATCGAGAAGAACACTCGCAGATGTCTTATTTCTTCGTAATTGCTCAATGATTGAGCTAATGAGCTCTAAATACCTGCAAAAACACAATAGTACGCGCCCAAAATTGCGCAAAACCCAGAACGAAGTCTGAAGCAAATAAAAATCCTAAGCAAACAAAATAAAAGCGAAGTTTTCGCGCACACAAAAACAAATAAATAAAAAAAAAAATAGTTCGAAAGCATAAAAAAAGAAGTTTATAACGAAAATTGATCAACTAATAGTTGATCAAAAAGGACCAAGGGATGGCCCACTTCGTCGGCACGGCTACTAGAGGTAGCCTCAATGGTGCTCATATTATCAGTTGCACCCTTCTCAGCTTCAACAGTTGGAGAGTTCAGCTGATCAGCTTCGTCGTCTCCCCAATCAAGGACTCCCTCGGAATCATCGGACTCCAAATCTGCCCATCTCACCTTGGTTGGCTCATCTTCCACTTCCTCGTCAGTCCCATAACTTAGGCATCCAAGACCTCCTCTCGAGACGATAGGCTCTGTTGCAGCTGGAGCATCCAATGATTCTTCCTTCCCCAAACCAGCTCCTGCATTATCTAAAACAACAAATTCTTCCTCCTTCTTGCTCCCAATCTGGGGCGGAGGGGTTAATATAGCAGTAGTAATAGGGACAGTCAGTTCAGGAAGCACAAAGTATGATTTCTTTTCAGAAACCGTGTTACAGGTGACAGGCCACATGGGGTCCTTTTTCTTTGCCGGCTGGGCAAAAACAATGGAGTGCTTTCCCACTTTGAAAGTCAGGGTACCTTTACCGACGTCGATGACTGCACCAGCAGTGTGCAGAAATGGTCTACCCAAAATGATGGGTATATGGTCATCCTCAGGCATGTCAAGGACAACAAAGTCAACAGGGAAGAAAAACTTCCCTATTTGGACGGGTACGTCCTCTAGGACTCCTATGGGCTCGACCGCAGATCGGTCAGCCATCTGAACTGTCATCTCAGTAATCGCAAACCTGGTCAGTTTAAGCTTCCTAGCTAGGCTTAAGGGCATGACACTTATGCTAGCTCCTAAATCACATAAAGCCTTTTCGATAGAAAAGGTACCTATGCTACAAGGGACGGAAAAACTGCCCGGGTCTTCTAACTTATGGGGCGCAGTGTGAGACAAGTAAGAGCAAGACTCTTTAGTTAACGCAACAGTATGAACATGTTCAAGTGATTTTTTCTTTGACAACAACTGTTTCATAAACTTAGTATATCTTTGGCACTTGGTTAACTAACTCAAGAAAGGGTACCTGAACATTTAAGCTTTGAATGACCTTCTCAAATTTACTGAAGGATACCTGTTCCTTGGTTGGCACGAGTCTCTCCGGGTATGGAGCTGTAAGGAGCACCTTAGCCCTCTCCTCTAATGCGCGCGCGCCGGCGTCCTTGGACTTTGGCTGAAAGTCCGTCACCTTCTCTTTGTTGAAGCTGGACCCCTCCTCAGACCGTCTCAAATGAGACCCATTGACCGTCATTGGGTCGAACTTCGGAGCCGGGACTGACCCATCAGCATTCGGGTTTGCCCCTAAAATCTTCGGGACGGTGGTACCCCGAAACAAGTGGTCTCGTAGGTTATTTGGCATTAAAGGACGAGACTCTTCAAACAAGATCAGTGATTGATTGTGGTCGATCGACCACCCCCCTCAGTCGATCGACTGGAATGCACAGTTCCAGAAGCTCCTGGAACCCGTGTTTCAGTCGATCGACTAGGGACTTCAGTCGATCGACTGAAATTCCTGGCAGACGCCTTTTTCTTTGAATTGTTCATTGAAGCTTTCTCTTGGCTTGTTTCTGGCTCATCTTTCTCGACCGCATCCTCAACCATGGCAGGACCGTCAAGGGTAGACCCGCTCCTTAAGGTGATTGCATTTAGGGTCTCCTTTTGTTCGGGTTGAGTGGGTAGGTGTCCGGGAGCTCGAGTGTTACTTTTACTAGCTAGTTGAGCAATTTGGCTCTCAAGTAACTTCATTCATGGCCTCTCTTGCTTGGGACTCCTTTAGCAACAGATTCTTAAGCTCGAAAACTCAGAATTTTGCGTTTGTTGTGCTGCGGCACATAAGGAGGCTTCTGGTATTGTTGTTGCTTTTGATGAGGCGGAACATACGGCTGCTGCTGTGGTGGATGTTGGGTTGGATTTTGGACATTTTGGCTTCTCCAACTCAAGTTCGGATGTGGTGGCTCGTAGTAGGAGTTGTTCTGCCTATAGTGTTGAAAGGCAGCACAGGATTCAAAGGGACTAGGACAATTCTTTGAGACATGGCCCTCAACTCCACATCTTTCACAGACAGAAGGGACCGTCGACACAAAGATTGACCTGGTATATCCCACCTTTAGATGCTCCTCCTAGCTCATACTTGTCAAATCTTGCAAGAAGAGCCTCAAGTGCGAACAGAGGAAGATTCAGCAGCTCTCTCCTCCGGTTCCCTCTCGAATTCCCATACTCGGCCTTGTGGGTAGCGAGATCATCAATGATTTTCCACCCTTTGGTTGCTCCCAAATTTTCAGCGAATCTCCCATTGGCGCAAAGATCCAAAATGGCCCTCTGATCGTCGTACAACCCATTGTAGAAATGATTGCACAAACTCCACTTCGCAATCCCATGGTGCGGTATGGTCCGCACCAACTTCTTGAATCGGACCCATGCCTCGTGGAAATTCTCATCTGGCCCTTGTTTAAAGCCCGTAATTTGAGCTCTAATGGCGATCGTCCTTGAAGCAGAGAAGTACTTCTTGTAGAACGCCAATGCCAGTGTATTCCAATCAGTGATCTCCAGAACGGTCTTGTCCAAATCCCTATACCACTCCCTTGCGGCATCACGAAGGGAAAAAATGAACATGGTCTCCTTGATTTGATCCTGGGTCACGCCAGCTGGAGGGGGAATGGCGCTGCAGTAGTCAATGAAAGTCTCCATGTGTTTAGCTGCATCTTCATTTGCAGCTCCCCCAAACTGGTTTCTCTCGACCATAGTAATGTAGGCAGGCTTTGGTTCGAATTTTCGGCTTCTCCGTAATTCGAACCCTTTGTACAAGTCGGCGGCTGTTGGCTCCGAAAAACTAGCTATGCTTGCTTCCTCGGCCATGACTGAGATTTCTGGAGAGGTAACTGTTTCAGCCGAAGAGGTGGGTGAAGACTGTTGGTCTTCTTCAAACAGATCGTGCTCGAGATAGCTTGACAGAGTACTCAGCTCTTCCTCTGTCGACAATATCCTTCGTGCTCGTCTCAACCCGCGCAAAGATTTCTCTATCTCAGAGTCAAATGGTAATAATTCTCCACCCTGTGACCTGCGCATAAGAAGAAACTACACAAGGAATATAAGAAAAGTTTAAGGAACAGAAGTCCCTTAAACTAAGAAAGACAAAAAATAAAACCAACTAAAATTAGGACTATTGCCTCCCCGGCAACGGCGCCAAAATTTGATACCCGTCGTTGTGAGTACCAAAGATAAAATTTATAAACTCCTATTAAGACTAACCTAGGCTAGTGGTAACAAGGTCGATCCACAAGGAGGCAGTTGTAAATTCTAGTTGTTCTATGATCAGTCTAAGGTAACTATTATGGGGGTTGAATTGAGTTGGTCTAAGTCTAAAGCAAACAAAGATAATAAACTAAAAATACGATTTAAACAGATAAAAGAAAGGTACTAGGATATTCGGGTCATTACAGCTTCGGCGGCAGCAAACTAGGTCGGTCTGGAATAAACACAAGTAAGGCGGGAAATAAGAGGTCCTCTCGGTCCACTCCTAACAATTAGCATCTCTCGATCTCGCTAAAGGTCCCTAATGTCACTAATACTAACTTTCGTCCTGAAAAGCGACTAATGGCCTAAACTATACCTATCTTTCGATCTTAGCACAGTTTAGTCGAATTAATTGACGGTCAAGCAACCTACCCCACCTTTCGGTCTAATGGGTCAGTCACAAAAGAGGTATCTAACTGGTCGCATGCATTCGATTCGTTAAATACAAGTTTAAAAGCAATTAAAACGAGGGTAACCTTACAAGGTCAGTCGATCGACCAACTATGTCAGTCGATCGACTGACATGCGGGTTCAGTCCGTGTCTAACCTATTGCCGCCTAGCCATAAATCGCCTACATCCTAGCACAAGCTATTTAGCTACTCATGGCGAAGGTAAAAACAACAATAAAACTTATGACTATTACGGAATTCATACTTTAAGATAAATAACAACAACGATGAAGCGATAATTGGCTTGGGAATGCTAACTATCAATTCTATACTAATAATAAAAGCAATAAATAACAAACTGAATACTAGGGCAGAAGAGATACCGAAATTCAAGAGGAAAGATTAAGAACGAAAGAGCAGAAATTCCAATGCAAAAGTCGATATATCAAACCCTAATTACTCGGAAAATAATCTAAAACTATTGTGATCTGAAACTTAATGTATTCTCTGATATCAATTCCGATCTGCTGCTGTTACGTTATATAGGAATTAACGCAACAACCTATTCCAAAACCTAAAACTTCACGGGCTTTCTAAATCTCGTCTGGAATCGAAATCTGGTCGATCGACTGAAGAGGCTGGTCGATCGACTGAATGTCAGCAAACAGTAGCTTCTGGGAACCGAGCCTTGGTCGATCGACTGAATAAGCTGGTCGGTCGACTGGCTAAGCTGCTGCTTGACTTCTTTTAACTCGTGGACTTGTCCTTTAGCCCTTGGATCGCGCACCAAGCTTGTTCCTTAAGCAGTTCCTTTACGTCATTTGCAATGCAGATTACTCGGGAATGATTTGGCTTGATTTCGCTAAATTCTCCACATTTTCGCAATAAAGTATAAAAGCACGAAAGTAGAGGAAAATAGAGAAATATGGGCATATATGGCACAATTGAGCTCTGAAATGCGTGTAAAAAGAGATGTAAAACATCATATAAATGGCACGCATCACTAGTTTCATAGTTAACGATGTCAAACGATAAACAAAACGATAAACAACGTAAAACTAACAATAACAAACAAACATAAAAAAGAACGAAATAAAAAGGAGAAGAGGAGGATTTGATGCACCCTCAACCTACATGTATCTTTGACACCGTCTTGGGTCGTAATCGATAGTAGATTTTATCTCGAGAGGCCGTCGTCGACGAAGGAACAAAGCAACAACACGTTTTATTGCAAATCCGGACAGCAACTTTCAAACTGCAATTTCTCACTCGTTTCACGGTGAAAATTAGATTTAAAAGATGTTTTGAAAACTAGAAAGAGAGTAGAACAAAGATATTAAAACAAACCACGCTCGTTCTGAGTTATTGGGCACGAAAAACGAGCACAAACAGAACTGGACAGACAGGAAAAGCCGCGAAAACAGAGTGTATGACACTCTGTTTTTCGAGGGGATTCGTGTACTCTCAAGGTCAATTTAGCTCGTTAATCTTTGTCTAAGATGTAGATGGATGTTATGTGGTTAATTAGGAACAAGAAACTCGAATTTTAATGGAGATTTGAAAGGGAAACGAATTGTATTTCGAGAGAGACACAAACTGTTTCAGTTTGGATGTCTCGGTTTTGTCGAGGGTTTTGAGAGGCAATTAGGGTTTGTTTCTGGAGTTTTATGCTTGTGAGTGACGGTATTATGTATGGAGAACTTAGAGAAATGAAATTATGGCAGAGGGGAGGTATTTATAGGGAGTTAAAGTAGGGTTTAAGAGAGCAACAAGCAGTCGGGCTCGGTTTGCATAGCTGCTGTCCATCAGCTATTTCGTGGGGTTTTTAGGGTTTGTATGGGGGGTTTGCTTGGTGGTTTAGCTAAGGTAATATGGTTAGGATACCAGGGTATGGTTTAGGGTTAATGGGCACGGGTTTTGGTGGTGTTTGGAGCGGGTTTTGGACTCGGGTTTGAGCACGCAAAACAGGGGGGGCTGCTTGTGTTATTTGCGGGCTGTTTATGGAGTATTTGGGACGGGAATTGGATGGGTATCGTGGTGGGTTTAGTGATGGGTTGTTGTGGGTAATGAGGAGCAGGAATTGGGTTGGTTGTGGCGGGTTTGGGTCAAGCTTTGAAGCACACAAAACGGGTTGAAGGAGGGGAAGAGCTAACGCGGGTTGGGGTGTTTGTATGGGCTGTTTTGGTCGTGATTTGGGACGTGGGCATGAGGGTTCGAACTGGGGTTGGATGGGTAGAAGCCTAGGTTGGTTAGTGTACTCGAGATTCGTGCCAACTCATAAAGAAAACGGGCTCAAAAACCGAGCTATAATCGAGCTCCAAAACGTGTGATTAAAACGAGTTTTCAACTTTCAAATTCGATTTTTCAAATCAAATAACACATTAAAATGAATGATTTTTCAAATCAAAAATATATTTTATTTTCAATAAAATAAATTTAAGAAAATAAATTCAAATTAAAACAATAAAATGAATTCACTTTTTTTAAAAAAACATTTAATTTAAATATCATTTAAATTAATAAAATACTTCGTCGACAACGCTCATTCTACATCGTAAAACGAGCCCAAATAATGACAATGACAACTAAAGAATATATGTGTCCTATCATCATCGGGTGTTTGTCGGGTTCTCTATAAATTCCAATATCGACGGATACGGGTATCTACATATACGTCTAAGTTTTTCTTGGGATTCTTGAGACCGGATATAATCAAAGACAAAAAGATGAATTGTCTCTTCATACACAACCAAGGAGGCAAGTTATATGGGATCAACATCACCGGCCAACATGAGTATTGCTTTCCAAATCTATTAAACGGTGAGAACCCCGTCAGGTGCACAAATTGCCCCATCGCACATTTCGAGGGTCATTCGCAAAATCAGGGTGTTGTTTATCAAAGTGCTTCCAAGCCTCTCCATCACTTGGATGAGACATTATCCCATTGGCACGAGGGTTCTCGTAGTGCCATCTCATTTGTGCCGCAATATCTTTATTTGCATAAAGTCTTTGGAGCCTAGGTCCTATCGGGAAATAAAATAATGGGTTTTCGGGTACTCGTTTTCCATTTAAATTAGATTTAGATTTGTATCTATCGACCCCACACTTCTTGCATTGCTCAAGTTGATGATCATCATTCCAAAAAAGCATACAACCAGTGGGACATGCATGAATCTTCTGATGGGGTAGCTGGAGAGCTTTAAGCACTTTTTTTGGTCTCATAGAAATTCCGAGTCATACAATTATTGTTAGGAATCATATCCCGCATATATGACGCGAAACCATCTACACACTTATGCGGCATATTAAACTCACATTTCAAAGTTAATAACCGCGCCGCAGATTGCAACAAAGACATCTTCTTGCCTTCATACACGGGTTGTTCGCTTTTTTAACATCTCAAAAAAGCAGTCACATTAGGGTTAGGAGATTCGTCGACTTCTTCAGCATTAAGGGCCTCCTCCATTATTTGTTCAATGTTATCACGTAACTCATTATTAACCATCTCTTGATAGGGGTTGTTAGGCTCAGTGATTGGTTCTTCTAGTGGATACTCTTCTCCATGACACACCCAATAATAGTAATTATCGCAAAATCCCTTTAACGAAAGATGTTTCTTCACCTCCAATTCACTTAATAGTACGAAATTGGTGCATTTTTTACAAGGACAGCGAATTTTGTTGTTGGTTATATATTCATTTTGTTGCTTAGCGTAATTAATAAATTCGATTACGCCATTTACATATTCAGCCCTAATTTTTTTATTAGCATCCACTCTCTCGTACATCCACTCACGCTCTACTCTCTTCATTTGAAATCTACAAATGGTTACACAAAATAAATTTATAAATGTATATATATACAGTGAATATATTGAAAATAACAAGAGAAAAAAAAACAATTATTACATACGAACCGTTGAAAATATCAAAAAGAATTGGAATTAAATTATTTAATCTTATTATTAATACTTTTTAAAAAAAATAAAAAAGGTTATTTGATGAGAATAATTCAAACTATGACTGTCCTGCTCAAAATAATCCAAACTATACACCCATAAAAATCCAAATTATTCTATCATATGACTTATAATGGTCTGTTGCTCTTAGTGACCGGTTGTCCCTGGTAAGTTTTACTTGTTCTTCCCTTTTCTTATACATAATCAAATATTATTCATTATTCATCGTGTGAGATATCATGGGAAAAGAAAGCACTACAAAGAGGATCCACCACAAGTACAACGGAGATGAAGCAGGATAGTAAAAAACTAAGAAATATTGCAAAATCAATGGGGAAAAAGAAGAAAAGGTTAAATTGTGAAACAAAACGATGGTGTTGTAATGTCTGAAGAAGGGCTTTACAAATCTGAGTTTTCAGAGTCTTTTAATTTAAAATCAATCATGTTATTAGTTTTCCTCCCATTTTCTGAGTTACAATTAAAGGTATGTTTGTTTATATTTAAGCAAAATTAAAGATATGCTACCCAGATAGGGTTTTATGATTTTGATTAGAGTCTTACACGGGTAGTAGTGAGACGGTCTTACACGGGTGAGACGGTCTCATTATGTAAAACGACAACCCATTTATTAGCATTAATTGAACAATTTTCTTACAAAAATGGACCGTCTCACGGTGTAAGACCGTCTTACGGCATAATTTGTGTTTGGTGGAGCTTGGCATCGTTATTAGAATCAAAATTCTGTTTTTTAATGCTATGTTTCTTTATCAATTATCTAATTTAATTATGATGCTTGAGGATACATGTGCGTTGGTATTAGCTATATTAGATTTTGGCTTTGATAGCAATTTGGCAAGGGAAGGGATAAATAATACTCAATTGTAGAAGATGGAGATCGTTAGCAAATTTCCCATATAGCTACTTCAGACTAAATGGATAACTAAGCCACTAAGCCTTGTTATTAACTAGTAAAGCTTTAAAAACTTCCACTATATGAAGCGAAGTTAATCAAACTTTGATGAAGTTCATGGATAACTAAGAAAACTACTCCTTCCACAACGTTGCCACTTTCATAAACTATAGCGGAGCGTAGGAGGCTGGAAGTGACTATCAAAATACTGAAATACTTGGTCAAAAGTTTCAGTGTTTTAAGGTTATCGTATTGCAAAGTTTCAGTGTTTTAAAATCATGACCCCATACAATCTGGAAACCAGAAATAAAAGCTAGTGTTCATACTTTCTACTAGAAATTTACACTCAATGGTGGATTATATAAAACAAATGAGCAGAAGTCGTAGTGTAGTACATAGCCAGCAGTAGGAAATTAGAGAACAACCTCCCAACAATTATGTGTCACCAATATCCAGAATGCCAAGGGAAAACTATTTAAAATTATTCACTTTTGGGAATCACCAATATGTCAATTTTGGTAGTAAAGGACTAAAGAATGGCCAGTGCAATCTATGTTTGACAAAATGATCAGAAACAAAATCAAAAACAAACCCACTTTGACAAAATCATCACCAACCCAGCTTTCCTTTCATTTTGCTATAACTCTTACCAAAAATTTCAATTAAACCACAAACAATGGCTAATTAAATCAAACCCTAACCAAATTCCAGTAAACAAGCATCAATATTCATCAATCAAACATCCTAAAACATCCTAAATCAATGATGATAAAGCAATAAAATCAAACCCTAATTAACAATAAATAAAAAAAAACCGAATAAAAGAAGACGAGGGGATGAGACTTACCGTCGAGGGTGAGAAAGACGGCTGCAAGGATGGTGGTCAGCGGTAAGGTTCAAGTCCACAGGAGTGATGGCTGAAGAACAGAAAAAAGGATGGAAAATTAAAAGAAGAAAAGGAGAAATGAGGAGAAGACGGGAATGAGAAGAGAAGAGAAAGAGGATACCGGCGGTGATGAGGCGGTGAAGAGGCGGTGGTGATGAGGCAGCTTATTTGGGAGTAAATTATGAATCCAATACTGTGTCATATACTTGTCTTTTTTTTTTGAGGAGAATGTCGTATACTTGTCTTTGATTACAAGGCTGTGGGTGTCTCAGAAATTTTATTTTTCTCTGTTAAATCCATATGCGACGAATAGGCGTTGCATAAATTCCCGCGCCATGAATTATTAGGCCCCCGGCATGAATTATTAGGCGGGGAAATTGATGCGACGCATATCCGTTGCAAATTTTACCAATTACGTTGCATAATTTAATATCCGTCGCAAATATAATAATATCCGTTGCAAGTAATGTTTAGCAACTACTTTTATCATCCGTTGCAATTATTCCGTTGCAAATAAGCCTTTTTCTTGTAGTGAGAAGAAGCTTTTTGATTCAGCTGTAGAGACCGTCTGATAGTTGTGCTTTCCAGGTAGGATTTCCTACTCAGTATTAGTCCCATAATGGGATTATTGTTGATGTGTTGTGGTTGATTGAATAATATAGTAATTGTATTGTGACGGTTGTTGATTGTGATTGTTTGTCTCTGGTTCTCGAGGCGTGTCCTCGGCTGAGTGGGGTCACTTGCGGGAGTGGCTTCACGCCCTAGTTTCGCCCTTCGTGGAACCCGCCACGGAAGGGGATGTGCACATTAATGGACAGGATTATCGCTCGTTATGAGGAGCGGGGATTTGGTGGGTACGGCTGCGGTCCCCCACTGGCAGGACTGGTCCAGTGGACAGTCGGTGATTGAGATTGTTGGAATTGGTGTGGTTGTGTGTGTGACGGTTAAGCTGTCTGTTTATCTTATTGATGATATATATTGAGTTGTGTGATTAGTATCGACCCGGTTGTTGTTTTGTAAACTGCGGTGATCCATTCGGGGATGGTGAGCGAGAATTGAGCGAGTTTGAGTTGAGTAATCGGGATAGTGGGAGGTGCCACCGTCGACGATAGAAGTCTTCCTTTGTAGTCTTTTAGTTTTATGACATTTCAAGTATTTCAAAGAGACAGTTGGTTTTAAGAACTTGTACCCGTATTGTGGGATTTGGTTTCAGTTGTACTTTTCACTAAAAGTTATATCATTTAAGTTGTTTCGTTATTGTCTTATGAATATCATGCCTCGGGTAACCGAGATGGTAATATCTTCATACCTGAGTGGTCCTGGTAAGGCACTTGGAGTATGGAGGTGTTACACTGGATATATGAATTGTGAGGGATTTTTGACACCATTCAGAGGCCAACGATATCATTTGAGTATTTGGAAGAATGGTGCTGAACCAACATGTGCAGAGGAGTACTTTAATATGAAACATTCTCAAGCAAGAAATGTCATAGAAAGAGCTTTTGGATTGTTGAAAATGAGATGGGGTATTCTAAGAAATGCTACTTGGTACTCTAGAAAGACATTTAGCAAAATCATTTTTGGGTGTGCATTAGTGCATAATTTTATTCGAACGTATATGAGCATAGATCCATTCGAATCTCTTATTCAAGATGGGGAAGAAGAAGATGATGACAATTGCATTGATATTATGGAGACTAGTGCTGCTTGGACTCAGTTTAGAAAGAACTTAGCAGATCAAATGTACAACCACTGGCTACAAACTAGAGGCTGAAACATTATGTTGTTTTATTTTGATAAGTAGGAAAAACCAATAAGTTGTTGTGTTTGATTGTTGCATAACTTAATATACATTGTTTTATGGATTATTTTTTCAAGCACGCATAAATTTAAGTGTTATATGTTTGGTATATTTTGTTTCATATGCGTGTAGTGATGGCTCAGTCCAATGAAAAAAGTAAGGATGCTGTAAGTTCGGTAAGAGTTTGCTCAAGATGGTCGCTTGAAGAAGATCGTGCACTTGTTAGTGCAATGCGAGATCTTCTTGATCTTGGAGGTTGGAAAGCAGACAATGGTCAGTTTAAAAATGGAGCTTATGCTAAAATTGAATCTCTTATGGAGCAAAAATTGCCCGGGTGTGGAAAGAAAGCTAAGCCTCACATTGAATCAAGAGTCAAGACTCTCCAAAAACATTATGATGCAATTACTGACATGTTGATCCCACAAGCTAGTGGATTCGGTTGGAATGACGAAGGAAAGTTTGTGACCTGTGAACAATCTGTTTGGGATAATTGGCAGAAAGTAAGTTCAATTTGTTCACTTCATATTCTTTTATATCAATGTAAAAGCAATTTTTTTGTTGATCATTATTTTATTTTATATATGGCAGAGCCATAAAAATGCTGCAGGTCTGAGAAATAGGCCATTTCCCCTGATTGAAGAGATAGGAAGAATTTGGGGAAAAGATAGAGCTACAGGATTGGAGGGTGATAGTATACAAGATGTATTAGAGGAGATGGAGGATCAAGAGAGAGACGACCAAGAGGAAGAGCAAGTGCCTTTATCTAACACTCAAGAGGTACCAAACCATACAGAGGTTGAGCATTCACCTTTAAGTGAGCCTTCAAATAGAAAGACCAAAAGGGCTAGAACTGAAACTATTGAAGCTTTGAGACAATTCTCTTTTACACTTGATAAAATGAGTAATGTAATGGAAGCTGCTGGTGAACATATGGGAAGACTTGCTAACTGCTTTAAACACGAGTCTGAGTCAGCCGATCGAAGAATGCAAGTAACTTCAGAGATAATGAAGATTGAAGGGTTAACTCCGCTCGGGTTATATCAAAGCATCAAAACAAATCGCTACAAACCCCCTTGAAGTTGATTTTTTTTTCAGCCTTCCAGATGATTTCAAATTTGCTTATATGCAAGGCTTATTGATTCCTGATCATGCGAATAAGTGATAGCTCACTTCTCCTCGAGACATTGGATTACAAACTTGCGGATTATTATGTTTTTGAGTTGGTTTAATAGAACTCTTTTAAAAGTTATGTTGTTCTTTTGAAGATCGTGTTATAATTAAGTCCTAATTTGAAACATAGTTTTTTATAATTTAAGCTACTTTATTTTATTTTTATTAGATTTTCTGATAATAAATGAGAATATCCGGACATAGTCATTTTTTTCATGTTGTTAAATCTTGTAAGCTAAGATCAAATTTTGTATGTCATATATATGAATTAAGGGTGAAGTAATAAATTTTAGCAAAAAGGTAAAATAGTATTTACAACAAAAATTCATAGGAATTGAGTTATCCAACCAAACAACATACAAGAATTTATTTCATGAGAAGTGTCAATTCCTTGATGGCAACCAAACAAGTTTTGGATATTTCCCATGAATTACATGTAGGAACTCAATTCATGTGAATTTCTACTTCCCCCATGAAATTAATTCCCCCATGAACCAAATAACCCCTAATAAAACCCACGTACCAAATCTAGCGTAGAAAACCAAAGGCAAACATAAGGAAATATCAAGTGGGTCCCACACCACTAAGATTCCAAAGAAAACTAATCATGCTATAAGCCTATAAGACGTTAGCGTCTTTTCTGAAGTCAGCGAGAGTTCAAAGCTGAACAGATAAATATGCGACCCGCGTGCTTCTCTGACAGATTTTTTTTGCCTTTGATGTTTCTATTTTCTTCTAACGTTAATTTAGTCTGTCTTCGACACAAATTCAAGGCACAAATTCCTAACAAATTAGATGAATATCATGTAAGAATGGCCAAAACTAACATTCATTCAACTAATATAACATTCAAATGAAGAAAATTACTATAAAAGAAATGAAAAGAGTAAAGAATCCTTACAATACTCAAAGAGTTATCCCTAGATCAAATTACACCAAGTTGAGAAGATTAGCTCCTCATAATTGTCTTACAACCAAAATATTGAAGAAAGATTAACATAAACATAGAAAGATTAAGTTTTTGGTAGCTAAAAGATTAACCTGAAACAATACTCAATTGGTGAAAGGTATGATATCCCACCAACTTCAAAACCACTAGCTATATATATGGCTGCACGGCCTTCTAGGTTAAAACGTCATTTGGGCTTCAAAGAAAAGTTTAAGACGGAAAAATGGGCTCGGGAGCAGAGGAAACCGCAGGTTGCATCGTGAGACGCAGGCTGCGTTTTTGACTGACCTCTACTCTTTGTCTTCGTCTTGTCTTGAACTTTCTCGGCTTCTTCATTATCTCCCTAGCTCACCAAGTGATGTCAGCCTTATTCCTAGCTTACTTGGTCACCAACCTCAACTTGATTGTTCATTTGCTCCGGGATGATGATTAAGATGCACGGACTGAAAACCCAAACTTCTTTATCACCATAAACCTTTATGTAAACCTTGCAAATAGTTACAATATACAACCAACTTGGAAAAGCATGCCTTATTCAAATTAACCAACAAACAACCCTTATTAAGAACTAAGACGGTGCTAAAAACAACCTAATAACTCGACACAAAGTGACACATCAGTAACATTTTCGCATTATCTCAATCGAAAAAGCTAGGTAAATAGAAGCGGGACCAAATTGGTCTACCATAAACGAGCATTGGGGCCTAGTTTAAAAGAGGGATCTTAGATTGCATTCTCTCTAATAACTGATTAAATTTACAGTAGGCCGCCAACCATATATGACATCCAAGTATCAGAATCGACAGCAAGACACATACATTCCAGAGTAAACAAGCTGTTAATAAAATTCTACATGCTTTCATGTGGACAAGACTTGGCAAGATTCTTTGTGGTATGCAGTTATGTCTACCCTTCACAGCTTCTCATGGAAATTTCCCCAGACATTTTATTATGCTCTTTCCTTAATACTTTTCAGGCTATGGCCCTTCTTTGGCATTGGGTTGGATTTGGATTTTCATTAGTCGGTTTTTATTGTTTGTGAAAACGGGTTGAATAAGACCGGTAAAACCCACTATAGTTATGTAATCCATTGGGCCTAGGTCTGTCTCAGTCAGTATTATTAAGTACATAGTGTGATGATACTGATAAGTGTAAGACCTGTTTATGGGGCCCCCCAAATACGGCTCTATTATGGCTAGGTCTCTCTTCCTGTCTAGAATACCTCTGACCTATATAAATAAGTTATTGGGATGACATGCCCATTGATTGTCATCATAAAGAAACCTAGAAGAGGGAAGAAAAGATCCTAGCATACTAACTACTATTCATCTATTATTCATCTATGGCTTCCGCTAACGGTATGTACCCTATACAACGATCCTCTATTATATTTATTACATGTGGTATCAGAGCTAGATTGTATTAGGGTTTATGACCGTAGTCATCCGCTGTATTTTCGTTTCGCTAGATCAACGAAAATTAATATTGTTGTTAATCTAATATAGTCTGATGGTTTTGACAATTGACACACATCCATGATGAATTTTGCGAACTAATATTTAAATGCGTGTAAATGAATTAAAGCTTGTCCTATGTCGGTTTAATTGTCTGACTTGATTAGTCATGCACTCATGCGCATTTCCTTCCTTATTTTGTACTCTAGTGAAATCTTGATCCAAGTTTTTGTTGGAGTAGGTGTCCTCCACAATAGTGCGTACACATAATAAATCTCATGGACGGAATATACTCGGGATATTCTTTGGCAATACTAGTCAGCTGATCAACGTATATCGGTAACGGTTGACCAACTAGGGTTTGACGTTGCTGTCGTTTGACGGCGGTGTTCAGCTGATCCCATTCGGTCACACCTAAAGGAACGAGCCCCAATATAAAAGCTAATTTGTATGTGTATCATAAGATTAATTAGTCCCTTAATAAATTGACTAAGAGTTAGTCAATTGATTTAATTTAGAGAGAACGAGTTAAGAACTCGTGCCAACGGAAGTTATTATTTAATTATGCGATAATTGAATAATAAATTTATTGAGATAAGTTTTAGTAATTAATTGTTAATTTACTAAAATTGTACTACTTGACTAATGTGATTAGTGCTAGTGCATATTATATATACATGTAAGTTACATGTATGTAAATAAGGAGTATTATTGACAAAACATAATTGGGAAACACTTTATCATATGAGATGATTAAGTGGGTATTTTGCATTGATTTGTGAGACAAAATATAAAATCAAAATGGACCCATAGAAGGTCCACTTGGACCGTGTAAATAGTGTCGTAAATGGGTGTTTAGACACCATCATTACTACTCAAGCATGCTTTGTGTTCTCAATGTGCAATTATGAGATTCTTGCATAAAATAGAACAAAAAGTAAAAACATGCATGGGAACTCTCCACTCCCTCTCTCCTTGTCTTGGCCGGCCACCCTAGGTCATTTTAGAGTAATTGTTGCTCATTTTACACTAACTAATGCATGTGTGAAAATAACATTTTGTCTCTCTAAAAAAAAACTCTCTAAAATATTAGAAAAACACTACTAAGAGTTAGTATACTAAATCTAATAATTACGTATTATTACTAAAAGGTTAGTGATACTATTAAGGGTAATATTTGTAGTATCTAGTTAATACTACTTATATTATTTGGAGGTGTGTTCTTGGGTGCAATTGATTGGAGACCTTCTACTTTGGAGGTTTGGTTTTGGAGGATCATCTTATTTTAAATAAACTCAAGAACAACAAGGAGGAGTCCTTGTTGTGCCCATTTTCGACCCATAAGCTATGTAAGAAAATATGATTTCTTCACTCTTTTATATTTATGCCTTTATATTTGCATGCATGTTACATAGATCTTTCAATCACTAAATTAATGAATTTAGTAAATATAATTGTTGGACCATATAAATATATGTTTATGTTTTGATGATGTCAAGAGTACTTGATATTTTATATACCCGTTGCGCGTAATTGTTTGTTTAGTCTTTTAGGTTCGACTCAGTAATCTCAAGCATTAAGGAATTGTGACGGAAGTAGCGTTTTTACCATGATCAAGCCCTCAATCAAAGATCAAGGTTTTACAACTGTTAAAAGTATTATTCAAGCATTCATGAGAAGATGAAGCTCATTTAAAGATTAATCAAGCTTGAATAATGAAGAAGCCTACATTCGAAGATCTCCTAAGAAGATTAGAATAGTGTAGGTGGTTAACTCGTAATGGTAACGTAAGAATGCACTTCTTATATTGGTAAAGTTATAGCCTCACGGCTATAACATTGCTTATATAAGAGCTCAATGTTATAGCTCTTCTACTACTATAACATTGAGATGTGAAGTTTATATAATACACGACAAAAATAGTTTTTAAATTGTTTTTATAAAACTGTTTTTATTCTTTTAAATGTTTTTACTAGAAATGTTTATTTTACAAGGAAGCTTATATTCATATTGAGTGTGGTTTTATTATAAGCTTATAATCAGTAATTATATTGAATCAACTTATGAGTTGAGTCATATTACTAATTAGGGTTTCTAATACTACACACTCTAAAACCCTAAATCTAACCTAATGTCAAGCTAGGGTTTTCACGAAAATAAGGCCTATGAGCCGTGTGGACTCTCGTGTAAACTTGATAATATAAGTTAAGTATTGTTAAGATTTTATTTTCTAGAATTATCTTTAACATATATTTTATATTTAGCATGATATGGTTATATATGATAAGATATTTTTGTTATGGAAAAATCTTATCATATCTTAAGATTTAAGGAAAAGATAATAGGTGGATAATTGATAAAATTATCTTTTAGTTATTTTCTATCTTTTCTTAAGATTTTAAGGATAGAAATAATAAGATATGATTTGTTTACATATCATATATTTCGTCCATCTAGGGTTTCGGTGATACCGTGAGTCCTGCTTTCCCTTGTTCTATAAATACTCTACACTTTGCAAAATTTCGAAGTAAGACCTTTGAGCATAATTTTTGATTTATTTTCAAAAAGCAAAACCCGTGTTTTTAAACAAAAACCGTTTTGTTATTTTTTGAGAAAGGGTCGTGTGATTTATAAACTTGTGCATTCGTTCTTTCGTTATCGTTATAAGATAATAATGCTTAATTGATTTCTTACCCGTTCATTAACGTGAACTTTTAGTAGAATTATTAGTGCTTTCTTTTTAGCGTAAGTTAGTCACTCGAGTATTTAACGGTACTCACTTGAGTTACAACTAGGGTTAGTTGTATGAGTTGGGTTAGTAAATTTGTAATCCGTAGAAAGGTACTAAATTTATTAATCGAGAATAGTGGACGTAGGTTTCGATTTGTGAGACTGGACCACTTCAAAAATCCGTGTGTCTCTCTTTCTCTTTCGTTTGTTTTGTGTTATTTCAATTTAAGCAATTACTTGGTTAAAGTTTGATCAATAAACTTTAAATAAGTAATCAGTCCTTATGCTTAAACAAATCATTGAAAAAGTGGGCTAAGCTTTTAATCCTCAATTCACCCCCTCTTGAGTATTTCGGATCGATAGACTCTTCACTAATTAAAGGAGTCTAATTAGGGTCTATGAACTTTCAGTTTTTTTCATGATGATGCTTTGATTGTTGTACTTCCATATACATATATACGTGTCACTGGTTTGTTTCAATTGTTGGCTAGAAATTGTGCAATTTTGTACACTGCTCTTATATCAGACTAAAGGAATACCGTAAATTGTTGACTAATGATAATTAGTTTGGTTCTTTAAACGTAGAACGTTGTTACATGTTGATATAAACTGTTCGTATAAACTATCAGATAATTAAAATATATTCTGTATAAATTAAAAGTGTAATTTCATTATCCATATTTTAAGACGACGCTTTGCTTGAGTCGCATGCTTAAACTATTTTTCGTATGACACATGATAAGAAACTGGAAATAGCATGTATGTAAATATATAGGTATTGTCTCGGTGATCTATTTCAATTGCGGTGGGTAGCTTGGCCAAAGCGGGCTATCTATCAATATTTAAAATAAATCATAAGGATTCTAGTATGTATGTTTGTGTTTCTTAAATTAGTTTCTATAATTTCCTGCCCAAAGGGGAAAGTTGTATAAGTTAATTTGAGTAAGTGGTTGAGTAAATGCAAGTGTAAATAATTTGATTTCTTAGAAATTTATCTGCCCAAAGGAAATTTATTTTTGAGAAATTTTCTTGTCTATTTACTTGGAGGTAGTTATTGTGCTTTGTGTATTCTGCCCAAAGGGGAATGCATAGGGTATAATATGAATTCCTGTGAGAATATTGCGACTCCCCTAGCATATTCTTGTGTAAAGTTATAAAGAAAGTATACCCATATCATGCTAATATTTGTCTTATGTATTATTTCAGTTAACCATTTTCCTGTGAGCAACCAACTTTGTTTTATTGAGACTCTGATTGGGAACAATTTTGCTAAGTGGAAAAGTGATGTTGAGTTGGCCCTTGGTTTAGCTGACTTAGATATAGCTTTGACTGAGGACAAACGTTCGGCTCTTACACATGAGAGCACTCAAGTTCAAAAAGACCATTTTCATAAGCAGGAAAAGGCAAATAAGTTAAGTATGTTGATTATAAAAAGTCGATGTCTGGGGAATTTCAAGGTTTTTCTGCTGAGATTAAGACTGCTAAGGAGTTGATTGAGGCAATAGGAAATCGGTATAAGGAATCTAAAAAGGCTGAAACTGGGTAATTAATGGATTATCTCACTCACACTAAGTGTGATGGGGCCAATGGTGTTAGAGCTCATATTCTTAAAATGAAGGATATTGCAAACCGTCTTACTAAACTAAAAGTACCCATTGTTGAGCCATTCCTTGTTTATCAAATCCGTAATTCTCTTCCTCAAAAGGAGTGCGATCACCTCAAAACTTCCTGTCATACCGAAAATGATACCTGGACAGTCAATGCCCTTATTTCTTTGTGTGTTGGAGTTGAAAAGAAAAAGGGCAAGGAGACGAAGGACGAAGTTTTGAACTTAGTAACTAACCCACCATTTTCGAAGGGGAAGTCGGGTAAACCCTTCTACAAGAGCTCTAAATGGAATAAGTTCCAAAATCTAGCCCATACCACAAACCTGGTCTTTATCAAAAGCATGGTCCATCTCACAATCTTAAGGGTCCCGAGGCTGAGAGTAATAAAGAACATGGTACCAATACTACTGGAGTTACTTGTTGGTTCTGCAACCAGACTGGTCATAGGAAGAATGAGTGTTCCAAATATAAAGCCTAGTTAGCGAAGAAAAAGATAGGTATTCATTGGCCTTAGTTTGTTTTGAATCCTCTTTAGTTGATGTGCCTCCTCATTCTTGGTGGTTAGATAGTGGGTCATCTGTTCATATTTCCAATTCTTTGCAGGGTTTCCAAAACAAAGAAACACGAAGTGAGGTAGAGTCACTGTGTCCGTAGGGAATGGAGCGAAAATTGCTGTGGAGTTCATAGGAACAATAATCTTAAAGCGTAATTTAGGATTTTCTTTGACTCTAGAAAATACTCTTTATGTACCGTCTATGAGATGGAATTTGATTTCTATTTCCCAATTAGACAAGTGTGGATTTCGTTTGGTTTTTTCTAATAAAAGAGTTGAATTGTTTGATAACTCTCGTATGATTAGAAATGTATTTCTTTCTGATGATTTGTATCGATTAGATTTAATTTCAAATGATGTTTCCTTGAATGTTGAGAGTGTTGGAACCAAAAGAGCACTAACTAAAGAAAGTTCTTCCCTTTTATGGCATAAGAGACTTGGCCACATTTTTAAAGAGCGAATTCATAGACTTGTTAAATGTGAAATACTTCCTGAGCTAAATTTTGTGGATTTTGATGTCAGTTGTGTTGATTGTTTTCGGGGAAAATTGTCTGAATCTATGAAAAAGAGTGTAACCCATAGTAAGGAACTCCTATAAGTTATTCACACTGATATTAGTGGACCCTTATCATATACTATTTGTGGAAAGACATCCTATATCACATTCATTGATGACTATTCTAGATATGGTTATGTCTACTTTATAAGTAACAAGTCCGAGGCCCTTGATAAGTTCAAAATCTTTAAAGCTAAGGTTGAGAACCAGTTAAATAAGACTATTAAGATTGTGAGATCGGACCGAGGTGGTGAGTATTATGGTAAACATTGTGATCGGGACAGTACATGGGACCTTTTGCTGAATACTTGCAAGAATGTGGTATTGTTGGCCAATATACTATGTCGGGCCTTCCTGAACAAAATGGTGTGGTTAAGCGTCGAAATCGTACATTGAAATATATGATGAGGAGTATGATGTCGAGATCTAAATTACCTGATTTTCTTTGGGAGAAGCTCTTAAAACCGCCTCATATATCTTGAATAGGGTACATAGCAAATCTGTTCCTAAAACACTTTTTGAATTGTGGACTGGGAGAAAACCAAGTTTGAATCATTTGAAGGTATGGGGCTGTCCAACTGAGGTGAGGATTTGTAACCCTTCTAAAAGGAAGCTTGATCCCAAAACTACTCCTGGTTTTTCCATTGGCTATCCTGCAACTTCTAAAGGTTATAGATTCTATTGTCCATCTAGTAGCACCAGAATTGTGGAGTCTTTGACAACTAATTTTTTAGAGAATGACTTGGAATCTTATCGTTGTAATAATAGCTCCATTTCTCCTTCTGAGCCTGTTAGCATTCCTTCTTCTTCAAATGGGGGAAGTGTGGTGACTGATAATACTGTTTCACTAGCCCCGAATAGGATGTCACCTGTTGTTGCATCTTTAAGGCGTTCTCATAGGGAGAGACATTCTGCTATTCCTGATGATTATGTTGTCTATACTGAGGAAGTTGATCATGATTTTTGTGAGATAGTTGAACCTGTAAGCTATAAACAAGCTATTTCTTCTCCGCAAGCAAAAAAATGGAAAGAGGCTATGTATGATGAAATGCAATCTGTGGCACTAAATGAAGTTTGGGAATTAGTTGATCCTCCTAGTGATTTTAAACCGGTTCGGTGCAAATGGATATTTAAAATAAAGAAGGGTTCTAAGGGTGCTATTGAGAGGTTTTGTAATACTACGGTTTTCTATGTCTATGGGTACTCTATCGAGTGGGGCTTACTATATTGAGTAAGTATGTTTTTATACGAAACAGTAGTCTGCCTGATAGGTACTCAATCGAGTACGTGTGAAACTCGATCGAGTAAGGGGCACTCGATCGAGTAAGTCACTTACTCGATCGAGTAAGTTGGTCTCACGGGTTACTTTAGCGGGGTTTTGTTAATAACGCGTGATTAGTATTTAAGGGTTCCGTCATCCTTCTTAATTACTTTTCACTTTTCTAAAAACCTTTCAAAGAGAGAAAAGAGTACGTTGTTTCATTCTTCGCGTTATTATCAAATCCCAAAGGCTAAGGTCGTCGCATCGTCGTGTTCTTTACGCCGTTGAGTTCGTCGCGTCAAGGGTAAGATTCTTGTATAATTTTTGTACTGTTTCGTTGAGTTTGTTTAAAACCGTAATTAGGTAGAATTGGAAATTTTTGGAGTATTATGTTGTTTAGATAGTAGTTGTATGAATATGTGTTTATAGGAGGAGGTTTCGTAGAGGAGCATTACTGATTAGCTGCTTGTGACGGTCTCGTGGTTGCTTGTTCCAGGTAGGGTTTCCCTACTTGGTTATTGATTATATGATGTTGTTGGTGATTGTTTATTGTTGTTGGTTCATATCGTATGGGAGTTGGTAATTGGTGACTGTTGTTGTATAATGTAGTTGGTTGTGATTGTTTGTCTGTGGTACTCGAGGGGCTTCCTCGGCTGAGTGGAGTCACTTGTGGGAGTGGCTTCACGCCCTTGATTCGCCCTCCAGTGGAACCCGCCACAGAGGGGATGTGCACATTAAGGAACATGGGTTATCGCTCGGATGAGATGAGCGGGGCTTAGGTGAGAACGGCTACGGTCCCCCACTGGCGGAGTTATGATGGAGATTGGGTGATTGTTGTGTTGTTTCTGTTGTATTGTTTTTGTGTAATCAATAACTGACCCCGTTTAAATGTTTTGAAAACTGTGATGATCCATTCGGAGGTGGTGAGCAGTTATTGAACAGGTATGAGATGGACGCGCATGGATAGCTGGCTTGAGTCATCACGAGATGTCTAGGAGTCTTCCGCTGTGCCATTAAACATTTATTTACTTTAGTTAGTTTGACATTTTTGGGAAACAGTTGTATTTTCTTTAACAGTTTTGGTATGTGACATGTATCGCTTTAAATTTACTTAATAAAGTACGTTTCTTATTGTCTATTTGATATACATTGCCTTGGGTAACCGAGATGGTAGCATTCACGTGCATTGGGTGGTCCTGGTAAGGCACTTAGTGTATGGGGGTGTTACAAAGTGGTATCAGACCGACGATTTTGGAACCTGTTGATACCCGTCGTTGTGAGTACCAAAAATAAGATTTATAATTTCCTATTAAGACTAACCTAGGCTAGTGGTAACAGGGTCGAACCACAAGGAGGCAGACGTAATTTCTAGCTGTCTAATTCTAGTCTAAGGTAACGAGTGTATGGATTGAGTTGAATTGGTCTATAGCTAAGAGTAAATAAAGACAATAAACTAAAAAGACGGATTAAACAGAAAAAGAAGGGGTACTAGGATGGTCGGTTCATTACAGCTTCGGCGGCAGCATACTAAATCGGTCTGAATCAAACACAAGTGAGGCGGGAAAACAAGAGGTCCTCTCGGTCCACTCTTAACAGATAGCATCTTTTGATCTCGCTATAAGTCCCTAATATCACCAATACTGACTCTCGTCCTGAAAAGTGACTAACGGTCTAAACTATACCTATCTTTCGATCTCAGCATAGTCTAGTCATTTTAATTGGTGGTCTAACAACTGTCCCTATCTTTCGATCTAATGGGTCAGTTATAAATTAAGCATCTAACTGGTCGCATGCATTCGATTCGTTAAATACAACATTAAAATCAATTAAAACGAAAGGTAACCTCACGTGGTCGTCGATCGACAGGTATGGCGGTCGATCGATCGACACGCGAATTCAGTCCAAAACAATACTACGCCGCCACGCTATAATTCGCCTACATCCTAGCACAATTGATTTAGCTACTCATACTAACGTTGATAACAACAATGAAATTAACGAAATAGGCGAGTAAAGTTTCATGCTTAAAACAAATGAACAAACAATTAACAATAAAGATAAATCGGTTTTGGGAGACTAACTAACAATTCCTATACTAACAATGCAATAAAGATGAACTGAAAATAGAGCAAGTGAATACCGAAATTGCGAAGGATCGAACGGAATGATTGAAGTCACAACGAAAATCCAATGCGAAATAGTTTCCCAAACCCTAATTATTTCTAAAGAATCGTATGTAAAACTTAATGTAAAAACTTGATGTCCAAACTGATGTTTCTAGGTTACGTTATATAGCAACTAACGTAACTTTATTTCCTAAACCTAACATAACTTTGGGCTTCAAGATTCACGGTCTTTTAATTTCGCCTGGAATAGTTTGGTCGATCGATCGCTAGGGTGGTCGATCGATCGAATAGCAATGAACAAAGAGCTTCGGAACCGATGGTTGGTCGATCGACCGATGGTAGTGGTCGATCGATCGCTTGAGCCGCTACTTGACTTCTATAATCTCGTGGATTTGTCTTTTGGGCCTTGAATTGCGCACCAAGCTCGTTCCTTGAGCGAATTCTTCACGTCAAATGCAATGCAAGATACTCGGGGATGGATTTAGCTCGATTTCCACTGGATTCTTCACATTTTCGCAATAATGTACAAAAATACGAAGTAGACGGAAATAGGGAGAAATGTAGCATAAACTACATGAATGAGCTCTGAAATGCGTGTAAAATGGGATGTTAAACATCATATAAAAGACACGCATCACCTGTAACTAATGAACACAATGAATCTAGGGAGTCAAAATAAAATAAAACCGGGTAGGAGTTGTTAGGAGCTAATGCAAAGACTTGGGAGATGTCCTAAAGTCGCGATCTCGCCCTACAACTTTGAACTGGTTACTATGGGGTGTGTCTGGGGTCGCTATGTGTTTATTTATGTTATGTTTCATATCTATGTTGAAATGTGTTGTATGAATCGATGGATGAATGCATGAAGAGGATGGAGAATGTGGTGGCAAAAAGGTGAGTAAGTAACATGATTATATGTTAACATGAAAACGAAATTGCATGGTGATTGATTTCTAATGTGGTTTATTAGAAACATGTGAAATAGGATGTTGCTTGTTGTATATACGTATGCATATCGATTTATATATACATAGTTGTTGTGGGAAGTAGTTGAGTTGAACATGCGGGTAGTATACGAGTCAGCATGACTCGATCGAGTGGGGGGCACTCGATCGAGTAGGTGAGGGACTCGATCGAGTGGGGTGTATATCATTTCTGGACAGTCTGCTGTTTTTAGGCACTCGATCGAGTAAGAAGGGGGACTTGATCGAGCGTGATATACTCGATCGAGTAAGTATGGGGCTCGATCGAGTAAGGTTTTTGATGCTTTCTGGTCAGGTTCTAGAGTCGAGGCACTCGATCGAGTAAGGGGGCAACTCGATCGAGTGGCCTTAACTCGATCGAGTGGGTGGTGTTGCTCGGTCGAGTGTGATCTGCTCAGGTTATATACGTGTTTAAGTTATGGGATGTGTGTTTATGTTACCTCTTCTCTTATATAGTTCAAAGATGTCGCCGAAGAGATCTACGTTGTATGCTAGGGCCGAGATGATAAGTATTGATGAGGTGTCCAAGATGCTTGAGCATCAGGAGGCGCTGACTGAGGACTTAAAGAAGTTTTGGAAGGATAAAGAGGCTGGGGTGGATTTTGCTAAGATGAGTGTCAACATAGTCCGTTTCATCCCAAAAGAATACATGGGCACCGGAGCGCCAATTTTGCTCGAAAATTAGCATAGAGAGATGGAGAATATTCTTAATGTGGTTCATTGCCCTGAGGACTTTAGAGTGGAACAAGCTGTGTTCTACTTGACAGATGCGGCTGGAGAATGGTGGTATAAGGTGAGGGAGAGTGCCTTAGATCTGTATGTGAGACAGGGGAATTCAGATATACCTTGGGATGAGTTCAGGAGAGCTATGCGCCGAGAGTTTGTGCCTGAGCATGTCCGGAGTTTGATGATTTCAAAATGACTCTGGAGATGACTGTGGCCGAGTATTACCATAAGTTCAACGAGAAGTCTAGGTATGCTGAGGATATGGGGTTGAACCAGGAGAACTTAGTGTTAAGGTTTGAGAAGGGTTTGACATATAAGATCATGGAGAAGCTGCCTGTAGGAGTCCTTACAGATGTTAAGAAAGTGTATGAGCGAGCCGGGAGAGCTGAGAGGTTGATCGAGATGGACAAGGAGAACAGGGAGAGAGGTTCTGAGAAGAGGAAGGCTAAGGGCGAGGGTGGTGATCAGTCTAGTTACAAGAGGGGCAACCATAACCAAACGAGGGCTTACTCATCGGGGTCGGGGTCCAGTGGTGGAGCTTCATATGGGCGTGGCCGAGGTGGTGGTAGTAGCAGTTGGGGAATATCTTGCTTTAACTGTGGCGGTATGGGCCACAAGAAACCTGAGTGTACCAGTGCTGTGGGCAGGGGTATTCAGAGCTAATCACAAGGGAGTTTCTCTCAGGGCCCGTCTCAAAGTTATGCTAGTAACAGGCCGACGGGGTCATGGAACAATTAGGGTGGTCAGAACAACAACAACGGTGGGGATAACCGCAATGGTGGTAATTCATATCAGAAACCGGCAACGAACAACAACCACGGGTCGGCTGCTAAGCCGTCTACTTCTGCTAGTACTATCCAGGGAGGTGGACAGAAGACCAGTGGCAAGCTTTTCATGATGGACAAGAAGGCAGCTGAGGATGATGCTCACGTGATCATGGGTACTTTTCTAGTTAATGGTATCTTTACCTTTGTTTTGTTTGATTCGGGGGCGTCACATTTGTTTGTATCGTCGAGTCATGCTAAGCTTTTGGGTTTGAGAGAGTTTGAGTCGTAAAAGATGGAAGTTTTTATACCGTCGGGTGAGTTTGTAACTTGTGGGAGGTTGTATAAGGGTGTATCTATGATAGTTGGGCAGGTTGACCTTCCAGTAGATTTGTTAGAGTTTCCCATGGATGGTTTTGAGATGATAGTTGGTATGGACTGGTTGGGTAAGTACAAGGCTAGGATAGACTGTCACCAAAAGAGAGTTTCTTTGAGGGGACCTCAGGGAGTTAGTGTGTCTTATCGTGGGTTTGTTGTCAAACCCAAAGTCAAAGTGATTGCAGCGGTGACATTGAAGTCCTATCTGAGGAAGGGATGTCCTTTGATCCTATGCCATGTGAGAGACCATTGTAAGGTGAGTTCGACAGTTGATCAAATACCAGTAGTGGGAGAGTTTCCAGATGTTTTTCCGGAGGAGATACCTAGTTTACCACCAAAGAGGGAGATAGATTTCAGTGTGGAGCTGAAACTAGGGATGAGACCAATCTCTAAGGCCCCGTACCGCATGGGTCCTAAGGAGTTGGAGGAGCTGAAGAAACAGCTGGATGATTTGATTGATAAGGGATACATTAGACCTAGTGTATCACCGTGGGGAGCACTGATTCTATTTGTGAAGAAGAAAGATTGGAGTTTGAGGTTGTGCATCGACTACAGAGAGCTGAATAGGGTTACAGTGAAGAATAAGTATCCTTTAGCAAGGATAGATGATTTGTTTGACCAGTTGAACGGGGCAGCAGTCTTTTCCAAGATTTATTTGAGGTCAGGTTACCATCAGGTGAAGATTCGGGATGTAGACATACCAAAGACAGCTTTTACATCGAGGTATGGTCACTATGAGTATGTGGTGATGCCATTTGGGTTATCTAATACACCTGCAGTGTTTATGGATTTTATGAACCGGGTCTTCAGTCAGTTTTTGGATCGGTTTGTGGTGGTGTTCATCGATGATATTTTAGTCTATTCCAAGAATAAGAAGGAGCATGAGGAGCACTTGAGGTTGGTGTTGCAGACTTTGCGTGTCAATCAGCTATATGCAAAGTTGTCTAAGTGTGAGTTCTGGCTCGAGGAGGTTGCCTTTATGAGGCATGTGATTTCCAAGAAGGGTGTAGCTGTGGATCCGGCAAAGATAAAGGCAGTCACTCGGTGTGAAGCACCGAAGAATGTGGCAGAGATCAGGAGTCTACTTTGGTTTCTCTTGTCTTATTTGCAGGAATGAACCAAAGAGAAGCGGAATCAAGCTTAAAACATGTCCATATGCATGCATTTAGGAGATGAGTTAAGTCGGAGCTTGGAGACTACCATTTTGAAATGCGCAAAGAAGTAAGATAGCTAGGCGAGCAAAGGAAGAATTTCAAATTACTAGTGCCTAATTTGAAGAGCCATATCTCGAGTTCTACAACTGATTTTCAAGTTATTTCAATTGAAGATGAAATCTTGTCCTCTTAGCTTTCCAACGCCACCGTAAACACTCTGTTTGCCCAATGAACGAAGAAATGGCGGCCGTTTGTGGTTCAGTGCGCAAAGTAGGAATTATGCGCTGGAAACCACTCGATCGACTAACTTAGTGTTCGAACGAGTAGTTTAAGTCTTTGATCGAATGGCTTATTTTATATAGTGTTCGATCGAGTACCTAAAGTCCTCAATCGAGAGGTTTTGCTAGAAGTTACTCGATTGAGAGGAATGAAATGCCTCGATCGAGTACTTTGCTTATTTACACGAGATTTTATTCCGTGATTAGTTTATGTTTTGGTTAATAATCTCTTCCCTATATAAGGAAGACGTCATTAGGTTAAACACACACATTACATTACACTTAATTACTCTCTTTTCTCTTAATCACTGCTGAAACTTTTTCTCTGCTTGCTTTGTCTCTTTATTCCGGATCTAAACTTTGTAATCCTTCTCTACTGTTTAATCTTAATTTAATTCTTTTGTTTGCTCTTAATTCTTGTTCTCTCTTTCTATTGCTTTTATTATTACTTTATGGCTCATCCTAATTATTTATCTATCATGTCTTTCTTTAGTATATTCAATGTTGTTATTGTTTATATCATAAATAGCATGAGTAGCTAAATTCTCTTATGTTAGGATTAGGGGAGCCATGGTAATGAGCTGACAATGTTGTAAATAGATTAGACGATTAATTGTGAGAACCTGTGCCCATAGCAATATAACTGTAATATGTTTAGTTCAGTGCACGCTTCTAACCCCTTAATCTGGTTAAATTCACTCCTAGATCGGAAGATTGGAATGAACAGACCTGCTATGAACAGTAGACTACCCTAATGAGGACGGAAGTTAAGTTAGTTGTAATCTAGGGTGGATAGCAGACCGGAAGGACCTTTCCCTTGCCCTTCTCATAGTAGATCGTCTGAACTGTTTATGACTGAGTTAGTGAACTGCCATGGTGAACTGAAATCCTGACATACCTCTCCTTATCTGATCAATCTTAGCTTTTTCTTGCCTTTATTGCTCTTATCTCTATTTCTCTTGCCTTATATCTTCAGTAGTATAGAAAACAAATTAAAACCCCCCAATTTGTGACTAGACAGACGTACTTAGCAGATAGATACTTAGCCTCCCGGTGGAGATCGACCCTACTTACCGCTAGCTTCTGTTAGTAGTAGGTATTTATTTTTGATACTAAAATGACGGTATCAAATTTTGGCGCCGTTGCCGGGGAGGCAATTATCCTATTTATCTGTTCATTTTCGCCTGTCATCCGCCTCAAGGGATTTATTCCTTGAGGAAGTTTTTATCTTTTTTCCTTCAGTGTTGTTTTGGTAGGTCCTATAGGTCTTACCTAGACAGGATTCTAGGAGAAAGATCGACAAAGGGAAGGCTTGAGTACCTTTGATTCTTCTTCCAAGATGTCTAGCGTCTCCAGAATTATAGCACAGTTTGAAGCTCAGAATGCAAGATCTGACCAGCTGGACAGTAGACGATCTTGGGGTAGTTCACCTAAGTCCCATACTACGACGCATCAGGTGGTCCACTGTGAGAGATGTGGTACTGCGGGGCACGATGCTGTCATTTGTTTAGCGGATGACGATGTAGTCTATACGTTTAGGCGGTTTAAACAATCTAATCGTTCCTTTGCAAATGTGCCGCCACATCTGTTCCAGCAACGAGGCTATCAAAAGTCTCCATTTATTTGGCCGCCGCCACAACAAACTCCTCCTCCTAATAGGCAGAGGAGTTATTGCTGGGTTGACATCTATAGTGAAGACACTTGCGCTTCAAGTGCAAGAATTTATGCAAACTAAAGACGCCATTATCAAGTCACTTAAAGCTCAGTTGGCTCAAGTATTGGCCGAGCAAATTTCTAGGCGACCCGAGACAGTCTATGCTGTTCGCACCAGGACTGATATTCCCTCCGAAGAGCCGGTTCTGCCTCTTAATCCTGAAAATACTGTTCAAGAGGGAGGATACAAGGGAGCCACGCCTGCCACTATTCAAACACTCGATCGAGAGCCTTACACTGCTCGATCGAGTGAAATTATTGAGGAAGTACTCGATCGAGAGGATAAAAGCTTTCGATCGAGCATTGAGGAAAACCAGGTCCTCGATCGAGTGACACAAGTTGCTCGATCGAGTACAAATACTGAAAAAACTTCTCGATCGAGTTACTTAAGTGCTCGATCGTGTAACTTTTTTGCTGATAATAATGAATGGTCGTCTAAATTCATTTCGGACGATGATTCTGCAATTAAGGTTAATTCCTTTGTTACTTCTTCTGCAGGTACTGATAGGTTGACGGACCCAGAAGGTGGGCATCATACGTTGACTTTGGAGTCTGGAACAGTGTGGATTGACGACCCAGGCAGAGGATTGGACGAGGCTAGGCCGCATAAGAAGAAAGCGCGCGAGAGAGCAATAGGTGGAGGCCATTACGCTGCGATAAGTTGATATTCTTCTGTTGATGCAATGGTATGGAGGCCTAAGGTTAAGCTGATGGACGCTGAGAGGACCTCATTCAGTCAACAGCCTTGTTGTGGGCCATTAAATTCTGTCGGTGGATGATAAGAAGATGGTCGAGCTGAGACCTGTCTGAAACTAGCGCTGTCCGGGAGGCAACCTGGAGTTTAAATTTATTTTTAGTTGATTTTCGAACATTTTAGTTTTATTGTATGCTTAATAATTGGCTTACAAACAATAGATTGTAAACAATTTTAGACTTGGTTTTTGTCGCCATTTGTTGTCTGCAGGTACACCTTCGATCGAACACTTATTGCTCTCGATCGAGTGATTCATATTCCATCGATCGAGCACTTTCGCGGCCATATTTACTCGATCGAGTACAAAATTCTTTCGATCGAGTTCAGTCGTTTGGATTCGTTTCCATTGGTTTGCTATGGAGCTGTTAGTGACCTCCCATGTTGCTGGCTAGTTTGGGGAGGTCCCTACTTCGCGTTGTCTTGTAAGTTTTCTGCATCTTCACTCTTCTTTCCAGTTTGCATTTCCTTTCCCTATTTTTGGGTACAATGAGGGCATTGTACGGTTTGGTTTGGGGAGGTTTTGCATCCATATCCGTGTCTGCATTTATGTCTTTATTGCATTTCTGTTATCACGTTTAATATTTGTATGCATTGTTCTTTATCTTTACAAAAATCAAAAATCTCATAAAAATTAGAAAATTTGAAAAAATTTCACGTTTCCTTTTTCATATAGGTCGAGTCGGAACAGTAGATTTCAATGATGAAATTGCTCTATAATTTGTCATTTTGCTTAATCCTTGCATAAACTAATTATCTTTAGCTTTGTCTTATTGCATATCTATGAGTTAATGTTAAAAATTTAGCTGAACGAATAGACTTGACCTGAAATTTTGGCAACCTACTTATAAATTCTAAGTTTTAGAGCCGTATATACTGGTGTCATTTATGATCAGTTCATGTAGGACTGTGAGTAGTCACTCCTTGCATAACATGTAACATTAATTTACACAAGTATGAAATTCAATTGCTTTTTGCCTATATACATTCGGGTTAGTGGTTGGTGTCACATGCAGGGAGGTGCTTATATTCCCTTTTCTTACATTTTACCCATAAACTCCACATTTAGCCAAATTTGCCTTTTGACCCTTAACTACATCTAGATTTTGCGGTATATAATTCATTGTGCCAAGTTTGGTTTGTATTGACTATATGGAGTTGGTAATTCATGGAGGAAGGAGGATGATGAAAAAAGAAAAAGAAAAAAAAAATAAACAGATAAATGGAAAAAAAATCGAAAAGAAAAGAAAACGAAAGAAAAGAAAGAAAAAATGAAAGAGTTTGATTGTCGAGACGGTTTCACTCCTATGCTTTATTTATATCTTTTGAGGAGTTGTGTTTGGTTGAGTGAGTTTATGTGCCACATTAAGGGCATTATGCTTGAATTTTGAGATGGATTAGGAATTGGATATGGTCCTATATGGTCTTGTTTAGGTGCTAGCTTGACGCTATACCTCCACATATCCCATAATCATTTTGACTTTTCTTACCTGTTGCCTCACTTTCCCATAACTTTTGTAAGCCCTCGGCTGTAACAGACCTTGATTGGTTGGAATGTATGTGTGGTGACTAGAATTGTCTATCATATTAGCTGCATGCATGTTTATGTGGGTCGTAGTTTAGGTGTGTGAGCGACTATTTTCTTCTTCTCTTACATTCATATGCTTACCCTTTGCTTCATGAGAGGAGAGTGACCCATGAGAGTCCGTCATCAAAGGTCTTGCAAGGTCAACGATTCAGCTTTATTATAAACATCTTACAACTCGTTTGCATTTGACAGTTTTTGCTATAAGTGTTAGTTTGCTGCATTAAATCGGTTTTAAGTGGACAATTTGTAGCTAGCTCTGAGTTTTCTTTTTTGTTCCATTAGTTTTGCATATAGTTTACTTGGGGGACAAGCAAATGTTTGGTTTTGGGAAGTTTGATGCGTGCATTTTATATATTTTTGTACCATATTTGAACGCATCTCCATGCATTTTGTGTAGTGTTTAGCTACAAATGTCCCCCGAATTGTCTAATTTGGTTTCTCTTGTCTTATTTGTAGGAATGAACAAAAGAGAAGCGGAATCAAGCTTAAAAAATATCCCTATGCATGCATTTAGGAGATGAGTTGAGTCAGAGCTTGGAGACTACTATTTTGAAATGCGCAAAGAAGTAAGATAGCTAGGCGAGAAAAGGAAGAATTTCAAATTACTAGTGCCTAATTTGAAGAGTCATATCTATAGTTCTACAACAGATTTTAAAGTTATACTAATTGGAGATGAAATCTTATCCTCTTAGCTTTCAAATACCACTGGAAACGCTCTGTTTAACCAAGTAACGAAGAAATGGCGGCCATTTGAAGTTCAGTGCGTGAAGCAGGAATTATGCGCTGGAAACCACTCGATCGAGTAACTTAGTGTTCGATCGAGTAGTTTAAGTCTTCGATCGAATGACTTATTTTAGATAGTGTTTGATCTAGTACCTAAAGTTCTCGATCGAGAGGTTTTGCTAGAAGTTACTCGATCGAGAAGAATGAAATGCCTCGATCGAGTACTTTGCTTATTTACACGGGATTTTTAGTTTATGTTTTGGTTAATAATCTCTTCCCTATATAAGGAAGACGTCATTAGGTTAAACACACACATTACATTACACTTAATTACTCTCTTTTCTCTTAATCACTGCTGGAACTTTTTCTCTGCTTGTTTTGTCTCTTTATTCCGGATCTAAACTTTGTAATCCTTCTCTACTCTTTAATCTTAATTTAATTCTTTTGTTTGCTCTTAATTCTTATTCTCTCTTTCTATTGCTTTTATTATTAGTTTATGCCTCATCCTAATTATTCATCTATCATGTCTTTCTTTAGTATATTCAATGTTGTTATTGTTTATGTCATTAATAGCATGAGTAGCTAAATTCTTTTATGTTAGGATTAGAGGAGCCATGGTAATGAGTTGACAATGTTGTAAATAGATTAGACGATTAATTGTGAGAACCTGTACCCATAGCAATATAACTGTAATATGTTTAGTTGAGTGCACGCTTCTAAACCCCTAAATCTAGTTAAATTCACTCCTAGATCGGAAGATTGGAATGAACAGACCTGCTATGAACAGTAGACTACCCTAATGAGGACGGAAGTTAAGTTAGTTGTAATCTAGGGTGGATAGCATACCGGAAGGACCTTTCCCTTGCCCTTCTCACATTAGATCATCTAAACTGTTTATGACTGAGTTAGTGAACTTCCATGATGAACCGAAATCCTGACATACCTCTCCTTATCTGATCAATCTTAGATTTTTCTTGCCTTTATTGCTCTTTTCTCTATTTCTCTTGCCTTATATCTTTAGTAGTATGGAAAACAAATTAAAACCCCCCATTTGTGACTAGACAAACGTACATAGCAGATAGATACTTAGCCTCCCTATGGAGATCGACCCTACTTACCGCTAGCTTCTGTTAGTAGTATTAGGTATTTATTTTTGATACTAAAACGACGGTATCAGCGTTGATGAGGAAAGAGAACAGGTTTCGTTGGGATGAAAGTTGTGAGATGGCGTTCCAAACATTAATGGAGCGTTTGACCACAACTCCAGTCTTAGCCTTACCTAATAGGTGTGAGAACTTTGAGGTATATACGGATGCTTTAAAGAATGGATTAGGATGTGTGTTAATGCAGACCGAGAAACTAATTGCCTGTGCTTCTAGGCAATTGAAGCCTTATGAGGAGAACTATCCGACATATGATTTGGAGTTGGGTGCAGTTGTGTTTGCTCTCAAGATTTGGAGGCACTATCTTTATGGGGGCGACCTTTAAGGTGTTTTCAGATCATAAGAGTCTCAAGTACATCTTCACTCAAAAGGAGCTGAACATGAGATAAAGGAGGTGGATGGAGCTGATAGAGGATTATGACATGGATATTATATACCATGAAGGGAAGGCAAACATGGTTGCAGATATGCTGAGCAGGAAGAGTGTTCATTCTCTATGCACATCTATGTCTTTGATGAGATTGAGAGATGAGGTGGGAAAGTTGGGGATACATATGATACTGAAAGGGGATGCTATATGGGACTTGACAGTGGAGTCAGATCTTTATGATGATATTCGCAGGAAACAGGCTTTGGATCCAAAGATTGAGGAGTGGAGAGCTGGAGTAGAAAAAGGGACAATGTCTCGGTTCTCTATTCTTACAAATGGCAGTGTGAGATTTGATGGCAGATGGTGTGTTCCTAATGATGAGGAGTTGAAAAAGATGATCATGACAGAGGCTCATTGCACACCATATTCAGTACATCCAGGTGGTGACAAGTTGTGTAAAGATTTGAAGAAAACTTTCTGGTGGCCTGGGATGAAGAAGAAAACAGCTGAGTTTGTGGCTCGATGTTTGACATGTCAGGGGGCTAAGGGAGAGCAGCCACGACCACAAAGTAAGATTCAGTCTCTTGAGGTACCTGAGTGGAAATGGGAGTTTATCTCTATGAACTTTATAGTGGGTTTGCCGAGGAGTCAACAGGGTAACAACATGATATGGGTAATATTTGACCGTTTGACCGAGTCAGCTCATTTTGTTCCTATGAAAGATACTTGGACCAAGATATAGTTAGCTTTGGCTTATAGGAAGCATGTGGTTCGTTTGCATGGGGTGTCTAAGGATATAGTGTCAGATAAAGATGCAAGATTCATATCACGGTTCTGGAGAGAGTTGCAGGATTTGATGGGAATTACTTTCAAGATGAGTACAACTTTTCATCCTACGACAGATGGGCAGACAGAGAGAACTATCATGACCTTAGAGGACATGTTAAGGGCTTGTGTGATGGAGTTTGGTGGTAGCTGGGAGGATCGGTCGGATCTGATTGAGTTTTCTTATAACAACAACTACCACACGAGTATTGGGATGGCACCATTTGAGGCTTTGTATGGGAGGAGGTGTAGGAGTCCGATTTGCTGGGATGATAGAGCTGAGACAGTGGTTTTAGGACCATAGATGGTACATGAGATGATAGAACATGTTAAGTTGATCAGACAAAAGATGAAAGCGGCCCAAGATCGACAAATGAGTTTTGCAGACTTACATCGCCGTGACATAGAGTTTCAGGTTGGGGACAAGGTTCTTTTGAAAGTGCCTCCTATGCGTGGGGTTATGAGGTTTGGTAAGAAAGGGAAGCCGAGCCAGAAGTTTATCGGACCATTTGAGATTTTGGATTGTGTGGGTGAGGTTGCTTACTGGTTAGCGTTACCAGCGGCTTTGGATATGGTGTATAATGTGTTCTACGTATCTCAGTTACGGAAGTATGTGAGCGATCCTTCACATGTGCTAGAGGTGGAGAACATAGAGTTGGATGAGTCCTTATCTTATCTTAAGGTGCTAAAACAGATTCTTGATCGCAAGGTTCGGAAAACTAGGAGCGGGGAAACAATGTTGCTTAAGGTTGTATGGTCTAACCATGAGGTTGAGGAAGCCACTTAGGAGGCGGAAGAGGCTATGAGGGAGCGGTATCCGTCTCTTTTTAATCAGGTATGTGTGGCTACGGGGACGTAACTATGTTTCTTTTAGGGGGGTAGAAGATGGTCGCATAAGGTTTTGGTGTGGTTTTATGTTAGTTTTGCATAGTTAGTAGTTGCCTTGAGTCGGGTTGAGTTGCGGTTGGGAGTTTTGTTTTGAGTTTTAGTTGCGTTGTTGTGTCGTGTTTTGAGTTAATATATTTTATTTTTATGTATGGGTTGAACTTCGGGGTGAAGTTCTTTTTAAGGAGGGAAGACTGTAATACTACAGTTTTCTATATCTATGGGTACTCTATCGAGTGGGGCTTACTCTGTCGAGTAAGTATGTTTTTATACGAAATAGTAGTCTTCCAGATGGGTACTCGATCGAGTACGTGTGACATTCGATCGAGTAAGGGGCACTCGATCGAGTAAGTCACTTACTCGATCGAGTAAGTTGGTCTTACGGGTTATTTTAGTCGGGTTTTGTTAATAATGCATGATTAGCATTTAAGGGTTTCATCATCTTTCTTAATCACTTTTCACTTTTCTAAAAACCTTTCAAAGAGATAAAAGAGTACGTTGTTTCATTCTTCGCGTTATTATCAAATTCCAAAGGCTAAGGTTGTCGGATCGTTGTGTTCTTTACGCCGTTGAGTTCGTCGCGTCAAGGGTAAGATTCTTGTATAATTTTTATACTGTTTCGTTGAGTTTATTTAAAAACCTAATTGGGTAGAATTGGGGGTTTTGGGAGTATTATGTTGTTTAGATGGTAATTGTATGAATATGTATTTATAGGAGGAGGTTTCGTAGAGGAGCATTACTGATTAGCTGCTTGTGACGGTCTCGTGGTTGCTTATTCCAGGTACGGTTTCCCTACTCGGTTATTGATTACATGATGTTGTTGATGTTAGAAATCTACATCTCTTTACTTAATATATTCATATATGTTTTAGTTTTAATTTAGTCATAAAATTAAATATTGATCTTATGCGCATGCAAACAATAATAAGAATAAGGAAGAAATCATCATCTTACATTGAAGATTTCGGATTATTTGGGCACAAGTGAGTTCTCCTACTCACTTGTTCTTGAGCTTCCTTAAATGGATGAACAAGGATTTAAGTAGAGAATCCCTCCCAAGGATTAATACCCAAAGTAACAACTTAATAAAATTAATATTATTATTACTAAAACAATATTAATTTTGTATAAAATTGACCAAAATATTATTTTGTTCTCTCAATATTTCGGTTAAGAGAAAAGGAGAAAGAGGAAGAATTTATCTCTCTAAAACTCTTATTTTTAGATGTGTGAATGAATAATAATACACTAATGTTTTTGGTAGCGTATATTAGGTAAAAATTTGAAGGAAAAACCCATGGTTTTTCCTCTCACAAAACCGGGTAGAAGGGGGAGGTGGTGATGCCCAATGCATGATCAAAGTGCTCTTCACAATAACCACTAGGTTTGCATGGCTAGGTTTTAGGCAAATGATTATGTTTACCACTTACTTAATCAACATAATATTTTCCTAATATCACCCCTAATTTCGGTCCATATAGTGTAAAATGGAAAATCCACTTTACACATTATTTTGTCAATTTGTCACATGTAACATGTCATTTAAAATTGTTATGTATTTTTAACATATTAAAAATCAACGCATTAATAAAAATACGTCATATACAAAATTGACTTAGTAATTCATAATCACTTGTACCAAAATATTTTACCAATTATAAATCACAACATCTTGTATTGATAATAATTTATTCATTCAAATGCAATTGTTTCCTTAAACAATAATTTCATCTAAGTAACAAAACAATTCGATTACTTAGACCGTATCTTATTGAGTCAAATTACAATGAGACACGTAAATATTACTTCCAAAATCGTCCGTCAATTTTAAGTAATTTAATTAACCCGTATCGTCATACGATCAATTAAATGATCAATTAAGAGTGTTACCCTTTACGTATGACCTAAGGGGATCAACTGATCACCACCGTCGCACGACAGTAATGTCAAACTCTAGTCAGCCAATCATTACCGATATGTGTGGACCAGTTGACAGTAAAATATTACTTCCCAATTGTATTCTTTAGAATGAGATTTAAACATGTGATCATCATGATCAACAGTTGTGATCGCATTATTGTCGGAGGACACATATTCCAACAGTTGATGGTTGTTTATTGTTGTTGGTTCATATCGTATTAGAATTGGTAATTTGTGATTGTTGTTGTATAATGTGGTTGGTTGTGATTGTTTGTCTGTGGTACTCGAGGTGCGTCGTCGGCCGAGTAAAGTCACTTGCGGGAGTGACTTCACGCCCTTGATTTGCCCTATGTGAAACCCGCCACAGAGGGGATGTGCACGTTAAGGAACATGGGTTATCGCTCGGATGAGATGAGCGGGGCTTAGGTGGGAACGGCTGCGGTCCCCCACTGGCGGTGTGGAATACTTGTTGAGATGGGTATTCTGGCAGGACTACACACTTTAGTGTGTAGTCAGGTGTGTGGAGTTATGATGGAGATTGGGTGATTGTTGTGTTGTTTCTATTGTATTGTTTTTGTGTAATCAGTAACTGAGCCCGTTTAAATGTTTTGAAAACTGTGGTGATCCATTCGGGGGTGGTGAGTAGTTATTGAACAAGTATGAGATGGACGCGCATGGATATCTGGGTTGAGTCATCATGAGATGTCTAGAAGTCTTCCGCTGTGTCATTAAACATTTATTTACTTAGTTGGTTTGACATTTTTGGGAAACAGTTGTATTTTCTTTAACAGTTTTGTTATTGGACATGTATCGCATTAAATTTACTTAATAATGTACGTTTCTTATTGTCTATTTGATATACATTACCTCGGGTAACCGAGATGGTAGCATTCACATGCATTGGGTGGTCCTGGTAAGGCCCTTAGTGTATGGGGGTGTTACAGGTTTAAGGCCAGATTGGTGGCAAAGGGTTATACTCAAAGAGAAGATGTTGATTTTAATGAAACATTTTCACCTGTTTCTTCTAAGGATTCATTTAGAATTCTTATGGCCTTAACTGCTTCTGATGATCAAGAATTGCACCAAATGGATGTTCGGACTGCGTTTTTGAATGGTAATCTTAGTGAGGAAGTTTATATGCAGCAACCGTATGGTTTTATTGAGAAGGATAAAGAACATATGGTTGGTAAATTAAAGAAATATATTTATGGTCTAAAACAAGTTTCTCGTCAGTGGTATTTAAAGTTTCATGAGGTTGTGCAGTCTATTGGATTTATTGAAAATGCAATTGAACTTTGCATATATTCCAAGATCAGTGGGAGGAAGTTCATATTTCTTGTTCTTTATGTTGACGATATTTTACTTGCTAGTAATGATTTTGTTTTATTGCATGACACTAAGGCAAATCTTTCAAATGTCTTTGACATGAAAGATTTGGGGGAAGCATCCTTTGTGCTTGGTATTAAGATAGTGCATGACCGGTCTAAGAGAATGTTGAGATTATCTCATTGGGTATACGTTGATCGAGTTCTAGAAAACTTTAACCTCTTAGTCTGTCAGCCTGGTGTAGGTCCCATATCTAAAGGTGATAAGTTAAGCAAGAGTGATTGTCCCCAAAATACACTTGATGAGAAGGCTATGAAAGACATTCTTTATGCTAGTGCTGTTGGTAGTTTGATGTATGCTGAAATGTGTACTAGACCTGAAATTGTTTATGCAGTGAATGTTTTAGGGAAGTACATGGCTAATCATGGTCATACCCATTGGGTTGCAGCTAAGAAGGTTATGAGATACCTTCGCAAGACAAGAGATCACATGCTTGTGTACAAAAATGTTAGTACACTAGAAATCACTAGTTATTCAGATGCAGACCTTGGGAGTTGTGTAGATGATATAAAATCCACTACAGGATTTGTGTTTAAGTTAGTTGGTGGTGCTATTTCTTGGAAGAGTGTCAAACAGAATACAATGTCTACCTCTACTATGGAGGCGGAAATTACAGCTTGTTATACTACTGCTCGTCATGCTAAAGAGTTGAGGAATTTCATCTCTAGTTTTAGTGATATTCTTCCTATCACATGACCTATTACTATACATTGTGATAATAGCGCTGCAGTGTTATACACAAAGAAGATTGTAAAATCTCGTAAATCTAAATCGTTTGATTTGAAGATTCATAAAGTCAGAGAATGGGTTGAACTTCGAGATATCGAGTTTGTGTTTCTTCCTACTGACAAGATGATTTCAGACCCATTAACTAAAGGATTCAGGCCTATTGATTTTGAAAACTAATTTAAAAACATGAGTATTGTGATTTATTTTGATGCATTGAATTAGTGGGAGCTGTAATTGAGATATTTTGGTACGTGATGTACTGCATGCTTTTAGTAATAAAGTTGATGTTTTTATTCTCGCTAAATTTATGCATGTTAATTGAAAGCTTATTGCGTTTATAATTATTGTTATAGCTCAGTTTGTGTCTCGTTATGAGATGTTATGCATTAAAGCTTTTACCCTTTAATTTATTGGGCGAATTGTGTCTTTTAATGGATGTTGGTGTTGGAGTAAGTGTCCCCGACAATAATGCGATCACAATTGTCGATCATGATGATCACATGTTTAAATCTCATATTTAAGAATACATGAGGGAAAGTAATTCTTTACAGTCAACCGGTCCACACATATCGGTAATGATTGGCTGACTAGAGTTTGGCATTACTGTCGTACGACGGTGGTGATCAGTTGATCCCCTAAGGTCATACCTATAGGGTAATGCTCTTAATTGATCATTTAATTAATCTTATGCCGATACGAGTTAATTATATTGCTTAAAATTGACGGATGATTTTGTGAGTGAATTTACGTGTCTTATTGTAATTCGATTAAATAAGATACGGTGTAAGTAATCGAATCGTTTTATTACTAAAATTAAATTATTGTTTACGAAACAATTGAAAGAGATTGAATAATTTATTACAAATACAAGTTGTTGTAATTTATAATTCGATAAACCATTTTGGTACAAGTAATTAAGATTTACTAGTTAATTTTGTATGTGACATATTTTATTAATATGTTGATTTTTAATATGTTAAAAATACGCTATAGTGTAACATGTCATGTAACATGTGACATATGACAAAATTGACAATTGACAAATATAAAATGGACCTTCCATTTTATGTTAGGTGTACCGAAAATGGGGAAGGTTAGGGTTTTAAATTGTGTTGTTTATTTTAAATGGAAAACACAATGATCACTCTAGCATATAGCCATGCAACCCTATAACTTTTGAGAAGAGCAACTTTTGCATGCATTGGCCTCAATAACCCGGAATAATTTTGAGAAGAGCAAATTTATAATAGGAAATTATGTAATTTATTTTGTAATTTCCCGGAGTTTCCATGAAGACGGTGTTACCTCGAGATGCGAGCCAAGACCAAGTTCAAGGGACCAAGGAGTTGGTTTCCGAATTTGTAATAGTTAATTAGATTTTCTATTTTAGGAAGGCTATACTAGGATTTTATATATATTTATGCTTTGCATTTTATTTATATGTTTGCATGCATCGCTAAATCGCCATAACTAAACATGCATTTTATATTTAATCGAGTCATCGACCGTGTCAATTATAATTATCGTAGTTCACCACTTTAGTTCACTTAAAACGTGATAGATAATAAATTGACATGACCTCTCGCTAAATTAATAATTGAGATTTAGCCTTACAAAATAGTTGCACCCACGAAACCCAATTTCATAAGGGAGTTAATCCGGCTTCACCGTAATATAAACCTTGTTACGTTGGGTAAGTGGGTAGTAAAAGGTTATTACATCGAAATTTGGATTGAGCTCAACGGAACTATTCGCGACCGTAGTCGCATGTGTTCCGGGCTAAAGATAAATATTAATGTAATTTTATCAACCAAGAATTCTAAAAGTAGAATCGATTAAAGAGTTAATCCACCTAGTTATATTGATGAGGGATTATCCGGCTTCACCATACCCGAGTTAATATGAACTTGGATCTTAGAATCATTTATCATAGTTGGGTAGAGGTCACTAGATAAATGCTATAAAACTTGTTTAAATTTAAATTATTTACGAGTATTATTATTAAAATGATAAATGTTTTATTATTCCTTCTATTTTGTTTTGTAGACCGCTTTTATTTCTCAATAACAAATGGCCGCATCAAACACCAACGCAAACACTCTCACTAATGTTTCATGGCTCCGATCCTTTATGGATCGATGTAAACTTGAAAAGAATGGGTCAAATTTCACCGATTGGGATGCCCAACTCAAATTAGCCGCTCAAGGTGACGACAAGCTTCGTTACCTCATTGAGGCCTCTCCATCCGAACCTAATGCTAGGTCAAGTGCCGCCACTAGGGAAGCATATGAAGCTTACCACAAAGAGTCCGCCGCAGTCAAAAATGTATTGATATTTGCTATGGAGGCGGATCTCCAAAGGAGAGCCTTTAAGATGGGCACCACCTATGAAATCTACTCTAAGCTTGTGACAATGTTTTCACAAACACCGAGGATCGTCCAATATGTGCCGGCCTCGGCATTCTTTGATCTCGACTTCAAAGAGGCCCAAAAGGTTAGCCCTCATGTGCTCAAATTATTAGAGTAGGTTGAGACATTGAAAATTCAAAATGTTGAAATTCTCATAGAACTCATCGTTGATAGAATTCTTCACTCCTTAAGCAAAGTCAAAGCATATGTGCAATTCCGGGTGAATTTCAACATGAAAGACAAGGATGTGTCCCTTGAAGAGTTGCACAAGTTACTTGTGCAAGCCGAAAGGGACATGGGGCTAAGTGTTAGCTCCCCTAAGGATATGCTCAATTTAAGCAATAAGAGTAAGGGAACCTTCAAGAGAAGTGGCGAAAAGGGCAAGAGGCAAGCTCCCATGAAAACCAAGGCTAGAACTTTTGAAGCTAACACTTCCAAACCCAAGAAGGGTCCCCTAGACAAGTGGCATTATTGTAATGGCATTGGACATTGGAAGAGGAATTGTTCAAAATATCTTGGTGACATCAAATCTGGAATGATCACTCCAGTAGGTAAATGATTATCCCTTCTTTTATGTTTCTAATTCAACTTTGGTATTTTGATACAAGTTGTGATAAAGTATCCCCTTTTTATTGTAATTAGGGCCTCCTCCAAGCAACAACAAGGGCAAGGAAAAGCAAGCTTAAGAGATCGTGAGGGAGCTAGGAGTAGCCACCCATGAAGCTTGGCTTTATTTATTGTCTTTAATTTCATGTTGTGTTTTGAATTCTAGAACTATTTTAATTTCCTTGTTTGACATGGAAAATTATTTTAATCCTTTGAACAATGGTTGTAATTTTGGATTAATAGTGACTTGGTTTGCAACCCAAGTCACTACGTTTATCGTATTTTAATTGTTCTAAAATTCATCTTTATATGCTTGACATAGAAAAATATGAATATCTACTTAAATTGATCCAATAGACAATTATAATGATAGATTCATTATATGTCCATAAGCTTGGAGTTTGTGTATGATCGATTATAAAGTAATATTGAGTTAATGAACTCACTTAAGGGAAACTTAATAACCTACATACACCCATTAAATCTTTAAAAATCGAATAAGTCTATTAATCTATGTGATATCTCTCCTTCTTCACCAAAACATCATTTGTGTCACAAAAGCTATCTTTTGAATATTTAGTGTATTTATTCTAAAGATAGAGTGGGAGTAATATTAAGACACAAAGAATGATTTGTATACCTTGAGTAGATGAGATCTAAATAAGAGAAAATAATTTTTATACATTACTAATTATGTATAGATGGGATCCATGTGAAGAGACCAAAAGAAGATGTTCTTAAGGAAACTACGTAAGGAGACCAAAAGAAAGTACTTAAAGGAACATGACTAATGAAAAGACTTAACATAAAGATTCTTGTTTGATTATGATCAAACTAAACATAAAGATTCAACGTTAACGTTTACTTAAGAGCCTAATGAAACGAAATGCATCCTTGAATATAAATGAGATTTATGATTAAGAGTTGTATAGAAAGACATATCGATGTCTATAATAGGTAAGTTAATGGTTAACCATGCTAGAGTCATTGCTAAACTTCATGAAAATGGACAAGTTATACCTCTTTCCGAAATGAGTATTTTGAGAGGGACGTATGAACTCCAATTTGAATTTTACATTTTAGTAATGACATTGCTTCGCTTCATTTTAAGAATGAATAAGTTAGAGATTAAAATCTCTTTCCATTGTTAGAGATCGAAACCTCTTTCCAAATAGGTATTTTGAAAGGATATGTTGATAACATATGTGGTTTTATCATAACAACCTAGCAAAGCAAAAATGATTTCAATTCATGAAATGTTTCGATTGAGTGTTCAAATACGAAACATGTGGAATTGAGTGGGAGTTTGAAATTGTCATGTGTAGACATGAGATTTAGTGGGAGTAATCATCCTCAATGAATTTTACATCTTATTACACATTGAGAATGATGAGCATATACTATCTTTGATAAAGAAAGCACTTAAGTTTTCAATTCTGGATGAATATGGACTCAGATGAATCCAATTAAATCATGGGATGTTGGATTGGCATTAAGATGCGCACATCAAATCAACAAGATACGTAGGTTATTCATATCGATGAAGATGGAATTACCATGAGAAGGTCATGGTCATTCATTGAACCTAAGAACTGTTGACTACATGATTAAGATCACTAATGTTTCCGCCATTAGAATAATCATGCACATATCCTAAATAAATCATATACTTAGAGCATGTTGAGTCATTGGTAAGCCATATAAGAATCGTCATGAATTCTCGAGGAGAACTAATGAGCTATTCTAGAGTTTGGAAGAACACTCAGTTGTGTGATAAGAAGTTACACATGCTGGAGTTTCCAAACACATAAGGATTTATGAAGATCCTAAGCAAATTACGCTAAGAGAGAAATAAGAATTTGGAAGGATACTTGGTTGTGGTAAGAAGTTACACAAAACTAGTATTTTCTAATATGCAAGGATTTGTGAGAAGTCCTAGACTAATCATCTTGACAATTGTTGCAGGATCCTACAAAACATATATCTAGTGCATTGTGAGTTGGTGGAACACTTGACTATTGCAAGTTGTATCATCCACCATAATCCAAATTGTTGGTTATGTGATAATAACAAAAGGGTTTCTTACAGAATTAAAGAACCAAAGTCTAGTTCGAAGACTAGACATGTGCTTGGTAGAGTTCATGCTATATTGAGAGATGACATGAAAATAAGGGAAATCGCAATTCGAAAGTTTGAGCACGTGGACACATGGTGTGTTGAACTTTTATTGCATCAACAAGTGTTAACACACTTGTAAGACATATGATAGTAATATGGTATTAACTACTCAATGAAATGTCTACATTTATTGTTTGAGTTATCATTAACTCATCTTGTACTTTGTTATATCCAAACGGGTTGTAGAGACAATATTGAACCCCGTTAAAGTGAACCCGGATTAACATGGTATTTGCCCATAGTCACTTGTATGAGGTGACGTCTCGAAGTGACTAGAGTGTGATGTGATTGATGACAAGTTCAAGTGACATAGAGTCATATGAGATGACTAGTCGATCACATAGGCAGACTGTTAGGAACACTTTGTCGGGCCATATGACCGCTTATAGAGTTCTGAAAAATTTATATAGCCTGGTCATGGCGAGAGCTACTATAGTATTCTAATGAGTTGATTCTTTTGACTAAAGACTGTTCGCTTAAGGTTGCACAGTTTCAGAGTAACTTTGATTTATGTTCCTACAACCTTCGTAAATGGGGTCAAATGGGCTTATTTTGGGTTATAATGAGCTGTGGCTAGTCGAAAGGAATAGTGCGATAGGAATTATCGACCAATTTGTCAGGGTTAAAACAATATCTCAAGGCCACTCGAGGAGTAATGAACTGGAAATGCTTGGCCACGCTCAGAAGGTATCTATGGTAGATAATTCCGGTCAATCAGTTATTCTCTAGATCAAGGAAACCACTCTCGATATGATCACTTGCAAGTTTGACCATAAAGACACCTTGCATTGATTGGGAGATAGTAATAGGACAAGAGAATTGGTGACGCACACTTGTCGAGGACAAGTGAGAGATTGTTGGAGTAAGTGTCCCCGACAATAATGCGATCACAATTGTCGATCATGATTATCACATGCTTAAATATCTTATTTAAGAATACATGAGGAAAAGTAATTTTTTACAGTCAACTGTTCCACACATATCAGTAATGATTGACTGACTAGATTTTGACATTACTGTCGTACGACGGTGGTGATCAATTGATCCCCTAAGGTCATACCTATAGGGTAATGTTCTTTATTGATCATTTAATTAATCGTATGCCGATACGAGTTAATTAAATTGCTTAAAATTGACGGATGATTTTGTGAGTGAATTTACCTGTCTTATTGTAATTCGATTAAATAAGATACGGTCAAAGTAATCGAATCGTTTTATTACTTAGATTAAATTATTGTTTACGAAACAGATTGAATAATTTATTGTAAATACAAGTTGTTGTAATTCATAATTCGATAAACCATTTTGGTACAAGTAATTAAGAATTACTAGTTAATTTTGTATGTGACATAATTTATTAATATGTTGATTTTTAATATGTTAAAAATACGCTATAGTGTAACATGTCATGTAACATGTGACATATGACAAAATTGACAATTGACAAATATAAAATGAACCTTCCATTTTATGTTAGGTGTACCGAAAATGGGGAGGGTTAGGGTTTTAAATTGTGTTGATTATTTTAAGTAGAAAATACAATGATCACTCTAGCATATAGCCATGCAACCCTATAACTTTTGAGAAGAACAACTTTTGCATGCATTGGCCTAAATAACCCCGGTTTTCCTACTTGAAAGGCCAAGGGTTTTTCCTCTATAATTATTCACTAGTTTACTACATTTTTTTAGTGTTAGAAAAATAACCATTCTCTATAATTTGTGATATAAACTTAGAGAAAGAAAACCTCACAAATACTCCCCTCTTGACCGTGACATTCAAGAGCAAAAACTCAATATTTTGTGTCAATTTTAAGTTAGATTTTAATTAATACTAGATCATATTAATTATAATTATTAACGGTGTTGCTTTGGGTATAATTCCTTGGGAGAGATTCTCCACTTGAATCTTATTCTTCCACCTTTAGAAAGCTCAAGAACTAGTAAGAAGGTGAACTTACTAGTACCCATTGTTTGGGCCAAAAATCACATAATAGGGAAAGGTCCACTTAATAAATAAATGGATCAAACAAGAAGAAGGGGAGCCCGCGGTTGGAGTGAGCACGAAGAAGGGAAATGGGCCAGCATGCTCGCAGGAGAAGACTGAAGCCCATTGAAGGAAGCGTCTGGAATTAGGAAAGGGGAGTTAGAGAGAAGTCGGGGAGATCAGGGAGAATTAAGGGAGACGACCAAACATGGAAAGAGTTATTATGGAATTTATATTCCCTTTCCATAATCAAGGTAGGACATGCCTAGGGTTCTTACCCTATAAATAGCCGAGGAAGCAATCAAAGAAGGACATTCTCATCAAGATATCAACTCATATACATACACACGCATACATTCATCCAAGATCTTAAGAGCTCGATACCTCGTGCTAGCGAGAAAAGCATTACGTTTCAATTGTAATCATCCTCCCATTCAAGCATAGTACAATATTTGGCAGGGTACCGGCCCTCCCGCGGTTGTTCCCACATTGGGTTTTCCGCGTCACCAAATCTTACGTGTTAATTTATATTTCGTAATTTATTTCCTTATTTAAACATCATCATACAAACAATCATTCAATTAACCAACGAGTAAGACCACATTGACCTGAATCAATCAATTCGGTAAAAAAATACCTAAACAGTTTGGCGCCCACCGTGGGGCATTGTGGTCATCAATCGTTAATACTTTAAATACACGATGGATAAGCAAGCATCGGACGCCGTGTCAGGGAGCAGACAACCGTCGCCACCACACACCTCTACTCAAAATCCAGCATCAACGGTGGCAACGCAGGCTCCCGGACATACCTCGAGAACAACACCAACAGCCAAAACCTCTCTACCTCCTAAGACTCCTGCTGCCACAACTCAAGCCAGATCAGATAAGGGAACAGCAAGCTCGGGCCTCACCCCGCCACCTAGTCCCACACAAATCTTGCTCACTGGCGTAGAGAATCTTCAGAAAGTCATGGAAAACATGAGAGAGGACCAAAAGAAAGTAGAAGCTGAAGCAAGAAGGAGAGACGGAGAGCTCTGGGCACAAATTGATATTCTAAAACAGCAGTCTGTCACCCCAGTAAGTAGGACAAGTGAGGGAAGGTCTTCGCTAGTGGATCTGACGCAGGAGGCATCAGGCAGTAGGAACCCACTTCGACAGATACCAGTCGGACTAGTAACAAGGGTGGATCTAACTACAGTACCAACGGATGGAAGAATAACCCCACAGGGGCTGGGATACCTCACACCAGAAACCTGGCCATCAGCCAGCTGTGTGGAGGCACGAACAGGTGGCATCCCTGTCAGCAGTTTCGCAACAATTGATCAGACACCTGGAGCAGGATCCGAGTGGAACCAGCAAGTGAACTGGCAACAGGGGACAATCGTTACTTCAACCCCTCTAGCTGCTGGATCACATCAGAACCTTCAAGAGCTCGGGTCGAGATAAAGATATTGAATCAAAGAGGCGGTGACAAAGCGGACCCGTTCAGCAAAGATAACAATTCAAAGAAGATTGGAGCTAAAGGAAATACGAGAAGGGTCCTGTGGTGGCACCCCACTCGAGAAAGCAGCACTAGACAGCTATGCCGACTCACCATTCGTGGACACCATATCCATCACAGCCATGCCAAAGGGATTCACAAATCCAAATATGCCTCTCTTTGACGGCACAACAGATCCCTTTGATCATATAAGCCAGTACAAACAGAAGATGATGATAGTAATAGCCGTAGGACAAGTCAAGGAAGCTTGCATGTGCAAATGATTTGGATCCACCTTAACAGGGCCGACACTTTGATGGTTTGTGAGCCTGCCCAATAGGTCGATATCCACATTTGCTGAATTATTGAACGCATTCACCCAGCAGTTTGCAAGCAGTAGGAAGCCGTAGAAGCATGCAGAAGATCTGTACAAAATCGTCCAGGGGGCAGGAGAGACCATTGGAGAATACAATACTAGGTTCACCAATGAGAAGGTAGCAGTACGAGAGTGCGACGTTTCGACAGCAGTAGAAGCCTTCAGAAGAGGCCTCCACCATGACTCCGACCTATACAAGCAGCTGACTATGCATCCCTGCCATAGTTTTGAGGCAGTACAAGAAAAGGCAGCTGCCGCAATCAGACTGGAAGAAGACATCCTAGCTAGAGCCTGCCTACCTAATACACCAAGTGTTTCTAGTACCTCAGCCGTGGAGAAATCAGGAATAAAGCAAACCACCAGCAAGAAAGACGAGAGATACAGGTCATATGGAAGAGGAGTCAACAGAATCGAAGAAAATCAACAACTCCCTACTCTGGTAGAATATGGATTCACTACGAGTATCGGAGGAATCCTGAAGGCACTCAGGGAGATGGGAGATGGAGTCAGGTGGCCCAACCCACCAGTAGAGGGACAAGCATGGAGAAAGGATAGCAAAAAGAAGTGTGAGTTCCACCGTGATATTGGGCACAATACTGAGGATCGCTACACATTACGGAGAGAGATCAAGCGCCTGTATGAACAAGGAAAGCTAAGCCACCTATTACCACGTAGGGGCAAGCAACAGGATAAGGTAGGCACCACCAAACCTGCAACCCCACCCACATGCACCAAAATCATAAACGTGATAACAGGCGGCTCAGACCTAAGTGGGCTGACATACTCAGCAGCTAAGAGACATGCTACCGAGACCAAAGGAGATAGGCCAGCAAATTCTTGCGAATTTCTCACGCGACTTGTTTGTCGGCTTTGATGAAGGAGATACATACGACGAACGAGAGCATCATGACGCACTTATTATCACTCTATCAATGGCCAATTGCACAGTTAGAAAGGTCCTGGTAGATACAGGTAGCTCGGTCAACCTGATCATGCTAAAGACCATAGAAAACATGGGATTCAGCGAGAAGGATTTACAGAAGAAGACTATTCCGCTAGTAGGCTTCAGTGGGGAGACATCCAACTCACTGGTCGAGATAGTAATCCCAACCTATGTAGGAGGAGTCAACAAGCAAGTCACGTATCTAGTTATAGACGGACCCTCCACCTACAATGTCATCCTGGGAAGGCCGTGGCTACACCAGATGAAAGCAGTCCCCTCAACATATCACCAATGTATAAAGTGCTCCACACCATGGGGAGTAGAGACAATAAGAGGAGATCAGGAGGAAGCTAGAGGCTTCTATAAGAAGGCACTAAAATGCACCGCCAGCCCTCTCGCATAGCAATTACAGAAGCAGCCTGTCCAGGACGAATACATCGAGCCCCCAGCAGAAGAGCTAGATCAAATTAACCTGGACAAGCTGCACCCAGAAAGAACTGTGTTAATTGGAGCTAGATGCACAGGAAACTTGAGACAACAATTAATTAAATTTCTGCAGGATAACATGGACTATTTGCATGGTCACACGATGACATGATAGGAATAGATCCGGCCATCATAACGCATAAGCTCAGTGTGAACCCAAAGTATAAACCGATCCAGCAGAGAAGAAGAAAGTTTGCAGCAGAAAGAAACAGGGTGATCAAACAAGAGGTAGATAGTCTTCTGGCGGCAAAGAAAATAATAGAAGTAAAATATCCAGAGTGGCTGTCTAACGTGGTGGTAGTACCTAAGAAGAATGGAAAGTGGAGAGTATGTGTGGACTTCACCACCCTCAACAAGGCATGCCCTAAAGATCCCTTCCCGCTACCTCATATTGATGCAATGGTGGATGCGACAGCTGGACATGAGATGTTGACATTCCAAGACGCATGGAGTGGGTACAATCAGATCAAGATGGATCCTGCAGATCAAGAGAAGACGACATTCATGTCTGAGAGGGGAATATATTGCTACAATGTCATGTCAATCGGCCTGAAGAACGCAGGCTCCACGTATCAAAGGCTGGTTAACCGCATGTTCAAAGAGTAGATAGGAAGAACTATGGAGGTATATATTGATGACATGGTGGTAAAATCAGAAAAAGCCAAAGATCACATGCGGCACCTGTCAGAAACATTCACCACCCTGAGGGAATACAAAATGAAGCTAAATCCATCTATGCACCTTCGGAGTATCTTCTGACAAATTCTAAGGCTACATTGTAACTCAAAGAGGGATAGAGGCTATCATCGAGCAGATCAAAGCCGTCTTACAACTAGAGTCACCTGAAAAGCCTAAGGATGTTCAAAGACTAGCTGGAAAGGTAGCAGCCTTGAGCAGGTTCATCTCAAGATCTTCAGATAAGTGCAGGCTATTTTACAGCATACTAAGAAAGAGTCAGAAGTTTGAGTGGACCGCGGATCACGAGCAAGCATTCAGAGAACTGAAGCACTACCTCAGCAGCCCGCCAATTGTGTCAAAACCGGAACCAGGAGAACCACTATTCCTATACCTGGCCGTCACAGAGGTGGCAGTTAGCGCTGTTCTAGTCAGAGAGCAGGAAAAGGAGAAGAAGCCAGTATACTACGTAAGCAAGTCTCTGCTGCCGGCAGAGACCAGATTTCAGCCCGGCCATCCAAAATCTGGCAGTTGAGGAAATCGTCACCCTAGAAGGGAGCAAGGGGGCAGAGGTCTGGCAAATGCATATTGATGGAGCCTCCAACCAAAGGGGGGCAGGTATAGGGTTAATCCTGCGGTCACCACAGGGAGACCTGATAGCACAAGCGGTAAGATGTGAATTCAAGGCATCTAACAATGAAACAGAGTACGAGGCCTTGATATTAGGAATGGAGCTAGCTCTGGAGTTAAGAGTCAGGCACCTGCGCATATCCAGTAACTCTCTACTAATAGTCAACCACGTAAACGATGAGTTTATAGCCAGAGATTCAAAAATGATTTCATACTTAAAAGTAGCAAAGGAGTTAAAACAGAAATTCGAAACATGCAAGCTTAAGCAGATCCCCAGAGATCAGAACGTGGAAGCAGATGCCTTAGCAACTCTGGGGCAACATTCAAACCGATAAAACTTTCCAGCATTCCAATAGCACACATGCTAGAGCCTTCCATCCAGAAGGCAGATGAAATAGATAAAGGATAACCGAGGATCCACAGAACAGAGAAGGAGTCCAGGCAGCTACAGAGGTAGGTGAGGACTCTCAGCCAGCTGATCAGCCGACCGACCAAACGACCGAACATGCAAATGGCTGGGATTGGCGCACACCCTACCTAAACTGGCTGCGTCATAGCAAGCTACCAGATGACAAGAAGGAAGTAAGGGCTTTCAGAGTGAAGGCCTCCAGGTTCATATTTATTGACGATATACTATTCAGGAAATCACTGGCAGACCTCTACTTACGGTGCCTGGACAAGGAAGAGGCGTAGACTGTGTTACATGCTCTCCACAGTGGTGAATGTGGAAACCATGTAGGGAGCAGGAGTCTGACAAATAAAGCTCTCAGGCAGGGATACTTCTGGCCCATAATGAAGGCAGATGCAGCAGAATATGCACGCAAGTGTGACGCCTGCCAGCGCTCAGCACCAATGATCCATCAGCCAGCAGAACCCTTGCACCCTATCATTTCTCCCTGCCATTCATGGCATGGGGCATGGACATAATAGGACCTCTGTCAAGAGCCACAGAAAAAAAGACATGGATGCTGGCGATGACAGATTACTTCTCTAAGTGGATAGAGGCAGAAGCATTCACAGAAATAAAGGACAAACAAGTCATTTCATTTATAAAACGAAACATCATTTGCAGGTTTGGTATCCCATCAGAAATCATATGTGACAATGGCTCACAATTCATCTCCAACGATACTGAGGGATACTGTGCCAGGTGGAACATCACCCTAAAAAAACTCAGCACCCAGGACTCCAAAGTCCAACGGGCAAGCTGAGTCCAGCAACAAAATCATCATGGACAATCTGAGAAGGAGGTTATAGGAGTTAGGAGGAAAGTGGGCAGATGAATTGCCACTGGTATTATGGTCAGATAGAACAACGCCAAAGATAGCAACAGGTCAAACACCCTTCAGCCTGGTGTTTGGCGCAGAAGCAGTCATTCCATCAGAAGTTCTAGTTTCCACTCATAGGTATGGATGTATGAGAGGGGAACTGAACAACGCGGAGATGGTCAGAAGCCTGGACACCGTAGACGAGCTGCGAGCAAGTTCAAAAATACGTCTGGCTGCCTACAAGCAGTCAGTGGCCAGGAGTTACAACAAGAATGTAAAAGTCGGGCTCCTGGAGGTAAGAGACCTGGTTCTCCGATAAGTGTTTAAAAACACTAAGAATCGAAAGGCAGGCAAATTCACCTACAAATGGGAAGGACCATACCAGGTAGAAGGAGTTGTTGGCCATGGTGCATACAGACTGATGACTATGGACGGTCAAATCATACAACGCCCATGGAACATACTTCACCTAAAGAGATATTACTTTTAATAATAAGTAGATTTTAGCCTTCAGGATGATGTACTATGAAAAGCCAAATCATTTCAAAATAAAAATAAAAAATCCGGTAGTAGGCATACTGCCAATTTCATTCCTATTTCTGGTATCTCTAACTATTTCAAATTTTAAACTGCTATTAGATGGTATGGTCGGGCAGCGTCCTGGGACCACAATTGCTCTGGTACCCCATGAGATGGCGTTAGGTACTTCACATCATCTTAATAGATTTTCCTGTTTTCAGGCCTCTATAAGTACATCACTCTGAATTCTAGTGTCTATGGTACGTTGAAAGGATATCTAGCAGGACTGTCAACTGCCAGCGCGGGGTGACAAGGCACATGGCACTCCAACATGCCTAACCTACATTCTCCTTCAAGGAGCACCCTCACCAGGCGGACTGTGGAACATACGAAAGGGAGCCTGGTTGACAGCTAAACACGCTTACCCAACTACCCTTGATACCACCCCTTGAACGTAGCTCGCACTAATCACAATTAATCAGGGCCCCAACATGCATGCACATACATGGAACGTAGGGATCTCTGCACTACCAAAATCCTACAGCGTCCCATTGGTCCTAGAATGACGATAAACTTGCCTAAATTACTCCCTTATTGGCTTTAAACGTGATGAACACACCTGCGTCATGAACAAGGTTAAGTAATCCAAAACTGTGGCATACGCCTAAATCAACCATCAGGCTGACACGGTAGCTAGCTTAGTCTGGATCAGCCTCTTCAGGCTGACAAGACTGGTCTAAATCAGCCTCTCAGGTTGACACGACCACTCCTTCTTACGTTGCGGCATATGCCTATATGAGCCATCAGGCTGAAACGGCAGCTAGCTAAGTCAGAAAGTCAGCCTCTTCAGGATGACAGGACTCGCCTAAATCAGCCAGCAGGCTTACACGACAACCTCCTAAATTAAGGAAACCTAAAAACAAGCACACAGAATATAAGCTGAAACTTGCCAAAAATTAAGGCAATGGGCATTCCAAAACATGGCCAAAATACGGCCCCTGAGTTTAACCGCCACCTTGGCGGAGCAACCAGAAAGATTTTAAAAAACTTACAAGTTTGCCACCTCTGGGCCAGACTACCAAAAATTTCATTAATAAAAAAAACGTAATTATCGGTCACATTAATGACCTCCACTTCTGGCACCTCCTCTGCCTGCTGACCCTCTATTTCAGGTACCGCACCAGCTTGCACATCCTCAGCTGCCATAGCTTCCCGAGATCCGTCAGTAGCATCCTGGGGCATTCCAGCATCTCCACCAGCAGCATGCGCAGCCAGTGCAGGAGAGTTTACCTCGCCAACCTCAGGCATCAGCGCACTCAGATCAGGTTTAACGGGATATAGCATCTCCAGCTGCCTCTCCTCCACTTCGATGGCTTGCTGGGTTGGAGCCTCCTCAAGAGCAGCACACATCCCGCTGATTTTTCCCAGCCAGGTGGCATAGGCAACAACATTGGTGGCTAGGGAGATCAGCTCGCTGATTTCTCGTCAGAATGCTTGAGGGAGTCCGAGAAAGTGTTGCACACCTCTTGAGTGCGTGCCAGTTTATCTGCCCCTTCCTTCAGCTTCTTCTTGGTAATAGCAAGCTCAGCCTTCAATTCTACCACGCGTTCCTTCAGATCAGACCGCTGCTGCGCCAAGTCGGCAACTGTCCCCTTCAACTCTTGGTTTTTAGCGTTGGTGGCGCGACTGGTGGTCTGCACTATGTTGATCATCTTCCTATTGTAAAGAGCAGACTGGAGGGTCTGGGGCAAGAAAAGCCAGAAGTCAGCATGAGAAATCAAAGGGTAAAGTTTAGAACATGTAGAAGAAGATTACTCACCAAAAAGGCGTTGTGCACGTCATTCTCAACCATCTCCTCTGGAGAAAACTCTGAGAACGCCTCCTTTAGAGGAGGGAAGAGCAGCTGGTCGATCTCTCACCAGTTCGACACCTTATCAACATTCCCAAAACCTTCTGGGAAGTGAGCAATAGTGCCTCCACTAGCTGAGGCAGGAGGACTGGCATGAGGAGTAGGCGGATGGCGAGACAATGGGTCAAACTCTAAGGGCTCAGGTCTAGCATAGCTGGATTGCGTAGGAGGGGTCTGGAAAGAGGCAGCAGGAGCACTCCTCTTGGAAGTGGATGCCACGTCAGGACTGGCAGTGGATCTCTTTCTTTTTGCACTCTGCAGGATGACTTCCAGAGGATCAACTTTTGAACCTGCAAGCAGACATCATCTCAGGCGTCAGGATAATTGAAGCATTAGTGAAAGCTGCATGCAAACTGGAATAACTGTAGGAAGCTCACCAGAAGACATGTTGTAAGCTGATTGAAGAGGGTTGGAGGAGGTAGCAGGTGAGAAACCAGGGAGCAGGTCAAGAAACTTTCTCTCGGATTCAGAGATGCAGAACAATGCTGCGGGCAGGGATCTTGGCACCAATGCGAGTCAGATCACAGGGGCCTACACGAGGACGATGAAGTAAGCTAGTAAGCAGCGAGAAAAATGAATCAGGTAACAGGGAGGTTACTTACTCGAAGTTATGACCCATTTCTCGAAGATATAATCGGCAGGCGGCTGGATGGAGTCCTTCCTCACGAAGAAGAAGTCCTCAAACCATTTCTCATCTCGGGATTTGGACACATGCCTGAAGGAAGCCTCTCCACAGCCCCGGAATGAAAATTGGCCCCTACCCAGGGACCTGATGCTATACATATGGGCTAGATCTGTGGGATTTATCTGTATGCATCCCTTTAACTTTAAGAATTATAACGAATTTATTGTGATGATAACTGGTCATAAAATAAATTGCATAAACAAAAGTAGAGAATGAAGAAACAACCTTCGGTCCTAGCAAAATCGGCCTAAGAACAATATCGCAATGATATTCACCTATTAGTTGTACCCAAGACGATATGAGATATGCCCTTTGCTTCTTGCTAGAATCGATCCCCAAATTTTCTGTAAAATTTTAGGTATTTTGTGTTTTCTTTGATGAGAGGAGGCTAGGTAAGAATTCAGTTAGAAAATTAATCTCTGTACTCCTCTTAATGTGCCGAAAAATAAATGTGAATGAGGGAGATCTTATTTTCCCTAAATTCGGCCTATCTAACCGAAATTAAGAGAAATTATTTTCTCTTTTTTTTCGGTTTTTCTACTTACCAAAAATAAGGAGATTAAATCTTCTTATTTTGGTAGTATACAAAATGTATAAAATGTATTATTTATAAATTGTCATTTATATCATTCCGTATTAATAAATCTACACACAACAAACGGTGGATTTATTAATGCCGGTCTGTGACAATATCGTATAATATATACTTTAACTTGCTAATTAAATATAACCGATTACATTTAATTACGAATTAACATATTAATTCGTCCAAGTTAACATTATATACATTAATTAAATATAACTTATTATATTCAATTTACGAATTGACAGTTAATTCGTCTCAGCTAATATTATTTAATCGGCATTAAATAATCGTCTCATCAACACGTTGACTAACTGTTTAGTCATATAAGGCATCAGTATGGTTACATTTCCATAACCACATCTCTCAAACACATCCTTTAGGTGTGACTTTTAGGGACCAGTTGATCACCGCCATCAGTATGATAATAACGTCAAACTTTCTAGCAAGCCAACCGTTATTAGGTAATCGTTAATCAACCGATAAAATACGAAGTATACCCTTGTGAACCTTTAAGAGATTTATAAATGTTATCACACTAATTTTTGGAGGACACAAGCTCCAACAAACCCCCACTTGTCCTCACAAGTGTATGTGCGATAACCGATTCTCATATCCTAAAATTTCTCCCCTCAATGTAAAACAATTTGCAAAGTCCGTATTTATAAAGGTCGTATTTTACAAGTGATCATTATCAAGAGTGGTTTCCCCGACTAGAGAGTAACTTAACTGATAAACGAATCATCATTCGAGCATGGCCATGCATTTCAGTTACAACTCCTCGAGTGGCCCTGAGAAATAACTATACCTGATAAAGGTTGGATATTTTCCTTAACTTGAATCCTGCAGATGTAAGCATAGTATGAAATGACCCAGAAAAAATCTATTTAGCCTCCAGTTACGGCAGACTGTGAGAAAGAAACCAAAGTCACCCAAAAACTGCCTTAATCTCAATAGACAATTGATAGTCAAAAGAATCGACTCTAGGAACACAATGGATGTCCTATCCACGACCTGGCACCGAATGTTAATAAACATTTAGGACTCCATTACGTTGTCACAAAAATTTGTCCGACGAGGTATCGTTATAATCTCGCATTTGTGATCGATCAGTCAACCGTTTGACTTATGGCTTGTTGAACCCACCATCAATCGATTGCACAATATAATAGCCAGAGTTATCTGCTCATTAAGGCGATTACGGACCAAACAAAATATAATGTAATTCAGTTCACTTTGTGGTGTTCAATGTTGTCAGTACAATCCACATGAAAAACAAAATATTATAAGAACGATGAAGTTATAAATAGTATATGAAAAAGATAATGTATCAAATCCATAATCAACTACTACAACTCAGGAACACGTTTAATTCCCATGGAAATAACGTGCCCTTCATGCTTATCAAAATTCAACGGTTAGTGAGAGGGTCCACGATGTTATCAGCCGAAGCTATCTTGTCAATCACTATCTCTTCTTGCTCCACATAATCACGGATCAGGTGAGCTTTCCGATGTACATGTCTAGATTTGTTGCTAGACTTTGGCTCCTTAGCCTGGAAGATGGCACCTCTATTGTCACATTAGATGGTGATCGGGTCATTCGAACTAGGAACTATCGTAAGTCCTTGTAAGAATTGACGCATCCATATAGCTTACTTAGCTGCTTCCGAAGCGGCATAGTACTCGGATTCAGTGGTAGAATCTGCTACAACACTCTGTTTGGAACTCTTACAGCTGACCGCAGCACCATTAAGAGTGGAGACGAATCCGGACTGAGATTTTGAATCATCTCGATCCGTTTGGAAGCTAGCATCTGCGTAACCGATTGCGCATAGCTTAGTATCTCCTCCATAAGTCAATACCCTATCCTTAGTCCTCGTAGGTACTTAAGGATATTTTTAACAGCTATCCAGTGTGTTTTACCTAGATTCTTTTGGTAACGACTCGTCATACTCAATTCATATGCCACGTCTGGACGTGTGCATATAATGGCATACATGATTGATCCTATTGCTGATGCATAAGGAACATGACTCATGCGCTCAATCCCTTCAGGCGTCGTGGGTGACTGAGACTTGCTCAACTGCATCCCAGACGTCATTGGAAGGTTCCCCTTCTTGGAGTTGGTCATGCTGAACCTCTCAAGAATATTATCCAAATAAGACTCCTGACTAAGTGATAACGTCCGTCGTGATCTATCTCAGTAGATACGGATTCCCAATATGCGTTGTGCCTCACCCAGATCTTTCATCTGGAAATGGTTCTTCAACCATTCTTTAACCAAAGATAGAAGAGGAATGTCACTCCCAATCAAGAGTATGTCATCGACATACAATATCAAGAATACAATCTTGCTCCCACTCGACTTGATATATAAGCATGGTTCCTCGACCGATCGAGTGAAACCATACTCTTTTATCACCTGGTCGAAACGATGATTCCAACTCCGAGAAGCTTGCTTAAGTCCATAAATGGAACGCTTAAGCTTGCATACTTTCTTAGGATGTTTAGGATCTATGAAACCTTCGGGTTGCACCATGTACAACTCTTCCTCCAAATAACCGTTTAAGAAGGCGGTTTTCACATCCATTTGCCAAATTTCATAGTCATGAAAAGCGGCAATCGCTAAGATTATCCGAATGGAACGTAGCATGACTACGGGTGCAAAAATTTCATCATAATGCAATCCGTGCACTTGAGTGAAACCTTTTGCCACTAGTCGTGCCTTATAGGTATCTGGTTGCGCGTCTACAGAACGCTTTATTTTTTAAAGCCATTTGCACTGTAGAGGTTTTACCTTATTAGGTAAATCAACAAGATCCCATACGTCATTCTCATACATGGAGTCCATCTCGGATTGCATGGCTTTGAGCCATAGCTTTGAGTCGGAACATGCCATAACACCTTTATAGGTGTCGGGTTCATTACTCTCTAGGAGCAAAACATCATTCTCCTCGACCATACCAATGTATATGTCCTGAGGATTAGAGACTCTACCCGACCTTCTAGGTTCCTCCGGAATATTAACCGTATCATCAGTTGGAGGAACAACTTCCTCCATCTGTTTCTCGGTTGTTGGTTCTTGAATCTCCGACAGCTCGAAGGTTCTATTACTTGTCTTGTTCTCGAGAAATTCTTTCTCTAAGAACGTCGCACTAGCCGCAACAAAAACTCGATGTTCGGTAGGCGAATAGAAGTAATGACCAAACGTTCCTTTTGGATAACCTATAAAGTATGTCTTGACCGATCGCGGACCGAGCTTATCCTCGTGTCTCCACTTGACATAAGCCTCTCAGCCCCAAACCCGAATAAAGGACAAGTTGGGGACCGTTCCCTTCCACATTTCATATGGAGTCTTGTCGACAGCTTTAGTCGGAGTTCGGTTAAGTATAAGAGCAGCTGACAAAAGAGAAAAACCCCATAATGAATCAGGCACTACCTTGTGACTCATCATGGATCAAACCATATCAATTAAGGTTCGATTTCTCCGTTCGGACACACCATTTAATTGAGGTGTTCCAGGTGGAGTTAACTGCAAAACGATTCCACAGTCTTTAAGGTGTTGATCAAAGTCATTTGAAAGATATTCGCCACCCCGATCTGAACGGAGTGCTTTAACCTTTCTACCCAGTTGGTTCTCAACCCTATTCTGGTATTCCTTGAATTTCTCAAAGGACTCACTTTTATGCTTCATTAAGTAGACATATCCGTATCTACTCAAATCGTCCGTGAAAGTGATAAAATATCTATAGCCATCTCTAGCGGTAATTGACATAGGTCCACAAACATCAGTATGTATGAGTCCTAATAGGTCACTAGCGTGCATTCCAACACCTTTGAAGGAAATTCGAGTCATTTTGCCAATGAGACATGATTCACACGTGCCATATGTAGAAAATTCGAATGCGGGAATAGTCCCATTATCGACGAGTTTCTTTACACGTTTCTCATTTATGTGTCCCATTCGACAATGCCATAGATAGGTTTGATCTTTGTCACCAACCTTTAATTTCTTGTTATTCACGTGTAATACTTCCGTTGTTTGATCTAAGATGTAAATTCCATTCATGGAAACTGCTTTGCCATAAGTCATTTCATTTAAAGAGAAAATACAGCTACTATCCTTTATTAAAAATGAAAAACCGTCCTTATCAAGTACGGAAACTGAAATAATGTTCTTAGACAAACTGGGTACATAGTAACAATTATTTAAAAATAACTCAAAACCACTAGGGAGTTGGATTACATATGTTCCCTTCGAGACATCAGCAACTCTAGCTCCATTCCCGACTCGCAGGTCCACATCACCCTTTCCGAGAGGTATGATGTTTCTTAGGCCCTGCAAATGATTACACAGATGAGAACCACAACCAGTATCAAGTACTCAAGTTCCGAAACTTGCATGGTTAATCTCAATCATATGAATATAAGATGACATACCAACAGGAACGACGCGGCCTGCTTTTATGTCCTCACGGTACACGGGACAGTTCCTCCTCCAATGTCCAGTCTTATGACAATGGTGGCACTCAATGTCACCGCCCTTGCTCTTTGCCTTGCCCTGTGAGCCACTAGTCTCACCAGGCCCACTCTTACCGTTTCCTGGCTTCTTGAATTTTGGCTTACCTACAGTTAGGTCGCCTGGAGCTTTGCCCTTACCTTTACCCTTGTTGGAAATCGTGAGAACATCTTACTTCATGCTCCCACTCAATTTCATATCCTTGACGGTCTGTACGAGAAGTGAGTGTAGCTCATGAGGACTTTTCTTTAAGTTATTCATGTAGTAGTTCTCCCTTAAAAGGGCAAATCCATCGTGAAGAGAATGAAGCATTCGGTCAATGACAATTCTCTCACTGGTTTTGCAATCAAGTGCCTCCAATTTCTCGACATTCTCAATCATGTTAAGAATGTGTGGGCTAACCGGTTGGCCCTTTTGGAGTTTCGCATCAAAGAAGCGACAGGTATGCTCATAAGTAACGATTCTCGGTGCTTTTGAGAACTCGTTAGTGAGCGTGGTGAAAATCTTGTTTGCACCCTGGGCAATGAAGCGTCTCTGCAAATTGGTTTCCATTGCAAAGATGAGTACGTTCTTTATCGCACCCGCTTCCATGACGAAATCACTATAAGCAAGTGACTCGTTAACTCCCGCATTGGGGCCTGGGTTTACCGGTATTGGCTCAGTTAAGTACTTGAGCTTATCGTCAGCAATGGCAGCATTCCGTAGTGCTGCCTCCCAGTCCGCAAATTTGGACCCATCATTCTTCATTCGCGTGTACTGATTCATGTTGTCCATAAAAACTTTCAGCCAGGACTCGCGTCTAAGTGTGGCACTTGGCATTGGGATTTCGTTATTTCCAGCCATTTGTTGTAACAATAATATAAACGTGTTCTACACTGCGAAAAGAAGAATAAATAATAAGCATGTGCATCGATTTTAATTTAAGTCTAATGCAATACTGTTATAACGCAAAGACTCATGTATTTATACAATGGACCTTCCTCAAGAATTATATAAATGATCCCAAGACTCAATTATCTGCAAATTGATAAGCCAACCTTTTGGCTAATTCTACTGTTAGAATTCTTGGTCGATAAATTTCTGTAAATTCGATCTTTAGTCCATCATAATCACGAGAAACTCTTCGGACTATAATGTTGAGATAAACTAAGTCAACACAAACTACTTACCCAACGTAGAAGGGGTCATATTATGCCTACCGACGAAGAAGGGATTCATAGTTGTTGCCCTTATAAAGACTAGTCTCAATTTCCGTTTTAGAGGAAGATCCCATCAACTTTATTTTAATTCATTTTAAGTGAACTAATATCTAGCATGCGTGAATGAATAAACTAAGGTGATGGCTTAATAAACATGTGACATCTGTATGTCTATGAAAACTAACATACAACCTATATGTGTCAATTTTCATGCATTTTAGTAGGTGGTTTGGTTTTAGGCGGAATATGATGCATTAACTAGCATGTGAATGAAAAGCAATAAGAACGGTAAAACGTAAAACAAAATAAAGTCCTAGTGTGGCCTATCCTATCAAAATGAACATAAATACAACTTTGGAATCCATCCTTGGACCCGAGAAGCTTGTCTTGATGTTCCATCTTGATCCATGTAGCGGGAGTGAGCTCCAATCTCCATCTTTAGTCTTCTCAAAAATTACAATTTAAAAATTACATAATAAACCTATTTACATTCTAATTTCAAAACCGTAATAAAAGAAAACCAAACGGAGATACGAGATCTCAAACTACATTAAAATTATGTTCCCATCATTACGAAAATATAATTTGACTAAGGCCACACTAAGTATTATAAATTACAACCGATTGCAAAAATACGTAAATAAAACCATTCAACGATTCATTCAACTAAAATAAAATGCATCAACTAAAAAATAAAATAAACATGCAAGACATAATTGTTTAATTATGTAGATTAATTTTATCCAAACCACCTATTTAACTGATCAAATTAAGTGACAATTCCTCAATTACTCACTATAAATTTAATCTTAATTCATATTAAACTTGTAATATGAATTTAATCCAACATTATTTTAAACTTCTTTAAAATAATTAGGTATCTTTAAATTTTTGAACTGTTTCAAAAACATGCAATCATACATTATAAAAGTAATGTATAATTATAATTATTGGCCAAAAACAACAAAAACAAAAGAAACCCCTTTTTTTTTGTCTCGGCAAAACAGTAAAAAAAAACAGATTTTTTTTTAAATTTTTTTTTTTTTTTTTTTTCCAGCTCGGCTGAAATAAATACAGAAACCCAAAAAAAAATATATTTCCTTCCTCGGCAATTTTGAAAAAACCGAAAAGAAAAACAACCCTTTTTTTTTCAGCTCACGGTTTAAGCCAAAAATAAAAATAAAGCAGTTTTTTTTTATTATACACGGCTGATAAAAAAAAACGAAAAACAGCCCTAAATTTTTATCAATTCGGCAATATGCCCTAAATTGCAAAAATATGATATTGATGAACAAAATCGTTTATTGTTGCTATTAACAAGATTGACATATTCATCTTATAATTTAAACATGTAAATTTATGAAACATGATTCTAAACAACAATTTAGAACCATTTATGCCAAAAACAATATAGCAAAAAACAATTTATCATCAACAACAAGACGATTCCATTTACATTTTAACTTAATCTTCATTAAATCAAACATCTACCAATTTATCATATGATTATTTTAACTGATTAAAACAACAATATGAAAAATCAAAATGGAAATAAATCATCAAACAAAGAAAAAAAACAAAAAAAACAGACGGCAAAAAAAAATTCTTCTCGGTAAATTTATTTTTTCCAGCCGAAACCTTTTTTTTTCTTTTCGAAATTCCTTTGCACTTTTGCTAAATTCATTTATGAAAATCATCCAAATAAAATCGTGGCCTTGGCTCTGATACCACTTATGGGATTTATCTGTATGCATCCCTTTAACTTTAAAGATTATAACGAATTTATTGTGATGATAACTGGTCATAAAATAAATTGCATAAACAAAAGTAGAGAATGAAGAAACAACCTTCGGTCCTACCAAAATCGGCCTAAGAACAATATCGCAATGATATTCACCTATCAGTTGCAACCAAGACGATATGAGATATGCCCTTTGCTTCTTGCTAGAATCGATCCCCAAATTTTCTGTAAAATTTTAGGTTTTTTGTGTTTTCTTTGATGAGACTTGAGAGGAGGCTAAGTCAGAATTCAGTTAGAAGATTAATCTCTCTACACCTCTTATTGTGCTGAAAAATAAATGTGAATGAGGGAGATCTTATTTTCCCTAAATTCGGCCCATCTAACCGAAATTAAGAGAAATTATTTTCTCTTTTTTTCAGTTTTTCTACTTACCAAAAATAAGGAGATTAAATCTTCTTATTTTGGTAGTATACAAAATGTATTATTTATAAATTGTCATTTATATCATTCCATATTAATAAGTTTATACACACAACAGCTTGCAGTGGATTTATTAATGCCGGTCTGTGACAATATCGTATAATATATACTTTAACTTGCTAATTAAATATAACCGATTGCATTTAATTACGAATTAACATATTAATTCGTCCAAGCTAACATTATATACATTAATTAAATATAACTTATTATATTCAATTTACGAATTGACAGTTAATTCGTCTCAGCTAATATTATTTAATCGGCATTAAATAATCGTCTCATGAACACGTTGACTAACTGTTTAGTCATATAAGGCATCAATATGATTACATTTCCATAACCACATCTCTCAAACACATCCTTTAGGTGTGACTTTTAGGGACCAGTTGATCACCGCCATCAGTATGATAATAACGTCAAACTTTCTAGCAAGCCAACCGTTATTAGGTAATCGTTAATCAACTGATAAAATACAAAGTATACCCTTGTGAACCTTTAAGAGATTTATAAATGTTATCACACTAATTTGTGAAGGACACAAGCTCCAACAAGATCACCCAAGGAGAGAGAGTTGCCAGTGTTTTGACCAGCGGCCAGGGAGTAGAGGAGAACCCTCCAAACGGTGGCAGAAATTTGTGCCATGGTGAAATTATTTGTAAAGATGAAGTCTTGAATAAGTTTGGGAAAAGGAAAACGGAGGCCATATCTAAACGGGTACAGATAAAAACACACTCATCCTGGACGAAGGGCGTCAGCTTTCTGACCTGGTTCAGGGATGGCAATATCCACCCCATCACCAAGGCCGAGTAAACCCTTGATCGTGGGAATGTCGGCAGGAGTCAAGACAGAGTCACAGTCATGGGGGTAAGTGAAGAGTCCCCGAGAAGGAAAGATTGGGTCAGGGTTGCGGTCAGTAGGAGCGGAAGTCGATGACGATTGTCGGGTTTTGCCTACGGTGAAGGAAGAGAAAATGGAAATTATAAAGAAAAAGGGGAAGAATACCTGGTGGAAGAGACGATGGAGAGTGAAACAGTGGAGTCGGCGAGGTGAGAGAAGAGGAAGGTTGAGGGTTTAGAGAGAGGGAGAGTTTTTGGAAATGATTTGAGATTAATGGAAGTGGAAGGTGAAGGTTGAGGTTATAAAGGAAGAGAGAGGAAGTAGGGTGCGAGAAAAGAGGAGGTGGGCGGCTGAAATGATGGAGTTGCATGAAAAGGAGTGTAAATGACGGCTTAGGGTTTTAGCATTCGATTACGTAAATTCCTTGCTCGACACCTCGAAGCGTACTTCACAAGAAATTTGGGGTAAACTGTTTGGGCCAAAAATCACATAATAGGGAAAGGTCCACTTAATAAATAAATGGATCAAACAAGAAGAAGGGGAGCCCACGGTTGGAGTGAGCACGAAGAAGGGGAATGGGCCAGCATGCTCGCAGGAGAAGCCTGAAGCCCATTGAAGGATGCGTCTGGAATTAGGAAAGGGGAGTTAGGGAGAAGTCAGGGAGATCAGGGAGAATTAAGGGAGACGACCAAACATGGAAAGAGTTATTATGGAAGTTATATTCCCTTTCCATAATCAAGGTATGACATGCCTAGGGTTCTTACCCTATAAATAGCCGAGGAAGCAATCAAAGAAGGACATTCTCATCAAGATATCAACTTATTCACATACACACGCATACATTCATCCAAGATCTTACCAGCTCGATACCTCGTGCTAGCGAGAAAAGCATTACGTTTCAATTGTAATCATCCTCCCATTCAAGCATAGTACAATATTTGGCAGGGTACCGTCCCTCCCGCGGTTGTTCCCACATTGGGTTTTCCGCGTCACCAAATCTTACGTGTTAATTTATATTTCGTAATTTATTTCCTTATTTAAACATCATCATACAAACAATCATTCAATTAACCAACGAGTAAGACCACATTGACCTGAATCAATCAATTCGGTAAAAAATACCTAAACATCCATATTTCGAAATCATCAATGTAAGAATTGATTTTCTCCTTATACTTGTAATTGGTTTGCATGCATAATATCCGATTTAATTTTATGACTAAATTAAACTTTCATATATTGGATATGTAATTAAATGAGATTAATGAATCCTAACAGTTGGTTGTTAAGCCATTGCCTGTTATGGTGTATTTGCCTTTAAGTGGGTGTTAATTCTCTAATGAGTATAAATGTGCCTTAAGTGGTATTTACCTTTCAAGGTAATCAAGGGGAATACTTCTTCGGAAGTGGGTCTAGGATTGAGACTGTGACCGAATGTGGTTAAGCATGCTCATCTTAAAGTTTGGATCAATTATGCTAAAACCACACTACACTTTGTCACACTTGGGACTCATGTCGGTAAGCTTTTAGTATTGTGATCATGGAACACTACTACAAAACTCGTTATGGACATCAGTTAGTGGACATATGATTTTTTAGAAAATTGATGTAAAAATTATATACATCGGTTGTTTGCAAAAAACTGATGTATTTATAATTATATGTACATTGGTTATTTTAGGAAACCTATGTCCATGATTTCTGACTTTAATAGACATGTGACTTTATAAAAACCCATGTTATAATAGTCAACTAGTTTTCATGCCCGTGCGTTGCATGAATATTAAAATAATATGTGATAAAATTCACAATATAATGGAATATAGTACATAATTCATGTTTAAACAATTATGTAGGCCGCATGACCAACAAATAATTCTAGTTAACATAATATTGAAATGAGAATAAATGAGTGTGTGATTAATAAATATTTTTTGTTACAACAATAAAACCAAAATGAAATTTATGCATATGATACTCCAAATTCCAGAGTTTTTAGATTTTGTTGATGATACCTGTTTGTTTTTCAACTGGTCAAGGACAATCTACTATGCATAATAAACTCAAAAATGCAACAAATCCCCTTCAAAGGTAATTATACTAAAAAACATTCACAAGTATTTACGTAGTTATATCTCCCGGTCAAACTATAAACGTACTATTAAATGTGAACCAAGCTCCAACGCAATACTACATGGCTGCGACTCCTTATGAACATACACCCCGTCTCCAAACAATCAGTTGAGACCACCACAAGAATCATTCCTTATAATGGAAATCATTCGATAAAATTATCTATTCTACCCTTGTTTAATGATGTCGTTGCAGTATGTAGTGAGATTTACCTTCTGCAAATTCACCATAGTTAGATCTCCACTCAACTTTCGCATACAATATCAACTCAACCCACTGCAATCTTGCCCCCATCTCCTTATTTGAAACAAAATCTTGCTCGCGTACCCTCTATTTATCTTCCCTATTAGCACAAATGATCTAAAACAACCATATCCCTTGCAAGATTTATCCTTGTCTCCAAAACTCATCCCAAATTTATTCAATCAAGTGAAAAACTAAACCCCAGCCAGGGGTTAGAAAAATCTACCACCCAAGGAAACTAACCCTTACCCTCGTATGTTGTTAGGATTAAGATTTTACTTTCGATCGATGGAGTCAAAATTAAATTTATCCACATGATCTTTAGAGCTTTCTTGTTATTGTTCAGGACTTCAGGGTACCTATTTGTTTTTCTGCAAGTGATATTTTATTGATAAAATAACCCTATTTCTAATCACCCTCTACAAATACACTCTCCTCCCACCTGACTAAATTTACCCGCAAAATAAAAAATCGCAGACCACGCACTCTGACCAGTGTGATCTGTTCTTACTGAAACAACCTCCAATCAACTACCATTACCTTGCTGTCACATTTTACACCTGAGACGTTCTAAATCACATTATCCTCCATGAAATACCAATCTTACTCCAAATGGATCCTCGCTCCGTATTAAAGACAATTTATTTCTCCTCTAACAAATAACAGATTAAGAAGCAATCTTCCATCCTATCTCTCTCTCCCTTTCCCTTCCAACTATTTTCCTTTCCCTCTTTTCTCGTCCCTTCCCCTGCCTCCATTTCTAATATTCCAACAAAGTGTTCGAGTATTGTGTTGGTAGACTGAATAAGTTTGAATATTATATATATACACGAACTTCGCTACTTATTTCAGTTAGCATAAATAAATCTTGCTTCCTCTATTCCACTTTTATTGTACATTTCCCTTCAAATTTTATCTCATAATTATTGCCTCATTTTTTTTTTGCCCTTAGATCACAAATTATTGCACGATATTCATTATAAACCTTTCACGCTATGGATCAAAACTAAGTCTATCCATATGATACTACAAAGTTAGTTTATTTCTTGATATATGTTTATTTTCCAATTTATCTAGTAGTTTCCCTACTTAATAATAAGTGTTTTTTACATTTAGTATTGGTTCGTTCTACACATGTGATATTTTATTAATAAAATTACCTCATTTCTATTCATTTTTCTAATTAATAATACCAAAGTTTTCATCCATCCTGCATCCACACCCACTAATTAAACCAATGACGAAATTAAGTAATTAACCACCAAATTCGACGCAGTCATCCTTATTCCTAATACCTCAAACTACCATCTAACTCATTATCGGAACCCTTCCCCAATTCGTATCTCTCTAAATTATATTGATGATGTGCTCAATTTATACAAAAAAAGAGCATTAATAATAATAATAATTAATTTGCTCGATATAATTGAATAGTTCCCTTTTTTTATGAATGTAAATTTGTCACAACAAAAGTTTGTGAGAGACGGTCTTTCACTAAGTTGGGGAAAAACTACTCTTACTTTTTTATGTGTTTTTCATGACTTTTTATGTATTTTTCTTGAATTTTTTTTAAAAAATTTTGATCGTTGCTTAAATAGACTCTTTAATTTTTATGTTGTTAATCTCTTAAAAACATTTTAGGTTGTGAATTATCATATTTAACATATTTCCACAAAATTGGATATTGCTAATATATCGAATGTTTTTTTTAATTTAATACTAAGTGTAAAAATATTAATGAATATTTTTCTAATATTAATAAATTGTAAATTATTTTCCATTTCTAATAGGAAAATTATAAATAATTAATTTTTTCCATGTCTAATAGAGAACTTGTATTCCTATTTCTAATAGAAAATTTTTAATAATAAGTGTAAAAATATTAATGAATATTTTTCTAATATTAATAAATTGTAAATTATTTCCCATTTCTAATAGGAAAATTATAAATAATTAAGTTTTTCCATGTCTAATAGAGAGCTTGTATTCCTATTTCTAATAGAAAAATTTAAACAATTAATTATTTTCTATTTCTAATAGGAAAATATGTCTAAAAAAAGCCTCTTTTAGTTATATATACTAGATTTAATGCCCGTGCGATGCACGGGCCTATAAGTAATTTTCTATGGAGTACGTGCTTGTGTATAATTGACACCTCAATATATTAACGTAAACTATTTTTTATGAATCAACCTCATGCATGAAGCCAAACTTGATAGTATGGGATGAGCACGTGGACATAAGGTATGTAAATTAATAGCAGCTATATAGCTTAGTAACTATACATATAAATTCACTTAATCTTGAGTTTCGACGTTAAAAATTTAAAATATAACTTATAGACTTTAAAAATTCAGAAAAAATATATATAAGCTCAATCGTTAAAAGAGTCGTCTGATATAATACATCAAATATGTATTCCCTTTTTCCACCACGTTATATAAAGCATTCCTAAAATAACCTGTGGTACACTCGAAGCGTTAGCCAAATTTCAACCGGAGGAGGTCAATGGCTACCTCTACCAACAAAATTTTATGCTTGTAAAACTATAACTACGTGTCATATCTAACATACACCAATATTTTACTCTTATTTTCACTCATTTTTATAATTAAACACGGTTAGTTTAAGTAGACCTTTAATCAAAGCCAAATACTTAGTTTTTTTTTATATAATTATGGTTAAGCTATGTACCAAAATACTAACTAATTCTTCATTCGTCCCAATCATTTAGTTACCTTTGATTAAAATTATTCTCAATAGGAATAAAAGGGTAAACAAACGAATGGAATAGAGGGAGGTTATAAGAGTCAATTTTTAACGCAGGATTCGAAAAAAGTTAACTTTTAACTAATTCGAGCGATATTTTTAATTTTTAGGGTAATCATCATGCAAGAAAATTGAATCCACGAACGATATTTAAAATTTTTAGGGTAATTATCATGCAAGAAAATCGAATCCATTTACATTGGGTCAAAGGTTAAGTGACGATCATTATTCTTGGGAATTCTTGGGCTTGAAATCATTAATAATTTAAGTAGTGTCTAAGGCAAGTGCTAATCTTTGTTATTCTACGCCCTTATAAGAAGCCTAAGAAGCTTTTTGAACATAACTATTATAGCCTGTATAATAAGAAATACTTTTTTAGGACTGAGCTTACATGTAATAAAGATGAAATCATACATACAATATTAATAATCTTCATATGTTGTGCACTTCAACAAAAGTAGTGAAAATTCTTCACTTCAAACAAAAAAAAATCTCAAATATTAGGCAATCAATTACATACGTAGGTGTATAATTAAAAAAACTCATACATGTGGAGTATTATAAAATAACAATAAGTAACTTATTTTTGTTTGTCAAAGTAGGCAATCCAACTTATATACGGGATACACGAGAATCGGATCGAGAAACCAAGAAAGTTATACCAGCACCTGTAGGCTGATATTGGTAGTTCTTAGTGTTTCTGAATAGGGCGATACATGAGAATCCAACTTATATACGATTTTGAGTGGTAGTTAGTATAGTGTCACGACATTTAATGTACCTACAAATTTAGATATTGGTAATTCTTTGATCATTTGCATTAGTCATTTTCAAAATCAAATTTACCTTAAATTGTAATTGATCTTAGTACCGTCAGCATAAAGTACAACTTTTTTGGTATTAGAGCACATTAATCTTGTGGCTTGAACATTATAATCAAATACACCCCATAGGTTTTGGTGGTCATTAAACATGGGATATCAAACCCTTAGTTATAAATGAACAACAAAAATACTATCCTAATCAAAGGATAACTGAACAACTACATGTTATAGAAAAACTTGCTAACTAAGTTCTTAATACCTAACGGTATTATCCTTTTAGTTTAAGGTAAAGAAAAAATTAGCACTTCTCATGAACAATACAACGTCAAAACAGTACGGAGTATTACAGATGCACCCCTTTGGCCTTTGTATAATACAGAAAAATTCGTTGATGACCAGTCACCTAAAAAAATAGTTGGTCAAAACTCCTAGCAAGTATCCCACTTAATAGTACTTGGTAGTGTTTTCCTTTGTTTTTACGGGTCAGGACTCTTATGATTGAGAGAGAAAATCACGTTAAAATTCGTATGACTGAGAGAGAAAATCACGTTAAAATTAGGATAGGTCAGGATTAGAAACTTACATGGACACTCCACTTGAGTATGTAAATTTGCTTCATTTCGTGTTAATACCTATACCTGTATATACAACAAAGAAGACTCATTATTAGAAAATTATACAAAAAACAATAAAAGTCGATAAAAGTGACATATAATGCATGCTATAACTATGTGTCTATGAGCAAACTATGCAATAGATTACATGAATAATGAGAATGAAATACAGTGCATGATAAAAAAATCCAACGGAAACAATTAAAACATAGTAAGGTTGAAACCCCATATTAACTACAACAAATAAGTCAAAGATCAAAAAATTTCCGTATAACTAAAAAGAAAAAAAATGTGCATCAATATACCCAATTTGATGAAGAAGGGTAATATATAGCAGTGTATATATATGCAAAGAAAAGGATGTTTGATGTCATATAGGTTTTGTTTTCAATTGGAGTAATCACCCGATAAGAATTATAGGATATTAATCCTACTTAAACTCTAATATGATTGTTCAGTTGTATTATAATAGTGTGCACTACATCTTTTCCAATTTTTATATGTTTTTAAACTATGTATTGAAGGAGTAGGTTATATTAGGTATTAAATACATTAGTTGAAAAGCATTAGAATGCTTCGTTCTTATCTTTTTTATTTCTTCTTATCTTATTAGATCTACCAATATGTTATATGTCCAATAATTACCGTAATATTATATTTTTTTATTATTTCTTATTATCTTTTTTTTATTTCTTCTTATCTTATTAGATCGTCGGTAGTTCAGTACTTATGTAGAGTAGTAGTGTCGTTATAGGATTGTTAATAATTATTATCTTCTAGAATTTAATATTAATAACAGTGTTTCATAAAAGGTGGAGACTAAAAAAACGCTCGAAAAAAGCCTCCTTTAATAATATAGATAGATAGATAGATAAATAGATATTGATTGATTAATTGATTACATCCTATATACATCTGAACCGATATGCATCCATAGTGAAAATTAGCGCGCCAAAATAAAAGCCTCTACACATTCCACCGATCATTATATCTTATAATTATAATATTAACCCTAACTCTCCCTCACTTCATAATCTTTCTCATTTCTTCTAGCAAACTAAAACCAAACACCCATAACCTGCGATTACCACTCACCATATCACCAGGCGATCGTCAACAACCAGGCCAATATTCTCTCTCCCAGCGACCACAGACGTTCATCCCTGGCGTCGTTCCTTTTGTTTTTTAACGGGTTGCTTTCTTTTCCATCCTCTTTTAACTTTTTTGGTTGATTGTGTAATGTTATCAGTGCTTAATTCTTTGATTGTGTGATAAAATGGTTGAATTATTGGGAAAGTGAAACCCTAATTTTTATATATTTTGAGTTTTTATTTAGGGTGAACCGTATGTTGATAAAGTTATGCAATTAACTGTTTTTGTGGTAGTTTCTTGGGATAGATTTATTGAGAGCGACATAGAGGTTATGCACAATGGCTAATCTAGAGGCAGATCTTTTGACGGTATGTGACCTTACTTTCGAGCTGCTTGAGTTTTATAAGAATCGGAAGACTAATTTGCTGGCCCTGTGGAAAGTTCTCAAAAATATGGCAGGAGCTTATGATCTGATGCAGCAATATCGTCGTTCTGATAAAGCTCAGGTATGATTCTGAATACTGTTGTATTGTTTTCTTGAAAATCTGGCAGGAGCTTATGATCTGATGCAGCAATATCTCGTCAATAAGGTATTTGCGGTTTTTTTTTCCCTTTAGATTCATCTCACAATTCGTCTGGTTTTCCCTCATTTATTCTCAGTTATCATGTTAGGGATTAGGGGCCTAGTTATTTTTGTCATGTTTGGGTATAATTGGGTATACACTCCAGGGTTTTTAAATAAATTACAGTGTAATCGGATGATATGTCCTCTGAATTCCATGGTCAATGCCTGCAAATAAAGAAGATGATTTGATATTGCTTATCCAATCACAATTTCCTCACTTCTAAACCCTAGTTATTTCTCTGTTAGTTCAATTTCCTTCCCTTTTTCAGCTATTTTGCTTTGATTACTTCGTTAATTATCATACTTATTACTTTCTTATTCATTCATTCATACTACAAAACTTCATCTTTTTGTGTTCTAGTTCATTGTTGCTGATATTCGATTTACTTGAGTTCAGTTTATAGTAATAGTAGTTTATAAATTGTTTCTCGAACTGAAAATAACGTCTCTCATTGATTGAGAACCATGAAAATAATTTGTTGTTACTTAGAATAATTGTTGTGAGTGTAATTTAGTTATTTAGTTACTCCCTACGTCTTTCTGAATTGTGATGAGTATTTTAATTAAAGGTAAACAAATTATTGGACGGGGGGAGTATTTGCGTTTTTTTAGTATGACAATGTTATTTAATATACTTAGCCAATTCCAGCACCAGGATAGTAGTTGATTATGTTTGTGGTAGTATGGTTCATGCTATTTAGCCATAGTTTTGAGTGTAGACACTAACGAGATCTATCTACCATAAAATGGATTTATGTACGAAATTTCCTTGTGTGCTGCAACTTATTATTAACTTTTACCTCACCCTCAAATTCAATTATGTGCTTAGTTTACTTGTTTGAAAAAGAGTAAATCAAGTTGATGTTTACTTTTACCTTGAATTGTGCTGATTGTGATGGTTTCTGCAGAGAGTGAAGGAGGGGTACATGTTGGGTGAGATAGGCGGTGGTCGAAGTCGAATTTGATAGGGCAATAGTTCTGGGGTAGCCTTTTTTTAAAGGGTTTCAAGTAGTCTTTTATTTTGTTATGATAGAATTCAGCATTTAACTATGATTTTTACATTGCTTTTGCACTGTGATTAAAATCAGCAGATATGAATGAATATTCTTCTTCTTCGCTCAAAGTTCTCTGCCATGCTGTAATGTGATGATTTTGGTGTTTTGGTGGTATATGCTATTGATGAGAAAATACAATAGCTCTCAAACTGTTATGGAGTGTGTGATGATATTGACTTTCGAAGGTAATTCTCGATACTTTTCTACCATATCCTTTGACAAATTAGCATGTCATATTTGAAGATTTGTGTGTCTTTATAAATCTTAACTGTTATATGCTTGTGCTACATAAAAGTGAAACAAGCTACTCGTATCTCATTTCTAGTGAAATTCAGAATTCACATAAAAAGGATACTTTGTTGTTAGGAAGATAATGGTGTTTGTAAATGGTTGTCAATGTTGATGATATTTCATGCTGAGTAAGTGACTTCAAATTTTCAGTAGTTTATGGCTGTTCATGTTTAGAGTTCATGTGCTATGGTGCTCGGACTCGGGTACGATGTACGGATACGGGTACAAATCCTTGTGTCGGACACTTAAAGTCATAAAATAACGGATACGAGGACACGGTTAATTAGCGGATACGGCAACTTTTGGAAACGGTCAATGTACCCAATTTTCATATTTTGACACGGTCAACATATTATGATATATTCAATTTTATATTTGGACGAACCTTTTAAATTTTAATCACAAACTTGTTAACATCCCAAACAATCTCTTTGAATTCTGTGTCTTCCTCTTCTTAAAATAATAGAGTAAAACAATAAAAAAATCCTACCTACCCTATTGACTCTGTGTATTAAATGCGCTGAGTTGTGGTTTCCCACCCAAATAAAAAAACAATTTCCCCTTCTTTCCCATAAAGCCATTTCGTGTTCTCCAAATAAAAAATGATTTCTCTCTCCCCCTTCCCCATAAAAGCACACAAACCACTGTTTCTCCATCTTCTCCATTCACACTATCTAATATCACAACATGAATCTTCATCATCTACCTTCATCTCCCTTAATTTTTCTCGTTGAAGTGTCCATTTTTCAAGTTGCCGACCGGATACGAATTTCGTATCCGTATCCGTGTCGGGTCGTACGGACACGGCTACGCCAGGTAAAGTGGCGAGTCCGAGCAACATAGTTCATGTGTTTTGACTTTTATTTGGCTAATTTGTACAACTTTTGATTATTGATTTATAATATATCTTACATTTCAGTATTTTTCCAAAAAAAAATGAAATTCTATTTGCTATTGTAGCTATTTAGTGGTTTTTTTTGCGTAAGATTTTAGATTAAGATCTTGCATCTTTCAGATTTTTTGTCGTTGATGCAAGTTCCTAAAGGTTTTGTGCTGGTGTGTTTTGTGTTGTGTTGTGCTTGCTGAGTGTTAGTTTTTGTTGTTGTTGTGCGCTTCCGGCTGGTGTTATGTCGATAGTCGTTGCTAGTTTTTATTGCCTGATGCTGCTAGCTGCTGCTACCTGTTGCTGTTAGCTGTTGTCGTTGCCTGCTTGCTTTTTGCTGGTGCTGCCTATAGCCTAGGTAATGAATTCTTCTCGTTTATTCCGTTGTATAATTATTTCTTGTAAATTTGGGGTTTAGGTGAATATTATAGGTTGGACTTATTAGGTCCTTAGCATTTCATAAGGAAAGTTAAAATTTTATCTCGGTCGAGATGTCTTCCCTTCCCTTTGTGAAAATCTATAATAAGCTACTTGAGTTCATTCCTAAATCTTTTTTTTTTTGCCGTAGTACCTTGAGTAATGGTACGTTACATTGTTACCCATGTTATTTCACACAAAGTTTTACTTCTATCTATCACAGGGGATAATACAAGGGTGGTGTAATGAGCGAATGATTGTGTTTGCTGCCATAATCGTTATTATTGTTATAGGTATACTTTTCTCTCTTGAATACGATGGTTGCATCCTTTTATTTCCAGTAGTAATTTAAGAATGCTATCTGGAATGATGCTTCAAAATATTACAGTCGTTTTCTTATTTCTAAGTTTATGGTGGGTGTCAATTTTCAGGTCAATAAGTGCCATTAAAAGGAGTTTGAATATGGCAAAATGAAGTGAAAGAGGTAGAGACAGAAGCTGAGATGCTGATAAATGGGACATTCGGAGGTGGGATAGTTGTCTTAAAGCATGGGTGCTCTTAGGTTACGCATTATGTATAGATTTTTTTGTAATTGACTTTGGATAATCGGTTAATTGTATAAAGATGTTTGGAGTTAATTATCGGATTATCTTGTATTTGAAATCATATGTATGAGTAATGTTTTGGGCAACTATATCGTAATAAATATTTTTTTTTATTAAAACTAATAATTATGGACATCAGATTTTTGTAAAAACTCGATGTCTATCTTTTAAAATGGACATCATATTTTTAAGATATCTGATCTCTATGATAAGTAATCTGACATCAGACTTTCTATAAATCTGATGTCTATACGACCATATTGACATCAAATTTTCTAAAAGTCTGATGTCTGTTGAACAATAGACATCAGACTTAAGTCCGATGTCTATTGCTCTTATAATGGACATCACTCAACTTAACATCAGTTGTGAATCTGATGTCCATTGCCCAAAAAGTCCGATGTAGATAACAAGTTTTGTAGTAGTGGAAGGTCTTGTATGACTTAATTGTACTATTTCTGCTATGATTCACATTGAATTGCTTATTGGAACGAGTTCTGTAGACTGAGATGTTTTTTGTTTTTTTTTGGTGAAATGTGATGTATATATATATATATATCAAAAATTAAATGTCAAGATACATGGTTCAAGGCATTCAAAAACAAACTACATGACCCCAACTTGCTTAAGCCAATCTAAATCTGATAAAGTTATAAGCTTAATGTCTCTTTCTCGAGCCCTCATCCTCATGTCATCAACAACCTTATCTGCAACCTTCTCAGGCCTCAACAGAACACCTTCATTCCTGCACTGATTTCTGTGATGCCAAACATGATACACAGCTCCCACAACCAGACCTGCCTGCACCCCTTTTTGCAATTTTGATCCCTGAGCTTGGATACACCAGTTAAGCACATTAACAGTTGGAATAGGTAGTCTAGTCTTCTGATGCAGACATTGTAATACCTTTTTACTGTAAGCACACCTAAAGAATACATGATCCAAATCTTCAGTTGCCTGCCCACATAAGTAACAGCAGGCATCTATGTCCATCCCATAACTGACCAGTTTTGCTTTGGTTCTGAAAGCTCAATGGGCAAGTAGCCAGCCCAGGAATTGATGTTTTGGTAATACCCACTCATTCCAGACCACTCTGAACCAGTTATTCTTAGTTCTGGATCCCTGGAGCCATTCATAACAGCAAGCAGTAGAGAAGCCTGCCCCTTGTATATCCCAGCTTCCATTGGTATATGCAGCTGACAGATCCTGTTTCACACTACATATTCTCCTTCACACCCAACTAGTATTGGCACTAGGCTTATACTGCATCCACTCCTTTCCTTTTAGATGATTATGCTGCACCCATTTAACCTAAATAGAGTCCTTTCCTTCAGCAATCTAGTTTACCAGCTTGCCTATCATAGCTTTGTTCATCATTTCCTGGGTTTTAATCCCTAGACCACCCTCTTCTTTAGGCCTGCAAATAGTGTCCCAAGCCACTAAGGTAAGCCTTCTGTAATCAGCACTATTATCCCATAGAAAGTTTCTACAGGTTGTCTCAACCTTTGCTAGGATTCCCTTTGGTATCACAAACATAGAAGCTTAATAAGAGTGTAAAGAAGTCAGTACAACTTTCACTAGGACAAGTCTCCCAGCATAAGAGAATTTCCTAGCTCCATAGTTGTGTATTCTGCTACAAATCTTCTCTACTAGACATTCATAGTCCTTTTTCTTCAATCTGGTAGTCTGGATTGGCATACCCAGATATTTAAAGGGCAGCCTACCCTCTGCAAAACCAGACACACTCAGAAGTCTTGTTTGAGCTGATCTGGTACCCCCTGAAGTAGGCATTAGACTTTGAGGCACTATTTTTTAAACCAGTTGCTTTGGAAAAGGTCGAATAGGATTGGAGTAAAAGCATCATAGATTTAGCATCCCCATTGCAGAATAAAAGTACATCATCTGCAAACATCAGATTGGCCAATTGCAGTTGCTTACACATTGGATGGTACCTGAAATCATATTTAGCAGCAGCATATTTGATGGTTCTTATCAAGTATTCTATGCAGAGAGTAAAGATTAAAGGAGATAAGGTGAGCCTAGTGTGTAATTCTTTGGACAAACGGTATGAAGTGAATTTTGGTTTCTAGAGATGCGAAAGGGAGATATGACTAATTGAAGAGTAACTGTTAGTGTGTGGACTTGATGGTGACAAGGGTGAGTGTGAAGCAAGATGAGAGATGATAAATGATAAGAAGAATGATAAGATATTGATATGAATTAATGGAATTAGAGTTGCGGAGCTATGGAAAATAAACAAATGACTAAAGGGTTAGGTAGAAAGAGAAAGGAGATGACTTATTAATTGGCATTATTGAGTAAAAGGAGGGAAAGAGGGGTGGAAGTAAGCTGAGAGAACGTTGACCGGAATTAAGGAGCATGAAGGTAGGAAATTATGAAATGTACGATATCCCCACTAGAGGGTGTGAGTTAATGTTTATATAGGAGAGCAGGACGACGTGTTAGCCGTGAGTTTTGAGGTATTAAGGGAATAAGAAGCTTGTGGAGTGTGGCAAGATCTGAGATATTGGTGGGGAGTTAGGTAGCTATATGATAAAGGATAGAATTGGGAATAATGTCGAGGTATGTTTTGTTGATGGATTGGATGTTCGTATTTGCGATGATAACCAAAGAGAGGAAACAGATTGTTATATTAAGAAGTGATAGTAAGAGAGTAGTCACATGAAGGATGTTGGTGTCATAGTATTGTCACTAGTGGCTGAGGGTGATGTTACTTTAGGGAAGTTAGTTGTCCTAATGAGGTTTATTTTGTGGAGGTGGTTAGTATGTTTGGTAGTGAGGAAGTATAAGATATGGATATACGAGGTGTTCGCTGGAAGTTGGGTACTGATGTTATGGCTACATTTGCCGGAGGGGTGATAATTGTGTGTAAGAGAAGATATGTTAGGAAGGGCACCTGACTTAAGTCCGGATAAGAGATATTCATTGTCAAGTGGTAACTTACGTGATCAGGATTGACTAGTTAGATGTGATTATGGGTCTATGATTGCTGCGGAAAATTTGTTGGTGGCGGTGTTGCGATGCCGTCACCGGTTGTGGTGGAGTATACGGGGTGGTTACGATTTGAGTTTCAAAGTCTGAGACAGACCGATTATGCACAGATTGTTGTTTTGTTTCTTTGTTGTTTCTTGTGAGTTTTGGTTAGACATGTAGACTGTTGTTTGTTTGTTGATGTTTCTTACCAGTTTCAGTTTGGGAATGAGGGTAGAGTATGATATGAAAGAGAGTTGTATATGTTTCGTTGTTGTCATGGTATAGTGATATTTTGTTGATGGGACACAGTTGGGATATGTTGTTACAGTAATTTTGATCTTATTCTAGATGAGGCTTTGGTAGACATGTTAATGGCAAGTGATTTGTAGAACATGTGTGGTAATGATCTGATATATGCAGGCGGTTCATAATCCTTTGTTGAGACCGTGAGTGTAGGGTGTTGGGTAATTAGTGTCGTGTTAAGTTATGTATGAGTCTTGCGGTAATGAAAGAAAGGAACTTGAGGATCGAGTGTGAGTGTACGTAACAAATGTGGATCGTGAGTTATGCTTTTGGCGATAAGAGTTTTATATAGTTTATATAGAGAGATATGTCATGTCGCGGTAATGTGGAAGAGTTAGAGTGTTTGTTAGGATCAGGATTGTGTGGTTTTGGTTAGATGGAGTACAGAATGAGTTGAGGTATGAGAACTGTTTAAGTAAGAGAGTCTTGGATATAGGTATAGTAAGTGTTTAGATTATAGGCGGGTATCTTTCACATGTGGTGGTGATGAAGATAATGAGAGGTATAGCTAAGGATCTAGTATTAGTGAGTTACGAGGACGTAACATGTGTCTTAAGAGGAGTAGGATGCGGCAAAGAGCGTTTGAGGGTTGTGCATGTTGTAATATTATTGGACGTAGAGTGTTGGTGTAGCATAATGAATGGATGGGTACATATAGTGGTTGATAGTGTTAAAAGGCCATGGCTGTGCTTGTAGTAGTTCGATGTTTAGGAGTGTGAGAATTTTTTACGATAGTGTTGATAAAAGTGGATGATGATATTTATGAGTTCGAGAGTTTTGGCAGCTGGATGATGATGTTGGTGAGTGTGAGTAAACTTCGAGGACGAAGTTCCTTTTAAAGGTGGTAGAATGTAACATTCCGTTTCGATGGTTGATCTTGTTTGTGGATTGTCTTGGTATTGAGTTGCTAGTGAGTGTTATGGAAGTGAGATAAGGTTGGCAACGTTATATTGTGGTTATTTGATAATATTATGGAGTCAATATCGAGAGGATATGTTATCTAGTAAGCGTGGTTAGTGGAGCTGGTGTTAGGTGTTCATGTTTTATAGGTTGGGTTGGAATTTCGGGGACGAAGTTCTTTTTAAGGGGAGAAGATTGTAACACTACGGATTTTATAGGCTGGTACTCGACCGAGTATGGCCTACTCGGTCGAGTAAAGTGTGTTGGGTATTCGTTTGCTATCGCGCCAGAATACTCGGTCGAGTATGGGTAATACTCGACCGAGTAGAAGATACTCGGCCGAGTATACTCTATACTCGACCGAGTATCCGGTCTGACGGGTAATATTTTCCGCGGTTGATTTAGAAAGGATTAGAGTTATATTGAGACGCATTTTACAATTTCTAAAACATTTTACAAAACCTAAACTACACAACGTAACTCTAATCCTCTCCAAATCTCCCTCTCATTTGCGTGGATTGTTCGTGAGTCTAACGAATCTTGCCTTGCGTCGATTATGTCGGTAAGTCTCTGATTTCATGAGTCTCATTAAGTTGTCTTTTAGGGTTTTGCCCTAATTATTGTTTTGGGTTAATTTGGGGGTTTAGGGTTTGGTCATTATATGTGTGTTGATTGTTGATTATAATTGTTGTAGGTGATGATATGGTAATTGCTATGCATATTGTATGATTGATTAGAGCATATCGGCTTGCGAAAAGGTAGGGTTTCCCTACTCAGTTACTGTTAATTGATTTAAGACTGTGCTTGTCTTTCAGAATGTTGTTATCTGCGATCATCGGAGTATGGGTGTTGTGATGACGGTGTTGGTGTGGTAGTGTTGTGACGGTTGTGATGTTGTGACAATTTGTGATCTTTGTGTGTGTATGATTGTGGTGGAGTCACTTGCGGGAGTGGCTTCACACCCTAGTTCGCCCTCCGTGGAACCCGTCACGGGAGGGGATGTGCACATTAAGGGACAAGGATTGTTAGTCGCTCGTTGATGAGCTGGACTAGGTGGGGATGGGCTGCGGTCACCCACTGGCGGCGAGGATTACCTGTTGCGATGGGTAATCTGGCAGGGCTACACACTTCGGTGTGTAGTCGGTTACTGTGTGTGAAATCGATGATCAGCTGGTTGTATTATTTGCTGTCTTATATTGATTGAGTAGTACTTACCCCGTTGTTGTTGTTTTGTAAAACCTGCGGTGATCCATTCGGGGATGGTGAGCAGATTTGACAGGTATTGCATTTGATGAGCTTGGGCGGTCATGGGAAGTCGTCATCACCAGTTGTAGTATCATAGTCACGAGTCTTAGCTATGATTTTGTAGTTGTCCTCAGTTGTATTCACTTTATTGGTTTTGGTTTGGGTTTGGATTGTTGTAAACATTAATACTTTACAGTACTTCTAATAAATGTGTTTAGGACGGATGCTTTTGATCTATACTAACCTCGGGCAACCGAGATGGTAACAGCCTTTCATGCTTAGGTAGTCCTGGTAAGGTACCTCGGTATGAGGGGGTGTTACAGGTCGGGTCAGATACGGGTCGGGTTATATGGGTCACAGGTCGGGTTAGGGTCAGAATACGGGTCAAGAAATAATTTCTAACGTCTTTTTTAAACGATTTTTTTAATTAAAAAAATATTTTTAAAAAATATAAAACATATTTAAAATTAATATTTTAATCATATTCAACGTTTACATTAATTATATTGACATAATTATTAAAATAAAGTTTTTTTAATAATTATTTTATTATTAAATATTATAAAAGTTATATAAAATTAACTTTTTAGTTGTTTTTGTAATTTTAAGTAATAAAAAAAATATTTTTTTAACTATTTTTTCAAATATAATATATAAATATTAATATTTTAATAAAATTGTTGATTTACCTTTGACCTAACGGGTCGACCCGTTAGGGTCGGGTCTCGACCCTAAAATAACGGGTCATTTCGGGTTCGGGTCAAACGGGTCGCGGGTCGAAAATACCGGGTCTGTAACCCTAAAAACGGGTCGGGCGGATCGGGATTTCGGGTCTGGTCGAGTTTTGACAGGTCTAACGTGTAGTGTTTGATCAAATGTGGGCATGGGAAATTCCTAGGCTAACCAAGCCTTTGTAGTATAACCCACAACATTTAACATGGAAAGGAAGAAGGAATTACACGGGAAGAGGAATCCCCACGAGCAGACCTGAGCTCGTGGGAGCCGAGCACAATCCGAGCGTCCCCAGGCACGATCCGCGCGTCCTGGCCTTAGGACGTGGGAGCTCGGAAACTTTAATTTATGGGAGACGTCCTGTTAGAAAATATTCGCAAGCCGAGCTCAGGACGCTCGTCCCCAACATTAGGACGCTTTTCTTGAAATCAATCCGCGGGCCCTGGGAAGTTCCAAACTTATGAAATTTTGCTGAACAAAAATATGCACGTCCTAGACTCAATCCGAGCGTCTCAGCAGAAATCCGCTCGAGCTGAAACAAATCCGTGCGTCCCAGCACTGCTTTGTTAATTCAGGATGTCCTGTAAGACGATCCGGGCGTCCCGACTATGATCCGAGCATCCCAGGCCTGATACTCAAACAAAAAACGAGACACCCTTCTTCCCAATTCATTTCCATTTTTCAAAAACACAAACACATACATTTTTCCCTCACTACAACCCTCAATCCCCTCATTCAAAAATTTTAATTTCTCAACAAAATTCACCACAATCCAAACAACACTTGCTCAAAACAAGATTAAATCACTCCTTCATCAACAAAAGACCATCTAAACATCAATTTCCTCACAAATTGAATCAATTTTCTAGGGTTTGGGCAAAATTTTGAAAATCATAAATTAATTGAGGAATCGATTGAAGTTTGAAAAAGAAAAGAACATTCAAGCAACATCTTAGTTTGTTGATACCAATTTGAGAAGGAGAACACAATGGCAAGAACCAAAGGCGGAACCAAGGCACCCAAAACTCAAAATTTATCAAAGAGGCAACAAGCTCTTCTTGCATCTACGGCTTTGGTAGTAACCCAACTAAGGGAGGAAGTCCAAGTAACCATCAATCCTATTGAGGAAGCTACCACATCTACTCCGATTGTAGAACAATTGTCAAATTTTTCGGAGGTAACTTTTTTTTAACCGATAAGCATAGGATTGCCTTTCTATCTCTTGCCAAAAAGACTATTGTAGCTACCAAGTTTATTTATTAAGACACTTTGGAAAAACTGGGTGTACTTGAGCAAACTAGAGCATTTTTCGAGTCCATGGGGTTGATAACCCTCTTTGAAATGGATGAATTGACTTACCCTTCATTGACCATGGAGTTCATAAGCTCCTTGAAGGTGTATAAGATAGAGACTCGAAATTATGTTGAGTTCCGTCTTGAGAACAAGAGTAGAAGAATGACTAAGGGTGAGTTTGGTAAAGTGTTTGGTCTTATGCGATATGATCATTTTGAGAAAAAGCCTTTAAATTATGATGCCGCACCCCTTTGGAAAGCTATAACCAGTCGAAAATTTGATTCCTTCCGGGAGTGCCATTCTTTATATGTTCACCATCCGAGCATAAGAGTTTGGCACAAGTTTGTGGCCAATACCTTGATTACTAGGAAAGGCGCCAACCACTTCACCGAACTTGATTTTGTCTACCTTGAGTCCTTCATGAATATCAAGGGGAAGTTCACCAAAAAGTACAACATTCTTCAACTATTGCTTGATCGGTGTCTTGAGATTGATAATGGGAAAGATGGAGCGGCCTTCATTATAAACGGAGGCTTGGTAACGAGGTTAGCTAAACACTTTAACCCAAAGTTCAACAAGGATAACACCTACAAACCGGTTAAGGGGAGGAACCTTCTTGATTTGAGCACTATGATCAACAAGTTTCATTGGGTCAAGAATGACAATCTTGACCATAAATATGAGTGGCTCATCAAAGAAGCCAAGTCCATTGTCTTGCCCACCAAGATTTGACGTATCTCCGTCCATAGACCAAACTACCTATTACCCGTCTCCAAAGAAGCGGAGTTGATAATAATGCAACATAGGGATCCAATTGCCAAGCCCTGCTCCTCTACCATTGTGACTCCACCCTATCCTTTTGCCTACCAAGAATTCAAACCAAGTGGCTCTAATGTCATGGTAGGCAATGATTATTTGACCCAATTAATGCAACAAATGCATAAACAAGCTCACGATGACCAGGTGAATGCTTACCGCGCCCAATATCCTCCCCTACTACATCTAGCTAGGCAAGGACTCCTTGTTCCTTTATGTCCTTTGCCTAGTTGGGCGGATAAGGAGGTATTCTTCCCTAAGTGCTTCTCAAGATGCTGAAAAGGATAGTCGGGTGGCTAATGGAAAGGAGGTTGTTGTTGTTGAAGACGGGGAAGGTATTGGTTCATGCCAAGAATAAGAAGAGCAAGGTTCAAGTTCCAATGATGAAGATGAAAATGGTGAATCCTCCGAGTCAATGGAGGTGGATGATGAAGAAGATAATGAATAAATTGATGATGAAATTGATGATGATGATGGCGGCGATAAGGCCGGTTATGATGATGTTGCAATGAGCGACAATTGAGGGTTGACAAGGCTTATTGGAGGATACCACAAGTGCGGGGTTGATTACTTTAATTTAACCTTTTCCATTGTAAGTTTCCTACACCTCCTTTAGCTTTGTCTGTATATCATGTTTTTTATCTCTATCTTGAATATTTGTTTTGAGTCCTAGCACCATTTAAAGGACTCCCACCTCGGTTCCATTGAGGTATCTCATATTTTGTTCCCATTTGTAAAATCCAAAATGACAATTCCTGCATTGCAGTCTTACCTTGTTCATGAACATTTCCTCTTTTTACACTAGAAATAGTGTCTTGTTTGGTTTGGGGAAGTTCACTCACAAGGGATGTGAGTTAATTCAAATTAGCTCTCCGAACAATCAAAAGCACGCATCATATAGGATAGACTAGATTGCATGACCTTGTTTTATATGTCAGATAGTTTGCATATTAGTTTAGAAATCATGCATATTCATATAGATTGCATAGCATAATTTCCTATCGTATTGGCCATTGAAGAGAATGCCCATACTAGTGTGGGGATGGGAAATTCTAACTTAACCTTGCATTCAAAAATGATAAAAATGATAAAAATTGAAAAATTCTTGAAAGATTCATAAAAATTGAAAATTTTCTCGAAAATACAAAAACATGTTCATTCCTTTGTAGTATAGAGTTGTATATATCGTATATATTTGTGTTTGTTTATCACTCTTATCACATTGGATCGACTACGCGACATTCGAGGCATGAGGAATATGAAGACCGCATGGTATGATTTTTCCAAATCTCCTTTTTCCTCTATATGTTAATGACTATGTGGCTTTATTTTGGTTGATGCGGTACAAACCAATGTGATTCTAGGAGTTGCATTTAGCTTATATGGCATACTAGTTGATAGAAGCATTTGCATTAGAGTTGTATATATGTTAGTTGCATCATGGCATGTAGTTGCATTTTAGGAAAAAAATTTGTGAAAACATCTATTTGGGAAGCTTGATAAGTGTATATAAGGCCCTTGTAGATACTTTTTCTTCTTGAGACTTTGCTCATTAGAATACCTCTAAAACACCCTAGGATGTGTCATGCTAGTATCATTTGACCCATGGACTTAGGCCTAGTCAAGAGTACCTTGTGATGTGATGACTCCTTGGCTACCGTTTATTCCAAGGTGACCCTTGAAACCATGCAACCATCTTCCACTTCTATCATCATGTTTTGTCAACAAAAAAGGGAATAGGGACAAAAATCTCAAGTTGAGTTCAAGCACCAAAATGAAAATCAAGAAATTTGCACAAATTTGCATCAAATAAAAGAGGAGTAAAAAAATAAGAACTCCTAAGCTTCAAATAAAAGCACCCTCGTTACAAATTGGGGTGACTTTCAAAATGTTCAAAAAATGCAAAGATTGAAAAATTTGCCAAGTATCAAAATGCCAAACATCAAGAAATGGCAAGAAATTGTTCTCAAAAATTCCAAATGCCACAAGAAATTGGGGGGGGGGGGGGGGGGGGGATAACAAAATCAAAAGTAAACTCTCATTATGTAACTCAAAATCTTATTGATCCCTTTATCCATTGATTCCACTTTTGTGAATGGTAGAGAGGGGACGACCCTACTTCTTGTCTGGGCAATAAGGGGAATTCCATGATCCTACAGTGTTTCTAACATCATAGGGAGTCTACTCTTGACTAAAGCATTTAGCAATTGAGGACAAAGGTACCCTAGCTTGACACAACTTGGAGGTGATTTATTAGTATCCTCCTAGGCTTAGTAATTTGAAGAAACCATATTTATAATGGAGTGTGTACCCTTGGATTGTTTCCCCCTTAGATAATTTCCGCCGCTTAGATGAGGAAAGTGGCTATTCTTTTTTAGATCCATACATTACTTACTTTTGTGTGCTTAATCCTTGGATGTATCGCCATTTTAGCAAGCCCCACCTTGCCTTGCAAGAAAACATCTTATCTCATGGGTGTCGTCTTGTGAGTTGAAGGGGCAGAGTGAGACCCGCTAATTATCTCATATCGGCTATGTTAGTAGGTTAGTTTAAATAAAGGTCATAGTTTTAGTCACCTCTTTACTCGGGAAGAGCAAAGGTTCGGTTTTGGGATGTTTGACGTGACTCATATTTGAGCATATTTAGTCCCAGAATTAACCTCGTTCCCATGCTTTCTAGCATATATTAGGGTCATTTCTTACCTTTAGTTTCCCATTTTGCATATTCTTTGAGGTTTTGTGTCCTTGGTAAGAGAGGATTGCTAGCGTTGAATTTATGGAGCAAAATGGAGCTAAATAGATCGCATCTAATGACCAAGCATCGAAAAAGAGACCGCCGCTAATGCCTAAGTAAATAAATGAAGAGAAATGGGCAATTATGAAAGATCCGTGCATCCCCAAGACAATCCCTACGGATTGTTAGGAAGCCAAAACAAGAGAAGACCCCTATGCCAGAATCCGAGCATCCTGAGCTCGGGACGAGCGTCCCAGAGCAAGGATCCGAGCATCTCTAAGCCAGCCCGAGCAGATCTTCTTATAGGACCAAACGTGCTTCAGGCAAGGACGCGCGGATTCCCTTGGGAGTTGCAGCATGATCCGCGCATGTCCCTCGAGATTAGCAAAATTGTCAAGCTTCTCTTAGGGTCTTAATCATCATTTAAGCCCTTAGTAACCCTAATCCTTGTACTTAATTTTAGTATAAATACCCTATTGTACTACCTAGATTATCATCTTAGAACATCTACTCTCATCTTATCATAATCATTCTCTTAATTTAGTCTTAATCAAAGTTGCAATACACATTTCAATATTAATCACATCTTAATCTTTCCTTATTCTCTTAATTGTTCTTAGGTTAGTTGGGTAATTAGAAGATTATTTGGGGTTTATTGGAGGATTGACAACCTTCCATCAATCATTAAGTTTACTTCTATTATTCTTTGCTTATTATTTGGATCATCTCAATAGGTATAATCCCTATTTACCTTTGCTTAATGATTGTTAATCACATCATTTATTCATCTTGTTTTGCTTTTTTAGTATTATTGACAACCTTGTTATCATGCTAAACTTGATCATGAGTGAGTAGTCCTTTAGCTAGGGTTAATGGGGAATTAAGGGAAACAATCATGGGAATTAATCTATGCTTAATCTAGTAAATTTTCATAATTAATTGCTTGCTTGTTGTGATTTCAACCTATGCACATGTTATGTTTGATGAAATGCTAGACTATGAAACCTTGCATTTTTTATCCATCTCTTATCTTTTCAATGAGGTTTGTAAGATATAAACCAACTCAAGCCTCATTAGACCATGCATAGAGTTGAATAGGAAGAGACTAAGTCGACTTGTAGGTGTTTTAAAGTCTTGATCGACTCGGCTCCGGGTCTCAAATTTTCCTAGGGATTGTAAGATATACACTAACTCGACCCCATCACAACAATAAGTGCTTACTTCTAATTGAGAACATGTTTGTATGATCTATTTCCATGAATCCCCTATGAAACCATGACACCTTAGTGCCTTTAATCAATTGTTTACAAACCCCTTTAATTGCTTTACTTTGTTTTCATTAGTTTACATTCATCTTGTTGATTAGTTTAGACCAGACCTCATCTCAACCCAATTTGTGACACCCTAAGACATAACTACTTGAAATTGAAATCTTAAATCAGTACCCGTCCCTTAGGATCCGACCTTTACTTACCTCTTTACTAAGAGTGGTTTGTGAAGTTATAAATATTGTTTTGGTTAGGTAGTGACAACGACAAAGCACTGAGCACAAAAACGCCTCGACCACTAAGTCTCAATTTTTTTAGGAATGTGAAGGTCTTGTGAATTTATTATCTATCTCTTTTAAGTGACTAAATTAGTGATTTATCGATAATTATAATTGACAAGGCTGATGATTCGATATAAAAAGATATGCATGTTATGTTATGGCGATTTGGCACGCATGCAAATATATAAAGAAAGAAAATGTAAAGAAAAATAAATTCCTAGTATGGTCTTCCTAAAATCGAAAATCTATTAATCTATTACATATTCGGAAATCAACTCCGTTGGTCCCTTGAACTTCATGTGGCACGCCTCCCAAGAAAAACACCGTCTTGATCGGAACTCCTTTCCGAACGGCTCCGTCTTTAGGAAACTCCGGAATTACAAAATAATAATAAAATACATAGCTATTCCTATTATACATTTGTAATAAAATAAATCTATTAAATTACAAAACGGTGATGCGAAATCACATTAAAATTACAACCAAATCGATATTCCCTTTCATTACGGGTAGTACCAATTAAAAAACTAAGGCCATACTAAGACAAATTACATTATTCAAAAATTACATAAATTTAAATGACATTCATCCCTAAAATTTTGCAACAAAATATATGTATTCAAACATGCAAAATGAATGTGCCAAATCGCCTTACTAGATTATATCGTATATAGCTCGGTTTTTATTGAAATGCGTAATCTTTAACTTATTAAAATCACTAATTAATACTTAAATCAAATTTAAGGACAAGTTAATTGTCCCAACTGATTTAGGACTCAGAAATTAGTCTTCACTAAAATTTGACAATAATCTAACTTGATTTTATATTGTTGCTCATATTTAACCCCATTTATCATAACAATTATGAAATAATTCCAGATTTCATTACAAAAATCGAAAAATTTAAAATTTAAAATTTGAATATTCTGGAATATTAACATGACCCTCATAATGTCAAAGAAATAGGTCAAAATTTTTGAATTTATTTAGAGAAAAATATAGTTGCGATTTATCGGTTTAATCAAATAAAATGACTAAAGCATACGAAAATTAATCTAATGAATTTTCTAATATTACATCTGTTATGCAAGACATAAATGCAACCTAAAATAATTTTCTCATTCCATAAAATTCATTTTAGCTATTTTTAGCTTATGTAATCTCGATTTATTCCATTTTAACCATTAAAATCATAAATCATGCAAAATTAATCGAATTAATCTCAAATTTTACATACAATAAGTAAAATATGCATGTGAGATCATATTAAAATTTCATGGTCAAAATCGAAGTTTAACTATTTTTAGTCAATAAACCATCATTTTACTCACTAAAATGTAATTATTATACTAAAAATCATAAAAATGAGCAATAAACTTCCATAAACCATCTAAAATGACCTAAAACATTTTAGGACTATATTGTATACATGCATCCAAAATTTCGTGCATATCTCATATTTACACAAATTTTTCGGTTTTTATTTTAGTCATCAAATAACTCGTAAAAAACTCAAAAAACGTTTTGCATTCAACAACAAAGCTCTCTGATACCAATTGTAAGGTTCTTAAACCCTCTTATTAGACTCATCTAACATAGATCTAAGTTACTTATTAATTTAGATGTTGTGGATCTAGTTACATGCAAACATATATAAAGAAAGAGTAAAAGGAGAAAACGATTTTTCCTTACATTGTAATGAAACGGAAATGGGCACAAGGTTGAACTCCTTCCAGTCTTGTTCTTGAGCTATGAATAATAGGATTATCCTCCAAAGTTTCAAAGTAGAAACTCTCCTAAGAATTGCACCGAAGATATTACCCAAATGATTCTTAATAATATTAACTAGATATTGCTCAGAATTAAAATCCTTCTATATTATTATTATTATTATTATTACTCTAGTAATATATGATAATAATGTGTGGTTGTGTGAGAATTTTAGAGAGAAGCAAGCATAAAATTAGCACTAGAAAAATGAGCAACCAATTGTCCCTTATAAGAGCATAAAACCGGCACCCATAGTCCCATTAGTGGGCAAATTCTTTTTCTTATTTTAATACATGCTTTTGTTGGTAATGAGTATACTAGGGTATCCTTTGTCATAAGCATGCAAGTAGAGAAATCATTACATGCAACTTGTTGATTTAAAGAAAAGACAAAAATAAAATGTTGTCCCACAACATTGTATTTTCCGCCATCATAAGGTAAAATGGACAATTTTTATTTTGTAATGTTTGTCACACATAACCAAGTGGTGTTAGTCCAGTGGTAGCCGGGTTAAACCTTGAAGCTTACAGAAATGCAGGAGTTGAGAGATCCCGGGTTCGACTACCAGCTGGGGCATTGATCACCTGGCCACTGCAGCCCCCAAAGGGGGTGGCTTACATGGTCCATGTGGTGGTGCGGGAATGCATGGGCCCGGGGGGGATTGAACCCCCTCGTCATAAAAAAAAAAAAAAATAGTTTGTCACACAAACATAAGATCATTTATTTATTTATCTTACATAAATAAGTATTTGTTTGATCATATAACAATTATATAATATAAACAAGAGTTATTTAACAATGATACTCCAAACTATTTGGGTGCTTCTCAAATTACTCCGAACTTTGATTTAACTAGCAATATACCGAACTATTACACCTCTACTATTAATAGAATAGCCCCTTTTGTAACTTAGAGTAGCAGGTAACCAAACACGGGACTTACACCTTCATCTTCTCTCATCCAAACTTCTCCCATTAATGTTCCTCATGCCCAGCTTCATCCCTGTTCAATTTTTTTTATACCCAAATCTCCTTCAGTACACCTAAATAGTTAAATTAAAATTCATATCTACAGCATTCTAATTAATAACTGATTTTTTTTACACCATACTCTCCACAAAATATGTTGTCCCTGTAATGTAAAACCCAAACTCACCTTCTTTATTATACTCAAATTTCCTCCTGCATTTTTTTTCCAATTTAAATCCTGTTTCTTTCCCACTACCCCTCATACATCGCTCTCTCAACAACTACCCACAATACCATCCTCAACCGCCCATTATTTACAGCATTCTTAATCACCATTCACTACAGTCGCCACCTATATTTCGCTGCCATCTTCAGCTGTCGACCACCATTCTTCACCTTCGCATCCTTGATACGGTCGTTTCAGTACCAAAAATAAATACCTAGCTACTACTAATGGAAGTCAGCAGTAAGTAGGGTCGATCTCCACAGGGAGGCGGTCACTATCTATTTGTCTATTCGGTCTGTCTACGGTCACAAGATGGGGGGTTTGAAATGTTTGAACTAAACTAAATAAGATAAAGGTAAGAGAAAAATGAATAAGAGAAATTAATAGAAGAAAGAGGGAACTAGGATGTCGGTTCATCAATGAACGTCGATTAATTGCAGTTAAGGTCACAGATTAGTCGATGTGTCAGTCTAAGGGGCAACGAATATCTCCTTCCGGTCTCAATTCGCCCTAAAATACTATTAGCTTAACTTCCGCCCTCACTAAAGCATCATATTGCTCACTGCAGGTCTCACCCCTTCCAACCTTCCGGTCTAGGTCAAGGCTTACCAAAGTTAAATAAGATAATTGCGTCGACTCAACTAGCAGGATACAATTATAGAAGTGATTAACAACATAGACTAAAACAACAACGACAAATCTATAAACCTAATTAGCAATTAACAACAGTCCATCGAATCACCTAATCCTAGCATAGAAATTAGCTAGACATAATAAAGGGAAGAGCAAATGGTAAAAGAATAAACATTAAATAAAGAGAGGAAAAGAGAAAGGAGAATTACAGAGTAAAATCCGAAAAGCAGAGAACAGCAGGGAATAAGTATTTTAAAGTAGTGTATGAGATAGGGTAGAGAGTTACAAATGACGTCCCTCTTCCTATTTATAAGAAAAAGAACTTTTATTTAACCTAATGACGGATTAAAGCTAAAAAGGCCCGAGCCCAATAGAAACCACTCGATCGAGCCCTTTTAAACTACTCGATCGAGTAAAATAAAGCTCAAACCACTCGATCGAGAATAAAATCTACTCGATCGAGTAAACCCTAAAATGCAACTACTCGATCGAGTAGAAAAAGGACTCGATCGAGCATAATTGTACTTGATCGAGTACTTTCCAGCGCACAATTCCTGCTTCGCGCACTGAACTTCAAACGGCTGCCATTTCTTCGTTACTTGGGCAGACAGGGCGATTCCGGTGGCGTTGGAAAGCTAAGAGGACAAACTTTCATCTTCCATTGTAATAACTTGAAAATCAGTTGTAGAACTCGAGATATGGCTCTTCAAATTAGGCACTAGCAATTTAAAGTTCTTCCTTTGCTCGCCTAGCTATCTTTCTTCTTTGCGCATCTCAAAATAGCTACATTCCCGCTCCAAATTCACTCTTCCTCCAAATGCATGCTAAACGGACGGTAGAAGGCTCGATTTCACTATTTTCTGGTCCATTCCTGCAAATAGAACAAAACAAACCAAAGTAGCATATTCGGGGCATTTCGTAGCATAAAACTACGATAATAGCATAGAAATACGTGCATAAATAGGCCAAAAAGGACTATATAAAATGCACGTATCAAATCTCCCCAAACCAAACCTTTACTCGTCCTCGAGTAAACTAAGTGCAAACTAATGGAACGGAAAAGATAACTCAGAGCTAGCTACAAATGACCACTTAAACCAATTTAATGCAAGCAAACTAACACTTATAGCAAAGCAGTCAAATGCAAACGAGTTGTAAGATGTTTATAATAAAGCTGAACCGTCGACCTTGCAAGACCTTTAATAATGGACCCTAACGGGTCATTCTTCTCTCATGAAACAAAGGGTGAACATATATATGTAAGAGAGAAAGAAAAATAGTCGCTCACCTAAACTGCGACCCACATAAACATGCATGAAACTAAAATGATAGACGATTCAAGTACTACACATACATTCCAACCAACAATGTCCGTCAAAGCCGAGGGCTTACAAATAGTATAAGAATAGTGAGCTTCAGGTGAGAAAAGGCAAAACAAATTATGGAAATGTGGAGGTAAAAGCGTCAAGCTAGTTCCTAAACAAGACCATATAGGACCATCCAAATCTCGGCTGTCTAGAAAATAAGGTACAGGTGCCCTTCATTTGGCACACAACTCACTAACCAAAAACATCATCTCCTAAAAAAAATATGGAATCAGACGGAGGAGTGAGACCGTCACAAGATATAAATAAGCACAGACAGACTCAAAATGCAAACCAGCTAAGATACTTTGATTTCTATTCTTTTGGTTTTCTTCCTATACACGTGATTCTTATTCTTTTTCATTTTTTTTTCTTCTCATGTTTTTCTCTTTCTTTTTCAATTTCAATTCTTTTTTTCTTTTCTTTTCTCCCTCCTTATATACACCAACTTCAATCAAAATACACACGGCCAATCTGCAGACGGAAAAATATAACACAAAAGACAAACTAAACTAGCTTGACTAGGCAGGCTGAGTTTTGGATGTAGCTAATGGGTCAAAAAGGCAAGATTTGGCTTAAGTGGAGCTAAATGGGTGAAAAATATAAGAAGAGGGGAAAATTTGTAAGCACCTCCCTGCATGTGACACCGACCACAAACCCGAATGTATGCATTTGACAAGAAATCGAATGTCATAAAAGTGCAAAAATGATAAACAAGCTATGCAAGGAGTACTACTCTCAATTCCTATATAAACCGGTCATGAATGACACCAGTTATAAGAGCTCTAATCCTCAGAAACTATAAGTAGTTAGCCAAAATTTTCAGGTCAAGTCTATTCGTTCAGCTAAATTTCAACATAAACTCGTAGATATGCAAAAGACAAAGCTAAAAGAATATATAGTTCAATGCAAGACTTAAGCAAAAAGACAAATGCAGTGCAATTTCATCATTGAAATCTACCGTTCCGACTCAACCTACATGCTAAAGTAGATGTGAAATTTTTGAATTTTTTTTATTTATATGGGATTTTTGAATTTTTTTTTTTGAAATAAATAACAATGCAAACGGAAATGCAATAAACGTGAAACAGAAATGCAATAAAAACAATATGTAGACACGGATATGGATGCATATACCCTCCCCAAACCGAACTGTACAATGCCCTCATTGTACAAAACAGCTAACAGCAGCAGTACAAATAGGGGAAAGGGAAAAATGCAAATTAAAAGTGAAAGAGTGTAGATGCGGAAAACTCACAAGATACGCGAATAAGGAACCTCCCCAAACTAGCCAGCAACATGGGAGGTCACTAATAGCTTCATAGTGGCGTCATAGGAAGCGAATCAAAGCAAGAAAACTCGATCGAGAGAACCGATTATTAAACAAAATAAAAACTGAAATATTCGAAAAAGAACTAAAAAAAAAAAAAAATCTCTCCAGGTCGCCTCCCGGGTAGCGCTAGTTTCAGACAGGTCCCAGCTCATCCTTCTTTTCTTCGAGCCTCTATAATTACTTGGTCAAAACAGCTCAAAGTGCGCAGCAACCGATCAAACAGCTGCGCATGTGCTACATAAGAATGTAAGTAGCACCACAGTGGAATAAAGATAGGAAATAAAAATGTACAACCGTTTAAGCCTAACAAATTTCCTATGACAGCTCCTAAATTTGTCCACAAAATAAAGGAGCTCAGGAGCAATGACCAATAAATTAGGGTATCGTTTCAGATTAACCAAATTAAGATGACAAGAACGGTAAAAGATCGTTAAATTAATTGACCAACTGGGAGGGGGTATAGCATTAAAGTGCGAAGCATAAGTCAAATGAGGTAATGTACTACTCAAACAAACAATAATAAAATTATCGTTAACTACCTTAGGTGGGTTGCTCTCACACTAGGAATCATCGACAAAAGAATATATTACCTCATCCGTCCTAGGAGCAATTACCGGCTCAGCTGTCTTCTCGTTACCCTCCTCTGTGGAAACCGTCCCGTAAATCGCAGCCTCAAGCGCATCCAGCTCGGCCTTGAAAAGGGGAGATTCACCGTAAACATTATCAAAAATGTCGTCTAAAACGAACCCAAGTAACAAATCATTTCTAGCCCTGGCCAAATCAGTCGATCGAGTAAAAATGTTACTCGATCGAGAGCTTTCCTCATGATAATCACTCGATCGAGTATATAAGTCAACTCGATCGAGTACTTCCTCTAAGCAACTGTTCGATCGAGTGGAATTTTCTGCTCGATCGAACCTTTCTTCAGATGTTTCACTCGATCGACCAATATATTTCACTCGATCGAGTGATTCTTGATGTACAGTGCTGGAATCCTCGTATAAGGCATCATTATTTGATAGAACTTCGCAATCCGAGTCATAAAAATCATCATCAGCATTAGGCAACATGGTTTCTTCATGGGAAAAACCGCTCTCTGCATAGGTCAGACTCGAGCTCATCAATTTGCGCACAAACCTTTCTATCATATTCTTGCCTTTTGAGTGCGAGTGCCTTCATCAAAGATTTCAGCTCCGCAATCTCTTCTTTCTATCTATCAGGAGGAGGAGCTTGTTGTTGCGGTGGCCAGATAAATGGAGGATGTTGGTAGCCTCGTTGATAGGATGGATGTGGTGGCACAACTACAGAAGGTTGACTAGCTCGTCCACGCATCTTGAATGAATAGACCTCGTCATTTTCAGCTAAGCAAAAAGCTGCATTGTGCTCAGCAGCACCACATCTCCCACAGTAAATCACCTGTTGCGCCATATAATGGCACATAGGTGACGGGTCAAAGGTACTCAAGCCTTCCCTTTGGCGATCTTTAACCTAGAGCTGTCTAGGTAGAACCTGTAGGGCCTATCAAAACAGCACTAAAGAAAAAGATGAGAATGGTCTCAAGGAATAAATTCCTTGAGGCTAAAAACAGACAAAATAAAAACAAGTAAATAAATAGTTGCCTCCCCGTCAACGACGCCAAAATTTGATACGTTCGTTTCAGTACCAAAAATAAATACCTAGCTACTACTAACGGAAGTCAGCGGTAAGTAGGGTCGATCTCCACCGGGAGGCGGTCACTATCTATTTGTCTATTCGGTCTGTCTACGGTCACAAGATGGGGGGTTTGAAATGTTTGAACTAAACGAAATAAGATAAAGGTAAGAGAAAAATGAATAAGAGAAATTAACATAAGAAAGAGGGAACTAGGATGTCGGTTCATCAATGAACGTCGATTAATTGCAGTTAAGGTCACAGATTAGTCGATGTGTCAGTCTAAGGGGCAACGAATATCTCCTTCCGGTCTCAATTCGCCCTAAAATACTATTAGCTTAACTTCCGCCCTCACTAAAGCATCATATTGCTCACTGCAGGTCTCACCCCTTCCAACCTTCCGGTCTAGGTCAAGGCTTACCAAAGTTAAATAAGCTAATTGCGTCGACTCAACTAGCAGGATACAATTATAGAAGTGATTAACAACATAGACTAAAACAACAACGACAAATCTATACACCTATTTAGCAATTAACAACAGTCCATCGAATCACCTAATCCTAGCAGAGAAATTAGCTAGACATAATAAAGGGAAGAGCAAATGGTAAAAGAATAAACATTAAATAAAGAGAGGAAAAGAGAAAGGAGAATTATATATTAAAATCCGAAAAGCAGAGAACAGTAGAAAAATAACAGGGAAAAAGTATTTTAAAGTAGTGTATGAAATAGGGAAGAGAGTTACATATGACGTCCCTCTTCCTATTTATAAGAAAAAGAACTTTTATTTAACCTAATGACGGATTAAAGCTAAAAAGGCCCGAGCCCAATAGAAACCACTCGATCGAGCCCTTTTAAACTACTCGATCGAGTAAAATAAAGATCAAACCACTCGATCGAATAGAAAATCTACTCGATCGAGTAAACCCTAAAATGCAACTACTCGATCGAGTAGAAAAAGGACTCGATCGAGCATCATTGTACTCGATCGAGTACTTTCCAGCGCACAATTCCTGCTTCGCGCACTGAACTTCAAACGGCTTCCATTTATTCGTTACTTGGGCAAACAGGGCGATTACGGTGGCGTTGGAAATCTAAGAGGAAAAAATTTCATTTCCAATTGGAATCACCTGAAAATCAGTTGTAGAACTCGAGATATGGCTCTTCAAATTAGGCACTAGCAATTTGAAGTTCTTCCTTTGCTCGCCTAGCTATCTTTCTTCTTTGCGCATCTCAAAATAGCTACATTCCCTCTCCAAATTCACTCTTCCTCCAAATGCATGCTAAACGGACGGTAAAGGGCTCGATTTCACTATTTTCTGGTCCATTCCTGCAAATAGACAAAACAAACCAAAGTAGCATATTCGGGGCATTTCGTAGCATAAAACTACGATAATAGCATAGAAATACGTGCATAAAAATGCCAAAAAGGACTATATAAAATGCACGTATCAATCCTATTCTCCACCGTTTCGTCTATAAAATATAGGTCACTTTGACAGTCGTGCCTCGCTTTCCTACCAGCGACCACCGCGGCTGTGACTTCGTGCATCCTCAAATTGTTCTGCCTCTTTGTCGTCGTGTACCCCTCCAACAACAGTTGATTTAAATTTCGAAAACTGTAGATCCCCAAATCAATTTGGGGAAATATTAATTTCGGGCATGGTTGGCCGTGGGTGGTGTCACTATGACAGTCGAGAGTCGGGCTAAGGCGGTCCGTGATTTGCGCGTAAGTGTTTATAGGTGGACGGTGGCGATTGTGACTTGTGGTGTTGGTGATTTGCCGATGATAATGGTAGGATGTGGCATAGATGGGTTATGTAAGGATAATAAGTGGAGTGACCTGCTGAATAGGTAGCCAGTTACCCGAGTATAACCTGAGAAGAGGAGGCCAATAGTATGGTTTATTGTTAGTTAAAACAAAGTTCGGAGTATTTTGAGAAGGGGGAGCGATAGTTTGGAGTATTCATATTAAATAACCCTATAAACAAATGATTAATATACAGATATCTCTTAAGTGATAATTATGTCATTATATGGGAATATAATGAGTCCTCTAATGTCCAATTAAATTAATTTACAACCCTTGTAAATTATAATCAACAAATAACCTCTACCTCTAAAAATACAATACCTCGATTAATTTAATAAATTAACGCTTACTTATTAAATTAAATCTTATTTAATCACATTAGAATAAGATATAAAATTTCATTAGTCAATCATCGCATAATTGATTAATAAACTTGCGTCGACTCGAGTTCTAAACTCGACCTCAACAAACTCACACAACTAAATATATATATATATATATATATATATATATATATATATATATATATATATATATATATATATATATATATATATATATATATATATATATATATATATATATATAGAGTCGGGATCCGGTGAGAACTCCTAAATATTTGAGGATTGAGTAACGAATGAAATATCACACCATATACAAAACAATATCGCGAGGAAAATTGACAAACAAAACCACCTAAAACTCCCAAAATCAGTCAATCGTTTCTCTCTCTAAAAAAATCCAAAATCAATCTAAAACATTTCAAATAAAAATATATCACAATCCTCTCAAAAATCTCACTGAAAATCTGCGAAAACCTAAAAATTCAAACACGATTTCAATTGTATTTCAACATCCTAGATTTATTCATTCACTAGATTGAATACTCTCACAAGAATTCGCGCAAAAATCGTTGAGGTACATTTGTTTCTCGTTTTCTTTGATTTCTGCGATTTTATTTCAACTTATGTAGTGTTCAATTGATTTTAAATGTTAATTTTGTTCGAAATTATTGTATGTATGTTGAATTACATGAATTTAATCGGATTAAATCAAAAAAATTGAACTAATCATCAAGTTATTTAGTGTACTTTCATGTTCTTGCTGTAGATTTCTAAATATCTTACTTATAAATGATTTTAAACGTTTTTCGTTCATAATATCGACACATTGAATCAATTACTATCATCAATTGAAGTAGTAGTTGTTTATAAGATGTCTTTTTTTGTTTTAATCGCTAAAATTAGGGTTTAATATTGATCGATTGTGAAAATTAGGGTTCAACATTGTCTAATTGTGAAAATTAGGATTTCATATTGTTTTAATCGCAAAAATTAGGGTTTAACATTGTTTAATTGTGCAAAATTACAGTTTTATATGATAGAATTGAAGTAATCGTTTGTGTTCTGTAAAATGAGTAATGTCAAATTACATGTTGGCTATGATAACGAAAAACGTGTGATATTGTTGTTTGTATGATGTGATATTGAATGTGAAGATTAGTGGTACTCTATTTGCATACATTTTGGCAGGTTGACTACATAATTAAGTTGTAAAATGTCATCAAGGCACTAAAATGCTATAGTATAGTATTTTCGCTGTAAAATGTCACTGATTTGTTGTAAAATAATGTGAAATGTTGATGTAAATGCTGTAATATGGTGTATTTTTTATATTTGGTGTATTTCTTTTGTCTGAAAGATGATACTAAGATGATATTTTATACTTTATTTTCCTTTTTTTTTTTGCAGATTTCTTCGCTTTTGGAGGTTACTTAAGAGTATATGTGCATGTTGGCGAAGTCTATAGTGCATGATCTACTAAACAAATCATATTTTTTTTATTCATTCCTCTTATAAAGGCAAATTCTTTATTCTTAGATATCGTTTCAAGCGATTATAAATTTGTATTTTTTTTCCATTTTTGAGTTGGAATGTAAAATAATGGTAACAATATTATAGTTGTATCAGGATTTGCCTCTTTTTTTTTATGTTATTAAATAGAAAATAAATGATTTCTAAAGTATTTCATTTTTTTGGTAAACAATATCACACGTTTGTTTTAACAATATCACACTTAATTATAAACAATATCACCTTTCATGACACAATATCAAATGACTTTGAGAACAATATCACACAATTAGTTTAACAATATCACAAGATGTGGTAAACAATATCACACTAGTGGCTTAACATTATCACAAGATGTGGTAAACAATATCATAAAACAATATCACTCTTATTGTGTTAATAATATCAAATGATTTGGTTCTTTCAAAAAAAATCAAATGATATGGTAAACAATATCAAGTTATTGTGCTAATAATATCACACTATGCTATTAACAATATCATATATATATCTTTATTTGCTAGTTTCCAAACAGTTATAAGAAATAATATATATCTTCATAAGTATCACATCATATTGTTCTAGAAGCATTACCGAACAATATGAAACTTCACGCACAACAGTATCACACTTTAGCCAAAACAATATCACAATCACAAGGAATCTTGAAACCCTCCAATTTTTTGCTATTGAGAAACAATATCACAGTATATAAGATAAAATATCATTGCTGATTCTAAACAATATCACAAAATTACAAAGAAGAATATTAATTTATAACGACTACAAATAGATTACTATCCTTCCAAAATTACATCAATCAGTGTATATTCAATTAAAGTTCTGTCAACACAATCTGAGTACACAGATTAGTTCCTTTCTCTTCCTCTACCTTTACCAAATTCTTTTTATTATCCTTGTTGGCATCTTTTTCCAGCACAATCTTCAACTTCTTGCTTGACGTTTGTTCAACCTCATCTTGTTTTAAACACCAGTACAACCGTTTCATACAACCATTTCATGACCATGACTCAATTTAATGCAACCACCAGACTATCTACTCAACATTCAGGAACTCAATTACATCAAACTTTTAGTACGACACTAATAAAGAATATCATGTGACTTCATATCCCCTTGAAAAGCAGCACAGATCCTTAGCTTCATTTCTGACTTGACTTTATCAATTAGCTTCTCTTGACGCATCACATAACAATTTAATCGACTGGAATTCCTGACCATCCATACATTATAGTACACACCAACCACAATTGCACTCTTCACCATCCGAATGAACAATGGATTATGTTTGTCCTGCAAGATTTTGTCAGAAGTAATTAGGTCATTCTCATCAATCCACAGCCAGTCATCCAACATCCTAAAGCATTCCTTGACATAAAAGCATTCCCCAAACAAATGTTCATGAGAATAACACAACTATACCATTACAATAACACAGTTATACACTAACAATAAAACTTTGTCAAGGTTTTGCTTTGACAATGATAGCTTATTAATACGAAGTAACCCAAATAAAGGATTAGAATCCATGTCTCTGTGTAAAGACACACTATTACAATAACATAGTTTTACCATTAGAATTACAATATCAACTAATATGTGACTAAGGAGTTATACCATTAGACTAGCACAGTTACATCATTAAAGTAACATAGGTAGACCATTACAATAATACTATTGTACCTTAGATACTAGTCTTATCTATGCAAACATCCTGACCAAACAATAACGTCAGAGTAAGAAGGAAAAGAAAGGACATGCAATATAGAAAACACTATGATACAATGATATTATGTCTATTGCAAATCAACTAAATGATGAAGTAATTATCATTATCAGTTCTCCTGTAAGATTGGGAGTCATTCTTAACTGATCACCATTTAGAATAACACAGTCACATCATTAAAGTAACAAAGGTATACCATTAAAATATAATGTAAACAAACAAGTAATAATTGATGTCTGAGAATCAAAGTAACAGGGATGGAGTAAAACAATATCACACAGCCTGCTAAACAATATCACATAGTCTGCTAAACAATATCACACTGGATACATATCACAACCATCATCTTTTGCTATATTCGAGAATTCATATCACAACAATAATCTTTTGTAAGAATATCAATATCACAACTTAATGAATATCACAACGATCATCTTTTGTTATTTGCATCAAATAAAACTGAAAATAACAATAAAGGTAGATGAACATAAGAATTAAAATAGAAATAAATTAAAAATATGTACGAAAATTATAAGAAGCGCAGTAAGAAAACGAAAATAACATGTGATTTTAAGTTGAAATTAGGAATTAAACAAAACAAAAAACTGAAATCAACAACAATAACGTACCTAACATCGAGATTATGATTGAAATAGGATGATAAATGATCAGAACTAGAAGAATGAGCTGAGATTGAGATGAAAACCTAGAAATCAGGACGGAAACATAACAAATTTAGGGAAACAGCAAATAAAGCTGAAAATAACAATAAAGCTAGATGAAATTGAAAATCTAAACACAAAATTAGAAGAACAGTAAGATGTGTACGAATTAGAAAGATATGTACGAAAAATGAAAAAAAAAAGTGATTTAAAGCTAAAAATTACAAATTATTAAGAACATAAAGCTGAAATTAACAAGAATAACGTACCTGACAACGCGATTGTGATTGAAATTGTATGATAGTTGATCATAAATCAAGATGAAATTTGAGATCGAACAGAAAAACTAGAAATGAGGAATAAAAAGTAAGGAAAATTAGGGTTTTCATGGAAGAGAGAGTAAGAGAAGAGAGAAGGTAGAGAGAGACGTTGTTTTGTGGGAGAATGATGATTTTGGCTGAAAAGGGGGTTTATATATGGGTGCGCGGAAATGACAATTTTGCCCTTAATGATCCATGCTCAATATGGGACGTTGGATCTCTTAGTTCTAACAACTAGTATTAATCCTCAATCCTCAAATATATGAGTCATACTCACATGATCCCATTCCTATATATATATATATATATATATATATATATATATATATATATATATATATATATATACATATATAAATAAAAGGGACTGATCAACCTGTATCAAATATATTTGATCATAAATTATTTGGGTTCCATGCTATAGGTGTGACCTCTAGGGATCAACTGATCACCACCGTCAAACGACAGTAACGTCAAACTCTAGTCAACCAATCGTTACCGATAAATGTTGATCAGTTAACTATATAATGTATCATCCCTTATGTATTCTTATCATGAGATTTAAATATGTGATCGCACTATTATTGAGGACACATATGCCAACACCTCGGCCCTCAATTTCTTAAAGATCGGCTCGCATATCATCGTTAACTTAGCAACAAATCGGCTTATGTACGGTACACAGCCTAGAAACCCTCGAATTTTCTTCTCGGTGTCGGGATGAGGCATTTCCATGATGGCTTTAATATTTGACGGGTCAACTTCGATGCCACATTGGCTGACGATGTGGCCCAAAAGTTTGCCAGAAGTAACTCCAAATGCGCATTTCCGCGGGTTCAATCTCATCTTGTATTTTCGTAACCTCTCGAAAAACTTTCTCAAAGCTTTGAGATGACCACTACGCTCTATTGACTTCACGATCATGTCATCGAAATTAACTTCCACTTCGTTGTGCATCATGTCATGTAGCAACGTTGTTGCTGTTCTTTTATATGTCGCCCCGTCATTTATCAAACCGAAGGGCATGACCGTTTAACAATAGGTACCCCACTGTGAGGTAAAGGCTATTTTGTGCATAACTTCTTCGGCCATCTTTATCTGATTATAGCCAGCATACCCATCCATGAAAGAAACGAAGGCATGATTGGCGGTATTGTCTACCAAGATATCAATGTGAGGTAGAGGGAAATCGTCCTTCGGACTTGCCTTGTTCAGGTCACGAAAATCTACGCAAACTCCAACTTTCCCATCTTTCTTTGGCACTGGCACTAAGTTAGTAACCCATTCGGAGTATTCCGACACTTTGATAAACCCATCTTTGAATTGTTTATCAATTTCTTCTTTGACTTTTAAGGACCACTCGGTACGCATTCTACGTAGCTTTTGTTTCACTGTCTTAAAACACGATTTAATTGGGATTCGATGTTCTGTGCTTTCCTTGTCGATCCGCGGCATATCTCTATAAGACCATGCAAGAACATCCTTGAACTCACCCAATATATCAACAAACCCTTGCTTTTCAAGTAGGATCTAAGGTAGACCTTATTTTGAGCTCTTGCGGTTCTATCAAGGTTCCTACATTGATTGTTTCAGTATCCTCGACCATCGGATTTTTCTGATCATATTCCTCCAAACCTTTAACCAGTTGTGGAGGTGGTTCAAGCTCATCATCATCTTCAACCTGTTCGTCTTCGACCCCATTCTCAATGTCATTACTAAAACAATCATTTTCAAAAATTTAATTATAATGTAAATAAAACGAGTCGTAAGAAAACTGGTTTTTATTATTATTGATTTGAAACTGCGCAAATTGCGCCAACATTTGAGCCAGCTGATCAGAGGTCAGCGGCGAGATAGGAGCATTTAGGACAGGCCCCAGAATGCTAAGACTAGGAAGAGGTACATGAGAAGGAATGATTGGGGAAGGAGTGTTTTCAACACTTGACTCCTTAGACTCAACCCTAGGACTCAGATCGGACTCAGACTCAGACTCAGACTCAGACTCAGATCCATAATAATCATCCAGCTTGAACATTTTGCCCTCTTCAGTGGTCAGCTTGAATAGTAGTCCTTTATTGTCAGTCCACTTGATGGTTTTCAACTATCCCGAGCTAGTCCTCTGAGGATCCACATCGGTGATGAGGGTAGATGGATCGAACCTTTCACTTCGTAGAATCATGTTCCCCAAATCTTCGTTTGGCACGAGTGGCTTCCTTTCTTCTCCAAAGAGGAGACCCATAGCCCTTTCATCAGCAATAGGTGTGGGTTCAGTCTTAGCCGGCATCACGGTTAAAATATCTTCGGGAACGTAACAACAATCTTGGAATATTTCAATTCCTGGGACCATTTGGTTTCTCTTCGAGTCAAAAATGGGTTCGGGAAAATAAATGATTTCTTCCCCCTCTCTTACAAAATGGCCGTTCAAAGTGGGGTAGTACGGCCTCATTTTTATCTCTCGATCTTCGATCGATCTTCCCTTTTTCTTTTGGAAATCTTCTTTAGTTGCCTCATATCCGAGCCCAAATGTTATTCCCTTAGCCATAGGGGTTCGCATCTTTAGCATGTTCTCTCTTCGAGGGTACATAGAGAAACAGAATTACTTTCCCGTCCTGAGAATTACTTCGCAACTATGACTTCCGATATATAGATCCACATTCTCCAATTCGGGATTTGCTTCAACCATATTAACAACTTCGAAACCAAATGAATCATTGATGACGTTAGTCCTCACTTCGGAAACACCGTCGCCTCCAGCTAACACTATTGGGGTAGCATTGATGGTGATGGCTTTGCCATCAAGTGGAATTTTGATTTTTCGATGCAATGTTGAAGTCACGGACCTTGCAGCATGAATCCAGGGCCTTCCCAGCAATAACTTGAAAGATGATCCCACATCTCTCACTAGGCAACTTATCTTCTTTTCTACTAGCCCAATTTAAACCACTAGATTGACAGGCCCAACAACTCGACGCACTGTGCCATCAAATGCTCGAACCGTTTGTGTAGTGGAAACAAAATCATTCTTCTCGAGGCCTAGGATATGAGCCATTTTTAGTGGTAGCACATTTACAGCGGATCCGTCATCAACAAGAGTCATAGGAATGTGTTTTTTGAGACAGACTATAAAAATATATAGGGCCAAGTTGTGTTGAGGCCCGAATGGTGGTAGATCTTCGTCGGAAAATGTCACGACATTAGTGAGCCACGGCCGGTTTGGAGAAACATAAGCGACCATGTCGTCGGGAGTAGGGTTCGATGATACGGTCATGTTTATCAAGGCTTGCAACAAAGCTTGACGATGTTCAAACGAACTCAACATAAGTTGCCAAATTGATACATCGGCCTTAGTCTTTTGGAGTTTCTTGATAAGGCAAGCCTCTGAGCTCGACCCTTCACCAAGAACTTCCACTATTTCAGGCTCTTTAGAGGACGTCTTTTCCGGAACATCCTTAGAATTAGAGGCATGGCTAGCCTTCTCCGCCCGATATGGGCGCCCCGAACGACTCAAGTGGTTAGACTCGAGAGCATCCTTTCTCACTTTCATGATTTCATCTTGGGTATATGGAACAGTGGCACCTTTGGTAAGGAATACATCATCTTCATCCTCAGCCTATACCTCATTGATCTTATTACCACTCTTTAAAATATAGGGAGTACAATCAACGGCAAAGTTTTCGATTTGAATTTCATTCTCGAAGTTCGGGATGAATTTGGAGCAATCTAAGAATATTTCCCCAACAAACACCCCTTTTAGGCGACATGGACGAATGAGATGGGAATAATCAACAATGTCTTCGACAGTGACGTGATTAGGTTGATCACCGAATGGGTTAGTGACGTTATTTGGCCATGCAGCTGGGATTGGGAGTGTTCCGTTCTCAATCATATATTGGATTTCGTGCTTTAATCTAAAGCACCTTTCAGTATCATGACCATTCCCTTGGTGAAAGGCACAGTAAGCATATGGCTTGTACCCTTTACCTTGTTTTTCAGAATGAGGGTCTGGAGTTGGACCAATGGCCTTCAACTTTCCTTGGGCTATCAACCTTTGGAGAGCATAAGTATAGGTACATTCGATATCAGTGAATGCCCTAAAATTCTGGCGCTGCGGCCCCTTCGACTGTCCTTCTAGCAGATTGATAGCCTTAACAAAATGACTTGTTACTGGAGCCTTACCTTTTGAGGAAGAGGCCCTTGTATACTCCTTAGGTCGGCCATTTTGTGCCTTTATAACATCATCTTCAACTTTCCTCCCAATTTTGGCCAACTAATTAAAGGAATTGAAGTTTTGATACTTGACTGCTTCATGGTAAATGGGTTTTAGATTCTTCACGAACATGTCTACCATTTCACTTTCTTCCGGATTTCTAGCCAGTTTCAAGCTTTCTGCGGGCCACTGTTGGAGTATGTGTCCTCGACAATATTGCGATCACATGTTTAAATCTCATAATAAGAATACGTAAGGGATGATTCAATTATATAGTCAACTGATCAACCTTAATCGGTAATGATTGGGCAACTAGAGTTTGACATTACTGTCGTTTGACGGTGGTGGTTAGTTGATCCCTTAAGGTCACACCTATAGGACAATTCCCTTAACTGATAAGTTAATTGATTGTATGTCGATACAGATTAATTAATTCCTTAAATTGAAAAAATTTCATTTGTGAGTAAGAATTATATATCTTATAGTAATGTGATTAAATAAGATTCAATTTAGTAATTAATCTGTTATATTACTAAAATTGATTAATGTTTATGGAACATTTGAGATAAGAGTAATTAGTTAATTATAATTACAAGATGTTGTAGATTATATTAACCAAATGTTAAATGACCCATTTTATATACATATAATTGTGAATTACTACTTAGGTTGTTAAGTTTAATTAATTGATTATGTAATGATATTTAATTTTTTAAATATGCATACATTATCTAATAAAATGTCATGTGTCACATGTCACACATTATATGACAATTGTCAAATTGTGAAAAATAGTATGGAATCCATTTTAGAATGTGGGGCCGAAATTATGGGCGTTTAGGGTTTCGTCATTATATTGGTATTAGATGCTAAAAACATGATAATTGCACCTAGTAGTAGCCCTTACATACCTAGTGCATATGGAAGACAAAAGGCAATAAAAAAATGCAATTGTGCTGCCCCATTGAAGCCCTTTTGGACGGTTCCCATAACAACATAGGAGATGTTGTTTTCTCTTTTTTTTTTTGAAGATCTAAGTTCTCTCTCTTATTCTCTTTCTCTCATAAAAAATGGTTTTTATGCTAAAACTTGTTCAAAAATTCTAATAATGAAATCATATTACTAGAGTAGTAATAATAATAATATTGGAATTAATATTTAAGGAGACTAATACATATTATCTAGTTAGTAATAGTATTAGTGTTTGGGATAGTCTTGGGTGCAACTAAGAGAAGAGTTCCTTTCTTGGAGCTTTGTTTTTTTTGGAAGATCAACCATCATAATAAGCTCAAGATCTAGATTAGGAAGGAGTCCTAATCTAGTGCCCAAAAGTTTCGTCCATATTGTATGTAAGAAATATCATTTTCTCCTTATTTTTGTTCATTTTGTCATGCATGCAACTAGATCCACTAGTATATAAATTATGGGTAATTTATAAAATTAATTAGATGAGTCTAATAGGGGTTTATGAACCTAACAATTGGCATCAAGAGCTTTGGTGTTGCGTGCATAATCGGTTTGGTTTTTCCGGGTTAAATGTAACTTAATTAAAACTAGATATTTTAGATTTATAATGATAAACTACGAAATTTTTTGCATGTAATATATTCTGGTTCTAAAATTTTTTTAGGTTATATTGATGATTTATAGTTGATTATTGCTTTTTTTAATGATTTTTAGTGAAATAATTACGTTTTATTGAGTAAAATGAACTTTTATTTACTAAAAATAGTTAAACTTCACTACTGCCCATGATTTTTTAGTATGACCTTACATGCATATTTTAATTATCGTATGTAAAATTTCGTATTAATGTGGTTAATATTGCATGATTTATGATTTTTATGTGATAAAAATGCTATAAATGGAGGTTAAATGACTAAAAATAGTTAAACTTCGAAATAAGCCATGAAATTTTAATATGATGTCACATCTATAATTTACATTTTGTATGTAAAATTTGAGATAAACATGATTTATTATGCATGATTTATAATTTTACTGGTTAAAATGAAAAAAATAGTGACTAATTTTAGCAAAAATAGCTAAAATAAAATTTTTGGCATGACATTTTTCCCTAATGTTGTATATATTATATGGACATCAGATCTAAAGTTGCATGATTATATTTGATTGATTTGGTATGTTTATTAATTTTTTTGTGATAAAATCGATAAAAGGGCAACTTTATTAATCATAAAAATTAATTCGAAATTTTTGGTTGAAATTTTGCCATTTCCAGGTTCTGTAAATTATTTAAAAATGTTAAAAATTTTGATTTTGATTTTTCTATAATTTTTATGTTTAATTTGGATTAAATGGTAAAAGTTATGATTTATACGATTTATTAATGAAGTAAATTATAAATATTTTGTGGGTAAATTTTATTGAGTTTTTGGAATCTTGATTATATTCCAGTGTTTACAAAAATGTGATTTTGAATTTTTCCAAATTTTATGATTTATTGGGAATTATTTCATAATTGTTATGATTATGAGAAGTTTAATAAGCAATATTAGAAAACCAAGTTGAATTATTGTCAAATATTTAGTGAAGACTAATTTTGAGTCCCAAGAAGGTTAGGATAATTAACTTGGGCTTAAATTTGATTTAAGTATTGATTTGTGATTTTAATAATTTATTATCACGAATTTCCATAAAACCGGATTATATACGACATAAGATTTAAGTAGGGCGATTTGGCACATAATTTGGTATGTTAGTTCATATAATAATGCTGCGTATTTCATTGATGAATGTTATATTTTATTTATATAATTTTGAATTATGCAATTTTATCTTAGTATGACCTTAGTTTTAATCGGTATTTCCCGCAATATAAGGGAATACCGATTCGGTTGTAATTTTAATGTGATCTCGTATCACTTTTATTTTTACTAGATTCATTTTTACAAATGTATAATAGAAATGCTATGTAATTTTATTATAATTTGTAATTCCGGAGTTCCCTCAAGACGGTGCCATTCGGAAAGGTGTTTCGATCTAGACGGTGTTACCTTGGGAAGCGTGCCACTTGAAGTTCAAGGGACCAATAGAGTTGGTTTCCGAATTTGTAAATAGAATATTAGATTTTCTATTTTAGGAAGGCCATACTAGGAAATTTATTTATTGCTTTGCATTTATTCTTTATATGTTTGCATGCATTGCCAAATCGCCATAAACTAAACATGCATATCATATCGAGTATTCGACCGTGTCAATTATAATTATCGTTAGTTCGAAATTTTAGTTCACTTAAATTTGATAGATAATAAATTGACTCGACCTCTCACGTTATTAAAAATTGAGACTTAGCCTTACCAATAGTAAGAACCCATGAATCTCAATTTCATAAGGGTACAATACGATTTTTTGGGGTGCTTTCTATTGACGTTGAGGTTAGTGGGGTAATAAGATTACACTTCGAAATTTGGTTGAACTCAACGGAAAGATTCGGGCGCGTGGCTAATGCCTGTCGAATCAAAGTTTCGGGCTAAAGGTGACAATAATAGTATTTCATCGACCGAGAGTTCTAAGTGTAGAATCGGTTAAAGAGTTAACACACCAAGTCATATTAGTTAGGTTGTAGAGGGCACGTTGGCCCACAATCGAGTTAGTATGGATTTGGATCTCAGAATCATTTATATAATTGGGTGGAGGTCATTATATAAATGCTAAAACATGCTTAAATGTTTTAAATATAACGTTGAATGTTTAATGTTTCCACTATTTCGTTGTTTATAATGTTGTTCTATTTCATTTCTCCTATTAATATACGATATCAATTCGATTGTAACACGAGTCTCCGCTAAACGACTATTACTAACGACAAATAAAATCTCTTTCTAAATCCTCAAATGAATCGTATCATAGGTAATGGACTAGCTCCATAGGAATCGTTCTATTCCATAGAACTCCATAGGAGTTGTCCTATATCATGTAAGATTAGCATCTTAAATTCCTAACATGCCTATGTATGATTTCTGGTGAAGATGTGTGAATAGAAGTAATGATTAGTCAAAATATGTTTTGATAATATCTTCTATACAACCACTCTTCAAAAGTCTTATTGCTCAATCTAAACACTTGTCATCAAGCACTTAAATAATTAAGAACATGACAATGTTAAATTGGTAAATTGATTTGTTAGAAATTTTGATTAACCAAATACCACAATAGAGTTAACCCTTGTGAAGGATTAACTAGGAATTTATATGAAAATAAGTCTTCATCAAGTAGAAATTCTTGAAGTCAGTGGGAGCAATATGAAGTAAGTACCTATCTTAATTGTTAAGGATAGAGCTAGGCTTGAAAGAGAAGGTGTTAGACACTAAAATAGAGACAAACCACAAATAAGTAAAGATCAAGGAAGTTAGTCATGTGACTCCAATATATTCCTTCCTGAATATCTATGACATTGACATTACATTCTTGCTAATTACCACATCATAAGTATTTGATACAAATTTGTGGATTTCATCATGATATTTGTATTATCGTGTGACGACTAGCAAGAATGTTGTAGTATACTCATTTTAGTTTTGTGTTTAGAAATGTACCTCAATAATTGTTATGATGTACAATAAGTCTAAATAAGAATATAATTTAAGTTTTGGCATAAAACGGACAAGGTTTCTCTATTATGCAATTAAAACAAGCGTTGTGCCCTTACATACCACGATTAAGTTTATGGTGAGACCATAAGGTAATTATATTTAAACTAGAAATAAATGTCATATTTACAAGACTCAAGTTGGTGACCCCAATCATTTCTTAATTCTCGATTGAAAATCGCATTTAGAAACTAGTTTTGACTAGTCTCCCAAACCATTTGATTGGGAATCTTTTGGTGTGTACGAATCTTGTATTCAAAGCAAGTTAATTCATGACTTTTTCCTGAAAAAGATTATGAATAGAGCAAGATATTCGCCCTATTTACACTTTGAAGTGTATGGTCGAATACAATTTCATTCAGAGAAGGTTATTACTTCTTCATCTCTTTAACCAACGAATTAGGTAGATACTTGATATCCACTTAATGAGGTAACAAGAAAAAGTCTTTGAATAAGTTCAATGAATTCTTTACAAGAAGTATCGAAACCTAGGGATTTTACAATCAAAGTATTAGTACTTTGTTAAGGTTGGGAACTATAAAGTAGTGACTTTAATTTACACCATATAGAGTGTGATATGGTATCATAAGATCACTTTCATAATCACACCCTATCAGGATAAGGTATGTTAAAAAGTTACAAAGACTCCTATGCGATGTGATTGAATCCTTACTATAAAGTTGGAGGTAGTTTCTGTTATAAAATTTGTCTGGCATTTAAATTTTCCACTAAAACAAAACATGTTTAAAGCAATCATGTACTTTTCATATGAGATATGGTTAGGCATGGTACCTAAATTGTAGCTTGTTTCGATAGTATACATGTGCTCTCTCTTCCTCCATGATCAAGAGAACAAAGGGTTTGTGGCTCGTGGTGCTGTCTATTAAAGAAAAGAGGATTATTTCTTAAAAACAGAGTTGGAGAAAATGTTCAAGAGCCACAAACTGAAGATAAGACGTACTCTTGGTCAAAATCAATAAATATTGATTCGAAACCTAAGTGGACAAGAGTCATGTTATTTTTGAAAGTAACAAACCTATAACTTATTAAGATGCTTTATCTAGTTTCAACTCCGCAAAAGTCCGAACTGAACATAAACATTAAGATGTTTCCATAACTTGGTTGATTGGTGATAAGAGGTTTACACCAATTACAACGCTTCGTTAAATTCAGATTTAATAATATTATTTGAGTGTTGGATTTTAAAATCATCTTGCATGAGTTTTGTAAATCGCAACTATCCTAAGGTAGGATACGAACTTAAGGAGAAATATTAAGTAAAAGTCAAGGAGTTGAATGGTATGTTTCTGTCATGTAATAAACTTTTCTCGATTTGTCGAGTAGTTATGTTTATACATGAAGCTAAGTTTAGTGGGAGTATGGTGGTGTTAATAGTCTTATATGTAAACGACATATTGATCACTGTGAGTGATGAAAGAATTGGGAGAAGAATAATACATCTCTAAGATATCTAGTTCGATGGATATTAGCATAAAGTTAATACTCTTATGTTAATAAGAATCTTGACAAGTTCAAAAGTGTTGAACATGTAGAAATTGAATCCACATGCTTCCGCTGCGGGATTAATTCATTACGCTAACATGTGTTACCATTCTTAAACCTCGTATACCTGGAGTATGACGAAATGTTACAAATCGAATCCTTGAGAGAAGACTCTATATAGCCACATAGTTCATTAATTAGTACTCAGGAAGTACTAAAGATATGAAGCTAAGCATTTAGAAATGAGATGGATTTATGTGTAAGGAGTTACACAAAAACCATATTCTAAACACATAAGGATGGTTAGAGAACCATCTTGGCTATATTATTTAAGGAGGATATATGCTAGAAACGTCCTAGGCAGTTGAACAATGAGATATACACAACCAAAATTGAGTACACTTGCAATAATGAGATATGCAAGAAGGAAGGGATGATATTAGGATTCGGTTTTATGAATTGGAGGAACTATGGTAGTTCGTTCCCATAACTGAAGGTCCTATCCCCACACACTATGAGGACAGTGGGAGATATTCAAAGGTAAGAGCGCCTATGTCTAGATTGGATCTAGACACGTACTCAAAGAAGTTCTTATAATACAAGATTATACACAAGAATGGGAAATAGTATATAGTAAGGTTAGGGAAAGTGCAAAGTGTTGCTAAAACTTGCAAACTAAGGCTTTTTCATAGGCTAAGCATGATAAGTTATGCCATTTCAATTGAGTTGAGATGCACAGTTATTTACAATATTATGTACGGATTATAGATTATGTGGTAATTGATATGGTATCAATTTTACATATGTGATAATGCATTCATCGTTTGAGTTTTATTAAGAACTCTTTTATTACTTTGTTATATCCAGATAGGCTGTAGGGACAACTATGAACCCTATTGAAGTGAATTGGATTAACATAGTATTGGCCCCTAGTTTCTTATATGAGGTGACGTCTCGAAGTAACTAGAGTGTGATGCGATTGATGGCAAGTTCAAGTGCCATTGTGTTATAAGGGATGACTAGTAGATCACATAGGCAGACTGTATGGGACACTCCGTCGGGCAGTGACCGCTTATAGAGTTCTGGTAATTCATATACAACCTGGTCGTGGCGAGAGCTAATGTAGTATTCTTATGAGTTGATTCTTTGACGAAAGATTGTTCGCCCAAGTTGGCACACTTTCTGATTGGCTTTGATTTATGCTCTACGACTGTCGTAACTGAAGCCAAATGGGTATGTTTTGGGTCATCATGAAATGTGGCTACACGAAAGAAATAGTGCGATAGGAATTGTCCATCCCCTTGCCAGGGTTATCTAAAATCTCAGGGCCACTCGAGGAGTAGTGAACTGAAAATGCGTGGCCACGCTCGGAAGGTATCTACCGTAGATAATTCTGGTCAAACAGTTACTCTCCAGATAGAGGAAACCACTCAAGATATGATCAAATGCAAGTAAGACCTGCAAGACACCTTGCATTGAGTGGGAGATGATGTAATAGGACAAGAGAATTGGTGATGCACACTTGTCTCGGACAAGTGGGAGATTGTTGGAGTATGTGTCCTCGACAATACTGTGATCACATGTTTAAATCTCATAATAAGAATACGTAAGGGATGATTCAATATTATAGTCAACTGATCAACATTAATCGGTAATGATTGGCTAACTAGAGTTTGACATTACTGTCGTTTGACGGTGGTGGTCAGTTGATCCCTTAAGGTCACACCTATAGGACAATTCCCTTAACTGATAAGTTAATTGATTGTATATCGATACAGATTAATTAATTCCTTAAATTGAACAAATTTCATTTGTGAGTGAGAATTATATATCTTATTGTAATGTGATTAAATAAGATTCAATTTAGTAATTAATCTGTTATATTACTAAAATTGATTAATGTTTATGAAATATTTGAGATAAGAGTAATTAGTTAATTATAATTACAAGATGTTGTAGATTATATTAACCAAATCTTAAATGGCCCATTTTATATACATATCATTGTGAATTACTACTTAAGTTGTTAAGTTTAATTAATTGATTATGTAATGATATTTAATTTGTTAAATATGCATACATTATCTAATAAACATGTCATGTGTCACATGTCACACATTATATGACAATTGACAAATTGTGAAAAATAAGATGGAATACATTTTAGAATGTGGGGGCCGAAATTATGGGTGGTTAGGGTTTTGTCATTATCTTGGCATTAGATGCTAAAAACATGATAATTGAACCTAGTAGTAGCCCTTACATACCTAGTGCATATGGAAGACAAAAGGCAATAAAAAAAATGCAATTGTGCTTCCCCATTGAGGCCCTTTTGGACGGTTCCCATAACAACATAAGAGATGTTGTTTTCTCATTTTTTTTGAAGATCTAAGTTATCTCTCTTATTCTCTTTCTCTCATAAAAAATGGTTTTTATGCTAAAACTTGTTCAAAAATTCTAATAATGCAATCATATTATTAGAGTAGTAATAATAATAATATTGGAATTAATATTTAAGGAGACTAATACATATTATCTAGTTAGTAATAGTATTAGTGTTTGGGATAGTCTTGGGTGCAACTAAGAGGAGAGTTCCTTTCTTGGAACTTTGTTTTTTTTGGAAGATCATCCATCATAATAAGCCAAAGATCTAGATTAGGAAGGAGTCCTAATCTAGTGCCCAAAAGTTTCGTCTATATTGTATGTAAGAAATATCTTTTTCTCCTTATTTTTGTTCATTTTGTCATGCATGCAACTAGACATATACTAGTATATAAATTATGGGCAATTTATAAAATTAATGAACCTAACAGCCACCTCGAGTAGAAATCAGTAAACCCTTCATTTTCTTTCTGGGTCATAACTTCTAGTGTTCTCATGCTGGTTTGTATTTTCGCATTGTTTGCATAATGTTTACATAACTCCATGGAGATATCTTCGAATGTAGGGAAGTTCTCAAGTTCAAGATGGTAGAATAACGCCCTCGGGTGTTCTTCCAAGGATTGGGCAAAAATTTAGGAGAGCATATCAGCAGACATTCCCTTTAAGGACATGTACTCCTTATAAGCTTGAACATGAAGGAATGGGTTCTCTATGCCCCTGAATTTAGGGATATCAGTGAGCAGAAAGTTGGTGGACAGCTTTCCTAGAATTGGGGCATACACCCTAGCATTTTCATCATGTATGTCTTTTCCATGGGACAGTTTCAGACTGTCCTTGATGAACTTGAACCGTTTCTCGAAATCAGTCATGTGCGGGGTGAATGAAGCTTCTTCACTTCCCAACTTGGATTCAATTACCTCCATTCGAGCCATCGTGAGGTTTACGGTCTCGGTGAGCTTGTTGACAGCGTCTTCCATTACTTGAAATCGAGTTTTCGGCGGCCTTTTTACAAGAAAACCCCGAACCAATCAATAATAGAACAAAAACTTACACACCCCAAAGACTCGACTCAAAGAAAACCGACTCAACAAGAACTTGGGCCTTATCCGACCATGGGCTCGACTCACGGTTCAAATTAGACATCAATTCGACTCAGACTCGAGATTCTAACGAGACTGACAACATAACGACTCGATTCTAGACTGGGCTTCGTGTTATTAAACTCGTGATTGGACCGTGCTTGGCCCATGGGCTTCGTGAAAACGCATAAAGTGGCCTAGTTGAGACATTTCTCGTGATTTAACTTAGACCAACTCGACTCGAACCCAAGATGTGAACTTGGGTGACCCACATGGATCGTGTCCTAGACTTCGTGGGACATGACAACGAATGACCTTACATGGACAAGAAACTACTCACGAATCGATGCATCTCATTCTCGGTTGTGGTTCGGGAAATGAATTAGATCGATTTGAAAACGGATATTTTAAAATCGAGATTTGAAACGGGCAGCATAACGGCTTAAAAACTTCATTTTTGGGCCGAAAATTTGAATCTATTTGGACAAAACTTTGCTTCGGAAATGTTCTTTTTTCAAAAGATGGTAAATCCAAAAGTTCGGGATTGAAAGTGGACCTTGAATTTTTTTGAAATCATAGGTAAAGGTGACCGAAATTTTCGAAATTGACATGCATTGAAAAACGACTTGATTTTTTTCCAAAAAAAAGACAACTATTTTGACTTAAAATGTCGAAAAGGTTTAAAAACAAAAATCGACTCGGTAAACACAATTAGTCATTCGCATATTAAGGATTCTATGCATGAGCCTAGACTCTTCTCAGTCTTAGTCGGTCATCTAAAGCGGGTCCAGGCCAATGATTCCACTCTATTAGGGAACGGCTAACCCACCATACTCACTGTGCGTTATGGCGAGTCGCAATTGCTAACCTCGGCGGAACCACCTTGACCTTTAAGTCGAGCACAATGGACATCATTTCCATATCTCGAAATCGACTCAAGGGAAGAAATGGTCCGAATCCTAGAGTCTCATTTTGATTTATGCACGATAAACGAAAAAAAGACGTGCTAGATAATCCTAATAGCCATCATTTTCCTTTTCGAGTTTCACAGTCCCGAGCGGAGTCATCAAATTATGGACAAGGGAAATTCATCCACGCAAATGTTCCTTTACAAAGAACATTTTACATAGTTGAAAGGAGTCGCCACTAAACTTTAAGGTGAAATTTAGAAACCAAATTTTAGAGAAATGAGTTCGTGTGAGATTACGCGTTAGGAAGTTTAAATAATTTCATTAAAAAAACACCCAACCCCGCCCGTTGCAATAACGGTCTCTACTCATGGAAAAGGATGGTTATTTCAGATATGAGCACATGCTAAAAATGCAACCGTTATGTTAATTCCTAACATATGAAGCAAGTTTCTAAGTCGTTTAATGCATAAAACTCATCAAGTGATTTAGCATGCGAATTTCATTCTAAATAAACAACGCAACCAAAAGAGAGGGATTAAAATTCTTAGCTTATCATAAGAAAGATGAACAAACGTTAGGGATTAGTTCATAAAACAACTATAACAGCAAGCAACCAAACAACGAAAGACAAATGCAACAAAGCAACAAACGACGAATGCAACAAAGCAATAAGGCACGTAAATCTTGGCGTCCTAAACCACTAGCCAGGGTTGATATATAGGTCATACAAGGCCTAATCTAGGTCAAGTCGCGTGATATGCAATAATTCAAAGCATACAATATTACACAAGCGAATAGGCAAATGTAAACAAATGAAACGAAACAAATATGTACTGTAATAGAGGATAGTCGATCGAATATTAGGGTCACACGATCGCGTATCCAACTACAGAAGCAAAATCAACTTAAAACCAAGACAAAACAACAACAAAAAAATGGATACTCTATCGAATACTGACCAACTTGATCGAGTATTCTGCTGTACAACTTCTTTTTTTATAAAAGAACTACTCAACAAAATTCAACTATGCAAACAACAAACATGCTATTAACATAAAACAACAAATTAAAACCTTGTTTTAAAATAGACGACCACTATTTATGAAAATAGGATCGTCAAAAGATTGAAAAGTGAGCAACAAAACAACGATAAAAACCGTGTGACTACATGGTTTTATAGCAAAACTCGAGTCGAAAAATCATCAAATTTAGTCATCGAGTGTAAACGGGAAAATGATAGGCATGCACTTCTGTACTAACGAGAAATGGGTGGAAGAAAGATGGATTCATTTTGAATTAGAATAAGTTGTAAATTTCATTTACATGTTGATCGATTCATCTACATCTTAAGCATTCCTGTCCTAAAATGTCTAATGAACTTGAGAATTGTCAAATTAATTTAAATATTCAATTTAAACAGGTTTTTTTTAGCAAGTCTTGCCTCGAGAATCACGCCACGATTAATAAAAACAAGCCAAGAAAAATAAGGCCAAAGGGTCGAACCACGCGCGACAGACAACAAGAAACAACAAACGTTTTACAAGTCGAAAGAAACTAATTTTCAATTAATTTCCCTCTTCTAACACGAGGATATGTAAACGAGCGAGCCAAATCGATCACTTCAGATGAATTATGCCTTTTAAACTCGAGTCAACGCGGGTGTTGGAATGGTACTTTAACTCATACTCGTACTATTCTAGTTCGATTTAAACAACATGATATGAATACGAAATTAAAACTATATAAACTGAAATAAAAGGGATAAGTAGGGATTATATTATACCCTCAACCTTCATGTATAATTTACAAAGTCTTGTGTCGTATCCGATTGTAGATCTTATCTCGAGAGGCCGTCTTCGACGAAACAACAATGCTGAAACCAACGTTTTTCTTCGGAAAAAAAGGTTGTTTTTGAAACTTGATTTGTGAATTCATTTCTCAACGATTTTTGGATTGCAAATATGTTTTAGAATCGTGGGAGAGTACAGTTTTTGAATATGTAAGTGAGACCAGATTTTTCTGACTATAAAGTCACGAAAATTGAGGATTTCCGACGGGTGGTCCGCCTGGAAAACTTGCGAAGGCCGAGTACTTAGTACTCGGTTATTCGAAAGGATTCGAGCTAGGTTTTGAGTCGAATTTTGTTGTGGCTTGCTACTAGATTTTAGGGTCTTCTTAGTGTTCCGGGTGTAATTCCGGAGCAAGATTTGTGTCCACGTAAGCTTGTTGAATGGTGTCTTTGCTTGTCTCTTCCTTTCGCTCTCTCCTGTAAAGATGAACAAACTGAGGGCTCGGCTTGGTACCGAGCGTACTCACTCCGACGCTCAAGTCAGTAAACTTAAAGAGATTAAGTTGTGTGTTACTTGGCAAAGTATATTGTAGAGAGATAAGGGAGTTTATACCAGATTAATAGTGAGTTTATGGATGAATTGTCGATTATTGCATCCTTTTCTCAATGAGGGTTGATGAGTATTTATAGACTTTCACCTTTTGTCACGTAGTGGCCAAGTGGCCAAGTGGCAGAGCAGGTGAAAAGACTGTTCTACCCTCGGCCGAGGGACCCATGGCAGGCCGGCTGGCCTGGTTGACTCCATGCCGAGGGGACTTGGATGTGAGTACGCGGATATGTCTCCCGGATGGCTAGTTGCTTAGCCGAGACCCAAGTGACAGGCCGACAGGCTGAGTCGGTTAGGCTGTCTAACACGTTGACTTGCTGTGGATATCTTTGACCTTGCTCAATATGTTGACTCGGTCAGCGGGTGCAGAATATGCCCCATCAATTTGCCCCCAGCGTAGTCTATGTCGTGGTATGGACCTTCGATGAGTGTTGAGCGTATTCTGCGCAAGTTGAACATCTTCCCCGGCTTCTTCTTCCTCGGCTTGGTCCTGTTCAGGCCGTACCATATCCCCCCTCCACATCGATGTGTAATGGACATCCTATGTGGAAAAGAAAATGGCGCTGGCCGAGACCAAGGTTAAGAGTGCCGTTGTACTTTTGATTGCCGCCGGCCGATGCTGTCTTTGCTTTGTTGATCAGCTGGCCGGTGGCGAGTAGATACCAAGGAGCGTGTCGAAGAAGATTTGTAACTGTTTGTCGATTGACATTCCGTGGCTGCATGCTTGACACGTGGCTTGGCATTGATTGGTTGACGTTTCATGGGCCTTGCCCTGATTGGTCCGTTTCATGGGCTTTGCTCTATAAATAGAGCAGTGTGCCCCGTTTTTTGGACATCAAACTTCATTTTCTCAAAAAAAATTTCCCTCTCTTAGTTTTTTCGAAGGAATTTCTCTCTAGTCTTCAAAGCGTTACTCGGCGTAGCACTTTTCCAAGGTAAACAAACAAATTTTTCCAACTTTTTAATTGTTAAGTTTTTGTTGTCACTATGTCTTCTGCGGATGCTCAACCCAGTACCTCTGCGCCGGGGGGCGAACCGTCGCGTCCTGATGAAGAGGAGGCACTGGTTGTCACCCCGATAGAGTTTGGGGATCCCAAGCCGCTTTCTCCTGAGATTGATCCAAAATTTTTGGAGGGTTTTGAGGATAATGATGATGATGAGGCAACCCCTTCTGCCGTAGAGAGGCCGCTTGTTTCGTGGCACGGTGATACCTGCTCGATCAGTCATGATCGTGCCTCGACGAATAAGTTCGCTAGCTGCTCCGGTTCTGATCTTTTTGAACACCATTACTCCTTCGGCAGGGGGTATATAATTGTTATCCCTGAGGAGGGTCAGGCCGTCTGTTGCCCTCCCGAGGGTTGTATCGGCGTATACATCAGACACCTGGAGTATGGGCTCCGGTTTCCTCTGAATGAATACGTTGCTGCCATTATTAAAGCCATGAATGTCGGCGTGGCCCAACTGCATCCATTGGCCATCAGGACGATTATTGCCTTTGTATGGTTGTGCCTTTTTAAAGGGGAGGCCCCAACGGTGAACCTCTTCCTCCGGCTCCACTATCTTAAACAGACTACCCTAGGCGGCCCGGGGTGGTACAGCATACAGACCGAGCCGGGCTATATCACCGTCTCTAAGCTTACTTCTTGCAAGGACTGGAAGGGGCGGTGGGTATACGTTGAGGTTCCGGAGGACTAATCGCTGCCCCGGTCCTTTCAGAGCCGCGTCAATTTGCGGTGTGAGAACCAAGGGGAGCATGACAAATATGTCTCCCGGAGTAAGCTTAAGATGGACGCCAGCAGGGTCTATCTTAATGAGGACGAAACGCGGGCAATGAGGCTTGAGAAGGATGGCACGCCGAAGGGATGGATGCCCCCGACGCAGATCGTTCTTCAGGATGAGCTGCTCTGCCACGTCGGCCTCATACCGGCCCTCGAACAGGATGAGTGGGGTCGGTGTGAGGCCCATCTTTGATTTTTATGTTTCTGTATTTGAATTTTGGTTTATTTCTTTTACTTAACTCCTGCTTCGTTTCTTCTGTAGACCGATTTGGCCCGGAACTGCCTGTCTCCGTCCTCAAGAGGTTGGGACTTGACGAGAACGGGAGAGTTGTTGAGCCGCATCCTAAGGCCGGACCACGTGATGGCGGCACCTGGCTCCTCACGAACTTATGGAGCAAGATTGAAGGCACTGGATGTGACGGCGGCTCAGGCGCAGATTGCCGGTAACGTGCCGCGCCGGAAACCAAAGACAATGTCTGCGGCGGCAACGGCGTCAACCCCAGCTCAACCTTCAATCCCCGTAACCCAAAAGGAGCAGGTGGTCATCGTTGATGTTGAAGAGGAGGTCACCGTTGCGGAGGGTCCTCCTCCTTCAAACAAGAGAAAAGGGGCAACGCCTTTCGCGGCTGCTGTTACCGATGCCGAGAAAGAAAAGGGGTCAGCCGGCCCTCCAACCAAGAAGGCCAAGGCTGGTACGGATCTAACCTACGGCTTGGATTTAGCGGGCTCTTTAGGCATTCCTGATGACAGGCTCTCTGACATGTCAATGAATGTTGACATGGATGCTTTGTCTGAATTTTCTGTAGATCAACCGCTGCCGGCTGCCGGTCCCACTGAACGACAATTGGAGAAGCGGCCTGTGCAGACGGTCAATCAAAATGTCACCGTCGACTCCTCATCCCTGAAGGTTTCCCCCGCTCAGATTGCGGCGGAGGGTGCAAGGTTGTCCAAGAGGCTGGCAAAGTGGACTGACATAGCCGACGCTCACATTATGGAGCAAGAAAAGCTCATGGCTGAGGCAGCTCCTGCGCTCGAACGACTTAGGCTTGAGCTTGCTGCTTCTAAGCAAGAGGCGGAGACGACGAAGAAGGACTTCGTCGCCACCATGGAGAACCTCCTCACTCAGCAAAAGCTTAAGGAGGAAGCTGAGAAGCGGGTCCTAGCCGAGAGAGCCTAGGTTGAGGCTGCGTTGGCTGACGCCGCTAAGCTGCGGGAGGAGAGAGAGAAGCTTCAGGGCGGTTACGATGCTATGGTCGAGCATAGGGAAAAATGGAAGTCCCTGCATCTGACCGAGGCGAAGGAGCACAGGAACACATAGGCCATCCTTGCTCAGAGGGAGAAGGACATTGAGACGCTCCAAACTGTCATCATCCCTGACATGTGTGCCCAGTACCAGGACCAGGCCGAAGATGCTACCAGGGAAGTAATCAAAGAGCTCTTTCCTAAAGACCCCTTCCCGTGGCAAGATTTTGACCGGCTTCTTGATGAGAAGGCGGCTGCTGCGGAGGCAAAGGCTGCGGAGAAGGCAGAGGCGGCAAAGGCCGCTGAGGAAGCTGAGGCCAAGGCGGCCCACGCTGAAAAGGTGAAGGCGACCAGGGAGGAAGCTGAGAGGGGAAAGGCAGGTGAAGCTGCCAAGTCGGTTTCTGGGTCGCCCACTGATGGTGATGCTGCTACTGCTGCCGGTGGCGAGCAGAAAGAAGCATAGGGAGACGGGCGGTCGTCACCAGATTCACCCGCCCTTCGCATAGCCTTCACTGCTCGGGGCCAACTATTGATCCTTTCCTCCCTGCCATCCTTTTGGCGCTTCAAGTTTTATATCTGTAACCTTTTGTTGTATTTTTTGTTTTAAACTTTTGGTAGGTTGTGTTTAGGCTATCCCTATGGGGACGGCCGTCGACTTTGTTTTGCCTCATCCTGTAAACATTTTTAATAAAGTTTGTTTATTTTGCCTCCATTAAGTTGTCTTCTTACGTTTCAACATATTGAGTGCTTTTTCGTTTTTACTTCCGGCTTGGCCGAGGCAGTTAGAAGGCGCATCTCAATTGTACTTAAACGTTTAAACATGTTGGCATGTCGGTCGCTTCCTCCACCACCCCCGGTCTTAGCCGGGGCGGTCAGATTTGCGCTTCCCAACCACCGTTGTGAACATGTTAGCGTATCGGTCGTTGTGTCCCCCGTCACCCCGGTGTTGGCCGAGGTAAAACGAGGTTACTGACTCGACAAAGCGTTCAGATCAGACATATTGATCGCTTCCTCTGCCGGGCCTTCGGTTGGCCGAGGCGGCTAGATTTGCGTCTCAACTGTACTTATACGTTCCTATTAGCGTATCGGTCATTGTGTCCCCGTCACTCCCGGTTTTGGCCGAGGCAATCGAGGTTACGGCTCGACAGCATTCGTATCTGTATACATATTGATCGCTTCCTCTGCCGGGCCTTCGGTTGGCCGAGGCGGCTAGATTTGCGTCTCAATTGTAATTATACGTTACTATTAGCGTATCGGTTGTTGTGTCCCCGTCACTCCCGGTTTTGGCCGAGGCAATCGAGGTTACGGGTCGACAGCGTTCGTATCTGTAGACATATTGATCGCTTCCTCTGCCGGGCCTTCGGTTGGCCGAGGCGGCTAGAATTGTGTCTCAACTGTACTTATACGTTCCTAAGCATGTTGGTCGCTTTCGCGAGTATTAACTGCATTTGGCGTGACTGCCCGGCTTTGGCCGTGGCGTCTATTCTGGCATGACTATGGAGGGGACAAGTATTTTGACGGAGAACTTGGATTATTCTTCATAAGGTGTAATCACGCGTTGGGGTATCCACAACGGTCTCGGACACCTCCGCCGTTATACAAAATATTTCCTTAAGTTGTTCGTGTTCCAGTGGCTCATCAAAGGAACACCCTCCATGTCCGTCAGCCGGTATATCCCCGGCCTCATTTCTTCAACCACCTTGTAGGGTCCTTCCCAGTTGGCCGTCATTCTTCCATGGACGTTTCCTTTGTTTGTGGCGGCCGAATTTCTTAGGACTAGATCTCCTACTCTTAAGTCCCTTTTGTGGACCCTACGGTTGTATGCTCTTCTCATCCGATTTTGATACACTGCCAAGTTGAGCCGTGCCGTGTCTCGACTTTCTTCGACCAGGTCTAGGGAGGCTCTCAGGCCTTCCTCATTTTCAACTGGGTCAAAATTTGCGTTCTGAATGTCGGCACCGCTGCTTCAATTAGCAGGACGGCCTCAGAACGATAGACTAGGTGGAATGGACTGTACCCCGTTGCTTCTTTCTCCGTGGTTCTAAGGGACCACAGGAAGCCGGGTAGTTCATCGGCCCACCTTCCCTTTAGATCTTCAACCTTCTTTTTCAGCCCGTTTAGGATTGTTTTATTAGTCGCTTCCCGCCGTTGCTCCGAGGGTGGCGGACGGAGGAATATGCAAATTTGATACCGAGCTCCTCCAACCAGTTCATTACCATGTCGCTCCAAAACTCTCGGCCGTGGTCAAATACCATGACTTGGGGCAACCCAAATCGAGTTATGACGTTCTCCCAAATCACCTTTCTTACGGCCCCCGTGGTCTTGGCAGGTACCGCGACAGCCTCGACCCATTTGGTGAAGTAGTCAACGACGACGATTAGGTACTTTCTTCCTCCGGAGGCCGTCGGAAATGGCCCTAGTAAATCCATCCCCCACTGTGCAAATGGAAGGGGACTAAGCACCGGTTGCAGGTTTCGGGAAGGAGCATTTATCACCGGAGCATGCATCTGACAAATCTTGCACTTGTTGGTCTTTGCTCTGGAATCCTCAAGCATGGTGGGCTAGAAGTAGCCGGCTCGGAGAGCTTTGTGGGCTAGCGTTCTTGCCCCCATGTGATGTCCACAGATGGCTTCGTGAATCTCTGTCAGTATTAGCTCCGCGTCGGCAGGGCCGACACATTTCAAGAGTGGCCTTATTACAGACCTTCTGTATAACTCTCCTTCGAACACTGAGTACCTTGCGGCGATCCTTCTTATCTTCTGCGAGAGACCGCGGTCCTCCAAGCAACTCATTTGTCGGTTTGTATTTCATTATCGGAGTCATCCACGTCGTCTCGGCTTCGATGTCGCCCACCATGCCGACGGTCTCAGTGATGCTTTTAGCATTCCTGATATCCACCAGCACGGTTCGACTGACATTCTTGATGCTTGAACTAGCAAGTTTTGAGAGAGCGTCGGCTCGGTTGTTCTCAGACTTGGGAATGCACTTTATCTGGAAAGATTTCAATTTTGAGGTGTCAGCTTTTACCCTCTCCAGATACCTTATCATCCCATCGTCTCAAGTCTCATACTCTCCTCTGATTTGATTAGCCACTAAGAGTGAGTCTGTCTTCAACACAACATGCTCCGCCCCGGCAGCTCTAGCTAACTCGACTCCAGTTATCACCGCCTCATATTCGGACTCGTTATTTGAGGCCGAGAAGGTAAATTTCAAGGCGTACTCAAACTCGTCCCCGTTAGGGCTGATGATAAGGATGCCGGCTCCTGAGCTGTTTGCCGTGGAGGACCCGTCGGTGTATACTTCCCACACACCGGGATTTGATTCTTCTTGGTATGTGCACTCGGCTAGGAAGTCTGCAAGTGCTTACCTCTTTATCGAAGGCCTCGGCTTGTACTGAATGCCGAAGCCGGGTAGCTCCACTGCCCATTTGATAGGTCTGCCTGATTTTTCGAATTTTTCTAAGGCTTTCTCCAATGGCTGGTCGGTTAAGACCATCACGGGATGTGCGTCGAATTAGGGTTTTAACTTCCTTGCGGCAACGACGACGGCGAAGGCCGCTTTTTCAATCAGTGGGTAATTTCTTTCGGCGGGCGCGAGTGTATGGTGATAAAGTAGATTGGGTGTTGCTTGTTTTCTTCTCGACAATTACGGCACTAACCGTGGCCGAGGTAATCGCTAGATATAGGTATAGCGTCTCCCCCCGTCGGGACGGGGTCGGGAGAGTTAGTAGGTGGGCTTTCGGTTGCTTGAAAGCCGCACTGCTCCTCCCCAAAGAAAAGTCTTTATTCCCTTTCAGCACCGTAAAGAACGGAGTGCTCTTGTCGGCTGACCGAGAAATAAAGCGGGCAAGAGCCGCCATCCTCCCGGTCAGTATCATAACCTCTTTTCGATTCCTCGGCTCCGGCAGGTCTAATATTGCTTTGATCTTCTCTGGATTGGCATCAATTCCCCTGGCGCTGACAAGTACGCCGAGGAACTTGCCGGCCCGGACACCGAAGTTGCATTTCATTGGGTTAAGCTTTATCTTATATTTCCTTAGTGAACAAAATGTTTCGCTCAAGTCGGCCAAGTGCTCGCTGTCAGACTTGCTTTTTACAATAGCATCGTCGACGTAAGCCTCGATGTTTCGCCCTTTTTGATCTTGAAACACTTTGTCCACCAGCCTAGTGTAAGTTGCGCCAGCGTTTTTCAAACCAAACGGCATCATTTTATACATGTATGTGCCGTGTATGGTGATGAATGCGCACTTAGGCATGTCTTCCTCGGCCATGAATACCTTATGGTACCCTGAGAAGGCGTCGAGCAGGCTCAGCATAGTGTTGCCTGCCGTTGCGTCAATTAAACTATCTATTCGAGGTAAGGGATAGCAATCTTTAGGGCATGCTTTATTAAGATTTGTAAAATCAACACACATCCTCCACTCCCCTGATGACTTCTTCACCATTACAACATTTTCTAGCCACTCAGGGTAAGTACAAGGCATGATAATGCCCGCCTCTAATAGTTTATCTACCTCGGCCTTGATGGCCTCATCCTTTTCGGCCGAGGAGTTCCTCATCTTCTCGCTTGACGGGCGGCGGTGGAGAGTACGTTCAGCTTGTGAACGATCACCTCCCGGCTCACGCCTGGCATCTCGGCGGCGAGTACGCGAAGACGTCTTTGTTCTTCCTCAGCAGGTCTAGGAGATCGGCTCTGAATTTTTGCTCCAGGCGGACACCGACAGTTACGGTGCGCCCTGGCTCAATTTCCACTTCCTCGGTGTGGGCTCCTTCGACCATGCCGACGTTGTTGGTGCTCATCGGATCACCCTCCTGTTGTAAGGATGGGCCCTTCCCTTTCTCTGATTTTTTCGCCACTTTGAGGGATTGCATGTTGCACCCTCTGGCAGATACTTGGACATTGACAATTTCGTCTCTCTCGTCCTTTAAGACGAGCTTTTGTGCTTCCCCCCGGTCCGAGACATACATCAATGTCAGGGCCCAAATGGACAACACAGCATCGGCCTCGCTCAAAGTGACCCTGCCTATTAGGACATTGTAGACGGACGAACCATCAATAACCACGAACTCAGACCAAACATTTTTGGCCGCATCTGCTTGGCCAAACATCATCGGCTGTCTGATTGACCCCAGGGGTACCAGGCCGGCCCCGGAGAAGCTGTATAGCGGGTTGGTGCGGGGGCTCAGGTTTTCAATCTTCAGACCGAGATTGAGAAAGCACTCCCTGAACATGATGTTTGTGTAGGCGCCTGTGTCAATCAGGCACCTCTTGACCAAGTGGTTGGCTATGTCTAGGTGGACTACGAGAGGGTCATTTGTGCGCAGGGGCGATGACTCCTTCGTAGTCCTTCTTTCCGATGGTTATATCGGGACGGTGGAAGCGGGGTCGTTGTTTTGGGCACAAAGTTGATGGCTTGGTATAGCTCATTCAGGTGCCGTTTGTGCCCATTAGCTGACCCAACGTTCTCGTTTCCTCCGGTTACAACCTGGATCACTCCCATCCTCTGGAATACTGATTTTATATTCGCCCCGTCGGAGCTTGTTTCTGGGCCTCCAGCTACATACTTGCTGAGGGCCCCCTTTCGGATCAACTCCTCGATGGCGTTCCTAAGATGTCGACAGTTGTCGGTCTTATGGCCGGGTTGGCCGTGGTAGTCGCAGAACTGGCTAAGGTCGCCGTCCCCCCTCGTCTTGGGGGGCCTTGCCCATTTCTGCCCTTCGTTCTTGCTTAGGGCAAAGACTTCGGCCGGTGATTTATCCAGGGGGGTGAGACCTATTCATGTCACGGCGTCCTTCGTCTACATTGTTCCGGCGGCTCCTCCTTTCTGGGTGCCCAGCTTCACTGTGGCCTACCCAGGTCTTGTGATAGTCCTCCAACTTTATGGCTCGATCGGCCATCTTTCTGGCGGAGTCTATGTTGAGGTCCTCGCACTTGATGAGCTCATTTTTGAACTCGCCTTTCAAGCAGCCTTTCATCGGTCGAAGGCCGCGATTCGGTGTTCACTCACGAATCTGGCCGAACCTTAGCGTCGAATCTCTCGACGTAGCTCCGGAGGGACTCGTCCCTCCCCTGTCGGATAGTCAGGAGATCTGATGTCTCCACGGCCCTTCGTTTGTTGCAAGCGTATTGGGCTATGAAACTGTCCCTTAGGTCGGCATAACAGTACACCGAGCCATTAGGTAGCCCCTTGTACCAACTCTGAGACATGCCATGGAGGGTCGTTGGGAAGACTCGGCACCACACCTTATCAGGCTGCTCCCATACCGACATGTACGACTCGAAAGCCTCGGCGTGGTCGGTTGGGTCGCTATCCCCTTTGTATGATAGGGCGCACTTCAGATTTGGTCGGCACCGGGACTTCGAGGACAAAGGCATTGAGGGGGTCGACCACGTGCCGAATGACACGTGGCGATCGGCTCCTCGCAATCCTAGTCCGGCTTCTCTCCCCGTGGCGGGAAGGGCTTCTTGTTGTCCGACTTTGGAGAGTCGGACTTCTTTCTTCATTTCTTCGGGGTGGCCTCGTTGTTGCGGCGACGCCTGTCCTCCCACGAGTGGGGAAGGACTTTGGTCGCCCACGGCACCACGGGCACCGCCGGCGTCCTTGCATGCCCGACTCCTTGTAATACTCCGGTCAAGTTGTTCGGAGTCACTTTGTGGGCCTTGGTCACCAGTGGAGGCACTGCCGTCACCGTCGTCATGACGGGGTGACCGTGCGTACCACCCATCGGTCCAGGAACAGACTTCGATTTGGGTCGCATCGACCACATGTCCCATGGTGACTGGCGGTGGCAGCGGTGTTTCTGGCTCTCTTGGCATCCCGTACTTCACCGGCTCAATCACTCGGCCGGTGGGGGAATGCCCGATCTCAGAATTAGGGAATGTCTCATCCTGGTAGAATTCAGTTTCTACACTCACAAGTTCTGGCTATTTTGACATCTTCTTAGCTCTTTGAATGGTTTTTTTTTTTGTAAGGTAGGTGACCAGCTTCTAGTATGGATCCCCACAGACGGCGCCAATTGTTCCGGGTGTAATTCCGGAGCAATATTTGTGTCCACGTAAGCTTGTTGAATGGTGTCTTTGCTTGTCTCTTCCTTTCGCTCTCTCCTGTAAAGATGAACAAACTGAGGGCTCGGCTTGGTACCGAGCGTACTCACTCCGACGCTCAAGTCAGTAAACTTAAAGAGATTAAGTTGTGTGTTACTTGGCAAAGTATATTGTAGAGAGATAAGGGAGTTTATACCAGATTAATAGTGAGTTTATGGATGAATTGTCGATTATTGCATCCTTTTCTCAATGAGGGTTGAGGAGTATTTATAAACTTTCACCTTTTGTCACGTAGTGGCCAAGTGGCAGAGCAGGTGAAAAGACTCTTCTACCCTCGGCCGAGGGACCCATGGCAGGCAGGTTGGCCTGGTTGACTCCATGCCGAGGGGACTTGGATGTGAGTACGCGGATATGTCTCCCGGCTGGCTAGTTGCTTAGCCGAGACCCAAGTGACAGGCCGACAGGCTGAGTCGGTTAGGCTGTCTAATACGTTGACTTGCTGTGGATATCTTTGACCTTGCTCAATATGTTGACTCGGTCAGCGGGTACAGAATATGCCCCATCACTTAGGATGTGTGGGTGTGTGCTTGAGAGTTTGCTATCAATGATTCCCAACGTCTTGAAATGGTTGTGGATGGGAGATATTTATAGAAGTGGAAATGTAGGGTTTGTAAATGACTTGTGGAGGGGGTAAGGGTTCAGTTTTGGCTGCTAAAATGAAGATATTTTGGAGGATTTGGAAGGATCTAGATCCCAGGTTGAATGTAGGCTAAAGAATGAGACGGGTTCGTGGCTTGGAGAAGGGATAATTCTCACCCAGATGGACGAAAAAAAATGGTGGGGGAGGTGCTGCTGTGGGGGTTGGAACCTCGGATCAGTTGGGGGTACGGTGAGTGCTATGTCGGTGTTGCTTGTTGGTATTTATGTCCAAATCACACATAGAAAAGGCTTTGTATAGAAACAAGCATCCACAGCAACGTTAAATCGTTTTTTCCAAATCAACTTTAAAACGACCCATATTTGAAATGATTTTTCAAATAAAAAATTTTCTTAACAACAAAAATCTATTTTTATCTTCAATAAGATAAATTCGAGAAAATAATTTAAATTTCATTTAAAATTAAACCGTCGACGACATCCATTCTACATCGTAAAACGAGCATCAACCAACGACAATGCCAGCTGACGAATACATATTGTCCTATCATCATCGGGTATTTGAGGGGATTTCCATAGATGCCAATATCCACAGATACGTGTATCTACATTATGCATATACTCTTATGATTATTGTGAAGGTTTAATTAAAATAGGTATATTGTTCTCTGGAATTACTTATGAGTGTTGGAATATGTGTCCTCCGACAATAATGCGATCACGACTGTTGATCATGATGATCACATGTTTAAATCTCATTATAAAGAATACAATTGGGAAGTAATATTGTTACTGTCAACTGGTCGACATATATCGGTAATGATTGGCTGACTAGAGTTTGACGTTAGTGTCGTGCAACGGTGGTGATCAGTTGACCCCCTAGGTCATACCTATAGGGCAACACTCTTAATTGATTATTTAATTAATCGTATAATGTTGCGAGTTAATTAAATTACTTGAAAATTGACGGACGATTTTGGAAGTAAAATTTACGTATCAAATTGAAATGTGATTAAATGAGATACGATGCCCGAGTAATTAAATTGTATAATTACTCGGATGAAATAAATTGTTTAATGTAACAATTAAATTTGAATGAATTGTTATAAATACAATCTGTTGTGATTTATAAATGGTAAAATATTTTGGCACAAGTAATTATGAAATTACTATGTCGATTTTTGTATGTGACGTATTTTTATTAATACGTTGATTTTTAATTTGTTAAAAATTACATAACAAATTTATGTCACATATGACATGTGACATATTGACAATTGACAAAAATAAAATGGATTACTTATTATCCAAATGTGCCGAAATTAGGGGATGTAATGGGTTAATATTGTGTTTGATTAAGATAATGGCAACACAATGATTACCTATTATTTAGCCATGCAAGCCTATTGTGTATTGTAAAGAACAACACTTGCATGCATTGGCTACCCAAAAAGCCCCCATCCACCCGGTTTTTGATGAGAAAAACCATCATTGATTTTTCATCCAATTTTACTTAATATTACACTAAAATGTGTTAGTGATTATTCATTCATTCCATCATCCAAAATTAGTATTCTAGAGAGATAAAAAGCTCTCTACTTCTCCCTCCATAATACCGAAATATATAAGTGTTTTATAAATATTTTGGTTCAATTTTCTACCTAATTAATATTATACTAGTTCTTGTAATATTAATTAAATTAAGAGAAAGCCTTGGGTATAAAGCTTAGGGAGAGATCCTATACTTGTATCTTTGTTCTTCCATAAGGGAAAGCTCAAGAACAAGAGAGAAAGGTGATCTCTCTTGTGCCCAATATAACCGAAATCCACAATGTAAGGACATGATTTCTCCTCTATTTATTTTTGTTTGCATGCATAAAATCCGTATTTAATTTTATGACAAATTAATTTCAACATATATGAGTATATTAGTATGTATATGAATCTACATTTCCTTCAATCGGTATCATGAGCCACGGTTGTTTGCATGCAAATCGGTTAAAAGTTTTTCCGAGTTATAAGAATAACAAATAAAACTTGTAAAATTTGTGTTATTATGATATATCACGAAATTAAACCATGCATGTTAATATTTCTGGTCCTAAAATATTTTAGGATATTTTGGTTAATTTTTCGGATTTTTATTGTTCATAATTTACAATAATGGAATTTAAATGTGATTTTATGAGTAAAAATGTCATTTTTGGTCTAAAATTAGCTATACTTCGAATTTTCCATTGATTTTTGGATATGTTGTCACATATATTATTTTGAGATAACCTGTAAATTTTCATAATTTTTGGACTTGTTATGCTCGAAAAATGAATTTTTCATTATTAAATTCGGATTTAGGTGAAAAATAGGTTAATATGAGTTAAATTTCGAATCTGGTCATAGAAAATTAATATGTTGTCACATGCAATTTCACAAGATGTGTGTAAAATAATTGGCTATAAAGAAGTCTTTTTGCATGATTTATGGATTTTTGAAGAAAAATAGCATAAATAGTGACATTATTAGTGGAAAATTAATAAAACATAATCTATGACTTAGGAAAAACGTCTAATGTTGCATCTTATTATCTTTTTCAGATCTAAAATTGAAAAGTTAGTGAAAATAATTTTTCCATGTTTTTATGATTATTTTATTAAAAATCGATAAACCGCAACATTGTTTTTCGGTAAATTTTCGAAATTTTTAACCTAAGATTTTGAACATTATGAGTGTCATGGAAATTTTCCAGAATGTTCATGAGTTTAAATTTCAAATTTTGAATTTATTTGAAATTTTGTGATTTATTTGAAGTTTAATAGCTTATTTTTGTAATTTTTGGTCCATTTATGAACAATTTTTATAAAATATGGTTTAATTATGGTCAAATTATTAGTGAAGACTAAATTTTGAGTCCTAAGAGGTTAGGGTAATTAACTTATGCATAAATATGAGTTTATGCATTTTTGTGATTATAAAATGTTGAAATCACGCAAATCCGTAAAAACCGAGTAATATACGATATTGGCTAATTAAAAGGCGATTTAGCATAAAATTGAGCATGTTCTTACATATTATAATGCTGCTTTTCTTTATGATTGTCATAATTTTAATTTATGTAATTTTGAATTATGTAATTTTACTTAGTATGGCCTTAGATTTTAATTGGTATTTCCCGAAATGTATGGGAATATCGATTCGGTTGTAATTTTTATTGTGATCTCGTATCACCGTTTTGTAATTTAATAGATTTATTTTATTTTAGTTACAAATGTATAATAGGAAATTATGTAATTTATTATGTAATTTTATTCATTCCGGAGTTCCAAAAGACGGATTTCTTCAAGAATGACGATACATAAAGACGGTGTTACCTCGAGATGCGCGCCACAACCGAAGTTCATGGGACCAATGGAGTTGGTTTCCGAATATGTAATAGTTAAATAGTTTTTCTATTTTAGGAAAGGTCATACTAGGATTTATTTATCTTTATGCTTGCATTTTATTTTATGTCACATGCATCGCTAAATCGCCATAACTAAAACATGCATTTTTATCTTATCGAGTTTATCGACCGTGTCAATTCAAATTATCGTAGTTCACCGCTTTAGTTCACTTAAAACGTGATAGATAATAAATTGGCATGACCTCTCGCTAAAACAATTAATTGAGACATAGCCTTACCAAATAGTAGAAACCATGAAAACCTATTTCGCGAGGGAGTGCACTCAGCCCCGGTACAAACCTTGTTACGCGGGGGAAGTGGGAGATGAATGTTAATCCACCGAATTCATGTTGATAAGGGATGTATCGGCTACCCCGTGCCCAAGTTGATGTGGGTTTGGATAATGGACACATTTATTCGAAATTTGGATTGAACTCAACAAAAGTAATTGATAAGGGTTGCATCGGCTACCCCGTGCCCTTGTTGATGTGTTTTGGGCTATAGATAAACATTAGAGTAGTTTTATCGACCAAGAGTTCTAAAAGTAGAATCGATTAAAAGGTTAATCCACCGAGTTATATTGATAAAGGTTGCATCGGCTACCCCGTGCCTAAGTCGATATGAATTTGGGTCTTGGAATCATTTATCTAGTTGGGTAGAGGTCACTAGAAAAATGCTTAAAACTTGTTTAAATCATACATTTTTACGAGTATTATTAAAACGACATTTGTTTTACTCCTTATATTTTTGTTTTGTAGACCACTTCTTTTTCATAACAAATGGCAACATCAACACCAACTCCTAATGCTACACCACTCGCTAGTTCATCTTGGCTCCGATCCTTTATGGATCGATGTAAACTTGAAAAGAATGGGTCAAATTTCTCCGAATGGGATGCCCAACTCAAATTAGCCGCCGAAGGTGACGACAAGCTTCGTTACCTTACCGAGGCCTCTCCACCCGAACCCTCCACTAGGTCCACCGCGGCCACTAGGGAAGCATATGAGGCTTACCAAAAGGAGTCCGCCGCAATGAAAAATGTCTTAATATTTGCGATGGAGGCGGACCTCCAAAGGAGAGCCTTCAAAATGGGCAATGCTAATGAGATTTACTCCAAACTTGTGACCATGTTTTCACAAACTCCGCGGATCGTCCAATATGAGGCGGCCGCGGCATTCTTTGATCTCGACTTCAAAGAGGGCCAAAAGGTTAGCCCTCATGTGCTCAAACTCATGGAGCTTGTCGAGACCTTGAAAATTCAAAGGTTGAAATCCCCAAAGAACTCATCGTAGATAGGATTCTACACTCCTTGTCCAAAGTCAAGGCATATGTGCAATTCCGGGTGAATTTCAACATGCAAGACAAGGATGTGTCTCTTGAGGAGTTGCATAAGTTACTTGTGCAACCCGAGAGGGACATGGGGTTAAATGTGAACCCTCCCAAAGATGTGCTTAACATAAGCACCAAGAGTAAAGGGAAATTCAAGAAGAGTGGAAGGAAGGGTAAAAAGCAAGCTCCCACATTCACCAAAGCTAAGTCTTGTGAAGCTAGCACATCCAAAGTCAAGAAGGGTCCTCTTGATAAATGCCATTATTGTAATGGCATGGGACATTGGAAAAGAAATTGTTCCAAATACCTTGGTGATATCAAAGCTGGAAAGATCACTCCAAAGAGGTAAATGACTAACCTTCTTTTATGTTTCTAAATTCAACTATGGTAATATGATGCAAAGTTGTGATAATGTATCTCCATTTTTATTGTAAATAGGGCCTCCACCAAGCAAAGACAAAGGAAAGGAAAAGCAAGCATAAGAAACCATGGAGAAGCTAAGGATAGCTTTTATGGAGCTTTGTTTTTCATTGTCTTATTTAAAGTTATGTTTTGAATTTTAGAACTTTAAGTTTCCGTGTTCGACATGGAAAAGTATTTTGGATAATGGTTTGTATTTTGGATGATGGTGACTTGGTTTGCAACCCAAGTCACCCGTTTTATCATTTATCCTTTATGTTCTAAATTTTCATCTTTAAATGCTTGCTCTTAGGAACATAAGATTATTCACTTAAAGTGATCTAATAGACAAATATAATGACGGGTTTCATTATATGTCCACATGCTTAAGGCTTGTGTATGATCATTTATGAAGCGATTTTGAGTCTATGAACTCTCTTAAAGGAATGTCAATCACCAAGAACACATATGAAATCAATAACTATTAGTCTATCTATGAGATAGTTCTCCTTATACTTCAACATCATTAATTTGTGTCTCATATGCTATCTTTGAATGTTTAGTGTATTTATTCTAAAGATAGAGTGGGAGAAAAATGAGGACACAACACACAAGGCAAGATAAAATTGTGTACTTGTGTAAATGAAGATCTACGCAAGAGAAAATGATTTGAATGAAGGTATATCTATTTACATAGTATGCCGAATAGATGAGATCTATGGTCTCAAGTTAATTCTATATGACTAAAGAGACCAAGTGTAGTTAACATAAGAGTATATTCTCAAGATAACTACACGAGGAGACCAAAAGAAAGTTTTGGAAGAAAATGACTAATGTAAAGTCTAAACAAGTTTTTGACTAAGTTTATGAAGCATTTGACCAATAGTTTCAACCTTGAGATTTACTTAAGAGCCTAAATGAATCATAATAACATACTAGTTATGATCGAGTTGCAAGGATTGATATACCGATATCTTCAATGGCCAAAGTTTTAACCACGCAAATGTCATTGCTTAACCTCCCTATGAAATGGTTAAACCTCCTTCCAAAAGGGTAATTGTGAAGGACGTATTCTAGATATTGTTTATATTTGAAAATGACATTACTACACATCATTATGACATAAGTGTGTTGGAGATTTAAAATCTCTTTCCGTAAGGTTAAGATGAGACCACTTCAAAATAGGTATTTTGAAAGGATATGATGGGAACATATATGGTTTTATCCTAATAACTTGGCAATGCGATTTATATTTCAATTCTTGAATAAATTTCGATTGAGAAGTCAATCTCGAAATGTGTAGAATTGAGTGGGAGTTAGGAAATTCTCATGTGAAGACATGGAATTTAGTGGGAGCTATCATCCTTGAATGTATAAAACTCATTACTCATTAAAGAATGACGAGCTAATATCTTCTTTCATAAAGAAGCTTTTGAGTTTTCAATTCTGGATGAAAATGGACAATGATGAATCCAATTGCATCAAGGTATGTTGGATTAGTATTAAGAGATACACATCGTATCAACATTCACATAGGTTATTCATGTAGATGAAAATGGAATTGCCATTAGCAGTCATGGTCGTTCATTGAACCTATGAACGGTTGATCTCATGATTATTAGTAACTAATGTTTCCGCCATTAGAATAATCATGTACATGTCCAATTATGAATCATATGCATAAGAGCATGATGATTGATTGGTGAGCCATAATAGAAACGTCATGAATTCTCAAGTAGAATCCGATGAACGATTTCGGTGCTTGACGGAATGTTCCATTGTGTGTTAAGAGGTTACACATATTGTAGAAAATCCGAGCACATATAAGGATTTATGAGAATCCCAATTCTTTCAAGCCTAGAAAGAGAAATGAGAAGTTTTGGAAAGATGCTTGGTTTAATAAGAGGTTATTCAAAAATCAATCTTTCCTAGTTAAGCAAGGACTTGTGAGAAGTGCTAAGCTAAATAATCTTGTCAATTGTTACAAGATACTACCAAACATATACCTAGTGCATTATGTGTGGATGGAATACTTGATCAGTACAAGTTATATTATTCATCACAAATTCGTTCGTTATGTGATAGTCGATAAGAAAGTTCTTTCAAGTTAAAGAACCGAAACCAAGGTCGGGAACCTTGATGTGTACTTGGTAAGATTCATGCTATGAGAGAGAACATGAATGTGAAGGAAATTGCAAGTGTAAGAAGTTTGAACACATGGACACATGGGATGTTAAACTTCTATTGCAATCAATAAGTGTTTACACTGACGATATACATCACAAAGTTGTAATATGATATTGACTACCCGAGTGTGATGTCGACATTTGTCGTTTGAGTTATTATTAACTCACCTTGTACATTGTTATATCCAAACGGGTTGTAGAGACAATTGAACCCCGTTAAAGTGAACATGGATTAACATTGTTTTTGCCCATAGTTACTTATATGAGGTGACGTCTCGAAGTGACTAGAGTGTGATGCGATTGATGGCAAGTTCAAGTGCCATAGAGTCATGTGAGATGACTAGTCGATCACATAGGCAGACTGTTAGGAACATTTTGTCGGGCCTAATAACCGCTTATAGAGTTCTGGCAAATTTATATAGCCTGGTCGTGGTGAGAGCTACTATAGTATTCAAATGAGTCGATTCTTTTGACTAAAGACTATTCGCCTAAGATGGCACAGCGATTTGGATTAACTTTGATTTGTGTTACTACGACCTTCGTAAATGGGGTCAAATGGGCATATTTTGGGTTATGATGACTGTGGCTAGTCGAAGGGAATGAGTGCGATAGGAATTGTCCACCCCTAGTCAGGGTTATAACAATATCTCAGGGCCACTCGAGGAGTAATGAACTGGAAATGCGTGGCCACGCTCGGAAAGTATCTATGATAGATAAGTCCGGTCAATCAGTTATTTTCCAGATCGAGGAAACCACTCTCGATATGATCACTTGCAAGTACGACCTGAAAGACACCTTGCATTGAGTGGGAGATAGTAATAGGACAAGAGAATTGGTGACGCACACTTGTCGAGGACAAGTGGGAGATTGTTGGAATATGTGTCTTCCGACAATAATGCGATCACGACTGTTGATCATGATGATCACATGTTTAAATCTCATTATAAAGAATACAATTGGGAAGTAATATTGTTACTGTCAACTGGTCAACATATATCGGTAATGATTGGCTGACTAGAGTTTGACATTCTTTGTCGTCGTGCAACGGTGGTGATCGATTGACCCCTAGGTCATACCTATAGGGCAACACTCTTAATTGATTATTTAATTAATCGTATAATGTTGCGAGTTAATTAAATTACTTGAAAATTGACGGACAATTTTGGAAGTAAAATTTACGTATCAAATTGAAATGTGATTAAATGAGATACGGTCTGAGTAATTAAATTGTATAATTACTCGGATGAAATAAATTGTTTAATGTAACAATTAAATTTGAATGAATTGTTATAAATACAATCTGTTGTGATTTATAAATGGCAAAATATTTTGGCACAAGTAATTATGAAATTACTAAGTCGATTTTTGTATGTGACGTATTTTTATTAATACGTTGATTTTTAATATGTTAAAAATTACATAACAAATTTATGTCACATATGACATGTGACATATTGACAATTGACAAAAATAAAATGGATTACTTATTATCCAAATGTGCCGAAATTAGGGGATGTAATGGGTTAATATTGTGTTTGATTAAGATAATGGCAACACAATGATTACCTATTATTTAGCCATGCAAGCCTATTGTGTATTGTAAAGAACAACACTTGCATGCATTGGCTACCCAAAAAGCCCCCATCCACCCGGTTTTTGATGAGAAAAACCATCATTGGTTTTTCATCCAATTTTACCTAATATTACACTAAAATGTGTTAGAGATTATTCATTCATTCCATCATCCAAAATTAGTATTCTAGAGAGATAAAAAGCTCTCTACTTCTCCCTCCATAATACCGAAATATATAAGTGTTTTATAAATATTTTGGTTCAATTTTCTACCTAATTAATATTATACTAGTTCTTGTAATATTAATTAAATTATGAGAAAGCCTTGGGTATAAAGCTTAGGGAGAGATCCTATACTTGGATCTTTGTTCTTCCATAAGGGAAAGCTCAAGAACAAGAGAGAAAGGTGATCTCTCTTGTGCCCAATATAACCGAAATCCACAATGTAAGGACATGATTTCTCCTCTATTTATTTTTGTTTGCATGCATAAAATCCGTATTTAATTTTATGACAAATTAATTTCAACATATATGAGTATGTTAGTATGTATATGAATCTACATTTCCTTCAATGAGGTTAGGCCCATTGTGGTTATTATTGATCTTGATGAGTTATCCTCAGTCTCGGATTGGGATGTCTATTGTTTATCCCCGGGTCAGGAGCTGGCAGGACGTCGAAGTTGTGTAGCCTCAGTCTAGAACTGGGACGTCATTACTGTTTATCCCTGGGCCAGAAGTTGGTGGGATGTCGGTGTGGTAGAGCGTCGGTCTCAGACCGAGACGACATATTGATTATTTTATCGTGTTATATACATATTATTCGTTTGCACTTGTTATTTTATGGAGCTGGTATTGTTGTTGTTTAATTATTCTCCTCAACTATTGGTTGACGGTGTTGTGTTTCTCATGATAAAAATAAAATCTGTCTCCTGCTTTAATTGATGGTGGCCTGTTATGAACCATTTAAATGCGGAGCATATTTAAATTAACAGGTATTTTAGTGGATGAGTTGGATGCTGGGGACAGGTATGGCGCGTGAGACAGAGGCCATCACTGGAGTCTAGCTTATCATATAGTTCATTGGACAGTATTTATCATTTATTCTGCTGCTTTGTAATAATTACTATTTCAGTATATCCAATTGGACAATTGTAATAAAACCAGTTTGAGGCAACTTTAGTTATTTATCTTAAAGTACTTTTGTATTGTTACCTTTGCTATGCACTACTGATGTGTGCATTTTACATAGTCTTTATAGGCCATTTATGCACACATTTCTTTGCTACTTTAGTAGTAATTTGCTACGAATATGCCCCGAATAGTCTACTTTGGGTTCTCTTGTCATATTTGCAGGTATGAGCCAGAAAGGAGTAAATCAAGCCTAAAACATGTCCCTAGGCATGCATTTAGGAGATGAGTTGAATTGGAGCTTGGGAACTATTGATTTGAGATGCGCGCGGAAGTAAAGAAGCTAGGCGAGGAAAACAAGAACTCCAAATTACTAGTACCTACTTTGAGGAGCCATATCTCGAGTTCTACAAAATATAATCAGGTGATTCAAGTTGGAGATGAAAGCTTATCCTCTTAGCTTTCCAACGCCGCAAAAATCGCTTGTTTCCGACAAGTAACGAAGAAATGGAAAGTTTTTGAAGTTCGGTGCGCGAAGCAGGAATTACGCGCTGAGAAGTGCTCGATCGAGAACTATTTCTATTCGATCGAGAGCCCATTTGCTCGTGTGCATTTTACATAGTCTTTATAGGCCATTTATGCACACATTTCTTTGCTACTTTAGTAGTAATTTGCTACGAATATGCCCCGAATAGTCTACTTTGGGTTCTCTTGTCATATTTGCAGGTATGAGCCAGAAAGGAGTAAATCAAGCCTAAAACATGTCCCTAGCCATGCATTTAGGAGATGAGTTGAATTGGAGCTTGGGAACTATTGATTTGAGATGCGCGCGGAAGTAAAGAAGCTAGGCGAGGAAAACAAGAACTCCAAATTACTAGTACCTACTTTGAGGAGCCATATCTCGAGTTCTACAAAAGATAATCAGGTGATTCAAGTTGGAGATGAAAGCTTATCCTCTTAGCTTTCCAACGCCGCAAAAATCGCTTGTTCCCGACAAGTAACGATGAAATGGAAGCTGTTTGAAGTTCGGTGCGCGAAGCAGGATTTACGCGCTGAGAAGTGCTCGATCGAGAACTATTTCTATTCGATCGAGAGCCCATTTGCTCGTGTGCATTTTACATAGTCTTTATAGGCCATTTATGCACACATTTCTTTGCTACTTTAGTAGTAATTTGCTACGAATATGCTCCGAATAGTCTACTTTGGGTTCTCTTGTCATATTTGCAGGTATGAGCCAGAAAGGAGTAAATCAAGCCTAAAACATGTCCCTAGGCATGCATTTAGGAGATGAGTTGAATTGGAGCTTGGGAACTATTGATTTGAGATGCGCGCGGAAGTAAAGAAGCTAGGCGAGGAAAACAAGAACTCCAAATTACTAGTACCTATTTTGAGGAGCCATATCTCGAGTTCTACAAAAGATAATCAGGTGATTCAAGTTAGAGATGAAAGCTTATCCTCTTAGCTTTCCAACGCCGCAAAAACCGCTTGTTTCCGACAAGTAACGAAGAAATGGCAGCTGTTTGAAGTTCGGTGCGCGAAGCAGGAATTACGCGCTGAGAAGTGCTCGATCGAGAACTATTTCTATTTGATCGAGAGCCCATTTGCTCGTGTGCATTTTACATTGTCTTTATAGGCCATTTATGCACACATTTCTTTGCTACTTTAGTAGTAATTTGCTACGAATATGCCCCGAATAGTCTACTTTGGGTTCGCTTGTCATATTTGCAGGTATGAGCCAGAAAGGAGTAAATCAAGCCTAAAACATGTCTCTAGGCATGCGTTTAGGAGATGAGTTGAATTGGAGCTTGGGAGCTATTGATTTGAGATGCGCGCGGAAGTAAAGAAGCTAGGCGAGCAAAACAAGAACTCCAAATTACTAGTGCCTATTTTGAGGAGCCATATCTCGAGTTCTACAAAAGATAATCAGGTAATTCAAGTTGGAGATGAAAGCTTATCCTCTTAGCTTTCCAACGCCGCAAAAATCGCTTGTCTCCGACAAGTAACGAAGAAATGGCAGCTGTTTGAAGTTCGGTGCGCGAAGCAAGAATTACGCGCTGAGAAGTGCTCGATCGAGAACTATTTCTATTCGATCGAGAGCCCATTTGCTCGATTGAGCAACAATCTTTGACGGGCTTGGCCTGTTTTATTATTTAGGTTTAGCAAGTCATTATTTTGTGATAAATAGGCTTGCACGCCAAACATATGATACACCAGACGGGACAGGAGCTCTTCTCCAGTTTCGGCACCTCTTCCTTATTTTGTTCCGGATCTTAAATTCTGCTTCTATTCTTAATCTTTAATCGGTAATTCTATTCCTTTAATTCTTCCCTTATGCTTTATTCATTAATTATGCATTGCTAATTCTCTTGCTAGGATATTAGGGGAACCGTAATTATGTTAGATTAGTAATCGATCTATTATGATAATGCTCATATGATCCATGTTGTTTTCGTTACAATTAATTGTTATAGTCTTTTTGAGTCGACGCAATTAGATTATAAATCGTAGTAAACCTCGACCTAGATCGAAAGATTGGAAAGGGTGAGACTCGTAGCGATACATTAGGACGCGGTAGTGAGGGCGAGAGCTAAGCTATTTGTGTTTTAGGGCGAATTAAGGACCGAAAGGTGACGTTCGTTACCCCTTAAATCTATTTGCTTGACCTTACACCTAGATTGCTAAACTGATTAATCATGGTGAACCGACTGTCTTAGCTATCCCTCTGCCCTTGCTTTTCTCTTACTCTCTCAAACTCGTAGTTTAGAAAACCAATTTTATAAAACCCCCACTTTTGACCGAATAAACGAACCGTTAAAACAGATATCTTGCCTCCCTGCGGATCGACCCTTATTACTACCTTTTAGTAATTTGGTTTTATAAATATTATTTTTGATACTAAAACGACGGTATCAAATTTTGGCGTCGTTGCCGGGGAGGCAATTGCCCCATTTGTTTGTTTTTGTTTCGTTTATTTCCCCTTCATCTCAGGGAATTTTATTTCTTGAGACAGTTCTTATTCCTTCTCTAGTGTTGTTTGATAGGTCTTACAGGTCCTATTGGCGATGCTTCAGGAGGTATTTTGTGAGAGATGTGGTGTCGTGGGACACAATGCGATTTGTTGCCTTGCAGATCTTGACGATGTTTATGCTTATCGACAGTATAAACAAAGTCATTTTGCCTCGCTCCAACCGCGCAGTTATACGCCACATCCGTACTATCAAAGTGGTTTCCAAGAGCCCTCCTATCCTTTTTCGCCGCAGCAACCAACCCCCGCTCCCGCTGTCAACAATGAAGAGTTCGATGAGTTAAAATCGCTATTAGCGACACTGACTCTTCAAGTGGAACAAACGAGGAACGCCTCAATTGAGAGTCTTACGCACCAGGTCGCTCAAGTAACAATCGAGCCAGACTTTGATGTGTACGACTCAGACTCCGAGGACGATTACTTCATTGCGATATTTGACAAGGGAATCCCAGCAGAAAAATTGGTCAATCGAGCTCCTCAAACTCTCGATCGACTGCTGGTGGGGAGAAGTTGTTCGATCGACCTGCTACCACTGATCGATCGAGCAGATTAGGTGAAGAAGAGTCTCGATCGAGTGCTGCAACCTCTCGATCGACCACAGTAGCTGCGGACATCAATGGTTATTCATCCAATTCTGTCCCAATTGACGATGTGAAGGCTAACGAAGGTCATACCGCTCCAATAGAAGGTACTATCATTCCTTTTATTGACCTTAGTACGACTAGTTTTAGTCCTTCCGTTGATTCATATGCTGTTTTTAAATTGACGCCTCCGCCCCAACTTGGGAGCAATTTGGAGGAAAATCATTTTATTTCTTCTTATGCAGGTCTAACAAGCTGGGACCCGGGAAGGGAATCGAAATATTCTATCCCGCCTAGGAAGAAAGCACGACAATGGGTAGATAAAGTCGTGATGGAGGCTGTGATAGGCCATTGTCTCGATACTGCTGTGATATGGAGGACGATTGTGAAGCTCCTAATGGCTGAAATAACTGCTTTCAGTCAAAAGCCTCGAGGAGGAGCGAATTATTTCGTTAGTTCTTAAGCCGGGTTTGCAACCCCGTGCAATTTGTAATAAATTATATACTTAAAACCATTTCTGTTTTTGTTAGGCAATTCTAAGACAATGTTTTGCGTGAAACAATTTTTTTGGTATTTGGATATATTTTTGTGTTTAGTTTTGCAGGTAGCTGATAAAGGATTTGGTCGAGTAGTTTACTACTCGATCGAGAGGAAATTGGAAAGTCAAGGCCTCGATCGAAAGGCCATTCTGGTCGATCGAGGAAGCAGACCTTAGTGAAGACTCGATCGAGTAACTTTGTTACTCGATCGAGAGGATTATGGAGAAAGAACATCTCGATCGAGAAGATAGGGGAGTTTTCGATTATTCTTATTTCTTTTCACCTTATTTCCTCCTCTTGTTACTTCCAAATTTCGTGCACCCCCTTCCCCTTAATTTTCTATCTGTTTATATTAGCCCATAAAATACCAAATAGGACTACGGACCCTGCTGTTGCCGTAGCCACCTCTTCTGCCGTGCTTTTGTCTTGTACGCGCTTACTGAGTAGTACGCTGGCTACTCGTCCCCTTAGTTTGATGCTGGTTTGGGGAAGCCGTCCTGTGAGTACCGCCTTCCCTTGTTTTTCCATCTCATTTACTGTATTTTAGGAACATGTATTAGGTTTGCGTACCCCATCTCCCTTTTCGCTGCTGTTGGTTAGCTGTGAAGACAATGAGGATATTGTCTGTTTTGGTTTGGGGAGGGTATATGCATCCTTTTGAGTCTGCATTTGCATTCGTTTTGCATTCATATTTCTTGCATTTCCGTATGCATTGCATTTAATTTCGAAAAATTATTAAACCCATAAAAACATAAAAATTTCACAAAAATTCAAAAAAAATCACGTTTAATTTTGCATTTAGGGTGTGTCGGAATGGAACATTTCTATGCTAGAATTGTTTTCACTTAAGCCTTGCAAAATTCTCACGACTATTAGTAATTTTCAAAGCAATTTCTCGAATTTCGTTTCTAAATATGTTGAACAATTAGACTTGACTTGAAATTTTGGCAAACTACAATAACTTTCTGAGGTTTAGTGCTTTATAAATTGGTGACATCTATGACCAGTTTCATATAGGAATTGAGAGTAGTACTCCTTGCATATCATGTATCATCAATTTGCACATTTATGAAATTTAATTGCTTATTGCCTACATACATTCGGGTTAGTGGTTGGTGTCACATGCAGGGAGATGCTTACATTACCTTTTCTTTCATTTTTATCCATATAACTCCACATTTAGCCAAATTTGCCTTTTGTCCCGTAACTACATCCAAATTTAGCCTGCCCTGTCAAGCTAGTTTAGATTGTTTTGTGGTATATTATTTATTGTGCCAAGTGTGGTCTTATATCTAAAGTTGTGGGAGTTGGTAATTTATGAAGGAAAGGAGGAAAAAATGAAAAAATCAAAAGAAGAAAAAAATCGAAAAAGAAAAGAAAACAGAAGAAAAGGAAAAAAAAAAGAAAGATGTTTCACTCCTATGCTTTATTATAATCATATGAGGAGTATTTTCAGTGAGTTTTGTGCCAAATGAAGAGCACTTCTGCTTAATTTTGATGGATAAGAGATGGATATGTTCCATTTGGTTCTGTTAGGGTGCTAGCTTGATCACCTATACCTTCACATTTCCGAAAAATGTTTTGCCTATTCTTACCCATTGCCTCATTTTACCCTAATTTTGTAAGCTCTCGGCTGTGACGGACCTCGTTTGGTTGGAATGTATGTATACGGTAGCTAGAATTGTCTATCATATTAGTTGCATGCATGTTTATGTGGGTCGTAGTTTAGGTGAGCGGCTATATTTTCTTTCTCTCTTAAATATAATGCTTACCTTGTGCTTAATTGAGAGAGAGTGACCCGGGAGAGTCCAATTTTGAAAGTCTTGCAAGGTCAAAAGTTCAACTATTTATGAGATATGTATAAATTCGTTTGCTTTGTTATTGCGCTATTAGTAGTTGACTCTTTTGCATTAAATCGGTTTGAGCAAACGGTTTCAGCTTGTCCTAGTTTTTGTTCCTTTCCATTTAGCTCATTAGTTAGTTGCATTTAGTTTGCTTGAGGACAAGCAAAGGTTTGGTTTGGGGAAGTTTGATGTGTGCATTTTACATAGTCTTTATAGGCCATTTATTCACACATTTCTTTGCTACTTTAGTAGTAATTTGCTACGAATATGCCCCGAATAGTCTACTTTGGGTTCTCTTGTCATATTTGCAGGTATGAGCCAGAAAGGAGTAAATCAAGCCTAAAACATGTCCCTAGGCATGCATTTAGGAGATGAGTTGAATTGGAGCTTGGGAACTATTGATTTGAGATGCGCGCGGAAGTAAAGAAGCTAGGCGAGCAAAACAAGAACTCCAAATTACTAGTGCCTACTTTGAGGAGCCATATCTCGAGTTCTACAAAAGATAATCAGGTGATTCAAGTTGGAGATGAAAGCTTATCCTCTTAGCTTTTCAACGCCGCAAAAATCGCTTGTTTCCGACAAGTAACTAAGAAATGGAAGCTGTTTGAAGTTCGGTGCGCGAAGCAGGAATTACGCGCTGAGAAGTGCTCGATCGAGAACTATTTCTATTCGATCGAGAGCCCATTTGCTCGATCGAGCAACAATCTTTGACGGGCTTGGCCTGTTTTATTATTTAGGTTTAGCAAGTCATTATTTTGTGATAAATAGGCTTGCACGCCAAACACATGATACACCAGACGGGACTGGAGCTCTTCTCCAGTTTCGGCACCTCTTCCTTATTTTGTTCCGGATCTTAAATTCTGCTTCTATTCTTAATCTTTAATCGGTAATTCTATTCCTTTAATTCTTCCCTTACGCTTTATTCATTAATTATGCATTGCTAATTCTCTTGCTAGGATATTAGGGGAACCGTAATTATGTTAGATTAGTAATCGATCTATTATGATAATGCTCATATGATCCATGTTGTTTTCGTTACAATTAATTGTTATAGTCTTTTTGAGTCGACGCAATTAGATTATAAATCGTAGTAAACCTCGACCTAGATCGAAAGATTGGAAAGGGTGAGACTCGTAGCGATACATTAGGACGCGGTAGTGAGGGCGAGAGCTAAGCTATTTGTGTTTTAGGGCGAATTAAGGACCTAAAGGTGACGTTCGTTACCCCTTAAATCTATTTTCTTGACCTTAGAGCTAGATTGCTAAACTGATTAATCATGGTGAACCGACTGTCTTAGCTATCCCTCTGCCCTTGCTTTTCTCTTACTCTCTCAAACTCGTAGTTTAGAAAACCAATTTTATAAAACCCCCACTTTTGACCGAATAAACGAACCGTTAAAATAGATATCTTGCCTCCCTGCGGATCGACCCTTATTACTACCTTTTAGTAATTTGGTTTTATATATATTATTTTCGATACTAAAACGATGGTATCAACTACCTCGGGCAACCGATATGGTAGTAGCTCTACTTATCTGGGAATGTCTTGATAAAGGATCTTGGATAAATAAGGGTGTTACAGAGATGGAGCGAGTTCTCCCATGACATTAGTGGTATATATACATAGACAAGTCACGAATTCTTTAAAATAGTAAAGGTTAAGGGTCATCCCTTAATCTAACAAGGTGGCAAGACAAAAGAGTTTTTGGAATGAAATGCTGAAAACAATATATAAAAGTGGATCAACTAAACATTTGAATTTGACCTCTGGCAAAAACTTACACTCAATATTCAATACTTGTGATCATGGATTGTCCCACGCGTGCTAATACCCTTTGCTTTCGCCAATCACTTATTAGGCAATCGGCTAAACTCTAGACAATAACGATTCGGAGTAGTTGTCACTCTCTAACCTTTTGTCACGATCGAATTCACGACCTTTATAAGGGCCCAAATCAATGGAGCCCCTCCAAAGGCATCGAAGTGTTAATCCTCCACCAAACTTCAATTTCCAAAACGCTTTTCACATTTCAAAACAATTTGAGGTTTCTTTGACAATTAAAACATCCACAATACAAAACTTTTTTTTGAAATGAGCAAATAAAACTTATTCATAAAAATTGTATTTTGGTTGTCAAACCACCAAATCAAACAAAGGTCAGCTAGTCAAGTTAATCAAGTCCATATCACATCACGGGAGGTGGAAGGTGGAAACAAGTGAAGTCCACACCTGATGTTACTCGTATTCACGCACATTTAGTCCCTTAAGTAGCCCTCATTTCATATGCTTTTACCTGATTATTAGAGTCGTTTCTTGTCTATAGCTTCCTATTATGCAAATTCTATGAGGTTTCGTGCCTTTGTAGAAGGAGATCATTAACCTTGCTTAATTGGTACATTACGAAGCTAAATTGACCGCATCTAACAACCAAGCATCAAAGAGGAGGCCAAGACTAAATGCCTTAGTCAATAAAACAAGTATTTGGGCAAAGGAGAGGAACGTAACCTCCACAAATCCTAGCCAACTCCCTAGATCTGGGAGGCAGCCACGCCCAACCAAAAGAGAAAAGAGACTGAGCTCGGGCGAGCTCCCTAAAGATCCGACGAGCCCAGCTTGAGCTCGGGCGAGCACCTACCAAGCTCCCACGAGCTGACCATCTGGAAGAACCCCAAAGAGGAGGAGCTCAGGTGACCCTATCCCATCTCCCACGAGCTACCTGACAGGATAAACGACATGGAAGAGGAACCCGTGGGAGCTAGCTCAGCTCTAGCAAGGCGAAAAACTTCCTTAAGGGGCTTAATCGTCATTTAAGCCTTTACTTAACCTAATGCTTGTACTTAATATAAATACCTCATGTACTTAGAGGAAAACAAGAAATGAGATTAGCTTAGTTAGACTACTCAAATTAGCTTAATTACATCTTAATCCTTCCTTAATTATTACTCAAACAATCTTAGATCTAACTTGGTAATTGAAGAATTCTTGGATTTGTTTTGGAGAATTGACAACTCTTCATCATTAATGAAGGCCGTCTCCTATTATTCTTCCATTTCGTTTGTTCATCTTAAGTTGGTATAATTCCTTTACTCTTTATTTAATCGTTCATTTAAGCTTTTGTTAATTGCTTTACTCCTTACCATGTTTACTTGTGTTATGATGTTTGACACCATTGATGACATGATTTCCATGATGATGTGTGAGTAGTCTCTTAGATAGGGTTAGTGGAGGATTAGGGGAGTAATCATGGGCTAGATATATGCTTAATGAGTTCATATGAATGACTGTATGTTGTGTTTTCAACTTATGCACATGTTATGCTTGATGAAATGCTTGATTGATAAAATAGCATGATTCTCTAATCTTTTCAACAGGACTTATAAGACATAAATCAACTCAAGGCTTGTTAGACCATGCATATTGTTGAATAGGGAGATACAAGTCGTTGTGGGTGTCGTAAGCTATAAATCAACTCGACTCTGAGACCAAAGTCTCCTTAGGAATTATAAGACATAAATCAACTCGATTCCAGCACAACTATAATCGTTTGTATGTCTCATTATTCTAATTATACCATATATGTTTCCCTAAGAAGCCATGACACCCTAGTGTTTTCAGTCAATTGTTTACATCTCTTATTTACATACTTGCCTTGTTCTTCATTTTTTTTTTACATTTTCATTGTAGTAGTTTAGCTTACAACTTTGAAATTGTGACACAAAGACATACCTACTTGCATTAGATAACTATTTGATAAACCGTCCCTTGAGATCTGACCTCTACTTACTCCTTAATCCTTTACTAAGTAGTTTGTTGAGTTTATCAATATGAATTGATATTGTTGCTTTAACGAAGAGTCTAAGCCACATCAAAATGCCGCCGTTGCCGGGGACGGTGTATTGTTGAATTGTTACATTTTATTGCTTTTTAGTTGTGTTTTTCTTTACCTTGGGGAAGTAAATTCCCCACGGTGGTTCTAATTCTTTTCTAGTATTTGATATTTTGCATGCCTAGGAGATCACAAAACAATCGCTTGCCTATTGTTCCCGAGATTATGCGAACATTGAGGGGTATTAGAAGAGCCTTTAGAGGTGCTTCTACATCAACAACGGAGGACCCTAATTCGAGTATTGGAGGACTTGTGGATGCAGGAATCATCAAAGTAGATAGAATTGAGTTTACCAACCCTTTTGCAATACCAGGCAAGGGTAACCTAATTCCAAACCAGCCACAAAATAAACCAATCATGCCCGAATTCTCATCACATTCCGTACCAACCAAGGAGAACCTACCTAATGGTACTCCATCACCCACCCATCTAACCGGGAAATTCATAGCTAAATCCGCATTTATACAACTTGTTGAGAGAAGTCAATTCAGAGGAATGCCTAGTAAAGATCCTTACCATCACATGGAAAAGTTTTGTGATTATTGCGAAGCATTCTCAAACGGAGGTGACTCAAGACCAAATTCGATGGGTATTGTTACCTTTTTACGGAGCCGCGAAGAAATGTTTAAAGAGTCTAGATAAGACCACCCTTGACATCGATTCATGGAAAAACTAGCACTTGCCTTTTACAAGAAGTTCTACCCTCCGGAGAAAACAAACATGCTAAGGGAACAAATCAGCGGGTTTAAGCAAAGATATGAAGAGTCTCTATATGAGGCTTGGGAATGACTTAAGCTACTTGTTGCTCTTGTCCTCATCATGGGCTAGCCGAGTGGTTTTTGTTCCAACAATTTTGGAACGGGTTGTATGAAGATTCAAGAAATGTTCTTAACATGGGTTCTAATGGAAGTTTTACCGAAGTGGCTGATAACCAAACTTGAGCCAAGATCGCAGAAATGGCGGTCCATAACTCTCAATATAGTAGGCCAAGAAAAGCTACTAGGGGAGGGAGAAATGAAGTAGACTCCGTCACACAATTGAGTGCCGACTTGAGTGCACAACTATGCTCTCATAATGACACAAGAAATTTGAAGTTTGACAAGGCCATAGCAAATATGAATGAAGCATCTAATTCATCCATGCAACATTCAACTCAACAAGTCAATGTAATGGAAATGACCCCTTCTATCCTAAGTGGTGTGTGTGAGAATTGTGGAGATTTGGGACACGAGCAACACGAGTGTAGGGGCACAAATGAAAAAAAGAATGCTTTCTAAGCATACAAAAGTGGCACCGCATACTCCAACTTTTACAATGAGAACACCAAATTCCACCCAAACTTCTCATACAAGAGCCAAAACATTCAAAAACCACAACCATTGTACACCTCACCAGCAATGAGAAATCCCACTCAAAGACCCTAGTACAACCAAAACCAAGAATTTCAAAGCCAAGCTTCTTACAATCAATCCAATGATCAAGCTTTCGATGTTCAAAAAGCAGGTTTGCAAATTCAAAAGAATCAACAAGAATTCTTTGCTCAAATGCAAAAGGATAGTCAAGCCAAGGACATCAGTATCAACAATATCCTTGCACATAACAAGATGTTGGAGACTCAAATGACCCAATTGGCCTCTTCGAGTTCCCAAAGGCAATAAGGACAATTACCTCCTTAAGGTGATCCCCCTACAAAACATGAAACCATCAATGCCATTCATTTGAGGAGTGAGACACACTATGAGGGACCGAAGGAGCCTATTGAACATGATGTTGTTTGATGCGTGCATTTCATATAGTCTTTTTAAGCCTTATTTGCACGCATTTCTATGTGTTTTACGTAGTATTATGCTACAAATGTCCCCCGATTCGTATAGTTTGGTTTTCTTTGTCTTATTTGCAGGAATGTACCAAAGCGGACGAAATTGAACCTTTTATTGTCTCCCAAGCGTGAATATAGGAGATGAGTAGATTTGGAGCGGAAATACTATCGCCTAGGGAAGCGTGAGCCGTCTTGGAAGCAAATCAATGTTCTATGTGTTGATTCAGTGGTAGTTAACTCGATCGAGAGCTTTGCTAGCTTATATGCTCGATCGAGTCCTTTTTGATGATGAAGATTCCTCGATCGAACTCCTGCTATGTTCAATCGAGAGGAGAATTTATGGGGTTCCTCGATCGAGTAGATTTTATGCTCGATCGAGAGGATTTTGCTGGAAGTTGTTCGATTGAGTAGTTGGATTGTGCTCGATTGAGTAGCTTAAGATCTGACGCAAGATTTTCTTGCGTAAACTTATTTACTTAATATTTTAGTTATCTTATTTAGGTTAATAAATATCTCTGTTATAAGTAGGAGAGACTTAATTAGGTTTAGGTATTCTTTAATCATTCAATAACTTCAGAACTTAATCATTCAGTTTTAATTATCAGACTCTTGTTCGACGCTTGCTTCCCTTTTTCTCGGAACTCGATTTGTGTAATTTTTTCTCTCTTTAATTCATAGTATTATTTCCTTTTTGCAAACATTTAATTCTCTTGTCTCTTGATTGCTGTAGCTTATTAGATTTAATATTTGGTTTATGCAATTTCTGATAGTTCATCTTAATACCATGTTTAATATAGTTTTATCTTTTGTTATTATTTTTATCATCGTTACGAGTAGCTAAATTCCTAATTGCTGGGATTAGGAGAGCCATGATAGTAAAAAAAATGACGCTATAACTTTTTTAGGAGTTTTTAATGTGAGAATTGTTTTATAGCAATATAACAATAATTACTTGGTTGAGTGCACGCGACTATTTTAATTAATCCGGTTAAATACAGACCTAGATCGGAAGATTGGAATGAATAGACCTATTATGAACAATAGAATACCCTAATGAGAGCGGAACCTATTTAGGAAGAATCTAGGGTGGATAGTGGACCGGAAGGACCTTTCCACTACCCTTCTCACTATATACCGACTGACCTTACCTTTAGCTGATCTGTGTAATATAATGGTGAACCGACATCGTAGCATCTTTCTCTCTATTTGATCACACTCCTTTTCATACTTGCCAGTTTTAATTGTTGTTTCTTTTATTATTTTAAATTTAGTTCATTAGTTTAGCTAAAACAAATCAATCAAAACCCCCATTTTTGTGACCGTAGACAGGCTAAATAACAAGTAGATAGTGACCGCCTCCCTGTGGATACGATACCCTACTTACCTCTACTGCATAAGTTTAGGCCGTTTAGGTTTTATTTTTGATAGGTTGCGACAGCCGTTTTATTGTTGAGAGAGATGCCAAATCAAAGGATGTGATGAAAGACACTACAAAAAAAGCATTCATAGTGACGGGATCTCTGCGACGGTTCAAAAAGTCGTAGCAAAATATATATGTGACGACCTAAAATTAATTTACTATGGAAAATGCTGTCTGCGATGGATATATTTTTTTTTGCGACAAATTTTACGTCGCAGTGTAAAATAATCAAGGGCGCGTAAACGAAACCTTATGGCGGGTTTTATTGCGACGGATTTTCCGTCCCAGCAAACCAAGAACCGTAGCAAACAAACTTTTGGGACGGATATTTGAGACTACTTTCCGTCACAGTGGGAAATTATAAACCCAACAAAATAGAATTGTGGATCCCTTCTCATAAACTCAAATTAGGGATCTCATAAACCCAGCTCCCCACAAAAGACAATTAGGATCCCGTCAACACACCACCACTCCTTTCTCTACCGTCACCCACGCCGAACCCCGCGCCGGTCCTCCCTCGCTCCGGTCAGCAGCAGCTGCACAGTACTCCATCCTCGCTCCCTCTATCTCTCAGGTCAACAGCTTCTCGTTTCCTCTCTTTATGTTTTATCCCCTTTAATTTTGTTAGACATGTTTTGATTGTACAATTTCATTTCTATAATCCGTTTCTAAGATACAAAATCATTTAGTATTAAGTGAGGTTTTTAGTCATTAGCTTGTTATTCTTTGATCTTGTTTAAAGATATTAACTTGTGATGGGTTTATTGAAAAAAATGGTGATAAATTTGATGGGTTTTACTTGGGTTTCTAGAAACAGATTATAGAAATGTTCAAGAGTTATAGTAGATGTAATTAAAAGAATACAAGCAGCAATGAAAGAATACGTATACTATTATTAACTTTAGTTCTATGGTCTTATATCATACAAGTAGTTTCTGTAACATGCATTTCATGGGTTTTCAATATCGTGCATATTCAATATCAAGCTCTCAATTACCAATTGTTTGACGACTTTGCTTAAAGCCATCTCCAAGTCTATGTTTCACCTGTCTGGCTTTGTGTTTTTTTTTAATGTTGTGGTTATTTTTTATTATGTTTGAACTTCGAATGTCATTCATATACATGTGTGTAGATTTGAAATGAAAAGATTAGATCGAGAATGGATGTATGAGAGGTTGGATAGTGATACTAAAAAATTAAGACTGGAGTTTGTGAAAGGTGTGCAAGAGCTTATTATTTATGCTAAGCAACAACCTGAATATAAGTCAAGTAAACAAATTAGGTATGTCCATGTGCAAAGTGTCAGAATAAAGTCTATTTAGTTGTGCAAGAACTACAAAAACATCTGGGTCTAAAAGGGTTTTGTGATGGGTATTTTGATTGGGTGTGTCATGGGGAAAATTTCCCAGTGGAGGAAAGAATAGTGGAGGAAAGAATTGTCTCGGACATCCCATATCGGGATATGGTGGAGGATGCACTTCGGGATAGCATTGATCAAATTAGGGAGGAAGCTCTCAATGCTGAGGTGGTAGACGAATCCTCAAACACTTTAGTGCGTGCGTTTTTTGAAATGCTTAAGCACGCCGAACAACCTGTGTACGAAGGCACTAAATTAACTCTGTTACAATCGGCTGCAAGGCTCATCAATTTAAAGTGTGAGTGGAATTTAGCTCACAAATGTATAGATAGTTTCACGTCATACATTAGAGATATCATTCCGGAGAAAAGTGTTATGACTCGAAACATTTACGAAACGAAAAAAGTTCTCAAAGGTCTTCAACTTCCATGTGATAAGATCGATGTCTGCTCTTTTGGGTGTATGCTTTTTTTGGAGGATGATGCGGATCTTGATAAGTGAAAAAAATGTGGTGAAGATAGGTATAAATGTAAAACAACACAAAATGGCAAAAGAGTGTCCAAAAAAGTGCTAACTTATTTTCCATTAGGACCACGGTTGCAACGAATTTATGCAACAAAGCACATCGCTGGTCAAATGACATGGCACTATGAAAACCCTCGTGTTAGTGGAATAATGTCCCATCCAAGTGTCAGCGAAGCTTGGAAACACTTTGATCAACAACATCCACAACTTTCAAGCGAGCCTCGAAATGTGCGACTTGGACTTTGCACTGACGGGTTTCAACCTTTCGGGCAATTCGGAACAAAGTATTCATGCTGGCTTGTTATGGTCACTATATATAACTTACCACCATGGCTGTGTATGAAGAGGCAGTTCATTTGCTTATCCTTAATGATTCCTGATCCTAAGAACCCGAAACAAAACCTGGATATATTTACAACCGTTAGTTAAGGAGTTAAAAGAGTTGTTTAGTACGAGACTCTTTACATATGATGTTTCAAGGAAACAAAATTTCATACTAAGAGCTACTCTTTTGTAGACTATAAATGATTTCTCTGCTTATGGTATGTTATCGGGTTGGACCACTGCCGGTGAACATGCTTGTCCTTATTGTATGGAAAATGAAACTAAGTCTTTCTGGCTAAAACTTGGTAAAAAAATGGAGTTGGTTTGATTGTCATAGACAATTTCTATCTTCTGATCATGTTTTTCGTAAGGATAAGATTCATTTTCGAAAGGATAGGCCCGTAGAGAATGATGTAGCTTCAACGAGACTGAATGGATATGAAGTGTGGGAATGTGTGAAGGACTTGCCAAAGATTGTCGATGCAAGCGATGGAGAGTTGAAAGGTTAAAACAAAAAAGGATCGGTTGGTGGAAACAAAGCATTTTATGGGAGCTTCCATATTGGAAAATGTTGTTAATAAGACATAACCTTGACGTCATGCATATTGAGAAGAATTTTTTTGAACAGCTTATTAACGCACTGATGGATGTGAAATTCAAAACATGTTTTAATTCCAATTCAGTAAAATATTTGAAAGAAGTTTGTAAAACGCAACGAAAAGCAGATTCATTTGTTTTAAAGAAAGAAGAAAAGAAAGCATTGTGTGATTGGGTATGTAAGCTAAAATTTCCAGACAGATATGCTTCTGGTCTGAGCAGGTGTGTTGATAAAAAGGAATTAAAGTTAACTGGCTTGAAGAGTCATGATTGTCATGTCTTCATGGAACGCTTACTACCAATTGCTCTAAGACATCTCCTCCCAAAGAATGAGTGGAATGCGATAACTAAGGTTAGCCAGTTTTTCAGAGATCTATGTGCATCTACCATAAAAAACTGAAAAACTCGCCAGTTTGGAGAATAACATTGCTGTTATCATTTGCAAATTGGAGAAAATTTTTCCACCTTCATTTTTTAACTCTATGGAACATTTACCAATCCACTTGCCTTACGAAGTGAGAGTAGGTGGTCCTGTGCAATACAGATGGATGTATCCATTTGAGAGGTAATCGTTAACTTGTAATCATCTTTATTTCATCATTTATTAATTATATAGCATTAAGAAAACTACTAACAAATCACCTACAGGTTCTTGAATCATTTGAAAAATAAAATTGGAAACAAAGCTCGAGTTGAAAGTTCTATATGTAATGCATACTTGCTTGAAGAGATATCAAACTTTTGTTCTCTTTACTTTTAAGAACATATAGAGACAAAATCAAAAGCCCTCGACTTTGTTATGAATGATGACCAATCCAATTCAAAGTTGCCTGAAGCATTCCAAGATCATTTGAGCAGAACTTCTGGTGCTTGTTCCATTAGATTTTTAGAGGATAAAGATTATAAACAGGCACACCTTTACGTTCTTTCTAACTGTCAAAGTTTAAGACCCTATGAGGAGTAAGTGTTAAAAACTAGCCTGAATAACCATTCTTAGTTATATTTAGTAATTAAGATGATTTATCACTTTAATACATTTTGTTTAATGAACATAGGAGGTTTAATGGGAATTCTGATCGAACACTTTCATTTCCTGATTGGCTAAGAGCTCAAGTAAGTACATGTTTATCCTAGTAATTAATCAAATAAGAACCACCTATTTTTCGGGAAAACATTATGTAATAAATCGTTATTATGTAATAATAGGTAAACGATTTAAAGAGCGACCTGCTTGTAGCTTTAGCAATGGGCCCTTCAAGAAAGGTTAGAACTTGGAAACGCTATTCCATCAATGGGTTCAATTTTCTCGATTTCAAAGAGGGGAAAGATGTACAGAAATCTTCAATTAATAATGGTGTGTGTGTGAACTCTACTGAAGGACTCGACTACTATGGAACCTTAAATGAGGTGATTGATTTGTGTTATACAGGAAAGGAAGGTAGCTACATAAGTATCTTGTTTAAGTGTGATTGGATTGATAACTCAGAAAGAGGTATGAACGTCCATAAGGAATATAAACTTGTGGATGTTAATCGGAGTAAGAAGTATCCAACATACGATCCATTTGTGTTAGTACATCAAGTGGAGCAAGTTTGTTTTGCTCCCTATCCTAACACAAAGAGAGATAAATATCAATGGTCGGCTGTTTTCAAAACTCAGGCTAGATCGCACATTAATAGTCCCGTTGATGAAGGTATTTTTCAGGATGTAGCCACTTCTGAGATGATCTTGTCAGTTATTGAACAAAATAAAATGGGGGAAGAAGAGCTTGAAGAGGTGGAGGAGTTGGTTATTGAAGAAAATGAATCGGGGGAAGAAGAGATTGAAGAGGTGGAGCAGGCTGAAAATGATGATGGGGAGGAGGCTGAAAATGACGATGGGGAGGAGAATGAAGCTGTAGATGATAAGGATACTCATGATAATGAGGAAAACGATGATGATGATGATGATGATGATGAAGAAGAACACTTCTTAGATGACCTTTTTCCTGATAATAATGATTATTAATTATGTGTCTTTGTTATTTCAATCTATGTTATTTGATTCCCCTATTAGTAGTTAACCATGTATAATATACAATGTCATTTTAATGCTCGTGTTTCTAATGTAATTTCTGGGTTTTGTTTGTATTTTCTGGGTTGAAATAGCGTAGTAGCAGAGACATGCCCAGTTGAATCAGAACTAGAACTGATGCAAAGTATAGTATCACTACTGTACTCTGTTTGTATTGTAATTTAAACATCTCCCTAGTACACATTGTTTACATAATGTGTTCTTTAGCTTAATGGCCTGCTTCTTCTACTGTTATGCATTTGATGATTTTAGTTTTATGGCCTCTTATATGTCTTTTTCAGTGTGTATTTAATCAGCTATGGCGCATGGCCCTCGAATTCGTAGAGGTAATTCAAGTAATACCCAGGAACAGGTGAACAATGAGAACGAGATAGTGACTCCCGCTCCAAACAGCAATCCCTCCACTCTTATTCGTCTCGATCCAGAATTGGAACATGGTGTTTGGTAAGCATATAAATGACTTTTATTTGTTCTTAGTATATTAGACCGTCTTATATAACATTAGCATACGGGCTCTTGCTTTCTATATGGGTAATATGTACTCTAGGTATGCTGCTCCTACGTAAGTGTACTTGTTTTTTTGTTATTCTCTGGCAATTACAGATGCTGGTGTGTAAGGTTGTAACTAGCCACATCCAGTCACATAGTGCAAATTCCATTTCCGATGCAAGTCCTCTCTTTGTTTCAGGTTCAGTGACAAAGCAGTGGTGAATATAATATCGGACACTATTCAAAGCAACTATAAGGAACACCCTCCGAATTGGTCAGAGGCATCAAAGACCATAAAGAAACATTGGTGGGAGTATTTTTTTGGTAATTATTTTACATTTATCTTATTTTAGTTTAGTTATTTTTTTTTAGCATATATATGTTCTAACTTTACTTTTATTTTGGTTAGTTGAAGGTGACCTTTATGCCGCCCGATGCGCGTCAGGTGAGAGTGGCTTGGGAAGCCGCAATGAAGACGAGGCTTAGACAAATGGTGTACAGAGCTCGTCAATCAGAGAATGTGCCGGGATGGATGACAGCTGAACTCCACAAAGAGGTGTTGGATAAGACTTTGACACAATCATTTCAAGAGAAATCAAGCAAATGTTCAGCAAATAGGAAGTCTGGTGGTGATGAGAAGGGAAAGGCACCTCCCACTCATGCTATGCGTCGAATGAATGTCGTCCAGTTAATGGAGAAAATGGTAACTTCAATTTAAATTTCAGTTTTTACATAGTACCCTTCATTTTTTTTAATTTACAAGGTACCCCTGTGTTATTTAAAGTAGTGGTGTTGCTGGTGCAAAGAGCAAGCATATCAATGTTGGTATTGTGTGGATTGTCCTGTGGTGAAAACAAAAATAGAGTTTTTGGATGGAAATTTAAGGAATGAGTATGGGGGTTTTAGGCTTAAAGGATGGTATTTGTTAAGTAAGACACAAATATGGGTATTGATGGTGTTTTATCTATGTTTAGACTGGACCGGATATGAACCTACCCACTGCGGTAGAGATGCTGAAAAGAACAAAGCTGAACAAGCAAGGTGTTTGGTTAACACCAAAGGCAGGGACATTATTCGTAAGTCGTCGTTTCCTTTTTTTCTTATGTTTTTTTAACTTATAAATTATAAATTAAATATCGTAAAGAATCTAATGTTTTACAATGTATTTGATGTAGACTGATATTACCAATAAGAAAGCCGAGCTAGAAAGTCAAGGGGTGACGGGCATCGATGAGAATGCGATTTACTGTGAAGTCCATAAAGGGTACAACAAGAAGGGAGGATTTTATGGCCTAGGTTCAGCAGTAGAAGACTACTATGAGCGGCCTACGCCTTCTACCACTACCCCTACTGGTAATTATTACTCCCCTGGTCTTTATAGCAGAATGGCAAGTGAGAACAAGCGACTCTCGACCAAATTTGATGATACTACCGAGCGATTGGCCACTATTGAGGAGTTTTTGACTCAGCATTTTGGGCGTAACATTACCCAAAATTGTAACCCCGACAACACAAGTCAAAGAAGGGAGGACGACTTATATGGTAATAGTCACGAAGGCAACACTACTCCTACCCCTTTCACTCCTTGGTCGTCAACCAATGTTGTTAATTAGTAGCTTGGTAATTGGTATAACATTAGATATTTTTTTCCCCTTGGCACTAGTTGCATGTCATTAGTATGTAGTTTGACGTTAGCATTAAGTATGTAAGTAGTACTAAGTCAATGACTTTCGGATTGCTTTAATTTGTATGACAATTAAATTTCCATTTAATGGAAAGTTGACATTTCTTAATTCCTTCGTGGGAATGGATAATTGCTTTGCAGATGTGTATTATATAAATTGTGGGTGTTGATAGTCTTTGCAGGTGTATAAGTAAATTTGGATGGTTTAAGGGGAGGAAAAAATGAGGTAGTAGTTGTTGCAATTTGGCCAGTTAGCGACAAATCAATTTATTCCTTGCGACGGATTCATTAATTTTCCTGCGACAGATGTTTATTTTTTGCGACGGATAACTATTTATATGCTACGGATTTTGGGATTTGCTACGCAATTTCCGTCTCAAAACAGGAAAAAGTCAATCCTGGAACGTTGACTTGCCATTAAGTTGGGACGGGAAAAAAGTCGCTAGATTCCGTCGCTACATTATGTGCGACGGATTTTGCGACGTCATTGTATTTTTGCGACCAAATTAAATGACGGATTTTTTCCGTCGCAAATGAGATATTGGCGACGGATTTGGCGGTCTTTGCGACGAGGTTGTCCATTCCAAATGACCTATTTTTTTGTTGTGAGATAGAGCATTGGATGAAAGAAAAGAATCGGAAACTTTAAAGTAGAACTCCAAGGTAGTAGATTCTACTACAAGTGAATCATTGGATAAAAAGAATGAAGAGAAGAACACAGAGGCTGAAAGAGAACCTATTGTGATTAGACTACCCTTTCCAAGTTGCCAAGCCAAGCCTAAGCTTAATGAACAACTTGGGAAATTCATGGAGATTGTAAAAAAGTTGGAGGTTTCTATCCCTTTCACAGAGCTAATTACTCATGTACCGGCCTATGCAAAATACATGAAGGGTATTCTTACCAAGAGGAAGTCCATTAGAAGGTCGGAGACTATAGCTTTTGCCGGCACAGGTAGTCCCATCATTCAATGGAACTCCCCACCTAAGCTTAAAGATCCGGGAAGCTTTTCTTTCCCATGTACTATTGGAGACACTACAATCAACAAGGCACTATGTGATTTAGGTGCAAGCGTAAGTGTCATGCCATACTCGGTATGTGAGAAGCTAGGAATGGAGACTTGAAATGCACTAGCATGACATTGAAAATGGCGGATCGCTCTACAAAGAAGCCACTAGGAGTTTGGGAAGATATGCCCGTAAGAGTTGGTAAATTATTCATACCGGTGGATTTTGTTATTGTGGACATAGAATAATATTCGAACATACCAATCATTTTGGGAAGGCCATTTCTACGCACTGCCGAAGCGATGATTAATGTCAAGCATTGGATTCTAACTATTGAAGTTGGTGATGAGAATATAACCTTCAGCCTTGATAAGACTATAAGAGCTCCAAATTGGAATGAGCCATGCTTTATGGTTGATCACTATAGTCGGGAATGTGACAATAAGAAGCCAGAATCTCCATCTAAGGATACTATCAAGAAAGAAATTCCTAGTAGGAAGAACAAAGAATTGTTACCAAATTGGAAGAAGGAAGTTGATTGATACGGTCGTTTCTGTACCAAAAATAAATACCTAAATATACTAACAGAAGCTAGTGATAAGTAGGGTCGATCTCCACAGGGAGGCAAGATATCTATCTGAAAGTCCATCTATCTAAGTCACAAATGGGGAGTTTTAAATTGGTTTTCTAAACTACGCAACATTAAAAGGCAAGAGAAATAAATCAAGAACAATAAAGTGAGAAAATGAGGTGAAAGTGATCAGATAAAAGAGAGTATGTCAGGATTTCGGTTCACCATGGTAGTCTATCGACTCCGTTGCAAATAGCCTAGACAATCTACTGTGAGAAGGGCAAGGGAAAGGTTCTTCGGGTCCGCTATCCACCCTAGATTTTCACTAACTTAACTTTCGTCCTCATTAGGGTAGTCTACTGTTCATAGCAGATCTGTTTATTCCAATCTTCCGATCTAGGAACAAAGTTAACTGAATTAATGTTATTTAGAAGTGTGCACTCAACTAAATATGTGTTACATTTATATTGCTATGGGGACAGATTCTCACATGTAAATTATCTAGTCTATTTACTACATCATCACAATTCTACCATGGATCCTCTAATCCTAACATAGGGAAATTATCTACTCATGTTTTTAATGTAATCAACAATAATAACAAAAGGCTTGCTAATGGAAAACATGATTAAGGAATAACAATCAAGCATAAATTAGACAAAGGCAAGAGTAATAATAAGAGAACAAGAAATTAAAGTAAATAGAGTATTGAGATTAAGGAGAAAGGAATGATTACAATCTAATAGAATCCGGCGTAAAGAACAATCCACCAAAGTAAGAGCAAAGTTAAGAGATTAAGTAGTAAAGAGTGTCTAAAGATATGATGAGAGATTAAGCAGAAAAGTCAGAAGTGATTAAGAGTCTGAAAGATATTTTATGACCTAATTACGACTCCTTTATATAGGGGAGCGAAATTTAACATAATTGAACTTATCACGGATTACTAAAACCCGTGTAACACAGCAATCTACTCAATCCAGTACTTTCAGACTACTCGATCGAGGTCTTCTCCAGCAAATCTACTCGATCGAGCACTTTAGGCTCTCGATCGAGTAACTCCATAAAAGCACATTTCGATCGAGTATAAGAGACTACTCGATCGAAATTCAAAGTCTGCCAAAACACTCGATCGACCTCCAGAACATCTCGATCAAGTGGTTTCCACTGAGATCAGCCTTCAACTCGTCATGACAGCTTCTTTTAACCACCCGTCACGTATTCCGAGGTACGACTCTTGTTCCAAAATCTCCGTCTCCTTACAATGCATGCTAAATGGGACGAATAAGGGTCGATTCCGCTACTTTCGGGTCCATTTCTGCAATTAAGACAAAACAAACCAAATTAGCCAATTTGGGGCATTTTTCAATACAAAGCGATACAAAAAGGGATAGAAATGCGTGGAATAAGAGGCTAAAAAGTCTATATAAATTGCACGTATCAAATCTCCCCAGACCGAACCTTTACTCGTCCTCGAGTAAATTAAATGAAAACTAATGGAACGTGTTGGGCCCAGAATTATCCTGCCTAACCTGACAAAGACCAGGCACCGTTTAAAGCCAAGACTTGAGCAGGAAGTACTTCAAGTCAGGCACTGAGAGTATATAGACAGGCACCAAGCAGAAGAGAAGCACAGGACAGGCAACTACCAGGCCTAGCCTGGAAAAAAACCATGTCAGGCATAAGGATAACACCATCAAAGCTGGACAGGTGATAGGGAAGGCACGATCAGGTCATATAAGTAAAGCCCTTATAAATAAAGAAGACTTATTCAAAAAGAGATAATGGAAGAAAAGGTCAAGAGCAACGGCTGAAATGTTGAAGAGGTCAATTAACTACTTCCGGGTAAATAGGGCACGAGTCCTATTTACCAAGAAACCCTAAACAAGCTTGGAAAAACCGCTCCTAAGGCTATTATAAATACAAGAGAAGACAAAACAAGAGGGACACACTGGCATACTCGTAATATCACTCTAATTCTTGTATTCAAAACATAATTTAGCAGTATCCTTAGCCTGTCACGCCTGATATACAAATACTCTGTCAGGCTACTCAAAATCATAGTAATAATCTCTCCTGGCTTGGTGCTCGTGGTTTTTTCCGTTATTCCCAAGGTTTTTACATGTATAAAATCTTTGTGTCTTTACTTTTTACTTATTTATTTACTTAGCAATATTAGTCAGGCAAACTACTTGAGTAAGATCACCACTTCTTAATTTCCCTGGCAGGACGTTTCTTTTCCGTAAAATCCCTGCCAAAACAATTGCCGCCCACCATGGGTCATCTAGCTCAAAAATAATCAAAACCCAAAAACCAAATAACACAAATACTTGAGAAATGACAGGAGATAGCACTGAACAACAACTGGCTGCCGCACAACAACAATTGTTGGAAATGGAACAACTGAAGCAGAAAATGGCCCAGGCTAAAGCTAAAGTTGCAAAATTAAAGGAATCAGAATCCAACCTGAAACTAAGGCTAGGAGAGAAAACTTCAGGATCAAAGTTGAAAGTTCAACCTGGCACACCATTCTCCTCAATCATCAGGAACATTGATTTCTCCAACTTTGGCACTCCTACTTCACCAAAGTCCAAAGCAGGAGAAGACACAGACTCAGAGGAAATCCAAAATGAAGAAACACCACCAGATCTAACGAATACAACAATCATGATGGCCATGCTCCAGGAAATACAAAAACTCCATGAAAGATTTGAAAAGATCCCTAGAGTCCCTACCCCAATTGAGGAAACAAATCCAGAAAGTTATGCTGATTCACCCTTTGTGGATGAAATAATAAGAATAAACCTACCAAAGAAATTTGTGGTTCCCTTAATGAGAATCTATGATGGGACCACAGATCCACAAAATTATGTAGCCTATTACAAGCAAATGATGTTGGCAGCATCTATTCCCAGTGAACTACGACAAGTCTGCATGTGCAAGGGGTTTGGGACAACCCTGAATGGGCTTGCCCTGCAATGGTACATAAACATGCCAAACGGAAGCATCAAGTCCTTTGCCGACCTGGTCAACTCCTTCAACCATCAGTTTTCCTACGGCGGGGAACTTGAGAAGAGATCCAGTGACTTATACAGGATCAAGCAAAAATCTGGTGAATCAATTAGATCCTAGATGACAAGATTCAACAAGAAAATGGTGTCAATCCCCAGATGTGATGTTGGAACAGCCGTGGAAGCTTTCAGGAAAGGGCTACCCCTGGATAGTGACTTCTACGATGTAATGACCATGAAGCCCTGTCAAACCTTTGAAGATGTCCAAGCATTAGCCATAGGCTATATTCGGCTGGAAGAAGATAAAGGCTACAAGGCAGACAACACTGACAATAATTCAGGATATGACAAAGTCAACAAAAAAAGTTCCAACCACAGAGGGAGCAGTTCCAGGCCATCCCCTTACACAAGACCTGACAGATTAGAAGTCAACTACACACATGAACATTGAGGTAACTCCTATACTTATCCCCCTATCCAAGAATATAACTTCTATGTTGATATTGCAGGACTAATCAAGAGACTTGACAATATGGGAGACATTGTCAAATGGCCAAAGAAGTCAGATAACCCCAACTCAAGGAAGGATACTACAAGATGGTGCGAATTCCATATGGATATAGGGCACATAACAGAAGAATGCCTGGGATTGCACAGGCAAGTGGCCTACCTGCTAAAGAAGGGATATATGAAAGACCTGATGCTAACAAAGAACAGGGAAGATGATGGAACAAGAAAGAACCCAGAAAGGCAACAACGTGACCTGCCCCCAGCACCACCCATCTATGAGGTGAAATTAATCAATAGAGGATCTGGGATTTGTGGCCTGACCAGTTCAGCTGCAAATAAAATTGCCAGGGAGTCAAAAATAAAATCTCCTTTTAAACCTAGAAATTTACCTCAAATTACTTTTGACGATACTGATATGCAAGGTATTCTTGATCTACACCATGATAGCGTGGTTATCACCATGCAAATAGGAACTGCACGTGTCCTGAGAATCCTGGTGGATGGAGGCAGCTCAGTAAACCTGATCATGCTTGATGTCCTTAAAGTAATGAAGATTGATGAAAGTCAAATCATAAAGAAGTCTAATGTCCTAGTAGGATTAAGTGGAGAAACAAGGAATACACCTGCCAATATATGTGGAAGGAGTCTCCTCATACGAAGGATTTGGAGTCCTTGACTGCCTGTCCTCCAACAACGCTATCCTAGGAAGACCATGGATTCATAATGTGAGGGCCATACCCTCCACCTACCACCAATGCATCAAGATATCAACAGAATGGGAAGTAGCAACCATAAAAGGTGAACAAAAATATGCCCAGGAATGTTATAATGAGTTATTGAAACCCTCCAAGGCAGATAAGTCTCTCGCTTTGCAATTACAGTACCCTGTCATGACAACTTATGTGGCTGAAACCAAAATGGAGACAGATCAAGTAATTTTAGACCCTAAGTATCCTGACAGGCATGTACTGGTAGGATCTAATGTCCCTGACAACATCAGACCAGAATTAGTAATCTTTCTTAAAAATAAATCTTCATGTTTTGCCTGGTCTCATTTTGATATGATTGGTATAGATGCAAATATCATTACACATAAACTAAATATTGACAAATCTTATAAGCATGTGCAACAGAAAATAAGAATGTTTGCCTCTGAACGTAATGCCATTATTAATGTAGAAGTGGACAAACTACTGGATATGGGGATGATAAGAGAAGTCATGTACCCCGACTGGCTAGCCAATGTGGTAGTAGTACAAAAAAAAGAATGGTAAATGGAGAGTTTGTGTAGACTACACAGACCTAAACAAGGCCTGCCCAAAAGACCCATTTCCACTACCTCACATAGACGCAATGGTAGATGCTACAGCAGGACATGAACTCCTAACATTTATGGATGCATCAAGTGGATTCAACCAGATTAAGATGCACCCATCTGACCAGGAACACACTGCATTCATCACAGAAAGAGGCATATACGGCTACACAACAATGCCCTTTGGCCTGACGAATGCAGGGGCAACATACCAACGCCTGGTCAATATGATGTTCAAAGATCAAATAGGGGATACAATGGAAGTTTATATTGATGACATGGTGGTCAAATCAAAAAAGGCTGAAGACCATGTCAGGGATCTGGAAACAGCTTTCAAGATCCTGGAAAAGTTCAACATGAAGCTTAATCCTTCCAAATGTCATTTTGGAGTTTCTTTAGGCAAATTTATGGGATACATGGTAACCAAAAGAGGAATAGAAGCCAGCCCAGAACAAATATAAGCTATACTGGAAATAGAATCTCTCAAGTCAGTCAAAGACATTCAAAAGCTGATAGGACGAATTGCAGCCCTGAACAGATTCATATCCAGATCATCAGAAAGATGAAGGCCTTTCTAAGACCTCCTCAGGAGAACCATATCGTTCAAATGGTTACCTAAACATGAAGCGGCCTTCCAAGATCTTAAAGCATACTTGACTACACCTCCACTACTTGCCAAACCAGACAAGGAGAACCCATGACGCTCTACCTGTCTGTCACAGATATAGCATTAAGTGGAGTCTTGACCAAGGAGATTGACGGCCAATAACATCCAGTCTATTATGTAAGTAAGAGTCTCCTAGATGCAGAAACAAGGTATGGTATACTTGAAAAATACGTACTTACTTTAGTCATATCTTGCACCAAACTTAGACCTTATTTTGAAAGTCACCCAATCATTGTCAGAACCAACCTGCCTATCAAATCTGTCCTGAGAAAGCCTGAGTTATCAGGCAAAATGGCCAGTACAAATTAGCACCGATGACATAACCTTTGAACCCAGGACATCAATTAAGTCTCAGGCATTAGCAGACTTCGTAGCTGAATTCAGTCCTACCCTAGAACTAGACCTCATAAAAGACGTCAACCACCTAGACACCCATAAATCAGACCAGGAATGAACCCTACATGTAGATGGAGCAACAAATATGAGATGGACTGGCCTAGGACTAGTATTGAAATCACCACAGGGAGATTTAATTGCACATGCTATTAGTTGTGAATTCAAGCTACAAACAATGAAGCTGAGTATGAAGCCCTAATAGCTAGACTTAATGTATGCATAGAACTTGGTGTAGCAAACCTCAAGGCAAAAACTGACTCTCTCTTAATTTCCAATCAAGTCAAAGTAACATATGCAGCAAAGGATTCAAAAATGGTACTTTATTTAGAGTATGTAAAAAACGTTTGCAAAAAATTCAATTCCTTTGACATTGACCAAATACCAAGGGACCTAAATACCCAGGCTGATGCCCTGGCCAGCCTGGGATCAAACTTCAGCCCTGCTGTGTTTGATAAAATACCATTGTCCACCTGTTGGAACCAAGCATAGAAAGGCCTAATCAAACTTGTCCCATTCATGAGGACACAACTTCTTGGACCAAACCATACTATGATTGGTTCTTACAGGGGATACTCCCTAATGATAAAAACGAATCAAGGGCCCTAAGAATCAAAGCCTCTACCTACACCATTATCAATAACATGTTGTTTAAAAAGTCACAGGCTAAACCTTACCTGCGTTGCCTGGAACCACACAAAGCTAAACAGGTTATAGAAGATATACATGATGATACTATGGAAATCACAAATGTGGCAGAAGTCTGGACAGTAAAGTTCTCAGGACAGGTTACTTTGGCCAACCTTGAGAGCTGACTGCATAGCATACAGCTCTAAATGTGAAGCATGTCAAATTCACTCTCCTTATATCCACCAACCATCAGAGCTACTACACTCCATCTCAGCCCTCTGGCCATTCATGAAATGGGGCATGGATATAGTAGGCAGGTTACCTTAAGCACCTGGACAGAAAGTTTTCATGCTGGCAATGACTGATTACTTTTCCAAATTGATAGAGGCAGATTCATACAGGCAAGTCAAAGAGAAGGATGTCATATCATTCATCAAATGAAATATCATATGTAGATATGGAATACCTTCAGAAATAGTCTGTGACAATGGTACACAATTTGTGGGAAAGAGGATAGCAAATTTCTATGCACAATGGAATATTAACCTGGTTACATCCACACCAGGCTACCAAAAAGCCAGCGGTCAGGCAGAATCCAGTAACAAAGTAGTAATTAGCTGCCTAAAGAAAAAGTTAAAGTGGAGAAAAGGAAGATGGGCTTAAGAACTCCCCTTAGTCCTATGGGCTGACAGAACTACACCTAAAACAGCCACAAGCCAGACCCCCTATTCCTTGGTCTATGGCCGTGAAGCAGTAATCCTAGCAGAAATTCATGTACCAATCACCAGAAGCAGCCTGAATACCATAGAGGAAAACAGACCACTATTACAAGATAGCCGGATCCTAACTGAAGAACTAAGGGATGCAGCCAAAGTTAGGATAGCCTCCTACCAACAAACAGTAACCATAAGTTACAACAAGAATGTCAACATCAGGGTATTCAAGGAAGGAGACCTATTCCTAAGAAAAGTCTTCCCTAACACCAGAGAGAAAAATGCAGGCAAGCTAGCTCCCACATGGGAAGGACCATACCTAATTGATTCAATAGTAGGACAAGGAGCTTACAGGCTGCTAACTTTGGACGGCGAAATAATCCCCAGATCCTGGAACATTTCCCACTTAAAGTTATTTCACGTCTAAACTAGAAACAGGTAAAACTATCAACTCCTTATATGTTTAACTAGAATCTTATAGAAAACCCCCTACAAAATATGTCTTCCTTCTATCTGCCAATTTTCCTGAAAACATACCTGTTATTTTTAGCTCTGCCTAGTCTGCTTATTTAAATCCTATTATATTGAATCCTGAAAACTTGATTTACGCCTTCTTTTCATTAGTTACATACTGCACTTAGGCTTAAACAAATATTCAGGATTGAGGGCCACTCCACCCAACCTGAAAAGCATTCCTGAAATGCACTACAATAAATTTGGCACCTGCCTGCCCGACCTAAAAACTAAATTGAGCTCAGTACATAAAAAACAAGTACAATGGTGAAATAAACTAGACTACTTGTCCAAATAAGCCCTCCTGACTGGCAACCACCCCCCCTCTTAGAAAAGCCCTCCTGACAGGCAGAGCCATCATTTCCTAAAAACGGAATGAGGGCCATTAGCCCTCCTGACATGCATTATTCTAACAAAAAACGTCAAATGTATTATTTACAGGTACAAGTCAAGCCATTCAAAGAAGTCAAGGGAAAAGAAGATGATATATTTATTCCAAAATGATGAAATTGCCCATGGAAACATCCCTCATGGGGTAAGACAAAATAAGCTTCAAAAAACCAAAAACAAAAAAATTGTTTGTCCAGGGAACATCCCCCCTGGATGGGCCAAACCAAACAAACCAAAACATGACAAAACAAAAAATAAATCAGCATGCCTTGGAAGCTGTAGCAGAAATGATCCCCTCATCAACATGCTCCTCTTCTTCTTCCTCTTCTCCTTCATCATCTCCCCCTTCCTCATCATCGCCACTTTTCTCTTTGGATGGTGGAGAGTCCACTTCCTCATCAGCGTGCAGTTTACAAAGCTCAGGGTAAGTAGTGTTGAGATTGGCCAACTTCTGGTCAGGATTCCAAAAAGGCCTAACGTTGACAGGCTCCTTCATAACATCCACACAACCCCTGTCGAAGAAATAAGTAGCAGCATCCTTATACCTGCCCTGCACCAAATCCCTCTCAACAGCCAGATCCTCATTTACTTTCAGCTGCTCCTACATGGCCTACTTCTCAGCCTTCAACTCTTCCTAAACAGTATCAATTTAGCCTGATGAGCTTTCAGGGCATCCTGAGCAGATTTCAGCTTAGAAGACTCCACCACCAAGCGAGCTTTCCCTGCCTCATTATCCTCCTTTAAAGAGTGATTCTGAGCCCTTGACGCTTCCAATTCAGCCTTAAACTTTGCAGCATCCTTCTTCAGAATCTGCACCTCCAAACCCAAGGTATCTCTAAGGCTGTGGACATAATCTAGTTGGCAGGAACCTCTCAGCATATCATTGACATTCTGGTAAAGAAAACATACCCGTTTAATCCACACACACGCACACACACACACACAAAAAAAACACTTAAATACCCACACAAAATTAGACAAAAAGAAAATACATCCTGAAGCATGGTGGTCAGGTTGGCAGCATAATCCCTGGTACGATACATGGCAGCCAAGGCACGGGCAGAAGAAATCCCGCACGTCATCGGTAATAAGGGTCATCAACTATAAAAGCTTGAGCCTGGATCTGTTCCTTAGCAAACTGAACCACATCCAACCGAGCCCTAACCCCCTAACCTCATAAACCCATCCTGATGATTCATCTACCCTTTTTCTCTTTTCAGGACGACCACTGATGCCCGTCGTTGTGTGCACCAAAAATAAATTTATAATTCCTAACTACAACTATAGATAGCGGTAGCAGGGTCGAACCACAGAGAGGCAGATGTAATTATTAGTTGTCTAATTTCAGTCTTAAGGTAACAATTGTGTGGGGGGTTTTGAGTTGAATTGGTCTATAACTAATGGCAAATAAACGAGCTAATAAAAGAAATAGATTAAATCAAATAATAAAAAAGGGTACTAAGATGGTCGGTTCATTGTAGTTTCGGCGGCAGCGGTTAGGTAGGTCTAAAACAAATCACGTGAGTCGGGAAAAATAAGAGGTCCTCTCGGTCCACTTCTAACAAGTAGCATCTTTCGATCTCGCTACGGGTCCCTAATATCACTAGTACTGACTCTCGTCCTGAAAAGTGACTAAAAATATAAACTTTACCCATCTTTCGATCTTAGCATAGTTTAGTCATTTTAATTGGTAGTCTAACAACCATCCCTATCTTTCGATCTAATGGGTCGGTCATATACTAAGCATTCAACTAGTCGCATGCATTCGATTCGTCAAATGTAACAATTAAAACAATTAAAACGAAACACAGCTCACGTGGCCAGTCGATCGACTAAGGAACCCAGTCGATCGACCGGCGTGCGATTTAGGTCATACTAATTTTAATGCCGCCTAACCTACAGATTCCCTACATCCTAGCACGATGAATTTAGCTACTCATGGTATTGATAAAAACAACAACAATATTAATGAATAAAACTACTGGATTCATGCTTGAAATAGTTAAATAACAAATAACAAATAAACGATAATCGGCTTCGGGGAACTAACTACCAATTCTATACTATTAACGAAATATAAGCAATGAAACTGAATAAGAGCAGGAGAATACCGAACGGAATTTGCAGAGAATAAAGATCCAAGAACCCGAATGCCCAAAATAACTTTTATTGAATGGAAAAGATTATAAACTAAAGAATCCTAAAGAATTTCTGATAATAAAACTAGATTAAAAGCTTGATAAAAACTGAATGGTTGTTCTTAAAACCTAGCATAAGTTATATAGAATACAACGTAGTTCTTATTCCCAAAACCTGACTACTATTGGCTTGCTTATTCTCGATCTTTTAATTCACGCAGATTAGCGGCTTGGTCGATCGACCACTGAGGCCGGTCGATCGACTGGTAAGCTCTGAACAGTGGCTCCTGGAAGTCGTGGTATGGTCGATCGACCATAGGTAGCGGTCGATCGACTGCTTTAGCTGATACTTGACTTCTAAATTCTCGTGGATTTGTCTTTCGGACCTCGAAATACGCACCAAGCTCGTTCCTTGAGTAAATATTTTACGTCAAATGCAGTGCAAGGTACTCGGGGATGGATTTAGCTTAATATCTACTCATTTCCGCATAAATCTGCAATATTACATAAAAATGCGAAACTAGACGCAATGGGGCAAATAGTAGCATAAACTACACAAATGAGCTCTTAAATGTGGTGTAAAACATCATATTTAGGACACGCATCAAACTTCCCCAAACCAAACCCTTGCTTGTCCCCAAGCAAGAACTAGAAAAACCTAATGGAACGAGTTCAATGTCATAGCGAATCGCAAACTGTAAAGCCTAAACCAGTTTAATGCATTAACTTACAATCAATTAGTAATGTGAATCATGCAAACGAGTTATATTGTCGTCAAAAACTGCTGAACCGTCAACGATAGAGACTTATCAATATGGACTCTCACGGGTCGCTCAAATCACTCAAATAAGCACGAGGTGAAATAATGTATAAGATAGAAAGAATTCATTTTGTAGTGACACTCACCTAACTACGACCTACAAGAACATGCCTGCAATATAATATGAAAATAATCTCTACAACCGTACATATGCATTCCAACCGAACAAATGACCATGACACATGGCGAGGTAAATAAGGGATATGTGAGGTAATGGGCAGGAAAGGCAAAACATTTATGGGAATGTGGGGGTACAGGTGATCAAGCTAGTACCGTAACAAAACCATATGACAATATCCACTTCTTGCTCAAACTTCAATCCACACGGTGCTATAGCAAGCACAAAACTCACAATCTCCGAAATAATCAACTCCCCATAAGATACAAATGAAACATGGGAGCAAAAATCGCCCTTTGAATAAAGACTTGAATCATGCGAATTGATTTCTTTTCTTCTCGGGCATCGGTCGATCGACCAAGTAGAGCAGTCGATCGACCACGTCTACAGTACAATACTTTTTTTTTTCTTTTTTTTTTTCGAATCATTTTTCTTTTCTCGTTTTTTTTCCAATTTTTTTTTTCTCTCTTTCCTTTTTCCAACTTCCCAACTTCATCTCAAAATGAGCATATGCCACCAAAAACGAAGTAACAACCCCAAGAACGTAAACTACTAGCTTGACAAGGGCAGGCTAAATGTAGGATGTAGCAATGGGACAAAAAGGTTGTTTTTGGCAGTGTGGAGCTTATGGGCAAAATGAGAAAAAGGGGACCTCTAACACATGTGTCAACAAACCACAAACCGAATGCACACAGGTATTAAGCAGATTAAGTTCATATTTATGCAAATTAATGAAACATGTCTCATAAGGAGTAACTACTCACATCCTAGATAAACTGGTCATAGATGACACCAGTTATAAGCTCTAACAACTCAGAAAATGATGTAGTTTGCCAAAAATCAAAGTCAAGTTTCAAGTCCAGCAAATAAATTAACGAAAACTCGTAGACTATACAATTGATTCTACTAATAACATGTCAATTAGCAAGGCTTATGCGATAAAACAGATGCAAATGCAATGTCATAATAAAAAAACTACCGTTCCGACTCAACCTATATGCTAAAATAAACGTGCATTTTTTTCAATTTTTTGAATTTTTTGAATTTTTTGAATTTTCTGTATATATAAAGGAAAATAAACAACAATGCAAGACAAAAAATGTAAACGTGAATGCAAGCAAATGAAATGCAACGCAAAACCCTTTCCCAAACCAAATCGCACAATGTCCCCATTGTGCAAAATCATGTATAAAGAAGCAAAGGAAATTGGGATTTTGCGAGATAAAAATTAAAATTGACATAAAGAAAGGACTCGGAAACTCACAAGACTTTAAGCGCAGCAAAAGGAAACCTCCCCAAACCAGCGTGAGCTAGGAGGTTTCAGTAGCCAGCAGTGCTACCAATAAGTACCTGAAAAGACAAACAATATCACGCGTAATTCTGAGAAAGCAAGATTGGGACGGTAAAATTATGTGCAAAATGGAAAAAACAGAAGAAATCAGAAATTAAGCGGAGAATAAAGTGAAAGGAATACTCCCTTGTCTCCGCAAATCGACCAAACACAGCAGGGGAATGATCGAAACAGGTACAGCAGCTTTGGGCGGTCGATCGACCACCTCACCCAGTCGATCAACCAGGATGTCAGGAACAGAAGCTCCTGGAACTGTGCAGCCAGTCGATCGACCATCTGAGACCGATCGATCATTGGAATAGCTGCAACCTTTTGATTTCTTCGAATTAGCTCACTAACTTGAGCTAATATGGTCTATATACCTGTAAAAGCACATAATAACGCGCCCAAAATTGCGCAAAACCCAAAGTAACCGACTAAAGTGTTTAAAATCCTAAGCAAACGTAAAAGAGCGAAGTCTCGCGCACACGAAAACAATAAAAAGTCTTAAAAAGCAATAAAATGAAAGTTTGAAAAAGCATGCAATCAACTAATAGTTGATCAAGAACGGCCACAGAATGGCCCACTTGGTCGGCTTCTGGCTACAAGAGGTAGCCTCAATAGTGCTCATCTTCTCAGCTGCACTCTTCTCAGCTCCAGCATCCGCAGAACTCAACGGATCAACATGTCGGACATCTTCCCATTTAATGACCTCTTCGGACTCGTCGGAATCCAGATCAGACTCCGTTGCTTTGACTGGCTCATCTTCGGGCTCCTCATCCGTGCCATAGCTAAGGCATCCTAGACCGCCTCTTTGAACTATTGGCTCCTGCACAGCTGGAGCGACATGCGGCTCTTCCTTCCCCAAACCAGCTCCTGCAATATCTAAAACAGAAGAATCTTCCTCCACTTTGCTCCCAGTCTGGGGCGGAGGTGTCACAACAGGAGTAGGGGTAGAGATAGGCATATCAGGAAGTATAAAATAAGATTTCTTTTCAGAAACCGTATTACAAGTTATTGGCCACATGGGGTCTTTCTTCTTAGCTGTCTGGGCAAAGACAATAGAGTGCTTTCCTACCTTAAATGTCAAAGTCCCCGAACCAACATCTATAACGGCACCAGCTGTGTGCATAAATGGTCTACCCAATATTATAAGAATGTGAGCATCCTCAGGCATATCTAGTAGAACGATGTCGACAGGGAAGAAAAACTTTCCTATTTGCACAGGAATGTCCTCTAAGACTTCTATTGGCTGGACCGCAGATCGGTCAGCCATCTGTACTGTCATGTTGGTCACTGCAAACCTAGTCAATTCGAGCTTCCTAGCAAGACTCAAGGGCATTACACTAATACTGGCTCCTAGGTCACACAAGGCTTTCTTAATAGAAACGGTGCCAATACTACATGGAACTGAAAAACTATTCGGGTCTTCTAGCTAATGGGGCGCAGTGTGGGTCAAATAAGAGCATGACTCCTCAGTGAGTGCGACAGTGTGCACAGTTTCAAGTGACTTCTTTTTTTATAAGAGTTGCTTCATGAATTTCATATAAGCAGGCACTTGATTGACTAACTCAAGAAAAGGAACTTGTACATTTAAGCTACGGATAACATTTTCAAACTTATTAAACGATACCTGTTCCTTCGTCGGCACCAATCTCTCTGGATAAGGGGCTGTAAGAAGTAACTTAGCCCTCTATTCTAAATCTCTCATGCCGGCATCGGTGGACTTAGGCTAAAAGTCCACAACCTTCTCCTTGTTGTAGCTTGACCCTTCTTCAGACCGTCTCAAATGTGAACCATTAATCGACAAAGGGTCATATTTCGGAACCGGAACGGACCCATCAGCATTTGGGTCTTGCCTCAATATTTTCGGGCCAATCGTACCCAGAAACAAGTGATCCCTCAAGTTATTAGGCATTGGAGGGCGAAAAGAATCACTTTCAGCAGCGCTGTCAGTCGATCGACCAGGTTGGTCAGTCGATCGACCATGTTGGTCAGTCGATCGACTGACTTCTACAGAACGATAGCTTACGGTTGTCGCAGCACGGGGCCGATCGATCCCAGGTATGTCGATCGATCGACTGACATACCTGCTGATCGTCTTTTTCTTTCCACTATTCGTTCCAGCTTTCTTCTGACTCGGTTCCGCCTCATCTTTTTCAGCAATGTCCTCGACCATAGCGGGCCCATCAAGGGTAGACCCACTCCTCAAGGTAATTGCATTTAAGGTCTACTTTTGATCAGTTTGAGTCGGTAAATGTCCCGGAGCTCGAGTTGTATTCTTGCTAGCCAATTGGGCAATTTGGCTCTCCAACATCTTCATCCCGGCCTCTCTAGCTTGGGACTCCTTCAGCAACAAATTCTTCAATTCGGCAAACTCAGAATTTTGGGATTGCTGTTGCTCCTGAGGGACATACAGGGGCTTTTGGAACTGTTGTTGCTTATAAGGGGGCACATAATTCTGCTGCTGCTGCTGTGGAGGTTGAGTCGGATTCAAGACATTTTGGCTGCTCCACCTCAGATTTGGATGGACATTCGGGTCATAGTAAGTGTTTGTCAGCCTATAATGTTGAAAGGCAGCACAGGACTCAAAGGGATTAGGACAGTTGTCTGAAACATGTCCCTCAGCTCCACATCTTTTGCAGACGAAAGGACCGTCTGAAACAGCGTTTACATGGTAAATCCCTCCTTTTGAAGCTCCCCCCAACTCGTACTTATCAAATCTCGCCGTGAGAGCCTCTAATGCAGCTACAGAAGGAGATTCAGCAGCTCTCTGTTGATTTCCCCTGGAATTTCCATACTCAGCCTTATGGGTGGCCAAGTCATCAATGATTTTTCACCCCTTAGTCTCTCCCATATTCTCCTAGAATCTGCCACTAGCCGCCGCATCCAAGATAGCTCTCTGATCGTCATAGAGCCCATTGTAGAACTGATTGCATAAGCTCCATTTCTCAAACCCATGATGCGGAATGGTTCGCACCAACTTCTTGAAACCGACCCATGCCTCATGAAAGTTCTCATCAGCTCCCTGTTTAAAGCTTGTGATCTGAGCTCTAATAGCATTCGTCTTCGAGGCAGAGAAATATTTCTTATAAAACGCTAAGGCCATCGAATTCCAGTCAGTGATCCCTTTAGCAGCTCGGTCCAGGTCTCTGTACCACTCCCTTGTAGCATCGCGGAGTGAGAATATAAACATTGTCTCCTTCACCTGGTCCTGGGTCACACCGGTCGGCGGGGGTATAGAGCAGCAATAATCAATAAATATCTCCATATGCTTGGCTGCATCTTCATTTGCAGCTCCCCCGAATTGGTTTCTCTCAACCAAGTTGATATAAGAAGGCTTCGGTTCGAATTTTCTATCAGCTCCCGGTAATTCGAACCCCTTATATAGATTTGCAGTTGTCGGCTCAGAGTGACTTGCTATAGTCGCTTCTTCAGCCATTTCTAGAAAATTTGGAGATGTGACGGTCTCAGCTGATGAAGTAGAAATAGGAGATGAAGGTGGATCCTCCTTGAACAACTCGTTCTCATAATAACTAGAACGAGTATTCAGCTCTTCCTCTGTCGGCAATATCCTAGATGATCGTCTCAACTCGCGCAAAGTCTTCTCAATCTCAGGATTGAACGGTACTAATTCACCACACTGTGACCTGCGCATAAGAGGAAACTACAAAATAAATATGAGAATAGCTTAAGGAACGAATGTCCCTTAAACTAAGAAAAATACTAAAATAAAACAACTAAAAATTAGAACAATTGCATCCCCGGCAACGGCCCCAAAATTTGATGCCCGTCGTTGTGTGCACCAAAAATAAATTTATAATTCCTAACTACAACTATAGATAGCGGTAGCAGGGTCGAACCACAGAGAGGCAGATGTAATTATTAGTTGTCTAATTTCAGTCTTAAGGTAACAATTATGTGGGGGGGTTTTGAGTTGAATTGGTCTATAACTAATGGCAAATAAACGAGCTAATAAAAGAAATAGATTAAATCAAATAATAAAAAGGGGTACTAAGATGGTCAGTTCATTGTAGTTTCGGCGGCAGCGGTTAGGTAGGTCTAAAACAAATCACGTGAGTCGGGAAAAATAAGAGGTCCTCTCGGTCCACTCCTAACAAGTAGCATCTTTCGATCTCGCTACGGGTCCCTAATATCACTAGTACTGACTCTCGTCCTGAAAAGTGACTAAAAATCTAAACTTTACCTATCTTACGATCTTAGCATAGTTTAGTCATTATAATTGGTAGTCTAACAACTTTCCCTATCTTTCGATCTAATGGGTCGGTCATATACTAAGCATTCAACTAGTCGCATGCATTCGATTCGTCAAATATAACAATTAAAACAATTAAAACGAAACACAGCTCACGTGGCCAGTCGATCGACTAGGGAACCCAGTCGATCGACCGGCGTGCGATTTAGGTCATACTAATTTTAATGCCGCCTAACCTACAGATTCCCTACATCCTAGCACGATGAATTTAGCTACTCATGGTATTGATAAAAACAACAACAATATTAATGAATAAAACTACTGGATTCATGCTTGAAATAGTTAAATAACAAATAACAAATAAACGATAATCGGCTTCGGGGAACTAACTAGCAATTCTATACTATTAACGAAATATAAGCAATGAAACTGAATAAGAGCAGGAGAATACCGAACGGAATTTGCAGAGAATAAAGATCCAAGAACCCGAATGCCCAAAATAACTTTTATTGAATGGAAAAGATTATAACCTAAAGAACCCTAAAGAATTTCTGATAATAAAACTAGATTAAAAGCTTGATAAAAACTGAATGCTTGTTCTTAAAACCTAGCATACGTTATATAGAATACAACGTAGTTCTTATTTCCAAAACCTAACTACTATGGGCTTGCTTATTCTCGATCTTTTAATTCACGCAGATTAGCGGCTTGGTCGATCGACCACTGAGGCCGGTCGATCGACTGGTAAGCTCTGAACAGTGGCTCCTGGAAGTCGTGGTATGGTCGATCGACCATAGGTAGCGGTCGATGGACAGCTTTAGCTGATACTTGACTTCTAAATTCTCGTGGATTTGTCTTTCGGACCTCGAAATGCGCACCAAGCTCGTTCATTGAGTAAATACTTTACTTCAAATGCAGTGCAAGGTACTCGGGGACGGATTTAGCTCAATATCTACTCATTTCCGCATAAATCTGCAATATTACATAAAAATGCGAAAGTAGACGAAATGGGGCAAATAGTAGCATAAACTACACAAATGAGCTCTGAAATGCGTGTAAAATGGGGTGTAAAACATCATATTTAGGACACGCATCAACCACCCTCATCCACAACTTTCTCAGGGGATGCCAACTATACTTCCTACACACGCTCCTGAATTTGTACAGCACTGTCACTCCCTGTGGCCTCACTACTCTTAGACTTCTCCCCTGTGATTTGGGAAACACCTGTCTTAACCAGGGACAGACCAAAACTAGCTATCCTGGCAGAAGCCCTGGTGGCTGCACGACGAGGCTCTACATCAGCAATATAAACACATGTCCAAAACAAAAATATTCAAAATAAAAATAAACAAAACTTACTCCCTGACGTGGAAGCCCCTGGAGCTTTATCACTCTTTACTGGTTTATAAGTACTTAATTTAGCCTTCTTGAAACGAGGCATAGGTGCTTGCCCCATACAGGGAGGCCATGTCCTCTCCTCCTCAGGCAATGCCATAAAAGCTGCAATCCGATCAGCCGACCCCTCAGCATCAGTATTATTCACCCAGTCATTTACTACAAAGACAAAAGCAAGTAAGTACACTTCCCAAAATATAGCATCTTCAATCAAAATACAATGCAAAAAAGAAATTACCTCCTTCAACAACCGGATAATTAAGGTAATCCAGGTCAGGGGCAATAGAATCAGCCCTGATGAACATATAAGTCTGAGCCCATCCCTTATCATCCCCTGAATCAAAGTTAGTAATCAGGTGAGCCATCTTTGATCTGACTCGAAGGTTGAACCGGCCAGTGGAATGACTCTTCAAGTGATAGACATTCTTGAAATCTTCCAGGGTGACAACCAGCTTATGTTTGGAACATAACTGCTCAACTTAATGAACAATTTTCCAAACCATTGGCATGAGTTGGAATGGAGGGACCCTAATAGCCCTGATCACTTCAGCCATAAAAGGAGAAAGGCGAAGCTGACATCCACCCTTAAATGCCCATTCAAAAATGCAGAACCAGCCCGGACTACCTCAATTAGCCGTGACTGGACCACTCTCAGGGATCCAAACCTCAGCTTCAGCAGGAATGAGACCCCTGCCATTCAGATAATGCTCAAAGGTTGGTTTCAACTGATTAGCTTCGTGGAAAGAAGCAGCCAAAGCCTTAACATGAGTATATTCAACTCCTTTATATGACATGGATAAAATTTCTGGGGGAGCAACCACCTCCACCACTTCATCCTCAGGGATGATATCTGGGACATCGACAACAGCAGGAACCTTCTCAAACCCAGCAGGAGCCTTAGAAGCAGCCGTCTTTCTCCTACCTCCAGCCATATTTTATTTTTTGATGAAGATTGATTTTTTGCAGAAGAGAATTCTAGAAAGAGAAAGAAGAAATTAGAAGATTGGAATGTGGAAGCAAAGTAAACAAAGCAAGGTATTTATAGCCGCAAAATTAAACGGGCAATAAAACAAGTTGTTGAGCTTAATCATGACTCTCCCAGGGTTTTGTGAATCTACCCTATTTATTGCAATATAGCCATTACAGAAGCTGAACCAAACAGAACTCCTAATTCGTTAAAGATTCCTACACAATTTCTGCCTGGCCCAAATTTTTATCTCCTCATTCCTGGCCAGACCCAATAAAGGAATAAGCAGATAAGGGGCAATTGTTAGGCCCGGAATTATCCGGCCTGATCTGACAAGACCAGGCAACGTTTAAAGCCAAGACTTGAGCAGGGTGTACTTCAAGTCAGGCACTGAGAGCATATAGACAGGCACCAAGCAGGAGAGAAGCACAAGACATGCAACTACCAGGCCTGGCCTGAAAGAAAACCATGTCAGGCATAAGGATAACACCATCAAAGCTGGACAGGTGACAGGGAAGGCACGATCAGGCCATATAAGTAAAGCCCTTATAAATAAAGAAGACTTATTCAAAAGAAGATAATGGAAGAAAAGGTCAAGAGGAACGGCTGAAATGCTGAAGAGGTCAATCAACTACTTCCGGGTGAATAGGGCACGAGTCCTATTTACCAGGAAACCCTAAACAAGCTTGGAAAAACCGCTCCTAAGGCTATTATAAATACAAGAGAAGACAAAAACAAGAGGGACACACTGGCATACTCATACTATCACTCTCATTCTTGTATTCAAAACATAATTTAGCAATATCCTTAGCCTGTCACGCCTGATATACAAATACTCTGTCAGGCTACTCAAAATCATAGTAATAATCTCTCCTGGCTTGGTGCCCGTGGTTTTTTCCCTTATTCCCAGAGTTTTTCCACGTATAAAATCTTTGTGTCTTTAATTTTTACTTATTTATTTACTTAGCAATATTAGTCAGGCAAACTACTTGAGTTAGATCACCCCTTCTTAATTCCCCTGGCAGGACGTTTTTGTTCGGTAAAATCCCTGCCAAAATAGTACGGATATGAAAACTCAGAGCTAGCTATAACTTGTTCACTTAAACCATTTAAATGCAATCAAAAATTAACAGTAACAGCTACAGCTACAGCAGTCAATACGCAAACGAGTTGTATGATGTCCATAAATAAGCTGACCTGTCGACCTTGCAAGACCATAAAAATCGGACTCTCACGAGTCACTCTTCTCTCATGAAGCAAAGGGTGAAAGTGTATGTGAAAGAGGGAAAGAGAAGACAGTCACTCACCTAAACTGTGACCTACATAACATGCATGCAACAAAAATGATAGACGATTCAAGTACCATACATACATTCCAACCAACAATGTCTGCCACGGCCGAGGGCTTACAAAATATATGGGAGAGTGAGGTTACAGGTAAGAAAAGGCAAAACAGATTATGGAAACGAGGAGGTAAAGCGTCAAGCTAGCACCAAAACAGGACCATATAAGACAATCCGAATCTCAGCTGTCTAGAAAATAAAGCACAAGTGTCCTTCATTGGCACACAACTCACTACCCAATACACTATCTCCTCAAAATAATACAAATAGAAGGAGTAGACCGTCACAAACATCCCTTTTTTAACACGGTCCAATTTCTATTTCAAATTCTCTTTTTTTTTCTTTTCTTTCTTCTTTTTTCTTTCTTCACTGATCAAGTTATTTTATTTTCTTTTCCTTTTTCTTTTTCTCTTTTTTTTTTTATATTTTTCATCCTTTTCCATGCTTTACTCATTTTCCTGCCCACGTTTCCTTCTTTTTTACCAACTCCATATAAATGAGAACAAACCAACTAGCAGCAATAAAAATATACCACAAAAATTACACAAAACTAGCTTGACAGGCAGGCTTAATTTGGGTGTAGCTAATGGGTCAAAAGACTATTTTGGCTAATGTGAAGCTAAATGGGTGAAAATAAAAGAAAGGGGGAAATTGTAAGCACATCCCTACATGTGACACCGACCATAAACCCGAATGTACGCAAGCGACAAGCAATCGAATCTCATAAATGTGCCAAAGTGATGAACATGTTATGCAAGGAGTCCTACTCTCAATTCCTACATGAACTGGCCATGAATGACACCAGTTATAAGGCTCTAATAACTCAGAAATTGTAAAGTAGGTTACCAATTTATCAGGTCAAGTGTACACAGTCAGCTATATTTTTGACATTAACTCGTAGATATGCGCATGACTAAACTAATAACTACCAATTAGATGCAAGGCTCAAGTGATATGACAAGTTAAAGTGCAATTTCATCATGGAAATCTACTGTTCCGACTCAACCTATATGCAAAATGAAACGTGAATTTTTTTTGAATTTTTTGAAATTTTTCTAATTTTTTTTTTGGATTTTTGGATGAATTTTGAAATAAATACAAATGCAAGAAGAAAAGTAAACGTGAATGCAAAAATAAATGCAAAAATGCAGACTCAAAGGATGCAATACCCTCCCCAAACCAAAACGGACATAGCCCTCGTTGTCCTCCAGCATACACCAGCAGATATATAATGGGAAAGGGATATATACAACCAATAAATGAATGAAAAACAATAAATTAAAAGAAGACGAAAATAAAGAAAAGAGCAAGAAGTACATACAAAATGAGGAACTTCTCAAACTAGCCAGAAAACTGGGGAAGTGAGTAGACCTGTAGCTACTCGTCGCCCTCCTCCTCCTCCTCTACCACCACGAAGTCGGGATCTCGCTCCTGCTCCCTCCTCCTCCCCTCCTCATCTCGGGCTCTCTCCTCCTCAGCTGTATCCGCCTCGCTGGCTGGCTGTGGGTACCCCTCCACCGGGTACCGGTAGAAAGAAAGGTGTGGCCAGCCCTCAGGAACGGGGCATCCTCGTCTCATGTGATAGTCGTATAGAGGGAACAAAGTAAGTGCAATGTCCCGCTCCATACGAGCCTTCCTGGTAAGAAGATCGAGAAGCAAATCGTCACGGCGCCCTTGGTCAATGACCTCGGACGCCTCAAAAGGTGGAGGAGGAATAAAATTAGCCGGGTAGACCGGCTGTGTAGAAGAAGGAGTGGGAATATGGATCGGTTGAGGCGTGGGCGTCAAAGACTGCCCAGCCTCAGTGGTCTGTGTGGATCCCTGTCCAGTCTCAGGTCTCTTCCGCTTCTTAGCAGCGGAAGTAGTGGTAGGTGGAGCGAGTGGAAGGTGGTAGAAGGGCAAATGTTGAGGTATCCTATGTAACACCCGCGAATTTTTCATTTTGACATTTAAAATTTATTTAACCATTTAATTACTTTATTTAATATTTTTGAATTATTTAATTTAATTAGATTTATTTTTAAACAAGATTTTTATAAAAGTAGTATTTAAAGCTTAATTTATATAAAAATACGTATTTTAGTCGAATAGTTTTAATAATAATAATAATATTAATGATAGTAAACTTTCGTCTTAAATTATAGTAGGTTTAAGACGTAAAAGTTCCGTCTAGCTATAGACCGTCACATTTCCTCTTGTAAGACTAATCTATTCTCAACCTATCCTGTATCGACAATACACTACCTACTTCTATTATTTTATTACACTCACTCTCCCTCACAAAACCAAAAGACCAATCCCCAAATCCCTAAGTCTCTTACCCCTTTAACTTTTTTCGAAAAATCTGATAAAAGAAACAACACCACAGCAGCTTTAACATCAACAAACCAAACGAGCATATAAACACCATTTTTGGCCGATTTCAAGCTCGGATTTCACGCTCATTTCGCCACCGTTTCCTCTAATTTTTGTACCATTTTCTTCCTCTTTCCTTCCTCCTTATTTTAAGGTATTAAAGTCTCGTTTTTGTGATGGTTTTTTTTTTCACCGTCTTATAAAAGTTTCGATTTTTGCCTCAATCCTTTCTTTTTCTTACTCCTTGATGAAGGTTTCGAAGACCGGTGGAAGACTCAAGCTTTGGGGACTGTTTATTCGAAGAATAAGGAGCGTTAAAGGTAACGGTGATAGGTTACTCGCCAAAGTGTCGATATTTCGCCCTTATTACTCGGTTTTATACTCTTATTTATTGTAAAGTTTGGTTCTTTATGTCCCTCTCATATGTGTGGTTGAATATGTAAATCTCTTCTTACTTTCTCTTAATTCTTTCTTCTGTATTAAAATTTAAATGTTCCTCGTTGATGCCATGTTTTAATCCATTTGATATGTTAATACTATTTCTGTTGGAGTAGTTAGTTTGTATGTTTGCGCGGATTTCTGGTTTGTTTATTTGTTGAATCTCGGATTTTTTTTAATGTGATTAGGATCTTTAATTTTTGATTAGTGTGTAATTATGTGATTAATGATAATGTTTAGTTGAAAGATAAAGATTAGTGGATTTGGTGTAATTTGATGTTTTAGCGTGGTTTGTATGCATTTTATTTGAGCAAATTTATTGTGCCTCGTTACAGAGGAGCCATTGGCAGTTGAGATGACCTTGGAACAAATCATATTTTCTGTAGGCCTTCTTATGTTTCCTTGAGTAATCAGTGCCTAGCTAACTTACACCATGTTCCATCTCCCTTTGTTCTCTTTTTGTGTTAATATGCATTAGTTCAATTGAGCTTAACATGTTCCTTCAATTAGGTTGTTTGTATGAGAGGAATGACATCCTTTTTCGTGCTCGAAAACTCGTCTTAAAACGACTTCAATCTATATGTTTTAGGCATGTGCTAGGACTCTTTTCGGTCAACTTTGTGGACTATTTCGGGTGTGAATCTTATGTTGATTTGAACCAATTTACTTTCTTCCGTCTCAAATGTATATACATGTATAAATTGGGATGATTGTATGGGAGTGTTTTCATCATTTTCATGCTTAAAATCCCGTCTTAATATGGTTTCAAAGTAAGTTGTATGGGTGAGAATTGCAGGCCGTGGACTAACCTTGTGTTGAGTGTTTTGGTTGTATTGACTTAAGCTCATATTTGAATTATTTAATTTCCGTCTCGTGTTTATATAACGTAATTCGCTAAATATCGTTCTTTTACATATTTATTCAATTAGGCTCCTTTGACTTTAAGTATTGGGCTCATTTGGTTTGTATGTTGGGCTCACTAGAAGTTACATGTTTGGCTCTTTTGGTCCAAAATGTTAGCTCAATTGGTTTTACTTGTTGGGTTCCTTTAGCTTTATTTATTGGACTTATTGTGTTTAAATTGTTGGGCTCTACATGATTAATTTGTTGGATTTCACACGTTTCCATTGTTGGGCTTGACATGTTTTATTTGTCGGGCTAACCTTATATTTTCATGTGGGCTCATGAATGAGTCACTTGTGCTTGTTTCCATGTCATTCTGTGAATTTCATATAACGTAAATTATTCATTATTACTTGTTATATTTTATTTATTTTATTTAACCGACATGTTAATTTATGAAGTGGAATATTTATTAATATAATAAAAGTATGAGATATTTATTATAAATAGTTACTTGTAGTGGGTCGTATTCTTGATAATGTCTAGTATTGTTCGGTTGTGAGAGTCTCGATTCTATCGGATACTAGGGGTGAGCCATAGGCCCTCTAGTTGCGATATAATTGTCGGGATTGATGTCCCCATCCGTACTTATGGTGATATGCATGCTATAAGTATGAATGTGACATTTATAATCCCGTCCCTGAGTCTTGGTTCTACCGGATACTAGGGGTGAGCCATAGGCCCTCTAGTTGCGGTATGATCGTTAGGAGTGATGCTCCGATCCGTACTTATGGTGATGCAGGCCATAAGCATGAATGTGCCATTAATCATCCCGTCCCTGTGTCTTGGTCCTATCGGATACTAGGGGTGAGCCATAGGCCCTCTTGTTGCGATATGATCGTCGGGATTGATGTTCCCATCCGTACTTATTGTGAGATGCATGACATAAGTATGAACATAACGCGGAAAATATAACTTATAAAATGTGGAATTTTAGGAAATTTTTGAAACTTTTAAAGTTTATAAAGCGCAGGTTCATAAAAAGTTTCAAAATGCGGAATTTTTGAAATTTTTGAAACTTTTAAAGATTTATTCTTTATTTCCGTATTCTTTATTTGTCTTTTAGATTTTTATGAACCCGCGCTTTATAAACTTAAAAAGTTTCAAAAATTTCCTAAAACTCCGCATTTTATAAGTTATATTTTCCGCGTTATGTTCATAGTTATGGCATGCATCTCACCATAAGTACGGATGGGAACATCAATCCCGACGATCATATCGCAACTAGAGGGCCTATGGCTCACCCCTAGTATCCGATAGGACCAAGACTCAGGGACGGGATGATTAATGTCACATTCATACTTATGGCCTGTATCACCATAAGTACGGATGGGAACATTACTCCCGACGATCATACCACAATTAGAGGGCCTATGGCTCACCCCTAGTATCCGGTAGAACCAAGACTCAGGGACGGGATTATAAATGTCACATTCATACTTATGGCCTATATCTCACCATAAGTATGGATGGGAACAATAATCCTGACGATCATATCGCAACTAGAGGGCATATAGTTCACCATTAGTATCCGATAAAATCGAGACTCTCAGAACCGGAACAATACTAGACATTATCAAGAATGCGACCCACTACAAGTAACTATTTATAATAAATACCTCATACTTGTATAATATTAATAACTATTCCACTTCATAAATTAACATGTCGGTTAAATAAAATATAACAAGTAATAATGAATAATTTACGTTATGTGAAAATCACGGAATGACATGGAAACAAGCACAAGTGACTCATTCATGAGCCAACTTGAAAATAAATGGTTAGCTCGACAAATAAAACATGTCAAGCCCAAAAATGGAAACGTGTGAAATCCAACAAATTAATCATGTAGAGTCCAACAATTTTAACACAATTAGTCTAATAAATAAAGCAAAAGGAACCCAACAAGTAAAACCAATTGAGCCAACATTTTGGACCAAAAGAGCCAAACATGTGACTTCTAGTGAGCCTTACATACAAACCAAATTAGCCCAATACTAAAAGTCAAAGGAGCCCAATTGAATAAATATGTAAAAGAACGATATTTAGCGAATTACGTTATATAAAACACGAGACGGAATTTAAATAATTCAAATACGAGCTTAAGTCAATACAACCAAAACACTCAACATAAGGTTAGTCCACGGCCTGCAATTCTCACCCATATAACTTACTTTGAAACCATATTAAGACGGGTTTTTAAGCATGAAAATGATGAAAACACTCCCATACAATCATCCCAATTTATACAAGTATATACATTTGAGACGGAAGTAAGTAAATTGATTCAAATCAACACAAGATTCATACCCGAAATAGTCCACAAAGTTAACCGAAAAGAGTCCTAGCACACGCCAAAAACATATAGATTGAAGTCATTTTAAGACGAGTTTTCGAGCACGAAAAGGGATGTCATTCCTCTCATACAAACAACCCAATTGAAGGAACATATTAAGCTGAATTGAACTAATGCATATTAACACAAAAAGAGAACAAAGGGTGATGGAACATGGTGTAAGTTAGCTAGGCACTAATTACTCAAGGAAACATAAGAAGGCCTACAGAAAATATGATTTGTTCCAAGGTCATCTCAACTGCCAATGGCTCCTCTGTAACGAGGCACAACAAATTTACTCAAATAAAATGCATACAAACCACGCTAAAACATTAAATTACACCAAATCCACTAATCTTTATCTTTCAGCTAAACATTATCATTAATAACATAATTACACACTAATCCAAAATTAAAGATCCTAATCACATTAAAAAAATCCGAGATTCAACAAATAAACAAACCAGAAATCCGCGCAAACATATAAACTAACTACTCCAACAAAAATAGTATTAACATATCAAATGGATTGAAACATGGCATCAACGAGGAACATTAAAATTTTAATACAGAAGAAAGAATTAAGGGAAACTAAGAAGCGATTTACATATTCAACCACACACATGAGAGGGACATAAAGAACCAAACTTTATGACAAATAAGAGTATAAAACCGAGTAATAAGGGCGAAATATCGACATTTTGTCGAGTAACCTATCACCGTTACCTTTAACGCTCCTTATTATTCGAATAAACAGTCCCCAAAGCTTGAGTCTTCCACCGGGTCTTCGAAACCTTCATCAAGGAGTAAGAAAAAGAAAGTATTGAGGCAAAAATCGAAACTTTTATAAGACGGCGAAAAACGAAACCATCACAAAAATGAGACTTTAATACATTAAAAGGAGGAAGGAAAGAGGAAGAAAATGGTACAAAAATTAGAGGAAACGGTGGCGAAATGAGCGTGAAATTCGAGCTTGAAATCGGCCAAAAATGGTGTTTATATGCTCGTTTGGTTTGTTGTTGTTGAAGCTGATGTGGTGTTGTTTCTTTTATCAGATTTTTCGAAAAAAGTGAAATGGGTAAGAGAGTTAGGGATTTGGGGATTGGTCTACTGGTTTTGTGTGGGAGAGTAAGTGTAATAAAATAATAGAAGTAGGTAGTGTGTTGTCGATACAGGATAGGTTGAGAATAGATTAGTCTCACAAGAAGAAATGTGACGGTTTATACCTAGACGGAATTTTTACGTCTTAAACCTACTATAATTTAAGACGGAAATTTACTATCATTAATATTATTATTATTAATACTATCCGACTAAAACACGTATTTTTATATAAATTAAGCTTTAAATATTACTTTTATAAAAATCTTGTTTAAAAATAAATCTAATTAAATTAAATAATTCAAAAATATAAAATAAAGTAATTAAATGGTTAAATAAATTTTAAATGTCAAAATGAGAAATTCGCGGGTGTTACAATCACCCCACCTTTTAAAAAGTTTCGTCCTCGAAACTTGAAAGTAGAAATGAAAGGTTATAAAAATAAAGCTGCACTTTTTGAAATTGGTAACTAAAATATTAAAAAGTTACTTATTGTAAAAATTAAAATTTCCTTCAAAAGTTTTCAAGTAAAAGTTTCAAACAGTACCAGATTTTTGTCAAAGGAACGAAAGTGTTCTCGTTGCGCATTCAAGAACATCACACTCCAAATCGAAGATAAGGTTAAAAACCAAATCATTTGCAGAAATTCAATGTCAAAATACTTCCAAAAATATTTATGGAGAGTTTTCAAAAGTGTACGTCTCCTTCATGGAACGAAATTGCTCTTTTCGTGCACACAAGAACGTTAACTTTCCAAGTCAAAGGCAGGTTTTAAACAGAAATAATTCATCGATAAGCGCAGGACAAGTAATTAGACGCCTTTAATAACGAGTCCTAACATTCCATCAACTTTAAAAACAATCGAAAAAGGTAATCCACTCAAATTTTCTTTTGCAAAAGCCAAAATAAAAATAAAAGTTTCATTTTTAAACTCAAAAAGGAGTCAAGTTCTTGAAATTATAACATTAAACTTTGACAAGGAATCATAAATAAATTAAAGTTAGTTAGAAATTGAGCAAAATTAAAAGTAATCTCGGGTTTAGTAATTAAAAATCAATAAAAAGAAGTTATACTCAAAGAACAAAAGAGAATTAAATCAAATTTTCATTTTCAAACCATTAAAATCGTTAAAGTTTTGTAAAAGTGATATAAATTTTTAATAACGAACCAAAATGGTGGTTTGAAATGTTTAGAAATGGTAGAATTTGAAAAACAACTTAGACATCAAAAATACAAAGCACGCTAAAAGAATATAAACTTATCCAACAAAGAGCTATGACGAACTTCCTCGGGGTAAGAGTCGAGGTAAGGTCAACAAGGATGTCAAAGATAGAATTTTTCATAAGCCTCTAGACTAGATTCAAAAGGGAAAGCATAAACAAAAGAATAGGAGGTGCATGAATGATAAAGCTTATGGTCAAGGAACAAGGAAAGGTACAAAAGTGATTTGAGAGGAAAAGTTACAAAAGGAATTCCAAGGGTAGGACGAAAAGAAAGATATAAGAGGAACTCCGAAGGTAAATCAAAAGGAGCTTAGAAGAAGGATGAACATCAAGGGATAAAAGCAAGGTGAGGTTGATCAAGGGTAGAAAACACACCCGTAACGGTGTCGGGAGGAACGACGGCTCCGACTTGATTCTCGACACGAATGGCTCCTCTTGCCTCAGCTTCCGGATCATGAGGAGGAGGAGCAATTTTCTTCTTCTTGGGGCAATCCTTGATGAAATGATCGGGGCTTCTTGCAAAGGTAATACTTCAAGGGCATATCAAAGCATCCAATCCTTGGGTGATAAGCTTGCCTACACGTGTAGCACATGTGGGTCTCCTCAGGGTTGTGTTCCGGCGAGGGAGCTTGTCCACCTTGCACTCGTCCACTTGGTCCTTGTCCTCTTGGAGAGGGCTTCTTCTTCTTGTTAGCAGATGAAGAAGATTAAGGCATAAATGTTCTCTTGCTACGGGAGTTAGGACGATGATCGACTTGAGCATTGGCATCTTGTTGATTCCGGAGAATTTGAGTAAGAGCTTCCATGATAGTATTCTCCACCTTGGTTGGTCGCACCATCTTCTCAAGACACCAAAAAAATCAATCAAGTTAGCACCTAACAAATAACATACACAAAGAGACTACTAACTTAGGTCCTTATATCTATCCATCTCTCATTCATTATTTCAAGGTCAAGTTCAAACTAAGTTTGGTGTACACGTGTGTGCGTCGGGAGCAAGAAAGGCTCTGATACAAACTGTGAACCCCCACAATAACGCGGAAAATATAACTTATAAAATGCGGAAATTTAGGAAATTTTTGAAACTTTTAAAGTTTATAAAGCGCGGGTTCGTAAAAATATAAAATACAAATAAAGAATGCGGAAATAAAGATTAAATTTTACAAACGCGATAGTCAAAGGTGAGGGAAAATATATCCCTCGAATGACAAAAGATAAAAGGGGAGTCTAAACAATCCTAATAAACCAACTACTAGTCGAAGGTTTAGTTCTCGCTAGCCCACACGTCTTCCCCACGTAAGCATCTTCACAACTTGTCATTCATGTAAACATGAATGCTACAGTCAGTGGGGAGTAACTCAAGGTTCTCTCAGCCACAAAATGTCCGAGACACAAGTCCTTTAGTACCTTGGCTCAGCGGTTACCTTTAAAACATGTCCAAGGCACGACCTCAAAAGTATCTGGCTCAGAGGTTACCTTTAAAACATGTCCGAGGCACAACACATAAAGTATCTGGCTCATCCGTTACCTTTAAAACATGTCCAAATACTACAAACAAGTACCCGACTCAGAGGTTACCTTTAAAACATGTTCGAGGTACAATAAACAATTATCTGGCTTAGCAGTTACCTTTAAAACATGGCCAAATACAACAAATAAGTGCCCGACTCAGAGGTTACCTTTAAAACATGTTCGAGGCACAACAAACAAGTATTTAGCTCAGCGGTTACCTTTAAAACATGGCCTAATAAAACAAACAAGTGCCCGACTCAGAGGTTACCTTTAAAACATGTCTGAGGCACAACAAACAAGTATCTAGCTCAGCGGTTACCTTTAAAATATGGCCAAATACAACAAACAAGTGCCCGACTCAGAGGTTACCTTTAAAACATGTCTGAGGCACAACAAACAAGTATCTGGCTCAGCAGTTACCTTTAAAACATGGCCAAATACAACAAACAAGAATATTGGACGGAATTATTAATGTCACATTCATACTTATGGCATGCATCTCACCATAAGTACGGATGGGAACATCAATCCCGACAATCATATCGCAACTAGAGGGCCTATGGCTCACCCCTAGTATCCGATAGGACCAAGACTCAAGGACGGGATGATTAATGTCACATTCTTACTTATGCCATGCATCACCATAAGTACGGATGGGAACATCACTCCCGACGATCATACCACAACTAGAGGGCCTATGGCTCACCCCTAGTATCCGGTAGAACCAAGACTCAGGGACGGGATTATAAATGTCACATTCATACTTTTGGCCTGCATCTCACCATAATTATGGATGGGAACATCAATCTCGACGATCATATCGCAACTAGAGGGCCTATGGCTCACCCCTAGTATCTGATAGAATCGAGACTCTCACAACCGAACAATACTAGACATTATTAAGAAAATGACCCACTACAAGTAACTATTTATAATAAATATCTCATACTTGTATTATATTAATAAATATTCCACTTCATAAATTACCATGTCGGTTAAATAAAATAAATAATAATGAATAATTTACGTTATGTGAAATTCACGGAATGACATGGAAACAAGCACAAGTGACTCATTCATGAGCCCACTTGAAAATAAATGGTTAGCTCGACAAATAAAACATGTCAAGCCCAAAAATGGAAACGTGTGAAATCCAATAAATTAATCACGTATAGCCCAACAATTTTAACACAATAAGTCCAATAAATAAAGCAAAAGGAACCCAACAAGTAAAACCAATTGAGCCAACATTTTGGACCAAAAGAGCCAAACATGTAACTTCTAGTGAGCCCAACATAAAAACCAAATGAGCCCAATACTTAAAGTCAAAGGAGCCCAATTGAATAAATATGTAAAAGAACGATATTTAGCGAATTACGTTATATAAAACACGAGACGGAAATTAAATAATTCAAATACGAGCTGAAGTCAATACAACCAAAACACTCAACACAAGGTTAGTCCACGGCCTGCAATTCTCACCCATACAACTTACTTTGAAACCATATTAAGACGGGTTTTTAAGCATGAAAATGATGAAAACACTCCCATACAATCATCCCAATTTATACATGTATATACAATTGAGACGGAAGCAAGTAAATTGGTTCAAATCAACACAAGATTCATACCCGAAACAGTCCACAAAGTTGACCGAAAAGAGTCCTAGCACACGCCTAAGACATATAGATTGAAGTCGTTTTAAGACGAGTTTTCGAGCACGAAAAAGGATGTCATTACTCTCATACAAACAACCCAATTGAAGGAACATGTTAAGCTCAATTGAACAAATGCATATTAACACAAAAAGAGAACAAAGGGAGATGGAACATGGTGTAAGTTAGCTAGGCACTGATTACTCAAAGAAACATAAGAAGGCCTACAGAAAATATGATTTGTTCCAAGGTCATCTCAACTGCCAATGGCTCCTCTGTAACGAGGGACAACAAATTTGCTCAAATAAAATGCACACAACCACGCTAAAACATCAAATTACACCAAATCCACTAATCTTTATCTTTCAGCTAAACATTATCATTAATCACATAATTACACACTAATGCAAAATCAAAGATCCAAATCACATTAAAAAAATCCGAGATTCAACAAATAAACAAGCCAGAAATCCGCGCAAACATACAAACTAACTACTCCAACAGAAATAGTATTAACATATCAAATGGATTGAAACATGGCATCAACGAGGAACATTAAATTTTAATACATAAGAAAGAATTAAGAGAAAGTAAGAAGAGAATTACATATTCAACCACACACATGAGAGGGACATAAAGAACCAAACTTTACGACAAATCAAAGTATAAAACCGAGTAATAAGGGCGAAATATCGACACTTTGTCGAGTAACCTATCACCGTTACCTTTAACGCTCCTTATTCTTCGAATAAACAGTACCAAAGCTTGAGTCTTCCACCGGGTCTTCGAAACCTTCATCAAGGAGTAAGAAAAAGAAAGGATTGAGACAAAAATCGAAACTTTTATAAGACTAGGAAAAACAAAACTATCACAAAAACGAGACTTTAATACCTTAAAATAAGGAGGAAGGAAAGAGGAAGAAAATGATACAAAAATTAGAGGAAACGGTGGCGAAATGAGCGTGAAATCCGAGCTTGAAATCGGCCAAAAATGGTGTTTATATGCTCGTTTGGTTTGTTATTGTGGAAGCTGTTGTGGTGTTGTTTCTTTTATCATATTTTTTGAAAAAAGTGAAAGGGGTAAGAGAGTTAGGGATTTGGGGATTGGTCTATTGGTTTTGTGAGGGAGAGTGAGTGTAATAAAATAATAGAAGTAGGTAGTGTTTTGTCGATACAGGATAGGTTGAGAATAGATTAGTCTCACAAGAGGAAATGTGACGGTCTATAGCTAGACGGAATTTTTACGTCTTAAACCTAATATAATTTAAGACGGAAGTTTACTATCATTAATATTATTATTATTAATACTATCCGACTAAAACACGTATTTTTTTATAAATTAAGCTTTAAATATTACTTTTATAAAAATCTTGTTTAAAAATAAATCTAATTAAATTAAATAATTCAAAAATATAAAATAAAGTAATTAAATGGTTAAATAAATTTTAAATGTCAAAATTAGAAATTCGCGGGTGTTACATCTTACCCCTAACAGTAGGTAAAGGGACAAGACGGGGTAGGGTGGTGCAAGGTATGGTCTCGGACAAGGAACCACAAATATTCCAAGTCCGCTGGTCAGAAGCTAGCCAAAACATAGACAACATGGCAGGAATATCTAGGTACCTATCAATATCGACGTGTGCCAGCTCACGAGAGAAGTCAGGGAAGATAGAACGGGCAAGAAAGGTAGCTATGCCACCGCAGACAATGGTGCCCGACTTCTTCTTCCCAACAATTTTAAAATACTAAGCAGTGAAATAGGCGATGTTAAGAACAAAGGGGCCCTCGCTATCAATGTTTAGAGAGCCCTCGATAATTGACAACTCGACATTGTTAATGTTGTTGGGCTCTTTACGGCCGAAAAACGTCCCACTAATGAGACGCAAAAAGTAAGGGGCCGGGGGAAGGTGGACATGAGAGAGTCTGCGCTCCTCAAAGGGTGTTTGTGCCAAAGTCCTCCAAAGAATACACAGAACCTTCCTAGGAGGGTCCCACTCACCGTGGGAAGAAAGACCTAACCTACTACCAATCTCAGTTAGGGTACAGGTCGTAGTCCGGTTAAACAACCGGAAGAAGACACACGAGCTACCCTGGTCAGTGGCGTAGGCAGCTGCAGAAAAAGTGAAGGAGTTGAAAAACTCGAGGATCAGCTCCTTATAGGTCGTGGCACTCATAGTGATCAGTCCAGACATCCCCGCCCCGTTCAAAATCTCAACTACAGGCTCGTAAATTCCTAACTTCTCAAGCGATTTCTGGCACAAAAATTTGATCGAAGCAAAGTCACAGCTCTCTAAGTTAAAGAAACGAGTACGATGAATAGCATTAACGAAACGTACCTATGGGTAGTCAGGATGCGGGTCAAGAGACTCATCGGCACAGAACGTAACTCATCCGGCAGCAGGTGTGCCTCGTCCTCGACCCCGTCCATGCCCTCTAGCACCTGAAGAAGAAGCCCGTCCAGTTGCGGGGCGAGGTACTAGGGCAGCCCGGAAAGCAGCTGTGACAGCTAAAGACGACGCAGCAGGGGTCGTCACCTTAGAAGAGACGGTACCAGAAGTAGATGCAGTGGCAGCAGCAGTAAAGGTAGCAGCAGAGCTAGCAGCAGTACTAGCAGAACTAATAGCGGAAACGAGAGTAGCGGCAGCAGAAACAGTAGTACTAGCAGTAACATTAGTAGAAACGACAGTACTAGCAGTAGAGGTGACGGTGGTAACAGCAGGGACCACCGTCTCAGTCAAGGATGGGGCAACAGTCGAACTAGTCGAAGGTAGTGTGCTACTATCCATCCTAATTAAGCAAGTAAGGGCAAATTAATCAAACAAACGATTGAAACATGATTTACCCTAATTATTTCGAAAAATTTCGAAAAAACAAACCCTAATCACTTAAATTATGTCGAAATAAGCAGTAAATCAACAATAATTAAAGGAGAAAGCTTACTTGATTGAAGACCCACAAGAAAACGCAGATTAATCGACAAAAATCCAAGCAAATGGACGGATTTCGACTAAAACCCGACAAACCCTAATTTTCCAAATTAAAGGCAACAAAGACGAATTTTAAGGGAAAAGGGAGGGCTTTTGTCGAAGTAAGCATAAGGAAAATAATGTGGGTTATTGATTTGGTATTGGGGAAGAAAAATGGAGGAATTTGGGGTTTTTCGCAAGTTCTTATCGCATAAACAAAAAGGAATGAGAAATAGAATGAAAATAGAAGTTAAAAAGAATAACTTCCTGCGTGTAATAGGCACATTCACTCGATCGAGTGATTTGAAACCACTCGATCGAGGACTCTGGCATCCATTCTGCTCGATCGAGCAAATATCCATTCGATTGAGAAATCCTTATTTTTGACATTTCGATCGAGTGTCTGAAACCACTCAATCGAGTTCTTTTGCTGGGCAATCCTCTCGATCGAGTACAAAAAGTACTCGATCGAGATGTTTTCTTGTGGAACACGTCCCAGTGCGACTTGTCTTCCTTAAACCTGCAAAAAAACACGCAAAACAATTCCCAAATATACCAAATCACAAAAACATGCAGTCTATATTCAGTTTCCGCTAAAACTAACTAAGTTATTGTCTAATTGTCTAAAACGCAATTAAAAAGTCTTAACGGAAATTCAAAATTACAAATTAATACAACGGGACATTCCCCGCTTATCGACCAAAACACTGTAGTAGCCAACAAGAAGGCTTCTGACTGGAGGAGGTCCCTTCAGCATCTCGGACTGTCCTCTTTGATCGCCACGAGGTGGAATTCGAACTGATAGAGGGAGAATAATTAGCGTCCATATACGTCCTAACTTTGTTCTTCCTCTTGACATTCCCATCGACATTGGCATCTCCATCACTTTGATTGCCTTTAACTGTACTTTGACCGTTAGTATCTCCAACATCCACTCTATCTGTACCTGCAGCAAGGAAAATAGTAGAATGGTCCTCCTTTTCGCTCTCAGTCTGAGGCGGAGGGGTTACAATAGCAGTACAAAATTTAATGTTCTCAGCTGGAGTGTCTATATCTGAGTCAATAGAAGATAAGGCATTGCAAGGTTGAACTTGCATGGGAGCCCTACGAGATTTAGACTGATGAAATATCAGCTCCTCGTCTCCTACCTGAAATGTAAGGGTCTTTCCCCCTACATCAATTACTGCGTGTGCAGTAAATAAAAATGGTCGCCCTAAAATAATAGGGATAAGAGTGTCCTCGGGTATGTCTAAGACCACAAAGTCTACGGGAATAAAGAATCTCCCGATCTTTACAGGTATGTCCTTTATAACTCCTAGTGGCCGTGATATACTACGATCGGCCATGTGAACGGTCATATTAGTACAGTTAAACTTGGTCAAACCGAGTTTCTTAGGGAGAGACAAAGGTATGACGCTCACGCTAGCTCCTAGATCGCATAGCGCGTTATCAATCAAATGGGTCCCTATATGACAAAGAATTGAAAAGCCACCCGGGTCTGATTGTTTGGGTGATGTCTTATTCTGAACTAAGGCGGTCCCTACTTCAGTCAAAGCCACCATTTCATGGTCATTTATATGTCTCGTACGCAATAAAATTTATTTCATGAATTTCATGTAAGAGGGTACCTGGGAAAGCAATTCGGCAAAGGGTACATTGACGTGAAGGCTTTTCAGGAGCTCTGCAAATTTTCCAAACTGTGGGTTGGCCTTGTTGTTCTGCAATCGCCTTGGAAAGGGCACTGTGAAAGGAATTTCGAGCCCTTTATTCCTTTCTTCCAATATCTCGACAGGTTCAAACTCATTTCCGTTCGATCGATCTCTTTTACCTCTCGATCGAGGCCTTTCAGCAGCTTTTTCACTCGATCGAGAATTCTTAGCCTCTCGATCGAGTCCTTCATTATCAGCATTGCTCGATCGAGGCAAAATTTCACTCGATCGAACACTGTTCTTAGAATTTTCACACGTTCGAGTGGTTTCAGCCTCTCGATCGAATCTTTGATTATCCACTTTACCCGATCGACCCTCAGATCCACTAGATCGAGCATTTTTATCAGCAATTCTACTCGATCAACCTCCAGAAATCAATCGATCGAGTATTTTCTTCGGATTAAGCATGGTTTCAGCAATGGGCAATTGTTCATCGTCAACAGCGACATCCTCCGGGTCTGGTATGTCCTCAACAGTTGACAATTTGGGTCTTTCATAGGAAAAACGACTACGCAGGTTAATCAAATTTATCATCTCATGTGGATTCTTCTCAGATTGAGATGGTAAGTGACCCGACTTTCTTGTGGATTGGCTAGCGGCAAGTTGAGCAACTTGGGTTTCGAGTGATTTAATTGAGGCTTCTTTTTGTTGGTCACTCATCTGCAACTGTTTAGTCAATGATTGGAGCATCGACTTCAACTCACCCAATTCACTAACTCCACTAGAGGAAGCTCCTTGATGCGGTGGTGGAAAGGATGGAGGCTTTTGAAAGCTTTGTTGAGCTTTGTGAGGAGGAATATAAGCTTGTTGCTGCTGCTGCGGAGGAGTAGGATTAAGCACATTCTGACTAGTCCATCTTAAGTTGGGATGGACTCCACTCTGAATATTAGAATAAGAACCTCGTCCTTGCCTATATTGCTGAAAGGCAAGGACTTGCTCCTTCTCTACTAGACAGTCAACAGCAGTGTGACCGTCATTACTCCCACATCTCTCACAAGTAACGGCTTCTTGTCTAGTCAACAAGTGAACCGTTTGTTGATCACCCGTAGCTTATAACTCTACCTTATCAAAACGGGCATTCATGGCTTCTAGCTGAGCCACTACAGCATTATCAACTGAATGGACTGTGCGAATACCATCTCTCGGGTTCCCATATTCAGCACAATGGGTAGCCATCTCCTCAATAATTCCCCATCCTTTGTCATCATCATTGTTCTTCTGAAATCACCCATTAGATTAGTCGTCCAATATAGCACGGTGGTCTTCATACAACCCATTATAGAACTGGTTGTACAAGAACCACTGATCAAAACCATGATGAGGAAGAGACCTCACCAACTTCTTGAAACGACAGCAAGCTTCATAAAAATTCTCATCAGGTGCCTGCTTGAAATTTGTATTTTTTTCCTCTCAGCTGATTGGTACGTTGTGGAGGAAAGTACCTTTTATAAAAGGCAAGGGCAAGAGTCTCCCAGTTGGTGATACCAGTTGCAGTACGATCAAGATCAGCGAGCTACTCACGGGCTCCGTCGGTCAGAGAAAAAGGAAACAGGACTTCCTTAATCTTATCTTGGGTCACTCTGATGTGACCATTATTTGCGCACATTTAGTCCCCTAATTGAGCCTATTTTGCATATTATTATAACATTCTATGGCCATTTTATCCGTCAAAACCTTCCTATTTGCTTTTCTATTGCATTTCATATGTTTTGTAGAAAAGGAGATAATAAGGCGGAAATTCCCGTCTTTCGTGCATATTTGGAAGCTTATTGATGATATTAGATGGACTAGTATAAAGAGGAGGCAAGAATGATGACCAAAGATATAGGAATAAAGTGTATATAAAAGGATCAAAGGGTTAAAAGTAAGAATGACGAGAGGGAAGGCATTACAAGAAGAAATCGCTCGAAAACCGAATCAAGAGTTCCTCCTTTGGCTCTGAAAATATGCTAGATGGAACGGCGTCGAAAAATCAAGTGATCTAGGCTTTTGAATCACTCCAATAGGAGTCCGGATGAGAAAATGACGCCCGTTTTACAATCCGAGCTCAAGATACAGCTCAACCCGCTCGGGTTGAAGCCCAGGACGCCCATATTTCGCTCGGGACGGGCGTATTCCTGGACAGGAAACTTTTCCTTTCTACGTGAACTACAATCCGTGCGTCTTCTCCCAAATCCGCCCGGATTGCATCTTCAGAATCCGCCCGTCTTCTCCCAAATCCGCCCGGATTGCATTTTCAGAATCCGCCCGGATTCAACTGAATCCGCCCGTTTTCCCCAGCCAGAATCCGCCCGTCCCGACTCCAATACGCACGGATTCCTTAACAGCAATTTTCGTGTTCTTCAAGCTCCATGAAAGACGCCCTTCCTTCGAAAAATACCGGAGTCTCCCTGCTCAAATCTCAAAAGTGTAAGTACTAGTTTAGCCCTTAGTTAACCCTAATGCATCCACCTAATTTCCACTATAAATACCCCATTTTTAATAATCCTTTGACACATCTTTTTAGCTAGAAAAATCCTTCCTTAGATTAGATTAGGAGTAGATTAGAATAGATTACTCTTTAATCTTTCCACAAATTACACATTAATCTTTCCATAATTGTTGTTCAAGTTTATTATTCAAGTTTATTATTGGGTAATTGAAGATTATTGGGTTATTATTGGAAGATTGACAACCTTCCATCAATCATCAAGTTCTTCTATTATTCTTTGCTTTATTATTTGGATCATCTTAAGTTGGTATAATTCCTTTACTCTTTAATCTTTATTGTTCATTTCTTCATTCTATTATCATGTTTATACTTGTTGTGATGATTGACACCCTTATTAACATGTTAAATTTGATAATGAGTGAGTAGTCCTTTAGCTAGGATTAGTGGGCAATTAAGGGAAACCAACATGGGATTGATTCATGCTTAATCTAATATGTTCACATGATTAAATTGCTTGCTTGTTGTGATGTCAACTTTATGCACATGTTATGTTTGATGAAATGCTAAGCCTATTAATCCTTGCATTTACAACCATCTCTTATCTACTCAACTTGACTTGTAAGATATAACCCAACTCGAATCTTGTTAGATCATGCATAGAAGTTGAATAGGAGGAAAGTAAGTCGACTAGTAGGTGTTGTACAATCTAATCGATTCGGCTCCGGGACCCAACCCTTCCTATAAGACATAAACCAACTCGGTTCCCCCACAACACTAATTGCTTGCATATAATTGTAAACATGTTTGTATGATCAAAACCATGAATCCCCTATGACCCCATGATATCCTTGCACTTTTTATCATTTGTTTACATCTTTCCTTTTATTGCTTGTTTTACTTTATTGCTTTTATTAGTCTAGGACACAACTACAAACCCAAACAAATCGTGACACTAGAATAAATTGAGATAGATAGACTTAGAACTCAAAGCACACCGTCCCATGGATCGACCTCGACTTACCGCTAACTAGTAGTTTGTTGAGTATTATAAATGTGTTTGATTGGATGAGTGACGACATCAACCGGATCAAAATGGCGCCGTTGCCGGGGATGGTGCTATGTGATTAAGTTCTTACTTGTTTGTCTATTTTGATTTTGCTTTCACCTTGAGGAACTTGTTCCCCAAGGTTTTTTTTTACCGTTTTCTTGTAGTTTCCATGTTTGTAGTTGTATCTTTATCTTGACCATGATGATGCAAGACTTGACATATGGAGTATGTGGTTGATCTTTTGAGTATGACTATGAGTATGGGGAGTTTGCGGAGCAAGTCAACACAAACCTACCTTACAACTCATACAATGAAAATCATAACTACTACCCCAACTTTCCCCACCAAAATCACCACATCCAATACCCACAACAACCAACCACCCAAAACTCACTTTACAACCAATTCCAAATGCCACAATACAACTACTTTCACACTTACCCACAACAAGAAGATGAACCCATTCAAAATGTGATTCTCCAAATGATGGGAGATCAACAAAACTTCTTCAAACAAATGCTAGAGGAAAGCCAAAAGAGGGACAATGTTCTTCAAGGCATTGTCACCAAAGGTGAAGAGTTGGAAATTCAAATCACCCAATTGAAAGAATCCCAAGCAACCACCCTACACCGTTCTTTGACATAGATCATGAATATGAGTTTGAAGTAGTAACTTTTGACATGAAACATGAAGAATGGGAAGAGCCAATCTCCTTGAGCTCATGTGAGTATGAAAGTGTTGTGTTTGATGAGGAATATTTGAGGTTGAGTAAGCCAAATACTCTTAACCTTTGTGAGTACGAGGGTGTGACATTTGATGTGAACATTGAGGTGTTGGAGAAAGAGTTGGTGAAGAGGAGTGAAGCCCCCATTTATGATTCTTATGGAGATAGCGATGATGACAAGCCTATGGAAGAAGCTTGTGCGGAATATGTGTCTTGCACTAAAGAAGAGGAATGGAGTTGTGAGATTGTCTCACTTTAGGAGTCCATCCTTGAGAAGTTTGAGGTATGCTTCCATGAAGAAGATAAATTCCTCTTTCCTATTGACCATAAAGACCTTTTCGCACCCACCATGGAACCTATGATTGTTGGAGATGATATGGTGGACCTTCTCCAAAAGGTCAAAACATCATATAAAGGGTACTTGGTGGAGAAGCTCAAGAACAAAATTGCAAATGAACGTGCTTGTGGAGATTTGGCACCCACAATCTCAACTCCTAAGGTATCCGATCATTAATGTTATGAGAATTCTCCTTCTACTTTGGAAGGATTGACAAATCAAAGTGCTATCATCATCACCGAACTTAGAGGAGAAGGTGGTAAGTGGAAATCTCCGGATGAAAATAAGTCATACTTCATACCTTATGTTGGCAAGAATCACGGGCTTATCGGTTTGAAGCATTACAAAGACTCAAGTGCCAAGGGCAAGGTGAATGAGAGAGTAAGTGGCAAGCTACCTTGGCCAAGCTTCATATTGAATTGGAACAAACAGTATTCATGCTTATTTGAGGATTGTGCTCAAGCCTTTGACCGGTTATTGAGAGCGTTGAGCATCATGGACAACATCAATAATCATGGAAACAAGGAATGAGTTTGGTGGAGTCCTCCCTCAAACCACCATTTGTAAGATATCATTCCTTTCACTTTGCATTACATTTACACTTGCACTTAGTTATATACATATACATTTAGCTTGCATTTGTATTATATTTCATATTGCATTTACATTAGTTAGTTCATATAGTATAGTTGCATTGTAATATATCTCACATGTTTCATGTAGTTAGTTGCATATAGATTAGAATTCATGCATAGTTACTAATGGCCAAACCTATTCATTTCTACACCAGAAATAGTGTTTAAATCGGTTTGGGGAGGTTTGATCATAAGTGACCATAGTTTACTAGAAAACATGCATCATATAATATAGTTTAGATTGCATTCATTTGTTATATATGTCATATAGGATTGCATTTAGTTAGAGCATGCATTCATTCATATCATATAATTGCATTTGTACTTTATTTCCATAAAATCAAAAATCCAAAAAAACATGTATTTCTTTTTCATTCCTACTACTACATGTAGATTGAGGACAATGTCTACAATAAATTGGGGGATGGGAATTTATATTCCAAAAATGCATAAAAATTGAAAAATTTCGAAAAACCATAAAAATTTGAAAATTGAAAAACCCAAAAACATGTTTAGTCCTTTTATAGTGTAGTTTTGTATATATTGTTTGTATACATTGTGTTTGTTCTATCCTTGTTCACAATGATCAACTACGCCACATCCGAGACATGAGGATCATGAAGACCGCATGGTATGATCTTTCCAATCTCCTTTTTCCTCTTTATGTTAATGACTATGTGGCTTTATTTTGATTGATGCGGTATAATAATGTGAATTTAGGACTTGCATTTAGTTTATATGTAATATTAGTTGATAGAATCACTTGCATTAGGATGTATATAATAGTTGTATCATTGCATGTAGTTGCATTTAGATAAAACATTTTGAAAAGTTCCTAATTGAGAACTTTGACAAGAGCAACTAAGCCATTACAAATACTTTCTCAACTTAAGACTTTGCCTACTAGAATGGTTGTAAAACACCCTAGATAGTGTCATACTAGTGTCTTTTGACCCATGACCCAAAGCCTAGTCAAGGGTTTGCATGTGAGTCACCTATCCAACCCCGTGATGCGATGTGGACTTGGTTAACTTGTCTAGGTGACCTTGATTGACCTTGTGGTAAGGCAACCCAAAAATACTTTTCTATCAATAAGTTTGAAGTGCTCATTTCGAAAATTTTGTCATGTGGAAGTAATTTATTGCTAAGGAAACCTCAAATGTTATGAAATGTTGAAATGTTGAAAAATTAGTTGTTTTGATGGAGGCGTACCACTTCGATGTGCTTTGGAGAGGGATTAATTGAATTGGGCCCCCACACGGTTGTGAATTCGACCGCCCAGAGACAGAGTGACTATCACCCCGAAAAGCTATTGTCTAGAGGTTAACCGGTTGCCTAATAAGCGATTGGCGAAAGCAAAGGACACTAGCCAGGAAGGGACAAACCCCATCTTAAATTTTTGAAATGTAAAAGTTAAATGAGGTCAAATTTTGAATACTAGTCATATCCACCCTTTGTTTATAAAGATTTGAGCATTTCATTCCCAAAAAGCCTTTTTGTCAAGCCACTTTGCCGAGCTTGGGACGATCCATGACCTTTACTTTTGTAGAGAATTCGATACTTGTCATGTCATATGCTACTAGCATCATAGGGATCATCATTCCACCACCATCCGATCGCTCTTGACGAAAGCATTTGGAAATTGAGGACGAAAGTAGTCTAGTTTAACACCATTTGGAGGTGATTTGGTGCCATCCTTTTAGCCTTAGTAATTTGTTGAACTAGTATTTGTGAAGGATTACATGCTCTTAAATTTGTTCTCTTTTAGTTGCCTCCGCCACTTGATGAGGAAGTGGCTATTCCTTTTGTAGATGCATCCATTATTTGATTTTGTGTGCTTAATGCTTGGATGTGTCGCCATTTTGGCAAGCCCCACCTTGCCTTGCAAGAAAGCATCCTACCTCATGGTTGTCTTGTTGCGAGTTGAAGGGGCGGAGTGAGACCCGCTAATTGTCTCATATCGGTTATATTATTAGGCTAGTTTAACTAAAGGTCTAGTTTTTGTCACCTCTTTACTCGGGACGAGTAAAGGTTCGGTTTGGGGATATTTGATGTGACCATTATTTGCGCACATTTAGTCCCCTAATTGAGCCTATTTTGCATATTATTATAACATTCTATGGCCATTTTATCCGTCAAAACCTTCCTATTTGCTTTTCTATCGCATTTCATATGTTTTGTAGAAAAGGAGATAATAAGGCGGAAATTCCCGTCTTTCGTGCATATTTGGAAGCTTATTGATGATATTAGATGGACTAGTATAAAGAGGCGGCAAGAATGATGACCAAAGATATAGGAATAAAGTGTATATAAAAGGATCAAAGGGTTAAAAGTAAGAATGACGAGAGGGAAGGCATTACAAGAAGAAATCGCTCGAAAACCGAATCAAGAGTTGCTCCTTTGGCTTTGAAAATATGCTAGATGGAACGGCGTCGAAAAATCAAGTGATCTAGGCTTTTGAATCACTCCAATAGGAGTCCGGATGAGAAAATGACGCCCGTTTTACAATCCGAGCTCAAGATACAGCTCAACCCGCTCGGGTTGAAGCCCAGGACGCCCATATTTCGCTCGGGACGGGCGTATTCCTGGACAGGAAACTTTTCCTTTCTACGTGAACTACAATCCGTGCGTCTTCTCCCAAATCCGCCCGGATTGCATCTTCAGAATCCGCCCGTCTTCTCCCAAATCCGCCCGGATTGCATTTTCAGAATCCGCCCGGATTCAACCAATCCGCCCGTTTTCCCAGCCGAGAATCCGCCCGTCCCGACTCCAATACGCACGGATTCCTTTACAGCAATTTTCGTGTTCTTCAAGCTCCGTGAAAGACGCCCTTCCTTCGAAAAATACCGGAGTCTCCTTGCTCAAATCTCAAAAGTGTAATTACTAGTTTAGCCCTTAGTTAACCCTAATGCATCCACCTAATTTCCACTATAAATACCCCATTTTTAATAATCCTTTGACACATCTTTTTAGCTAGAAAAATCCTTCCTTAGATTAGATTAGGAGTAGATTAGAATAGATTACTCTTTAATCTTTCCACAAATTACACATTAATCTTTCCATAATTATTGTTCAAGTTTATTATTCAAGTTTATTATTGGGTAATTGAAGATTATTGGGTTATTATTGGGAGATTGACAACCTTCGATCAATCATCAAGTTCTTCTATTATTCTTTGCTTTATTATTTGGATCATCTTAAGTTGGTATAATTCCTTTACTCTTTAATCTTTATTGTTCATTTCTTCATTCTATTATCATGTTTATACTTGTTGTGATGATTGACACCCTTATTAACATGTTAAACTTGATAATGAGTGAGTAGTCCTTTAGCTAGGATTAGTGGGTAATTAAGGGAAACCAACATGGGATTGATTCATGCTTAATCTAATATGTTAACATGATTAAATTGCTTGCTTGTTGTGATGTCAACTTTATGCACATGTTATGTTTGATGAAATGCTAAGCCTATTAATCCTTGCATTTACAACCATCTCTTATCTACTCAACTTGACATGTAAGATATAACCCAACTCGAATCTTGTTAGATCATGCATAGAAGTTGAATAGGAGGAAAGTAAGTCGACTTGTAGGTGTTGTACAATCTAATCGATTCGGCTCCCGGACCCAACCCTTCCTATGAACCGTAAGACATAAACCAACTCGATTCCCCCACAATACTAATTGCTTGCATATAATTGTAAACATATTTGTATGATCAAAACCATGAATCCCCTATGACCCCATGATATCCTGGCACTTTTTATCATTTGTTTACATCTTTTCTTTTATTGCTTGTTTTACTTTATTGCTTTTATTAGTCTAGGACACAACTACAAACCCAAACAAATCGTGACACTAGCATAAATTGAGATAGATAGACTTAGAACCCAAAGCACACCGTCCCATGGATCGACCTCGACTTACCGCTAACTAGTAGTTTGTTGAGTATTATAAATGTATTTGATTGGATGAGTGACGACATCAACCGGATCACACTCCCTTAGTGGCGGGAATGGTAGAGCAATAGTCAGTAAAGACCTCCACATGTTTACGCCGATCTTCACCCGCCACGCCTCGGTACAGATTTCGTTCGACCAAATTAATATAGGACGGTCGAATGTCGAAAGTATTACCATCCTCGGTCGCAACTTTGAAACCTTTAGGGATCGAGGCAGCTGTGGACTCTGAGTGACTCGCGACATTAGGCATCTTTACTGGCTTGATAGCAGAAATAGAGTTGTCTTCTTCACAATACGGATCTTCTGCAAACAGAAAATGTTGTAGCTCGGGTTCAAAAGTACTCAAGTCTTCTTTTTGAATCTTCCTTTGCAGTCTTAGTCTGTGACGAAAATATCTTTCTGGCTCAGGATCAGCAGTAACTAATTTTGACCTGTTAGACCAGGGCATACACAACACTGAAGGAAATAAGTGAGAACTGTCTCAAGGAATAAAAATTCCCTGAGACGGAAAGAAATAAAGGAAACAACACAGACAGACAAGGCTATTGCCTCCCTGGCAACGACGCCAAAATTTGATACGGTCATTTCTGTACCAAAAATAAATACCTAAATATACTAACAGAAGCTAGTGATAAGTAGGGTCGATCTCCACAAAGAGGCAAGATATCTATCTGAAAGTCCGTCTATCTAAGTCACAAATGAGGGGTTTTAAATTGGTTTTCTAAACTACTCAAGATTAAAAGGCAAGAGAAATAAAGCAAGAGCAATAAAGTGAGAAAATGAGATAAAAGTGATCATATAAGAGAGAGTATGTTAGGATTTCGGTTCACTATGGCAGTCTATCGACTCAGTTGCAAATAGCCTAGACAATCTACTGTGAGAAGGGCAAGGAAAAGGTCCTTCCGATCAGCTATCCACTCTAGATTTCCACTAACTTAACTTCCGTCCTCATTAGGGTAGTCTACTGTTCATAGCAGGTCTGTTTATTCCAATCTTCTGATCCAGGAACAAAGTTAACCGAATTAATGTTATTTAGAAGCGTGCACTCAACTAAATATGTGTTACAGTTATATTGCTATGGGGACAGATTCTCACATGTAAATTATCTAGTCTATTTACTACATCGTTACAATTCTACCATAGATCCCCTAATCCTAACATAGGGAAATTAGCTACTCATGTTTTTAATGTAATCAACAATAATAACAAAAGGCTTGCTAATGGAAAACATGATTAAGTAATAACAATCAAGCATAAATTAGACAAAGGTAAGAGTAATAATAAGAAAACAAGAAATTAAAGTAAATAGAGTATTGAGATTAAGGAGAAAGGAATGATTACAATCTTATAGAATATGGTGTAAAGAACAATCCACCAAATTAAGAGCAAAGTTATGAGATTAAGCAGTAAAAAGTGTTTAAAGATATGAAGAGAGATTAAGCAGAAAAGTCAGAAGTGATCAAGAGTCTGAAAGATGTTTTAAGACCTAATTACAACTCCTTTATATAGGGGAGCGAAAATTAACATAATTAAACCTATCACGGATTACTAAAACCAGTGTAACACAGTAATCTACTCAATCGAGTACTTTCAGACTACTCGATGGAGGTCTTTTCCAGCAAATCTACTCGATCGAGCACTTTAGGCTCTCGATTGAGTAACTCCATAAAATCACATTTCGATCGAGTATAAAAGACTACTTGATCGAACTTCAAAGTCTTCCAAAACACTCGATCGACCTCCAGAACATCTCGATCGAGTGGTTTCCACTAAGATCAGCCTTCAACTCGTCATGACAGCTTCTTTTGACCACCCTTCACGTATTCCGAGGTACGACTCTTGCTCCAAAATCTCCGTCTCCTTACAATGCATGCTAAATGGGATGAATAAGGGTCGATTCCGCTACTTTCGGGTCCATTTATGCAAATAAGACAAAACAAACCAAAGTAGCCAATTCGGGGCATTTTGCAATACAAAGTGATACAAAAAGGCGTAGAAATGCGTGCAATAAGAGGCTAAAAAGTCTATATAAATTGCACGTATCATTGATGACATTACGATAGCTCTACTTGGTGAGCTATGAATTTTTCATAACAAGACCAAGGAGGAGAGCTTTAATAGCGCATTTCACATGACAAGCAACAATGAAGGCCTTGATGGCCAAGGTGACATGAAACAAGAAATGACTATGCCTAGTCATAGTCCTTCCTACACTTGTTCTTGAGCTACAAGTTTATGGATGATCTTCCAAAAATCCCAAAGTAGAGATTCTCCTCTTGATTGCACCAAGACTATCCCTTAAATCTAGCAATATATTGACTAGATATAATTATAAGAAACCTTAAAATTAATCTAATATTATTTCTTATTACTACTTTAGTAATCTAAATAAATATTTGATTTTTGAACAATGTAGGTCTAAAACTAATTTTAGAGAAAAGAGAATGTGAGAGAAGTTCTTGTAAAATATAAGAATGAATTGTCTAAGAATAAGAACAATTCTTATTCTTATTATGGGGGTGGAAAAACCGATGGGAGGAAGTAGGCAAAGGAGCCAATGTGTAGATACCCGTATTCGTCAATAATGGAATTTATAGAAAACCCGACAAACATCCGATGATGATAGGACGACATGTATTATTTAGTTTTCATTGTCATTATTTGGAGCTCGTTTTACGATATAGAATGGGTGTCGTCGATGAAGTATTTTATTAATTTAAATGATATTTAAGTTAATGTTTTTTTTAATGTGAATTCACTTTATTGTTTTAATTCGAATTTATTTTCATAAGTTATTTTATCGAAAATAAAATAGATATTTGATTTGAAAAATCATTCTTAAGTTACTTGATTTGAAAAATCAATTTAAATCGTTTTATAAATCGTATTTGAAAAACTCGATTTTTTACGACGATTTTATTCGCGATTTTGAGCTGGTTTTCTACTTGATCTGGGCTCGATTTTCGACGCACTTTCGACCCAACCTCTTACTTCATAGCCCCATGTCCAAGACCCATGTCCCATGCATAACCACGTCCAAAGCCATGCACAAAAACAAACCCAAACACGACATAAACAGGCCACACAACCAGTCCATATCCTTTCCCGTGTTCAGCATTACCAAGCCCCAAACCCTTGTCAAACTCGTCCAAACCCACTTACTGCCATACCCACATCCATACCCGCATACTATATTACTTGATATTGCCTTGCCCATTAAGAAACCGAGCCCTAAAACCTCACTAAACCTGCCCCAAGAACCCGTGACAGCAACGCCCAAAACAGAGTACGATTTTGAGTTCGTGCCGCCTCCAACCTCACTCCTTTTGCTTCCCCTTTAGGCTCAAACCCTAGATTTCGACTATATTCATCCTTACCTTCACCTCCAAGTTACCTAGTTTCCAACCCTCTGAAAACCTGACTAGCTAAATACTAGGTGTCGTAAATGCTAGAATTAACTATCAAATTAACAATTTATAAACCAAACTAGACTCTACACTATACAATAAGAATAGTAGTAAAGGGAAGTAAGGGTCGAACCCAAGAGAAGGGATTTAAGACTAAAAGCTTGTATTAGACTAATGATAATGGACAAAGCACAAGATTATGGACAAACTATGGATATTAACAATGAACAACAATATAGGGACATAAAAGGAGAATTGGCATGGAGAAACCAAGCAACAAAATGAAAAAGATGTGATATCTCGTATGAGACAAGGCAACAAACACTTGGTATGCAAGTAACAATTATAAGAGATGAAAACTTGGTATAATCCTACAAGCTTCAACTTTTCTCAAAGCAAGACTCTTTTCTCTTCAATTTCATTTACCCAACAACAATCCTCAAGAGATTGATCACCACTATCTAAGCCAACAATGATAATCCTACTTAAACTACAATTTCCAACACTAAGCCATGTAAGAATTGTAGCCAAGAGCATGAAGAACACAACCAAGAGGAAAATAAATGGGATATCAAAAGAGCAAGTTTAAGCCAACAAACTAAATGATACAAACAGTTTCAACTCACAAATATTTATACTCTAAGCCAAGATAACAATAATTATGAGATGCTTCCACAAGTTATCACAAAAGCAAGGAACTTTGCAACAACAAGCAATAGATGAACAATAAAGAGGCAAGAGTGATCAATTCTCACAACAAAACATTCATCATGGCATTCAAACTTAGAAATTGAAATAAATGAAAGATTAAAGAGTAGAGAGTCAATACAATGATAAAGTCGAAGTTGAAACAGATTACACCAAGCAAGGAAGGATTTAGCGTTACATGGTCTTCAAAAACCCAAAATAACAAGGAAAGATTACAACTTTGAATGAGAAAGTCTTCTAAATTATTACAAGATTAAAACCCTAAATGATGAGATTAGATGAGATGATATGAGGTTGTATGATATTTTCAGGTCTTCAAACTCTTGGGTATATATAGGGCTTCACGAAAACCTAAAAAGGAGGCCCAATAGAAGATTAGAAGGCCCCGTAAAACAGAGCTGCGCAGGCTGCGCAGCCTGCGCCAAAATCACCCTTGCCTGCGCAATCATGCGCAGCTGCGCCCCAAGTTTGCGCAGCCTGCGCATGGGCTCGCAGTTTTGGCCTTCTAATTCCAAGAGCTTTGACCTCTTCACTTGTTCTCATTTCTTCTAATCTTCACTCCTAACTTCTCCTAGCTGGATCTTAGGCCACATGTGAGGCGCTTGTGCCTTGTTCTTGACCAATGAGAGGTTCTGTTTGACTCTCGGGTACCGTGCATCAACATAAATTGTAAAACCGAGGTAGAACACGCAAGTTACCACATCAAAACCGAACATCAAATACTAGGAGAAGCATACTTAACAACCCATATTAAAAGACACGAGGGTGATAAAACCACCCCCTTAGACCGACACAAAACATTACTATCAAACACCCCCACACTTAAACTTTTGCTAGTCCTGAGCAAAACCCGAAATCGTCAAAATGTAGTCTTCAAGAGAGTGTAGGAGTGAATGATCACTCTTCCCTCTAGCATAACCACCAATTAAGAAGAAAAAGAAACTTGACTCAAATTTTGACACAAACTCTTCTCTCACACGCCCTCCTTATATCTCCATCAAACAAAAACACGACACACCACCAACCCGACTCATCACAAACTCCACCCTTCTTATATCACCAAAGAATTAGTAATGGTCACTCTTGCCTTATCCCAAGGCAATAGCAAAGTGACCTCTCGATCCTCCAACAACACACCACTTATCACCACTTATAACACCCCCTTTTCACTCCATACAATGAGAATTGTGCTACTTAGTTGGCCAAACTCCATTAAGCATCAACAACACAAGTAGCCAAATAAAAAATCCTCCAATTTGGGACAAGTTTTTGTGACTCAAAATAAATTAAATCCTAGACCTAGCCTCCTTCCAAGACCCTCCTTATCACTCCCTTCTTATCCCTCCATATTTTTGGTGTTGCCTTTTTCAAAAAAAAAATTCATTTTTTTGTTGAAAATCTATCATTTTGCCTAAGGTGCCCTTTCGGGTTTTCACATTAGCTTTTCCTTTCCTCTCATGGTGGCTCGCATCTCAATTTTTCATTTTGCCCGGAATGCCCTTTCGGGTTTTCATTCCGTCCCCGGCCACCTTCCCAATCTTGCCTTAGGTGCCCACCCTTGTGGGTTTTCACCTAGCCGGGATTTTCGTTTTTTTTAACTTGCATTGACAACAAGAAACAATGTACATATATTACACTCACTCACTCCCCCACACTTAAATCTCACATTGTCCTCAATGTGGAGGAGTGCTAAATTCTTCAAGGATTGTTGTGGGAGGGGCCCGAGCCTTCACCTTGCTCGTATGCCCCTCGGTTACCTCTTCTTCTTTCTCTTCTTTCTCTTTCTTTCTTAGCCCTCACGTAGGCTTCATCAACTTGGGATTCACTAATGGTGGGTTGGTAATTGGGTTCATGTTGGTGGAGGGTCATGCCAAATAGGCCTTGAATGAGGCTAAAGGAATCTTCTTGAGCGTGAGCATCGTGGTATGAATCCTCAAGATATTGGTGGTGCCTTTCGTTTTACACCCCAAATTGGTGGCTCACTTGCTCTCGCCACTCCTTTTGATCTCTCCACATGGCTTGATTGTCTTCCCAAAGCTTAGCTTGTTGTTGTTGCCAAGCGGAATATTCTTCTTGCCTCCTTGCTATTCCTTCAAGCATCTTCATTTGGGCCAATTCGGCCTCATCTCCCAACCGTTTGTGCTCTTCAAAAGCATTTTGAAATTGTTCCAAACTCTCCAATCTTGGCCCATGTAGTTGTTGCCAAGAATGGGAGCTCTCAACCCTCCCACTAATCTCCTTTAAAGTCCCCTGGGTGTCCTCAAAGTATTGGAACATTTGATGTTGCCATGGTTCCAAAGTCGGAGTGGAGGAACCCCCGGCCTCATACATAGGGGTGTCTTGAGGCGGTTGGTAGGATGAAGGAATATGTGGGGTACCATGAAATCCCTCCTCTATAATCTCAACCTCTCTTTCTTCCATTTGTTGAAGACCATGTGATGGTTCAATGGCTCTTCTTTTGCGCACTCTTTGTGGGGGTGGGTTGGGTAGGTTTGCCTCGGCGGGACAATAGAAGTCTCGGGCTCTCAACCCACTTGGAAGGGGGCCATTCAATGGTAGCCTCATGTGTTGTACATCACCCTCCCCCAACCAATAACAACTCCATAGGAGAGTGTCCAAGATTTTGATCATATGGGTCTCCACCAACCCCGCTTCATTGTAAAGATTGTTTCCCCCACACCCTAAGTTGTTCATCGGGAATGTTACCAACCAAGCTAGCCACAAAGAGCGTGACCAATCCCCTAAAATTTATGCTCCCCTTCTTTTCTTTATGCTTAGCCGCACTCACCACAAAGAGCTTGGCCCCATCCGGAACCCTCTCCCCCTCGAGCAACATCGCCCACATGTACTCACGTACACCATCGTTGAGCTTTGTTGGGTCCCCCATAGAAAAGAAGAAACAAGAAATCATCCGGGTAAGGATTCGGATGGGGGGGTTTGTGATGGCGGAGGTTTTGTCATTATTCGTCATATGACTCTTCCCCGTGAGGCCAACCCATAAATCATTCAATGCCGTTCCCGGTGGGTTAATGGAGGAGGGTGGTCTAGTGACTCTCAAGATCTCCCTCACCCTCTCGAAAGTTAGAGTATGCCACACTTTATTCAACCGGAAATTTACCCTTGCACTCTCCTTTTCCTCCGTGACATGTATGGTAGATAGGAATTCCAAAGTATAGGCGGGGTAAGTGTCTAGTTGAAGGTTCATGTACCTCTCAAGCCCCACCTTAGTTAGGAAGGAAAGGGTTTGGTGATAAATTCCCATATCCCTCAAGGTCCCCGGGTGAAGAAATTTGGATATATGTAAGGGTTTGCTTTCAAGGAACTTGAAGAAATTTTTGGATTGTGTGGGCAACCCCTCATCCTCCCGAAAAGGCTTAGGTGGTGGTGGTGGTGCATCGGATTGTGCTTGAGTAGAGGATTCACCTCTCTTCTTTGATTTCCCTTTTCCAATTCCAAAAACCATTTTTCTTGTCCAACAAAAGTTTCAAAAGACACTTAAAACAAACAAAAACTGAAAAGTTTTCTACGGGGCAATTCAACAAACACCTTATGTGCACTAGCAAAAACTTGCTTGTTTAAGGTGGTTTTGTTGAATTGTTCCTTCCCTAACAGAAAACCTTTGCCAACAATCCACAATATTCAACAAAAGCAAGAATTTTAACTCAACTAACTCATGTAAATTGAATTAAACTAATTGAAAACAAAGAAAGTGGAGGAAAGTTGTTATACCTCCCCGGAACTTCTCAAACTTGTTTGAATAATGAAGGATGTTGCATGAAAACCCCCTTGGGGCCCAGAAATCCACTTGTGAAAGCTTCAATTTAACCCGTAAAATTTTAGGGTTCTTGGGAAATTTGGGGATTTTGTCAGAAATTTGGAGTTTTGAATGTGTTTTTGATGGCAAAATTGACTTTTGCGAAGAATTTGGTGAAGAAATTTGAGATTTGTTGATGAAATATGGTGATTTGATTGGTTTTGGAATGAGTGAGATGGGGTTTTGGGGTTTTTGTCGATGGAAGAGGTTTGTGTTGAATGAGGAGAATGACGGGATTGGGAAAGGTAAAGAAACGATATATCAGACCTGCGCAGGCTGCGCAAAATTTTGTCTTGCCTGCAATCGTGCGCAGCTGCGCAGACCCTTTGCGCAGGCTGCGCTTCAGCTCGCATTTTTGCTCCTAATTTCTCTTTATTCCCATTTCTTCACTTAGCCAAATTTGGCCCCCCCTTTCTTTTTGTTCCGCTTTCTTGGCCTCTTCCAATGAATTTGGACATTAAACCCGACTCTCATCTCCTCTTGGACACGCCTTCCAAGAGGGTTTTTGCAAATCACGACATCATTTAACAAACCTCAAGTGCTTTTTAAATGTCATTGCAAATTAAATTAGTTAAACGAAATTAACATGCAAGGAAATAAATTGCAGTAATGAACTACACTAGAAAAACAATTAAATTGAGATAGAATATTTATAAATTTGTCGTTATTTAATGTCGATGGCTCGACATAATGCTTCATGAGGATTAATCATGGTAAACGGGATCTTCCAACCGAATATATTCTTCTTCTTATTCAAGGCCTTGCATCCCTTCATGGTAGACTTTGATTCATTGTCCGTTAACTTTAATCAAATTTCCTGAGTTGGGAGTTTCTACATCCACCGCCCCATGTGGATGTACCTTCTTGACAATGTAAGGACAGAACCACCGGGATCGCAACTTGCCCGGAAAAAGTTTGAACCGATTTTGGAACACAAGGACCTTGTCTCCTTCCTTAAAGCTTCTTCGGGATATCATCTTGTCATGCCACATCCGAGCTTTATCCTTGTAGATCGCGACGTTGTCATAAGAGTCTAACCGGATTTCCTCCATTTCTTGAATTTGCAACTTCCGGTGCAACCCCGCTTCATCCACACTTAGATTGAAGGACTTGATAGCCCAATAGCCTTTGTGCTCAACCTCCACCGGAAGATGGCATATCTTCCCATATATGAGATGATAGGGAGACATGCCAATAGGAGTCTTATAAGTCGTGCGATATGCCCATAGTGCATCATCCAACCGCTTGCTCCAATCCTTCCGGTCCGGGTTCACCGTTTTTTTAAGGATCCCTTTAATCTCAATATTGGACACTTCCGCTTGCCCATTTGTTTGAGGGTGATAAGCGGTGGAGACCTTATGAAGGACTCCATATTTCTTCAACAATCCTTGAATGACCTGGTTGCAAAAATGGGTTCCCCGATCACTTATGATGGCCTTTGGGAAACCAAATCTTGAGAAGATAAAGCTTTGAATAAAGCTAGACACGGTTTTTGCATCATCAACTCTTGTGGGGATCGCCTCCACCCACTTCGAGACATAGTCAACCGCAAGTAAGATATAAAGAAACCCATTGGAATTTGGAAAGGGACCCATGAAGTCGATCCCCCATACATCAAACAATTCGCAAAAGAGGATAGGTTGTTGAGGCATCTCGTGCCGTCTAGAAATGTTGCCACATTGTTGACACCAATCACACGTCTTCACATACGCTTGGGCATCTCGGAAAATATTAGGCCAATAGAATCCACACTCCAAGATCTTCCGGGCGGTCCTTTGAGGAACAAAGTGCCCTCCACAAGCATACTCATGACAATGTTGAAGGATTGAAGGGATTTCCACATCCGGGATGCAACGTCGGATAATGTTATCTTGACACATCTTCCATAAGTAGGGATCATCCCATATGAAGTAACGGGAGATACTCTTCAACTTATGGCGTTGGCTTGAAGATAAGGATGTGGGAAATTTTCTAGTCACCATGTAGTTGACAAGGTTAGCATACCAAGGCTCAACGACTTTCATAGAATATAGAGATTCATGTGGTAAGCTACCATCCACCACTCTCATGGTCTTCACTAGATCCTCATTGATGTGAAGCCTACTCAAATTATCGGCTACCACATTAACACTTCCTTGCTTGTCCTTGATCTCGATGTCAAATTCACTCAACAAAAGAACCCATCTCATTAGCCTTGCTTTGGTGTCCTTCTTGTCTACAAGTTGTCTTATGGATTTGTGATCGGTATAAATAATGACCATGGCTCCCAAGAGATAAACCCGGAACTTTTCAATGGCATACACCACCATCAAGAATTCCTTTTCCGTGGTGGTGTAATTCTGTTGAGCATCATTCAAAAGTGAAGAAGCATATTGTATCACATGAGCTACCTTCCCTTCCCTTTGGCCTAAAACCCCGCCAAGGGCATAATCGCTAGCACCGGTCATGATTTAAAAAGGGAGGTCCCATCTTGGAGCTTGAATTATCGGGGCTGTCACAAGCTTTTCCTTCAAAGAATCGAATGCCAACCTACAAGCATCATAAAAAACAAACTCCATATCCTTGTGCAAAAGCTTGCACAAGGGGTAATCAATCTTGGAAAAGTCCTTAATAAATCGACGGTAGAAGCCCGCATGTCCTAGGAACGACCTTATCTCCCGAGTATTAATGGGATATGGCAAGGTTTTTATTACTTCAAACTTAGCCACATCCACCTCAATCCCTCTCTTTGAGACTATGTGTCCTAACACGATGCCGCTTTAACCATAAAGTGACATTTCTCGGAATTCAACACAAGGTGTGATTCCGTGCATCGTGATAGGACCATAGCTAGGTGGTCCAAGCAAGCTTCAAAATTGTCTCCATGGACGGTGAAGTCGTCCATGAAGACCTCTAAGACTCTTTCTAAAAGATCCGAGAAAAGACTCACCATACATCGTTGAAATGTACCCGGAGCATTACACAAACGGAAGGGCATCCTTCGGTATGCATATGTTCCAAAAGGGCATGTGAATGTTGTCTTGGATTGATCCTCCGGGCGTATGGGGATTTGAAAGTATCCGGAGTACCCATCTAAGAAACAATAGAATTCCTTTCCCCTAGCCTCTCTAACAGTTGGTCTAGAAAGGGTAAAGGGAAATGGTCTTTGAATGTCACGGCATTAAGGCGGCGATAATTGATGCAAACTCCCCACCGGTTTTGAATCTGGGTGGGAATTAAAGCTACTTCTTTGCCCTCGATTACCGTCACACCACCCTTTTTAGGTACACATTGAGTGGGACTTACCCATTGAGAATCGCTAATGGGGTAGATGATTTCCATTTGGAGTAATTTAATGATCTCTTCTTTGACGACCTCCATCATTGGTGGGTTCAATCTTATTTGTGGTTACGTAACCGGCTTTGCTTCTCCCTCTAACCGGATCTTGTGCATGCATACGCTTGGACTTATCCCCTTAAGATCCGCAATGCTCCACCCAAAAGATTCCTTGTACTTGTGCAACATATCCACCAACTTCTTTTCTTGGTCACCCTCAACTTGGTTTGAGATTATGAGGGGTAGAGTGTTTTTTTCTCCAAGAAAAATGTACTTCAAGTGTTCGGGGAGTGGATTTAGATTGGGAGTGGGTGGTTTTATAATGGATGGGAGTGGTCTTTCGAGGGAGGACTCTAGGGGAAGGAATTTGGCTTGGTAGTCATAATAATAGGAGGCAAAACAAGGAATAGTCGAGCTGGGAATTGCACAGGCTGCGCTCAGGGTTTGCGCAGGCTGCGCTTTGGCTCGGCTTTTCTTGCTCAATTCTTTTCATTTCCTCTTCCTCCTTAGATTCTTCTAAGGGTTCTTCCTTCTCAAATGCCTCCATATTTTCCTACACATCATGAGACAACAAAAACCGCAACCCTTCCTTCTCGACATTGTTAGTAAGGGCCACTTCAAGTGGGTCCCTATGACTCAATTGGTAAACTCCATTTGCCAATGGTTCAATTATATCAAGAAAGTAGCAAATGCGCAAATCATCAGTCTTTTTCATGGTCTCATACACATTATACTTCAAAATTTTCCCTTCAAATTCCATGGTCAAATTTCCATCATACATGTCAAGTTTTGTTTTGGAGGTTCTCATGAAAGGCCTCCCTAGCAAAAGGGGTGTAGCCTTGGAGTCTGGTTCCATGTCCAAAACATAAAAGTCGGCCGGAAACATGAACTTATCAACCTCTACTAACACATCTTCTACAAGACCTTTGGGGTGAATCGTAGAGCGGTCCGCCAATTGGATCACAACATTGGTCTTAGACAAGGGAGGCAATTCTAGGGTCTCATAAACGGCATGACATTAACAGAGGACCCCGAGTCTAGCATAGCTCTAGTAAAAGCTTTGCCTCCAATTGAGCAGGGTATAGTTAGCATGCCCGAATCATCACACTTTTTGGGAAGATTTCGTTTGAAAATTGCCGAGACATGCCTACTAACCGTGACTCTTTCAACTCCTTACCTTAGCTTCCGTTTAGGGGTGCAAAGTTCCTTGAGAAACTTTGCATACCTAGGGACTGACTTGATGATAGTAAATAGAGGGATGTTGACCTCACATTTCCTAAAAGTTTCATAAAGATCGGAGTCTTTATCAAACTTCTTGGGATTTGTGAGGGCACTCAGAAATGGTACCTCTGGTTCATATTCTCTTTCGATTTCTTCAATTTGATCCTTGGTGTTGGTGCTTCCCCTCTTTCCCTTGTCAATGCTCAAAGGATTCTTTTCCTCTTCCTCATTAGCTTTTGATGATGTCCATTTCTCTTGTTCAATCACAAGCTCTTCTTCAATTTTCTTTTCAATGTCAATTATCCTTTCTTGTGACTTGGCCCTTCTCTTCTTCTTTGGAGGAGATTCTAAAGTTCTCCCCTTCCTCAATGTCATAGAACTAGCATTTTCCCTAGGAGGGAATGTAGTGGAGGGAATACAAGTGGAATTCCTTTGGTTTTGCTTGGCAAGTTCTTGGGCAATTTGTCTAAGTTGGACCTCAAGGTTGGCAACCTTGGCATCACTAACACTCTTGTCGGCCTCAATCTTATCAAACCTTTTGTTTGTTTTAACTTGCTCTTGCAAAATGTTCTTAAGTAAGTCTTGAACACTTGGTTCCTTTTGAGAATTGTTGTTACCTTGGTTGCCAAATTGAGATAATTGACCTTGGTTTTGGTTATGACCTTGGTTGTTGAAATTGCCATTCCTATTTCCTTGAGAATTTAAACCTTGACCTTGTCGGGAATTTTGGTTTCTCAAGTGGTTGAATTGGCCATTAACAAAGCTTTTTGAAGTATCACCACCCAACCAAGTCGAGTGTTTTCTCTACTCCCAAAATTGTAGGTGTTACCATCAGGGTCATAATTGTAATATCCTCCACCGGAAGGATTCCTAACATTGTAATTTCCATAACCCATTGCACTCACATTTTCCACCCCAATTCCTTCTTCAATCATGATGGGGCAAGCTTCCTCCAAATGAGGACCTTGGCAATAGTTGCATTCCACTTGATTCCTTTGACCTCCATCCTTGTTTGGAGTGTTCACTATCATGTTCTTCACTAGGTGAGTTAGGTCATTCACACTTTGCTCAAGATTTTGAGTAGAAGAGGAGGATCCCATTAAAGATGTATTTCTTGATCCCTTTTGACTTATACCATAATTTCTTGTGGTTGCGGCAAGTTTCTCAATGATCTCATTCGCATCCTCCACCGAATAATTCTCCAAACCTCCTCCGGTGGTAGAATTAACCATCCTTTGATTTTCTTGGCCTAAACCCTCATAAAAGTTAACAAGAAGGTCATCTCCACTCAACCCATGGTATGGGCATTGAGCCACTAGCCTCTTAAATCTTTCCTAATATTCATACATGGTTTCCCCATGGTCTTGCTCTATGGTGGTGATTGCCTTCTTTGCTATGTGGCGTGAATTGGGATAGAATTTCTCAAGGAATGCCGCTTTCATCTCTTTCCAAGTACGAATGGACCCCAGAGTGAGATAGAAAAGCCAATCCTTAGCCTCATCCATCAAGGAAAATAGAAAGGCACGAAGCTTGAATTGGTCCTCCGTCACTCCATTTGGAATAGCTCCTTCACACATCATGTGAAACTCCGATAAGTACCGGTTAGAATCATTTCCCGCTTGCCCATGAAACTTGGGTAAGTTGTAAATGAAGAAACCCTTGAGTTCAAAGTTGGCATTTGCTCCCAAAGGAGGGTATGTGATGCATAATGGTTGTTCATCGTAGTTTCTTGCTCTTATCTCACGAATGGTTCTATTACCGTTCGCCATTCTAGGATATTCTACATCAATGGGGTTTACCGAAAGTGGTTCTTCTTCAACTTGGGTTTCCCTAGGTTGTCTCCGATACCACGGGTTTGTAAACAACCAAGAGTATGCCCCGAATGAGTCTTCTTCAACGAGAATGAATTCACCACCTTGTGGGGAACTACTCATAAACCTTGAAACTACACAAATAAATTAGAACTTCCACTTACTTCTAACAACAAATAGAAGATAAAAAAAAACTAAATATGTATTTCACAACTCAAGCTTTTAGCTATGTTGCCCTTCCCCGGCAACGGCGCCAAAATTTGACTAGCTAAATACTAGGTGTCGTAAAAGCTAGAATTAACTATCAAATTAACAATTTATAAACCAAACTAGACTCTACACTATACAATAAGAATAGTAGTAAAGGGAAGTAAGGGTCGAACCCAAGAGAAGGGATTTAAGACTAAAAGCTTGTATTAGACTAATGATAATGGACAAAGCACAAGATTATGGACAAACTATGGATATTAACAATGAACAACAATAGAGGGACATAAAAGGAGAATTGGCATGGAGAAAACAAGCAAAAAAATGAAAGAGATGTGATATTTGTTATGAGACAAGGCAACAAATACTTGGTATGCAAGTAACAATTATAAGAGATGAAAACATGGTATAATCCTACAAGCTTCAACTTTTCTCAAAGCAAGACTCTTTTCTCTTCAATTTCATTTACCCAACAACAATCCTCAAGAGATTGATCACCACTATCTAAGCCAACAATGATAATCCTACTTAAACTACAATTTCCAACACTAAGCCATGTAAGAATTGTAGCCAAGAGCATGAAGAACACAACCAAGAGGAAAATAAATGGGATATCAAAAGAGCAAGTCTAAGCCAACAAACTCAATGATACAAACAATTTCTACTCACAAATATTGATACTCTAAGCCAAGATAACATTAATTATGAGATGCTTCCACAAGTTATCACAAAAGCAAGGAACTTTGCAACAACAAGCAATAGATGAACAATAAAGAGGCAAGAGTAAACAATTCTCACAACAAAACATTCATCATGGCATTCAAACTTAGAAATTAAAATAAATGAAAGATTAAAGAGTAGAGAGTCAATAAAATGATAAAGTCGAAGACTTGAAAGGGATTACACCAAGCAAGGATGGATTTAGCCTTCCATAGTCTTCAAAAACCCAAAATAACAAAGAAAGATTACAACTTTGAATGAGAAAGTCTTCTAAATTATTACAAGATTAAAACCCTAAATGATGAGATTAGATGAGATGATATGAGGTTGTATGATATTTTCAGGTCTTCAAACTTTTGGGTATATATAGAGCTTGACGAAAACCTAAAAAGATTTCCACTTAAGAAGCCCAAAAGAAGATTAGAAGGCCCCGTAAAACAGAGCTGCGCAGCCTGCGCCAAAATCACCCTTGCCTGCACAATCGTGTGCAGCTGCGCCCCAAGTTTGCGCAGCCTGCGCATGGCCTCGCAGTTTTGGCCTTCTAATTCCAAGAGCTTTGACCTCTTCACTTGTTCTCATTTCTTCTAATCTTCACTCCTAACTTCTCCTAGCTGGATCTTAGGCCACATGTGAGCCACTTGTGCCTTGTTCTTGACCATTGAGAGGTTCTCTTTGACTCTCGGGTTCCGTGCATCAACATAAATTGTAAAACCGAGGTAGAACGCGCAAGTTACCACATCAAAACCGAATGTCAAATACTAGGAGAAGCATACTTAACGACCCATATTAAATAACACGAGGGTGATAAAATCACTCTCTTAGACCGACACAAAACATTACTATCAAAACCCTAGCTTTTTGCCCACGAAACCACAACCAAACTCCAACACAAACACTAAAGCCCGAGCTGCCACCTCCTCGGTATACCTTACTTCTACCCTTCGAAACCCCCTATAAATACACTTTTACCTCAACCATTAACACCCCTTAGCAACAGAGACCAACTACCCAAAATATAAATGAAATAAGTCGTCCAAAAAACCCTAAACTAAAGTCGTGACCGCCGCTTGAAAACAGGGACACAAACCTTGTTTTCGAGTTTCTGTTGTAGTATTTGGCCTTGATTCTCGTGCTCAAATACTCTTAAACCTTCTAGTTTATTTTGATATTCACAAAATTTAGTCTTTCTAGTTTCCAAAACATCTTTCGGATTGAAAAATCATGGAGAAACAAAGTCGTGGTGAGTGATTGAAAATCGATGCTCAAGTCTGCCTTTTGAACGTGTTATTTTGTGATTTCAAAATTCAATTTCGATTGTCTTCGTCGATGACATCCCCTCGAGATATAATCTACGATCGATTACGACCTAAGACGGTGTCAACGATACATGTAGGGTGAGGGTGCATCAAATCCTCCTTCTTTTCCTTTTTTACTTCGTTTTTTTATTTGTTTTTTATCGTTTATTTTATATATTATACATCGTCTAACATCGTTAACTATGAAACATTAGTATAGTATGAGTATGAGTTAAAGTGCCATTTCGAATACCCGTGTTGACTTGAGTTAGGAAAGAAATCTGCCAGATTGGTCGGTCGTATCCCCTACTCATTTACATATCCTCGTATTTGGAATCAGACAGAATTAAATCGATCTAATTGACGTAGTATGTCGTTTGTATCACTGTTTTAACTTTGAACTTTTCATTCATCGTAATAGTAGGCCACGTTTTACACAATTCCTTCAACTAAATTAACGCCACAAATTAGTTCGTTAATTCATTAGGCATCGTAGGATTAAAATAACATTATTGTAAATGAAATTTGCAACTTCTAATTTTTTAATTGAATTCATCTTCCCTTTCACTAATTTTCTCACTAGCATGGAAGTGCGTGCTTAACACCTTTCCATTTGCACTCGTTGACAAATTAGAATTGCATTTAACCTAGTTCGTAATTATTTAATTCCATTTGTAAGTAATTAACCTTTAATTTATTTTATTTATTTTTAATATTGTAAAAATTGTTTTTATTATTTTTCATGGTTCAAAATCTGTAATTTTAATTTAGTGACTTTTTTTTTCATAATTTATTTTATTGACTTCGAATTTAAAACATAATTAACTTTATTTTTATACAAAAACTGTGCACTGCACGGGTCTGCCAGTTTTAATTTCTCTTCTTCTTTTGTTTCTTTAATTGTTTACTAATCCTATTTTAATAAATATGGATTGGTGAATAATTTTATAGAGTTGGGTTCAATTTAATTAATAAGTTGTACCTAATTTATTTCAAGCCTTTGTATTTATTTATTTTAATTTAATTGGTTTAATTCTAATCTAATTTGTTTATCGACTTATAATTCGGCTAACATCATTAATCAATCTAACTTAGCTTTAGCTTTTTTGTTTACATTTGTTTCATTTGTTAACTTGTAATAGTTCAAGGTGTGTTTTGTTAGTTTGTATTGTAATTTTTATCATGTATATAGTTTTTATTTCAATCTGAGTCAAAGTAATTCCGATAGTTGTTGTAATTAGATCGAGTTGTAATTTATTTTTCGTTGTGTCGGCATAAAATGTCTGGATTGTAATAGGATAGATCCCAATGGCTCCACCATTCCTCCTAAGCCGTGTTTGCGCACCTTTTATTTCAAATCAACCAACATGCTAAAACAACTTTGACAAAGTTAGTATTCATGCATTAAACGACATAGAAATTGTTGTCACATGTTAGGGTTTTAAAACAATTTTTGCATATCATATATCGTAATATCTACGACCTTATTTAAAATACAATACTTGACTTAGTAGAGGTCGTCATTGACAGGCGGGTTTAGGTGTCCTTATGGGCTTCCTAACACGTACCCTCACCCCTTACTCAAGATATATTGTTATGCGCAGTGTTCGTGTTGTTATAGCGGTGAGGAATGCCAGTGCCGGCACTATGGTTAAAAATAAAATTCTTCAAGAAATCCTAGCTGCTAATTTGATGTGATGAAGTTGGATCTCAGCTCAATAAGGTCCTGTTCTTTTGGACTTAAAGTCACTTAATTTAAGTTTACTTCAAATCCTATAAGTTCAGTTCGGATCAGATCATTTAAGTTCAGTTCAGATCCTATAAGTTCTGTTCAGTTCAGTTCCTATAAGTTCAGTTCAGATTCTATAAGTTCAGTTCAGTTCAGATTCTATAAGTTCAGTTCAGTTCAGATCCTATAAGTTCAGTTCAGATCGTATAAGTTTAGATCCTATAAATTCAGTTTAGAAAAGTTATATACAGAGTATTATTTTCAAAACCGACGCAAAAATATTTGACATTATTAATTATTCGATACATATATACGATATTATTTTTAAAACAAAATTATCACTCTTCTCATTATTTTTTATCGTAATGTAACCGTAGTATAATGTATCTTACCTTGTGTTTTAGAATATATTTTCTTATCAATGGAGAGGGAACATGCGATTGTATTGCGATTGTACTACCATCGTCGTTTTCTGTCGTTACCCAGGTCTGCAACCGCTGTCATCCCTTCAACGCCACTGCTCATCACCGGCCTTATTGTCGTAGGCTGTGGTTCAGTGTTGGATAGGGTTTCTGCTTTTCGCTGGTGACTGCGGGTGGTTTTCTGTTAGGGCATCGATTTTTACGGACTTACAGCCACCGTTAACGGCCAACCTCTACCCACATCGACTTTTAGATCTCACGTCGCCAGTCAGGGGTGATTGTTGTTGGCTATTTGTGCGGTGGTGCTGCTGTTGAGGGGATTTCCTGTTGCGGCTATTATCGAGGGTCATTATGGCCTCCCTGCGGTCGGTGTACACCTACGCCACCACCCTTTGGCATTTAGACCTCAAGTCGCCCGTCAAGGTTGTGTTGGCTGACGGCCCAACCCACTGTTTACCTCCGGTGAGTTCTCTGCCAGTTTCGTTTTTCTTATTTCTTTCACGTTTTAGGGTTCTGTTTTCTGTTGCTTTTCTTCAATGTGGTTGCTGCTGGTTGTGGCCTTGGTGTTTGCTGGTACTGTTACTGGCCACTATCTGCTGCCGCTGCCTGGTTGTGGTTGTGGTTTACGGTAGGTATTGCAGTGTGCTAGTGCCGTGTGGATAGGGTCGCTTGTGTTGATTGTTGACCATCACCGGAGTGGGTATGGTGTTGGTGGTTAAATTGATCAGGAGTGGGTCTTGCCTCTTTTTGCTCGAGCGGTTGCCTGTGTGGTGGTTTTCGTGCGATTGTTTGTTTTGGTGGCTATATTGGTTTTTGTGCAGGTTGGGTGTGGGGTTTCTTCTTCCTTCATTCCCGAGGTTGTGAGTTACCATTGTCCTTTTTTGAGTCTTCATGCTTGTCGAGATGGGTTTGTTAAGGGCCTTACTAAGGCTGCTTGGCAGAAGAATTTTCAGGACCGGCATTGTCATGGTGGTGCGTTGGGACTTGCGCGTCGAACTCTTTATGATACTTTGACTGTTTATTCCAATGCCGATTGTACTGATGCGTGTCCTAAATATGATGTTTTACACCCTATTTCACACGCATTTCAGAGCTTATTTGTGTAGTTTAAGCTACTAATTACCCTATTTCCGTCTGCTTTCGTGTTTTTGTGTAATATTGCAGAAATGTGAAGAATCCAGCGGAAATCGAGCCGAATCCGCCCCCGAGTACCTAGCATTGCATTTGACATGAAGTATTTTACTCGGGAAGCAAACTTGGTGCGCGTATCGAGGCTCGAAAGACGAATTCACGAAGCTTTTGGAGCCAAGTACCTGTTGAAGTGGTCGATAGACCGATGCTCTTGGTCGATAGACCAGCGTACGAAGATCAGAAGCTATTGTTCAGTGATGTTCAGTCGATCGACCTGTGCTTGTGGTCGATCGACCAAACCCTGTTTTTGATGTGAATTAAAAGATTAGAATTCCGAAGCCCATTGTATTTAGGTTTTAGAAATAAAGTTACGTAAGATTATCTAAATAATGTAACTCCTCCCTACTGCAAAGGGGGATCGAATTTATTAGGGTTCATCGCAGAAGTTGAATTTTAATTAATTCATCAGCTTAGATTATTCTTTCGTTAATAAAGTTTACTTCCGCATTTGGGTTTGATCTTTCCTCTTCAACTCTTTACGGTATTCTTCCGTTCTTTTGTTCAGTTTCGCTGCTTTAATTCTTTCATAGTTAGAATTGCTAGTTTAGGTTTCCCAAAAGCCAAATTATTGATTCATGTTAGTTAATTATTTAGTTATTTCGATTATCAATTCTTTCATTTTATTTGTTAATTTTATTTTTGTTATGAATTTTTCCATGAGTAGCTAAATCATTCGTGCTAAGATGTAGGGGATTTGTAGTGTAGGCGGCGTAAATTTTGTAGGCCTGAGTCGCGCCATGGTCGATCGACCGCCTACCCTGGTCGATTGACTGGCTCACGTGAGATCAATTTCGTCTTGTTTAATATAATTGCTATATTTGACGAATCGAGTGCACGCGACTAGTTGAATGCTTAGGAATTGACCGACCCGATAAGATCGAATGATAGGGGAGGGAAATAGACTACTTAATTAAGACGACTAAATTAATAAGATCGAGAGATAAGTTAGTTTACACTTTTAAATCACTTTTCACGACGAGAGTCAGTACTAGTGATATTAGGGACTCATAGCTAGATCGAAAGATGCTACCTGTTAATAATGGACCGAGAGGACTTCTTATTTTTTTCATCTTACGTGATTATTTCAGACTTACCTAGGATACTGCCGCCGAAACTATAGTGAACCGACCATCTTGGCACCCTTTTAATATATTTTTTCATCTTATTTCCTTAATCACTTTTTTATTTGTTCTAGTTTAATTTTAATTTTATTGCTCTAGGTTATAGAACTATTCAACTCAAACCCTCACACAACTATTACCTTAGACTAAAATTAGACAACTATTAATTGCATCGCCTCTCCGTGGTTCGACCCTGACTGCCACTAGCTATAGTAGTAGTTTGTATTTATAAATTTATCTTTGGTATTCTGCGACAGGTATCAAATTTTGGCGCCGTTGCCGGAGAGGCAATTGCTTAAATTTTTAGTTGTTTTTGTCTTAGTCTTTTTCTTAGTTTAAGGGACATCTGTTCCTTAAACTCTTCTCATATTCTACTTGTAGTTCCCTCTTATGCGCAGGTCACAAGGTGGTGTATTGAGACCATTAGATCCTGAGATCGAAAGGACTTTGCGCGAGTTGAGACGATCATATAGAGTATTGCCGATAGAGAAAGAGATGAGTACTCTGTCCAGTTACTACGAGAACGAGCTATTTGAGGAGGATCCACCTTCGTCTCCTATTTCTACTTCTTCTGCTGAGACCGTTACATCTCCAGACATGGCTGAAGAGGCAAGTATAGCCAGTCACTCCGAGCCGAAAGCTGAGAATCTCTATAAGGGATTTGCATTGCCAGCCGGGGCGGAGAGAAAATTCGAAGCAAAATCGTCCTACATCAACTTGGTTGAGTGAAACCAATTTGGGGGAGCTGCAAATGAAGATGCAGCTAAGCATATGGAAATATTCATTGACTATTATTGTTCCATACCCCCACCAGCAGGTGTGACCCAGGACCAGATCAAAGAGACAATGTTCATATTCTCACTCCGTGATGCTGCTAGGGAGTGGTACCGAGATCTGGATTGAGCTGCCAATGGGATTACTGATTGGAATACGCTGGCCTTAGCGTTCTATAAGAAATATTTCTCTGCCTCGAAGACCAATGCAATTAGGGATCAGATCACAAGCTTTAAACAAGGGGCCTGATGAAAACTTTCATGACGCATGGGTCCGTTTCAAGAAGCTGGTGCGATCTATTCCGCACCATGGGTTCGAACAATGGTCCGTGTGTAATAAGTTCGACAATGGGCTTTATGACGATCAGAGAGCTATCCTAGATGCTACAACTAATGGCATATTCCAGGAGAATGTTGGAGAGACAAAGGGATGGAAGATTACTGAAGATATAGCCATCCATAAAGCTGAGCATGGGAATTCCAGAGGAAATCGTAGAAGATGAATTTGAATCACCCGTCGTAGCTGCAATAGAGGCCCTTACTGCGATGTTCGACAAGTACGATTTTGGGGGATCCTCAAAAGGCGGGATATATAAGGTTAACGCAGTTTCAGACGGTCCCTTTACATCCAAAAGATGTGGAGGAGAGGGACATGTTTCGAAATTTTGTACCAGTTCGAATGAAATATGTGATGCCTTTCAACATTATAGGCAGACTGGTACTTATCCCGATCTCTCCGATTTCCACCCCAATTTGAGGTGGACTAACCAGAATGTCCTTAATCCGGGTCCACAGCAGCAGCAGCAGAAGAATTATGTGCCCTCTCATAAGCAGCAGCAGTATCAAAAGCCTCTCTATGTGCCTCAGCAGCAACAATTTCAAGGTTCTGATATTTCCAAGTTGAAAAATATGGTTCAGAACTTGTCGGGTCTGCTGCAAAAGCAGTCTCTAGCTAGAGAGACTTCTACGAAAATGTTGGAGAGTCAAATTGCCCAAATGGCAAGCAAAAGTGCAACTCGAGCTCCGGGACATTTGCCGTCGCAGCCGGATCAAAAAAAGACGCTAAATGCGATCACTTTGAGGAGTAGTTCTACCCTTGATGGGCCCGCCATGGTTGAAGATGTTACCAAAAAAGATGAGGCGGAACCAAGCAGGAAAAAGGCTGGAACGAACAGTAGCAAGAAAAAGACGTTCAGCAGGTATATCAGTCGATCGACCAGTCCGCGAAACAGTACAGCTTCTGGTCCTGAAGAAGTCAGTCGATCGATTGACCAACATGGTCGATCGACTGAGGATACTGCTGATCGTGAACCTTTTCGTCCTCCAATGCCCGATAACTTGAGGGACCACTTATTTCGGGGTACGACGACTCCGAAATTATTAAGGCAAGATCCAAATGTTGATGGGTCTTTTCCGGTTCCAAATTATGACCCTATGACGGTTAATGGTTCATTCTTGAGACGGTCTGAAGAAGGTTCGAGCCACAATAACGACAAGGTAGTGGATTTTCAGCCGAAGTCCACTGACGCCGGTATGAGAGACCTAGAGGAGAGGGCTAAGTTGCTTCTTACAGCCCCTTATCCAGAGAGATTGGTGCCGACAAAGGAACAGGTAACGTTTAACAAGTTTGAAAATGTTATTCTTAGTTTAAATGTGCAAGTTCCTTTCTTAGAATTGGTTAATCAAGTGCCTGCTTACACGAAATTTATGAAGCAGCTTTTGTCTAAAAAGAAGTCACTCGATACAGTGCAATCTGTCGCACTAACTGAGGAGTCATGTTCCTATTTGACTCATACTGCACCTCATAAGTTAGCTGACCCTGGTAGCTTTTCTGTTCCTTGTAATATTGGTACCTTCTCAATTGAGAAGGGATTATGTGATCTAGGAGCTAGCATTAGTGTTATGCCTTTGAGTCTTGCTAAGAAATTGAAATTGACTTGGTTTGCAGTTACTAACATGACAGCATAGATGGCTGATCGCTCTGCGGTCCAGCCTATTGGAGTCTTAGAGGATATTCCTGTACAAATAGGAAAGTTCTTTTTTCCAGTTAACTTCGTTATACCAGATATACCCGAGGATGCTCACATTCCTATCATTTTGGGTAGACCATTTCTGCACACTGCTGGTGCAGTTATAGATGTTGGCTCAGGGACATTGACCTTTAAAGTAGGGAAACAGTCCATTGTTTTTGCCCAGACCGCTAAGAAGAAAGATCCTATGTGGCCAGTCACTTGTAATACGATTTCTGAGAAGAAACCTTATTTTGTTCTTTCTGATATGCCTGCCCTTATGCCTATTTTCTGCCATAACACCTCTGCCCCAGCGTGGGAGCAAATTGGAGGAAGATCCTTCTGTTTTGACTGTTACAGGAACTGGTTTGGGGAATTTAGAGCCGCATGTTGCTCCAGCTGTGAAGGAGCCAATCGTTCAAAGAGACGGCCTGGGATGTCTTAGCTATGGTACAGATGAGGAGCCAGTTAAGGTGACGAAGTCCGATTTGAATTTTGACGAGCCAGACGAGGTCATTGATTGGGAAGATGTTAAAGATGTTGATCTGTTGAGTTCTGCGGATATTGGAATTGATAGGACTGCAGCTAAGAAGATGAGCACTGTAGAGGCTACTTCTTGTAGCCAGAAGCCGAGCAAGTGGGCCATTCCGTGGCCATTCTTGATCAACTATTAGTTGATTAAGACTTTTTAAACAACATTTTATTGCTTTTGTTAGACCTTTTTCTTGTTTTGATTTGCGCGAGACTTCGCTTTAATAGGTTTGCATAGGATTTAAAGATTCTAAACTGTTACTTTGGGTTTTGCGCAATTTTGGGCGCGTTATTATGTGTATTTGCAGGTTCATAAACCATATTAGCTCAATTTATTGAGTTAATTCGAAGAAATCAGAAACTTACAGCAGGTTTCTCAGTCGATCGACTGGCCATCTTGGTCGATCGTGTGAGACGCGATTCCAAGGGCTTCTGTTCTTGTCACTCCTGGTTGATCGACTGGCTACTATGGTCGATCGACCGTGCCCCGCTGCTGTACCTGCTCACGACTATTTCCCCTGCAGTGTTTGGTCGATTTGCGGAGTTGAGGGAGTCTTTTCTCCACTTTATTCTCCGATTCATTTTTGTTTTCTCCCGTTTCCTTATTTTGCACATAATTTTGCGTTTCGTAAATTCTCTTCTCGGAATAATGCATGGTATTTTCTGTCCTTTCAGGTACTTTATGGTAGCACTGGTGGCTACTGAAACCTCCTAGCTCACGCTGGTTTGGGGAGGTTTCCTTTTACGGCGCTTAAAGTCTTGTGAGTTTCCGAGTTTAAACTTCATATCTTATTTTGTTATTATAATAACGCAAATTCCCGTTTCCCTTTTATTTCATTATATGATTTTGCACAATGGAGACATTGTGTGATTTGGTTTGGGGAAGGGTTTTGCATTGCATTCCCATGTTTTATTGCATTTCTGTTTCACGTTTATTGCATTTCAGTTTGCATTTGTTATTTCATTTCCTATATAAATTCAAAAAATTCAAAAAAATTTCAAAAATTCAAAAAAAATTGCACGTTTACTTTTGCATATAGGTCGAGTCGGAACGGTAGTATTTCAATGATGACATCACATTTGCAGCCGTTTATGTTTAAGCCTTGCTAATTGACATGTTATTAGTAGAATCATTTGCATAGTCTATGAGTTTTCGTTAAATTTCTTGCTGAACTTTAAACTTGACTTCGATTTATGGCAAACTACTTATATTTCCGAGGTTTAGAGCTTATAACTGGTGATATTCATGACCGGTTTATCTGAGAATGTGAGTAGTTACTTCTTGTGAGACATGTTATATCAATATGCATAAATATGAACTTAATCTGCTTAATACCTGTATGCATTCGGGTTCGTGGTTAGTTGACACATGTGGAAGAGGTCACCCCTTTATTTATTTTGCCCATAAGCTCCACACTGCCAAAAATAGCCTTTTTGTCCCGCTACTACACCGTACATTTAGCCTGCCCTTGTCAAGCTAGTAGTTTATGTTCTTGGAATTGTTATTTCGTTTTTGGTAGCTAATGCTTATTTTGAGATGATGTTGGGAAGATGAAAAAGGAAAAGAAAAAAAAACAGAACAGTGTTCGACAAGAGAGCAAAATCCAGGCGATCGACTGACGATCTTGGTCGATCGACTGCAGCCCGAGAAAAGGAAATTTGAAAAAATCACATGGTCGAAGTTTTGAGTAGATGGTGATTTTATTCCCATGCTTTATTATTATCATTTGGGGAATTACAGTTACTATTGGAAATTGTGAGATTCGTGCTTACTATTAGCACCGTTTCGATTGAAATCTTGATCAAGAAGTTGGATGTTGTTATAATTTGGTTCCCTTAGTTACTAGCTTTGCTTTTAACTCTGTTTTTATCGAAATTTATCTTACCCCTTCCTGCCCTTACCTCACATATCCATATTTATCTCGACATGTGTCATGGTCATTTGTTTGGTTGGAATGCATATGTACGGTTGCAGAGATTATTTTCATATTAGATTGCAGGCATGTTCTTATAGGTCGTAGTTAGGTGAGTGTCATTACAAAATGAATTCTTTCTATCTTTTACATATTTTCACCTGTGCTTTCGTGTGATATGAGCGGCCCGTGAGAGTCCATAATGATAAGTCTTTATTGTTGATGGTTCAGCAGTTTTTAACGACAACATAACTCGTTTGCATGATTCATGTTGCTAATCAATTGTTAGTTGCTGCATTAAATTGGTTTAGGCTATTCGGTCTGCATTTCGCTCTGAGATTGAACTCGTTCCATTAGGTTTTAGGATCGAGTCTAATTCTTACTTGGGGACAAGCAAGGGTTTGGTTTGGGGAAGTTTGATGCGTGTAAATATGATGTTTTACACCCTATTTCACACGCATTTCAGAGCTCATTTGTGTAGTTTAAGCTACTATTTCCCCTATTTCCGTCTGCTTTCGTGTTTTTGTGTAATATTGCAAAAATGTGAAGAATCCAGCGGAAATCGAGCCGAATCCGCCCCCGAGTACCTAGCATTGCATTTGACATGAAGTATTTTACTCGGGAAGCAAACTTGGTGCGCGTATCGAGGCTCGAAAGACGAATTCACGAAACTTTTGGAGCCTAGTGCCTGTTGAAGTAGTCGATAGACCGATGCTCTTGGTCGATAGACCAGCGTACGAAGATCAGAAGCTACTGTTCAGCGATGTTCAGTCGATCGACCGGTGCTTGTGGTCGATCGACCAAACCGTGTTTTTGACGTGAATTAAAAGATTAGAATTCCGAAGCAAATTGTAATTAGGTTTTAGAAATAAAGTTACGTAAGATTATCTAAATAACGTTACTCCTCCCTACTGCAAAGGGGGATCGAATTTATTAGGGTTCATCGCAGAAGTTGAATTTTAATTAATTCATCAGCTTAGATTATTCTTTCGTTAATAAAGTTTACTTCCGCATTTGAGTTTGATCTTTCCTCTTCAATTCTTTACGGTATTCTTCCGTTCTTTTGTTCAGTTTCGCTGCTTTAATTCGTTCATAGTTAGAATTGCTAGTTTAGGTTTCCTAAAAGCCAAATTATTTATTCATGTTACTTAATTATTTAGTTATTTCGATTATGAATTCTTTTGTTTTATTTGTTAATTTTATTGCTGTTATGAATTTTGCCATGAGTAGCTAAATCATTCGTTCTAAGATGTAGGGAATCTGTAGTGTAGGCGGCGTAAATTTTGTAGGCCTGAGTCGCGCCATGGTCGATCGACCGCCTACCCTGGTCGATCGACTGGCTCACGTGAAATCAATTTCGTCTTGTTTAATTTAATTGCTATATTTGACGAATCGAGTGCACGCGACTAGTTGAATGCTTAGGAATTGACCGACCCGATAAGATCGAAAGATACGGGAGGGAAATAGACTACTTAATTAAGACGACTAAATTAATAAGATCGAGAGATAAGTTAGTTTAGGCTTTTAAATCACGTTTTAGGACGAGAGTCAGTACTAGTGATATTAGGGACTCGTAGCTAGATCGAAAGATGCTACCTGTTAAGAATGGACTGAGAGGACTTCTTATTTTTTTCGTCTTACGTGATTATTTCAAACTTACCTAGGATACTGCCGCCGAAACTATAGTGAACCGACCATCTTGGCACCCTTTTAATATTTGTTTTCATCTTATTTCTTTAATCACTCTTTTATTTGTTCTAGTTTAATTTTAATTTTATTGCTCTAGGTTATAGAACTATTCAACTCAAACCCCCACAAAACTGTTACCTTAGACTAAAATTAGACAACTATTAATTGCATCGCCTCTTCGTGGTTCGACCCTGACTGCCAGTAGCTATAGTAGTAGTTTGGATTTATAAATTTATCTTTGGTATTATGCGACAGGTATCAAGTACTTTGAGATGGATGAGGCTCTGGCTGTGTGGGGTGTGCTTTAAAACCCGTACCTTTCGCGCTAGATGTCGGCATAGTCGGAGTGATATTGGGGCGCCTCCTAACTGTGTTGACGGCCTCTATAGTGTGTCATTCAGCGTATACCTCGACCTCCGGCTTTGTCTCCATCGGTTATTTCTTCTGATGCTGGGGTTGAGTTTGGTCAGTGGTCCATATCTTCGCTTGATCGTTTGTTATTTTTGGGCCTTCGCACCGTGAAATCTATACCTCCTAAGTGTCGGCTTGGGTTTGATCGGGATTTTAGCGGGGCTTTGGATGACGTGGATAGTTCTCCTAGTGACCTCTCCTGCTGGATTCGTTTGCTTGTGTTACCTCTTTGTCTTCTTAGGACCTTCTCCTATAGGAGTAATCTTGAGTGTAGGAATGCTATTCGGTGCCAGCGTTAGGAGGAGAGTATTACTAGGGCTATCCTCGCTTGGGGGGTGTCTGGGGGTGGTTTGCAGCTGTTACGATAGTGTTTGGATGAGGGTCTTTCTTCGTTCCATGTGGAGGAGGATCTTGATTTGAGTGAGCTTAACCTTCGTCAATGTCGACGGAAGATTTGTGACGGTCACTATATTGTTGTTGTTCGGGTGCTTTCTTCCTCTGGGGTTGCCCCTTACTCCGATGCCACTCTTGTGGCCTTGCGTGAGAAGCATCCTGTCTCCCCGCCTCCTTCTTTGCCTTATTTGTTTGGGGATCATCATCCTCTGGTATCCTCTTCGACTGTGGTTTTGGATATGATTCGGAGCTTCCCACGTGGTACTTCTTGTGGGAGGGATGGTTTTCGTGCCCAGCACCTTATGGACTGTTAAAGTGGCGCTGTTGTGGCTATCTCAGACGATTTTATCACTTCTATCACTAGGGTGGTTAACCTTTTTCTTGAGGGTCGGTGTCCTCTCGCTCTGAGTGAGTACATTGCCAGCGCCCCCCTCACGCCGCTTTTTAAACCGGGTGGTGGTGTTCGTCCTATTGTTGTTGGTACTATCTGGAGACGGCTTGTCTCTAAGGTTGGTGTTTTTATGGTTGGCCCTTCTTTATCTTCCTATTTTGCTGGTCTTCAGTGTGGGGTGGGTGTGTCTGGTGGAGGAGAGGCTATCTTACATGCCTTGAATCGGCTCATTGAGGCTCGGGGTACTGTGGTGGGACTTTCCATGTTGTTGGTGGATTTCTAGAATGCTTTCAACCTTGTTGATCGTACGACCATGCTTCAGGATGTACGTCGTCGTTGCCCGGTTCTTTCCCGTTGGGTGGAGTTTTGTTATTCCATCCCTGCCCGTCTTTTTTATGGGGAGCATTGCTTGTGGTCTTGTCAGGGTGTCCAGCAGGGTGATCCTTTGGGCCAGTTGCTTTTCGCTTTGGTTTTGCATCCCTTAGTGTGCAAAATCCAGGACACTTTTGACCTCACTATGCAGGCATGGTACTTGGATGATGGCACCATTGTGGGGGATACTTTGGAGGTGGGGAAGGTCTTGGATTTGATTATGGTGGATAGCCCCTATTTTGGACTGCACCTTAACGTCTCCAAGACGGAGGTCTTTTATCCTGTTGAGGATCGTCGGAGTCGGCTTCCTGGGGTTTTCCCCCCTTCTATTGCTCGGCCCTTGTGTGGTGTTACAATTTTGGGTGGACCTATCAGCACTTGCCCTGGTTTTGGCAGCGAGATTGTGGCTAGGAGAGTAACTAAGACCATTGAGCTAATGGACTTGGTTGCGAGGATTGAGGACCCGCAATGTGAGTTGCTTCTACTTCGAGCTTATACTGGTAATTCTAAGCTCTATTTCTCCCTATGTACTTGCTCCCCTAGTGTTTTTGGGTCCGTTCATCTTCCTTTTGATGTTTCTCTTTGTTCTAGTTTGGAACGTATCGTCACCGCGTCTGGCCCGGGTTTTGGGGATTGGTAGTGGCGCCTTTCTACTTTCCCTTTTCATCTTGGTGTCTTGCTGTCTATGCGGCGGGGGATATTTTACATTATGCTTTTATTGCGTCCCGTTTGCAGTCTGCTGATTTGCAGGCTAAGCTTCTCGGCCCTTCTGGTATTGTAGCTGCTGGCCCTGCTTTTGATGATGCCGTGCGAGGTTTTACTGCGACTACAGGCTCTGGTATCTTAGGTAACCCTAGTGAAATTGCTGCCCCCAAACTTATGAACAAATTTGCAGACATTTATTTCGCGACGGTTGTTGCGGCCTCAGAGTCTGTTTTCTCTTTGACACCACGCCAGCTTGCTTTGTGGCAGTCTAAGCAGGGTTCCCACTGCTCTTATTGGTTGCGTGCAGTTCCTAGCTTGGGGTTGGGTCAGACTATGAACGGGAGGACTTACCGTAGTGTGCTTGGGTACCGTCTAGGTGTTCCGTTATTCACGGTATCTAGGCCCTGTGTGCTTGCTCTCGAGTTTTTGCTGATGATGTTTTTGGGGACCACGCTGTTTCTTGTACTGGTACTGTGGGTGTTAAACATCGGCATAACCTCGTCTGTGACACTCTTTTCGACATTTGCTATAGATCTGGTATTTTTGCGGGAAAGGAGGTTGATATCGGTTTGGTTGACGGGCATGGTGGTTCTCTTCGTCCTGCGGATTTGCTCCTTTATTCTTGGGACAGAGGGCGTGATGTGTGCGTTGACTTGACAGAGTCTTCTCCTTTGACTCGGACTGGGATGACGGATTTTGTGCCTGGACGGGTTGTTGCTGATGCTGCTCAGCGTAAGTGTGCTAAGTACGGGGATTTGTGCGCGGCAGCGGGTTATGGTTTCCTACCCTTCTCTTTCTCATCACTTGGGGAGCTGGGTTCGGATGTTGTTGCCTTGCTCAAGCGGATCCAGAAATTCTCGGTATCTCAGGATGCAGGGGCTCGGGTGGCCCCTTACATTTTTACTAGACTTAGCTTTGCAGTTGCTAAGGGTGTGGGAGCCCAAATTGTTTCTCGGCTCCACACCAATTTCATGTAAACTTTTATTTTTCTTTTAATAAAAGTTGCGCTCATCCTTTTATAATAATAATAATAATAATAATAATAATAATAATAATAATAATAATAATAATAATAATAATAATAATAATAATAATAATAATAATAATAATAATAATAATAACAACAACAACAATAATAATAATAAAAGTTGCGGTTTTATAAAAAAAAAAAATAGCAACAAGAACAATAATAAAAATAATAACAATAACAAACAACAATCAAAATAAATAATAATAATAATAATTATAATAATTATAATAATAACAATAACAATAATAATAATAATAATAACAATATTCATAATAATAATAATTATAATAATAATAATTATAATAATAATTATAATAATTATAATAATAATAATTATAATAATAATAATAATAATAATAATAATTATTATTATTATTATTATTATTATTATTATTATTATAATAACTATAATAATAATAATAATAATATAATAATAATAATAATAATAATAATAATAATAATAATAACAATAATAACAACAATAATAACAATAATAACAACAATAATAACAATAATAATAACAATAATAATAACAATAATAATAATAATAATTATAATAATAATAATAATTATAATAATAATAATAATAATAATAATAATAATAATAATAATAATAATAATAATAATAATAATAATAATAATAATAATAATAATAATAATAATAATAATAATAATAATAATAATAATAATAATAATAATAATAATAATAATAATAATAATAGAGAGGATAGAGAGAGGGGAAGTGCGATCTTGCGACGATCACCAGGCGAATTGGCTGCTACCCTGTCCTGCTCCGTCACCACCACCCTCATCACCGTCACCGCCCTTGTCCTTCTCCGGCCATCTCATCGTCGGTGTCTGACGGGTTTATCGGTGTCTGTTGTGGTTGTTAGATTAGGGCTGGGGGTTTTTTAAGGCATTCGTTCTGTTATCGTGTTTCTCCCCTTGCTACCGCCGTTGGCTGCCAACAACCACCCCACGTCGACCTTTAGACCTCACGTCGCCGGTCAGGGGCAGTTGTTGTGGGTGGTTCATACGGTGGCTGTTTGTTCGACGGGTTTTGCGGCGTGTCGTTTTTTTTTTCAGGTGTAATTGTCGCCTGTTTGCGGCTGTTGTCGACCTTCGGCACCACATTTTGACCACCAGACCTCAAGTCGTCGGTCGTTTATGTGGTGGCAGACGACGCTACTCCTTTTGCTGGTGAGTATCATGTTCTTTAACGTTTTTTTTATTTTTATTCAGTTCCTTTTCTCGGTGTTTGGTTTGCTGCGGTGGTCCGGTGCTCCTGCCTGATCGACCACTGCCGCCTCTGCCATTGCCTCGTGTGTGTGGGTTCAGGTTGTAGTGGGGGTTGCAGTTCTGTGTGTGGAGTTTCGGGTTGTGTGGGTGTTGGGCCGTTTGTCAACAGCTACGGGTTGGTTTGTTAGTGGTGGTCCTCGGCTGTTCAACGCCGTTGTGTGCAAGGAAGGGTGTTGGGTTTGTTGTCCTTTCATGCCTGAGCTAGTACGGTACCATTGTCCTTTTTCAGGTCTTTACGCGTGTCGGGATAGTTTCGGTAAGGGCCTGACTAAGGCGGCATGGCAGAAACATTTATAGGACCGACATTGTCATGATGGTGCGTTAGACCTTACGCGTCAGACTCTTACTGATAGTTTGACTGTTTATTCCAATGCTGAGAGTTCTTTGAGACGGATGGGGCTTTGGTTGTGTGGGGTGTGTTTTAAAACCCGTACTATTAGAGCAAGATGTCGGCATAGTCGGGGTGATATTGTGATGCATCTTGAGTGTGTTTATGGCCTCTACAGCTTCCATATTCATGGTATTCCGAGACCTTTAGCTCCTTCTACTTCGGTTTCTTCTGATGATAGTGTAGAGCTCGTTCAGTGGTCTATATCTTCGATGGATCCTTTTTTGACTTTAGGCCTTCGCACTGTGAAATCTATTCCTCCTAAGTGTCGTCTTGGGTTTGCTCGAGATTTGAAAGGGGCCTTGGATGAGGTGTTTGATTCCCCTAGTGATCTCTCCCGCTGGGTTCGTTTGCTTGTTCTACCACTTTGTTTGCTTAGGACTTTCGCTCCTCGGAGTAATCATGAGTGTCAGACTGCTATTCGGTGTCAGCATCAGGAGGATAGTATTGCCAGGGCTATCCTTGCTTAGGGGGCACCTGGGGGGGGGGGGGTTGCAGTTGTTGCAGGAGTGTTTTGATGAGGGTCCTTCTTCATTTACTGTGGATGAGGATCTGGATTTGAGTGAGCTTAACCTACGCCAATGTCAGCGGAAGATTTCCAATGGCCATTATACTGTTGATGTCCGGGTGCTTTCTTCCTCTGGGGTCGCCCCTTGCTTCGATGCAACTCTTGTGGCCCTGCGTGAGAAGCATCATGTCGCCCCGCCTCCTTCATTGCCTCCTCTGTCTGGGGATCATCATCCTCTGGTCGCTTTTTCGGCTGTGGTCTTGGATATGATTCGGAGCTTCCCACGTGGTACTTCTTGTGGGAGGGATGGTTTTCGTGCCCAACACCTTATGGATTGTTTGAGTGGCGCTGCTATGGCTATCTCCGATGATTTGATCACTTCTATTACTAGGGTGGTTAATCTTTTTGTTGAGGGCCGGTGTCATCTTCCTCTGGGTGAGTACATTGCCAGCGCCCCTCTCACGCCACTCGTTAAACCGGGTGGTGGGGTTTGTCTTATTGCTGTTGGTACGGTCTGGAGACGACTTGTCTCTAAGGTTGGTGCTTCTATGGTTGGTCCATCTTTATCTTCTTATTTTTATGGACTTCAGTTTGGTGTGGGTATGTCCGGTGGAGGAAAGGCTATCTTGCATGCCTTGAACCGGCTCATTAAGGCTCGGGGGGCTCAGGTGGGGCTTTCTATGTTGCTGGTTAATTTCCAGAATGCGTTCAACCTTGTTGATCGTTCGACCAGGCTTCAGGAGGTCCGCCGTCGTTGCCCGGCTCTCTCCCGTTAGGTGGAGTTTTGTTATTCCAGCCCGGCCCGCCTTTTTTATGGGGAGCACTGCTTGTGGTCTTGTCAGGGTGTTCAGCAGGGTGATCCATTGGGCCCTTTGCTTTTCTCTTTGGTTTTGCATCCATTAGTTTGCAAGATCCGGGATACTTTTGACCTCACTTTGCAGGCGTCGTACTTAGATGATGGCACCATCGTGGGTGATACTTTGGAGGTGGGGAAGGTCTTGGATTTGATTATGGTGGATGTCCCTCGTTTTGGATTGCATCTTAATGTCTCCAAGACGGAGGTCTTTTGGCCTGTTGAGGATCCTCGGAGTCGACTTCCTGGGGTTTTCCCCCCTTCTATTTCTCGGCCATTGCGTGGTGTTACGATTTTGGGTGGACACATCGGTGCTTGTTCTGATTTTAGCAGGGGGATTGTGGCGAAGAGAGTAACCAAGACCATTGAGCTAATGGATTTGGTTGCGAGGATTGAGGACCCGCAATGTGAGTTGCTTCTTCTTCGAGCTTATACTGGTATTTCCAAGCTTTACTTCTCACTTCGTACTTGCTCCCCTAGTGTTTTTGGTTCTATCCATCTTCCTTTTGATGTCGCTCTTCGTTCTAGCTTGGAACGTATTGTCACCGTCTCAGGGTCGGGTTTTGGGGATTGGCAGTGGCGCCTTGCTACATTCCCTTTTCAGCTTGGTGGTCTTGGTGTCTATGCGGCGGGAGATGTTTTATTTTATGCTTTTATTGCGTCCCATTTGCAGTCTGCTGGTTTGCAAGCTAAGCTACTCGGCCCTTCTGGTATTGTAGCTGCTGGCCCTGCTTTTGATGATGTCGCGTAAGTGTTTACTGCGACTACAGGATCTGGTATTTTAGGTAACCCTAGTGAAATTGCTGCCCCCGAACTTATGAAGAAATTGGTAGATATTTATTTCGCGACGGTTGCTGCTGCCTCAGAGTCTGTTTTCTCTTTGACACCACGCCAGCTTGCTTTATGGTAGTCTCAGCAGGGTTCTCACTCCTCTGATTGGTTACGTGCGGTTCCTATCTTGGGATTGGGTCAGACTATGAACGGGAGGACTTACCGTAGTGTGCTGGGGTATCGTCTGGGTGTTCCGTTATTCACGGTATCTAGGCCCTGCCCGGCTTGCTCTCGGGTTTTTGATGAGGATGTTTTTAGGGACCACGCTATTTCTTGTACTGGTACTGTGGGCGTTAAACATCGGCATAACCTTGTCCGGGACACTCTTTTCGACATCTACTATAGATCTGGCATTACTGCGTTGACTTGACAGGTTCTTCTCCTTTGACTCAGATTGGGATGACGGATTTTGTGCCTGGATGGGTTGTCGCTGATGCTGCTCAGCGAAAGTGTGCTAAGTATGGGGATTTGTGCGTGGTAGCGGGTTATGGTTTCCTTCCTTTCACTTTCTCTTCACTTGGGGAGCTGGGTTCGGATGTTGTTGCCTTGCTCAAGCGGATCCAGAAATTCTCGGTATCTTAGGATGCGGGGGCTCGGGTGGCCGCTTACATTTTTACTAGATTTAGCTTTGCTATTGCTATGGGTGTGGGAGCCCAGATTGTCTCTCGGCTCCCCACCAATTTCATGTAAACTTTTATTTTTCTTTTAATGAAAGATGCGCGCATCCTTATAATAATTAAAAATAATAATAATAATAATAATAATAATAATAATAATAATAATAATAATAACAATAATAATAACAATAATAATAACAACAATAATAACAACAATAATTACAACAATAATAACAATAATAACAATAATAATAATAATAATAATAATAATAATAATAATAATAATAATAATAATAATAATAATAATAATAATAATAATAATAATAATAATAATAATAATAATAATAATAATAATAATAATAATAATAATAATAATAATAATAATAATAATAATAACAACAACAACAACAACAACAACAACAACAACAACAACAACAACAACAACAACAACAACAACAACAACAACAACAACAACAACAACAACAAGCAACAACAAGCAACAAGCAACAAGCAACAAGCAACAAGCAACAAGCAACAAGCAACAAGCAACAAGCAACAAGCAACAAACAAAAACAAAAACAACAATAACAACAACAACAACAACAACAATAATAATAATAATAATAATAATAATAATATTTAAATTTAAGTTAAATTAAGCCCAAATTGTTGCTTACACCCTAATATGTTACAAAACTTGAAAATTACCCCCTAATATTTTTTTTTAAAACTTACCACATAATATGTCTTTTTTTCTTCAATATCAACGCTAGAACTGGATTCCGGTGACAAATTCTGGTGAACTTGTTCTATTCTGTCCAAAAGAGATGTTACTTGACTATTATACCCTTATATTATGTATTAAACCCTCTATTATGTATTCCAATTCACTCTTTACCATTCATCCTTTTTCTTTTCATTTTCTCTGTTATTCTTCTTCTCTCTCTCCCTTCTCTTCCTTCTATATTAAGTTTACCCAACAATGTCTTCCACCTCTGATTGCTTGTCCTACAATAAATTTGAAAGGCCCAAAGTATGCTATTGTACAGTAAAGAAGTGAAGCGACTAACCTCTTGGACGAACAAGGACCCTGGAAGAAGATTTGAAGCATGCTCCATTTTCGACCCAAGGAAACAAATTCGTGGTTGCAATTACTTTTCATGGGTTAATATTAAATCAAATTGGAATTAAACAAGCAATTTTATGTGATATCAATTTGTACCCATTGCCATTGAGTCTGAAATTAAGGTTGTGATGAAGATAAATCAAAGTAAAACAGCTATGCATTGATGGTTAAGTAAATAGAGTAAACTTACTGAAATTAAGATGATGATATTGATGATGACGACACACGCAGCTGAAGCACACAACAGTACAAATTGAAGATGAATGGTGAAAGCCTTGGTGATGAATAGTGAAAGTGTCGGTTAAAAACAATGGGTAAATTAGGATTAAGTTGGAATGGGTAATGGATATAAGGCAAGGGCATATCGGACCTAAAAAATCTTCTCTCACCGGAAAAAACTAAAAGTGTTCATATTGAAAAAAAAAAGACATATTAGGTGATAAGTTTTGAAAAAAAAAATTTATTAGGGGGTAATTTTCAAGTTTTGTAACATATTAGGGTGTAATAAACAATTTGGGCTTAAATCAATTTAAGTTAATTTAAATTCGGATCGTATAAGTTTAGTTAAGATCCTATAAGTTCAGTTAAGATTATATAAGTTCAGTTCCGTTCAGATCCTATAATTTCAGTTCAGTTCAGATCCTATAACTTCAGTTCAGATCCAATAAGTTCAGTTCAGATCAAATCCTATAAGTTCAGTTCAGTTCAGATCCTATAAGTTCAGTTCAGATCCTATAAGTTTCGTTCAGTTCAGTTCAGATCCTATAAGTTCAGTTCAGATCAGATCCATTTCAGTCCAAAAGAACAGAGCCTAACATTAGTAGAGAAGATTCCATCCGGATATAAATCATTGAGCCTACCTCTCAACCTTCTCATGTGAGTATGCTTATCTAAATGAGTGCGTTCCGTATTTTAACTGCAACTCTGCTAGACCAATAAAGACATTTGAAATCCAAAAAATTGCCAAATTAAAATATGGGCCAATTCTGTTGAAATTGGGCACGAAAGGAAAAAGGGGTAATTTCAGCGTGTAGGGAGAAGAATAGTATTTATTTCAACATATCCGTAAAGATGTTTGTACACAAAACATTATCTGCCTTGGCTAAAAATGTCGTCGTGTGATATTGGTGCTTTCGGAAATTGTGAATCATTATCAAGTAGTAAAGCCCAAGGTTATTGTTTCGGAAATTGTGAATCATTATCAAGTTAAAAAATTTAGTAAAGCTTTCATATTGGTTCGTGACTCTGAAAGAATTTTAAGCACTTTGAAATTGTGAAAGTTATTGTTGTCTTAAACCTCTGCCTACTTACTTCTCTGTACTGATGTTTGACACTTCATCTGCTCTACTAAAGAAGAAAAGCAGGAAGACTACGAGGCCTTCAATTAAATCACTTTTCGGTGTGTTTAAACGTTTTTTGTTGAAGTTGTGTTTGTTTACTCTTTTACTGTATGCTCAATTTGTGTTGTGTTTCATGCTCTGAGGATTCTCTGGAGTCCTGTTAAATCATCTTGACATGAAATTTATAATAGATATGGAAACTTTGGGGTTACACAATATAAAATAAATGAAGTACAATATATGCTTTTACATTTAGACTTGAATAGAAACCAGTTAGGCTTGAATAGAAGAGCAGAAGACTTGAATAGAGAGGGACAAAAACGATAAATAAGCGAAGGAGATGGGAAGGGGGAAGGAAAGTGAAATGGGTGTAATAAGTGAATAATGTGGAGATGGGGTCTGAACAAATGCGAGGGAGACGGATAGGTATGAAGGAAAAGGAAATAAGTGAATATGTGGTGAAAGAGAGAGAAAGAGATAAAACCAGTGGAAAGGTGAAGAGGAAGGGAACTGATGAAATACGGAACAAGTGAGTGAAGGATATGGATAGGGAGCGAGGGAGGAAAAGGAAATGAGTGAATATGTGGTGGAAGAGTGAGAAAGACATGAAACTACATAAATGAAAGATCATAGATCCATATTAGACTCTCTAATAAAAATTAATTTATCTCATAAATTGTTATTTAGGTGATCTATGTAACATGCATGCTAATATGAAAGCATAAAAAGAAAGTATAAGGAAAAACAATTTCCTTACATTGAATTTGTGGTAAAAAGGGCACAAACTAGTTCACCTTACTAGCTTGTTCTTGAGCTTATTCCAAATGGATGATCCTCCTTAATAATCTTCAAAGAGAAGATCTCCTTCTTGTTGCACCCAAGAACTAACCCAAAAATAATAACAAGTATTGAACTAGAACTTGTTAATATTGTACCCTTGATATTATTAGTAATATTACTAACTAGTCTTAGTAATAATATATTTTTTACTAACAAGCTTAGTAAAGATGAGTAATATTTTTAGAGAGATGTTGGAGAATTGTTCACATGCAAAAGTATTGAGTGAAGAAGTGAGGTAGTGTAAATAAATGAACAATAGATGGAGTGAAAGGAAGGGAAGTGGCGGCTGGAAATAGGAGTGTTGGAGTGGACAAACTTTGTCTTATATATTTATCTTACATCACATGCAAAATCTTGTATAAGATAAATTATGGTAGTATATAAAATAAGTTGAAATGATTATGTGAGTAATCATCCACTACTCTTATTTTATACGGTCCACTTGCCCATTTACGGGTCCATGTTGGTTCTTAAATTTGTCGCACAAATCCGTGTAATTTTTATCTTAAATATCTTTTCATGTTTAAATACTTGCATAATTAATTCGTCCAATTCACTCCGTAAATATACGTGTACCACTACACACATTATTTACGTACTAATATTAATCACATTAATCAATTAGTACAATTTTAGTAAATTAATAGTTAATTAACTAAAACCCGTCTCCCAAAACTTATTATTCAATTATCGCATAATTAAATAATAACTGCCAAAAAGGAAAAATTGAACTTAAAAAATGAGAGAGAATCAGGAGAGAGAAAGCTCTGAAAACTAGGGTATCGTCCTTGAATTTTGAGCGCAGCCATGGCAGTAATTCATCAATCTGCTTCGAAAAATTCACAAAAATCTAAAAATATTCATGTTGCTGGCTCATCTTCAACAACTAAACAAACTAATAAGAAAGTTCCTTCTTCTACTGATGCTACGAAAGAGAGGAATGTGAATGATATCACTGGTATTGCTCCTTATGACCTGGAAACGCTGGAAATAGATGACAATGATGAAGGATGGCGTATTCAAGGGAAAAAGAAAGCAACTTTGGAACCAATTGAGGAGCAACCAGGGGAGTTGATGCAGATTTTGGCAGAGGATGTTCAGGAGGAACTGGCTTACTGGAAATCCTCTGTCTACTGCTTCATTCTTGGGGCTAACCCTCCCTGGGACGTAGTGGAAGGCTTCATACGACGCATCTGGGCAAATTATCCTATCGATAAGGTATCGTTCTTACCTGATGAGATTTTTCTCGTGCGTTTTAAGAACCCTGCTGATAAAGAGGTTATCCTTAAGCAAGGACATTTTTTGTTTGATAATAAGCCGTTAATTGTGCGAAGCTGGCATGAAAATGTTGTCCTTACTAAGGAGAAGGTGATGAATGTTCCAGTCTGGGTTAAATTGTTAGATTTACCTCTGAAATTCTGGGGTAAAAGTTTGCCTAAAATTGCTGGATTATTGGGAAAATTTCTTTGCTGTGACACGGCTACTGAGGATAAGACCAGATTAGGGTTTGCTAGGGTCTTGCTTGAAGTTCCCTTTGGTAAACCTTTGCCTGGGTCTGTGAAATTCCTTGATGAAGATGGTCATATAGTGAAGGTATTAGTTGAATGTGAATGGAAACCCGTAGCTTGCTCTATTTGTGGGGGCACTGGGCATGAAAGTGCTCAGTGCAGGAAGCCTGGACCAAAAAAATCCAAGCCTCAACCACCATCTAAACAATGGGTTGCCAAGAAACCTGCTGTGCTTATACCTGTTGCCCCTAACACTTCTCCAGTGGTGGTGGTGCCTACCCATGTTAAGCCAGTGACTCCAGTGACTATTCCTGCCTCTGCTGAAACTAACAAAACCCCAGAGGAAGTGCAACATCGTCTTCAGGTCACTTGGAATAAAAATGGCTCTTACAGACAGGTGAATACCCCTGCTAGACCTGGTGTTACCCTGAGTAGGCAAGAAATCATAAGAGCAGGCAAGAGTTCTGCCAATTTCAGTCAGTATACTTTTATGGATGCATTGAATAATGTTACACCTAAGGTTGGAATTGGTACAAAAGGTAGTGTGTTACTCCCACCTAGGAGTAATGCATAGTTTTGGTTTCTGGAATGTTAGGGGGCTTAACAGTCTGACCAAACAAAAGCAAGTGAAATGGTTTCTGCATCATAATCAAGTTGGACTATTTGGCCTCCTTGAGACAAAGGTAAAACCTTTGTCTCTAAATGCTGTTAGATCAAATATGTGTGATGGTTGGTCAATTTCTACTAATACTTCTTGTCACCCTGGAGGAAGAGTCTGGGTTTTGTGGAATCCTCTTATTTTTCATGTTTCTTTTCTTCATTACTCAGCACAACTCATTCATATGCAAGTTACTGAAATTAGTTCCCATTTTGTTTTCAATTGCTCAATGATATATGCTTTTAATGATACTGTGGACAGAAAAGCTCTCTGGTCTACTCTTTGTACCCTCTCTAATAGTATTAATATTCCCTGGGTTTTGTGTGGTGATTTCAATAGTGTCTTAAGTCCCACTGAGAGATTAGGGGGACTACTCTGGAAGAAATGGATGACTTCCAGTCTTGTGTTGATTACTGCCATCTAATGGATAGTCCTGCAACTGGTTCCTTTTACACTTGGAACAACAAGCAAGATCTTGCCACTAGAGTTTACTCAAGACTTGATAGAGTTCTGGTTAACCAGAAATGGCTGGTTGATAGGGTGGATTCTTATGCTCATTTCCATAATGAAGGTTATTTTGACCACTTACCCTGTATTATTCAAGATTGCCAACATGCTTTTGTGGGTAGGAAAAGTTTCAAATATTTCAGCATGTGGAGTCAAGTAGATGACTTCATTCCTTGTATGCAACAACAATGGTCTAATCTCCTGCAAGGTACCAAAATGTATGTTCTTGTGAAGAAATTGAAGAGCCTTAAGCAGCCTCTAAAGCAATTGAATAGTCAATTGTTTGCTGATATTGAGAATAGTGCTGCCCATGCCTGGAAGATTATGGATGCTATCCAGTCTGATTTAAAGCTTAACCCTATGGATGCTACTCTTATTGAACAAGATCGAGCAGCTACTAAAACTTATAGAGATTTGCAAGCTGCTTGGGATAGCTTCTTAATGCAAAAATCTAAAGTTACCTGGGTCAACAATGGAGATGACAACACCAAATATTTTCACAGTGTGATTAGAGGAAGGTGCTCTAAAAATAAAATTTTTAGAATTGCAGATGTGAATGGGACCAGTCACACTGAGGGTGAACAGATTCAGAATGCCTTTCTCAATTACTATACTCAATTACTTGGGACTTCCACTGTCACTTCTTCTGTCTATACTTCAGTGGTGCAGCAGGGTAAGGTATGTTCTCTGGCTCACTGGGACATTTTGCTGCAGCCTGTCACTCCAAAAGAAGTCAAGGATGCAATTTTTTCTATCCCTGGGCACAAAGCTCCAGGTCCTGATGGGTTCTCCAGTTCCTTTTATAAAGATGCCTGGGTCATTGTTGGGGATGAGGTTTGCAATGCTGTCTTGGATTTTTTTCAAACTGGGAAATTGTTGCAGCAGGTTAACCATACTTTTATTTCCTTGCTCCCCAAATGTGATTTACCTTGGAATGTGACATAGTTTAGACCTATCTCGTGCTGTAATGTGATATACAAAGCTATTTCCAAGATTCTATGCACCAGATTGGCTGCCATCTTACGTGATATTATCAGTATCAATCAAGGTGGTTTTATTCAAAAAAGAAATATCATTCAAAACATTCTCATTTGTCAAGACATTGTAAGATTATACAATAGGAAGACTGTGTCCCCTCGTTGCCTGATGAAGATTGATTTAAAAAAGGCTTATGACTCTGTCAATTGGGATTTTATTGAACAAATGATGAATGCCTTGAATTTCCCTCCTAGGTTTACTCATCTGGTTATGGTTTGTGTAAGAACTGCTTCTTACTCTCTGGTTCTCAATGGTGTTAACTTTGGTTACTTCAAAGGAGCTAAAGGGTTGAGACAAGGAGACCCCATTTCCCCCCTCCTCTTCACCATCACCATGGAGTATCTTACCAGGGTCCTTTTTCATGTAACCAGTATTCTACCCTTTAGATATCACCCTCTCTGTGGTCATCTCAAGCTATCTCACTTGATGTTTGCAGATGATCTTCTTATGTTCTCTAAAGGTGATACTAGATCCATTATGATCTTGCTTAGGGCTTTTGCCACATTTTCTGCAGCCAATGGATTGCAAATGAACTCAATGAAGTCAAATATCTATTTTAATGGGGTTCATCATTCAGTTAGAGCTGATATTCTGCAAGTTTCTGGTTTCATTGAGGGTACTCTCCCTTTTAAGTACTTGGGAGTGCCAATTACCTCTGGCAGGCTCACTGTCAAGCATTGCTCAGTTCTAATTGATTCTGTCACTGCTAGAATTAGGGGGTTTGGTGGCAAGAAGTTATCCTATTCTGGCAGATTAACCCTTGTCAATTCTGTGCTTTCTTCTCTTTATGGTTACTGGGCTACTATTTTTGTGCTACCCAAAGGAGTTCTGAGAAGAATTGATGCTTTGTGTAAGAACTACCTTTGGGATGGAACTACTGAGTATATAAGATCTCCTATGGTCAGTTGGGAGAAAATTTGCACCCCTAGAGCTGAGGGTGGATTAGGGATCAGAGTTAGTTTCACCTGGAACTATGCTGCTATAGGCAAACTGGTTTGGTGGGTGTATACTAAACCAGACAGCCTTTGGGTCAAGTGGGTACACCACATTTATATGAAAGGTACTAGTTGGCAATCTTATGCTCCAAAAGCTGATGTATCTTGGAGTTGGAAAACTATTTGTAAAATTAAAGCTAAACTGGCATCTGGTTATATGTCTGGTCAGTGGTCTGCTTCTCCTGCAAGGTACTCCATTTCTAGTGGTTATCACTGGCTGAGACAGAAACACACTACTGTGATTTGGCACAGACCAGTATGGAACTCTTGGTGCATTCCAAAGCACAGTTTCATAAACTGGTTGATTGCTAGGGAAGCATTACATCTTAAGGATAAGCTTTACCATTTGGGCATTATTCAAGATGATTTGTGCTTGTTATGTGGAGAGTGAAACCCATGTTCACCTATTTCAGCAATGCCAGTATACTTGTCGTCTTTTGCAGATTTTGAAGACTAAACTTAACTTAACCATGCCTACTGCCAATCTGCTTGTTTGGATTTCCAGGAAGCCATGGTCAAGTGTAAAGAAGAAGGTTGCCCTTGCTTGGGTGCAAGCTCTTTTCTATGAAGTTTGGATCCAAAGGAATAGGGTGCGAATTGAAGGCAGTCTTATGCATCCTAATTATGTCATGGATAAAATTAGTGCCCTGTTGAAATTTAGATCTTATTCTTGGCAAAAATGTAAACTTAGTTTGAATGAGGAGACTTGGCTTAATTCGATCAACAATGGTTGAATTTCCTTGTCTCCCAAAATTGAACCGTTGTGGTAGTTTGTAATCGTTTGTTTCATTCTTAATGAGAAGCTTACCTTTTACCAAAAAAAAAATTAATAATAACTGCCGCTCCTCGAGTTCGCAACTCGAAATCTCTCTAAAAATAATCGACTAACTTTTTAGTCTTTAAATCAAGGGGCTAAATAAATTGTATCTCATACAATTAATTAGTTATCAATGGGGGTTCGTTCCTATAGGTGTGACCGAAAGGGGTCAGTTGATCACCGCCGTCTCACGACAATAACGTCAAACTCTAGTCAGGCAACCGTTATCGATTTACGTTAATCAACTGACGAGGATCAAATAATTAAATATCTGACGATATTCCATTAATGAGATTTATTATGTTAACGCACTATTCTGGAGGACACTAACTCCAACAATCTCCCACTTGTCCGACACAAGGTGTGCACTACCAATTCTCTTGTCTGTTTTAATCTCCCACTCAATGCAAGGTGTCTTTCAGGTCGCACTTGCACACGAACATATCGCGAGTGGTTTTTCTCGATCGGGAGTGTGGCTACCTGACCGGAAAAATCTCTCACAGATTACTTCCGAGCGTGGCCACATATTTGTAGTCATTAACTCCTCGAGTGGCCTTGAGATATAGTTACCCAACGTGGGTGGACAATTCCTGTATGCCCTATCTATCCTATTGCACAATACAGCTCACCATGACCTAGTAAATGCCCTTTTGGCCTTCTTTCACGGCACGACCCAGACAAAACCAAAGTCACTCTGGAACCGCACTTGCTCGATAATAGTCTCCGTCAAAAGAATAGACTCATTAGAACATCTTAGAGATCCTCGGCACGACCAGGCGTCTATAATAGAACTTAGGGACTCTCTAAATGGTCACTGTCCGGCAAAGTGTCACACACTCTGCCTATGTAATCGACTAGTCATCACGTATGACCTTATGGTGTTGAACAACCATCAATCGACTCACAATCTAGTCACTCTGAGACGTCACCTCATTAAGTGACTAGGGACAAAATACAATGTTCATCTTATTCACTTGAATATTGTTCAACATTGTCTCCATAACTTATTCAGATAAGAAAGGTATTCAATGTTTTCAGTCAAACTGAATAATTGAGTTCTTAAATAAACTTTAACAATGAATGCGATCATCAGTTATGTAAATATCAATACTCTATCCAATATTTACATAATGATCTTTAGCAATTAAGGTATAATCCTCAATTCACATTGAGATGACATAACCATCATGTCTACCTTATGCCAAGGGCTTTGATTAGAGGATTAGCAACAGTTGCATCACTCTAATTTCCATTTATTTTTCCTTTGTTCTATGCAATCTTTTCATCACATAGAGCATTTCTAAGTACACGTCTAAAAAAGTTTTTAGACTCTGGTTCTAAAGCCACTCAAACACTCCCACTGTTTTCACAGTCTCTCCGTTAACGATATTCGGCTAACAGAACTACTCCAGTTCCATTAAAATCCGGATATCAATTATCTCTTCTACAACATCGGATGCTGTAATGTACATAGCTTTCCGTTCATGATTTCTACGTATAACACTTATACATACACATCCTTCATATGACGTCTTTTATGTATGACTCCTCATACATATTTGCTTTATACATGTATAACTTCTTATACATATATGTATAACTTCTTATACATATTATTCTTTATGCACATAACACTCTTACATGCTAACCATTCCTAAACGAGACTCATAACATCTTGTAAGCATAGGAATGTAATCGTGTAACCTTTTACACGAAATTCATTAATTGCTCCAGTCAAGAGTAAATCCTCAGTGCTTCTCAAGTAATCAAGGATGCTCTTGATAATCATCTAGTGACCCTCACTAGAAAATAATTGGTAATGACTTCTCATATTCTCAACATGATAAGTACCGACGAGAGAAGCTTTTAGCATATTTAATAGATCCTGCAGCGGAGGCACAAGAGATCATATTAATTGTTCAACAACTTGAATGAGTCAAGAATCTTATCACATAAGTCTCTTGACTATAATGCTAATATCCATAGAGATCTATCTCATTAGATCCGGATATTTAATATGCGCCATGCTACACTCAAGTATTCAACCGAGAATATTTCTAGTCACTAATATGTCAAACACATATTTAGACTAAGAAACATAACCTTAGCTACATTTCTAGTCACTAATATGTCAAGCACATATTTAGACTAAGAAACTTACTTTAGCTCCCACTAAACTCCATGTATCATAATGGTACCACAACACTCGAATAATACCATTTTGATAGACTACATGATTGAACCCAAAGTTCCAACTCTTTGACGTATATAGATCACAAAAGGGATCTTTCAAGCATGCTAGGCTTCTTAGCATTGACAACATCAACAAAACTTTTCCCAAGGATATAGTTTCATTATTCATTTGCCGAATCTCATCCTCATGAGAAGCTATATTGCTAAGACCATACGAATTGATAAAGGCATTTGGGTTGTCACAAACTCTCTATAAGAAGCCCAAATTTTAAGCATTTTATGTAACCTTTACGACAAGATCAAGGTTACCAACCAAAGTATTCACCTTAAATCAAGTCTCGAAAACATCTCGTGTTTTCTTCCTTATTGCATCGTGTGCAAAGAGATCAATTCGAATTGCATGGTGACATGCCATCACATAGAGTTCATACTATAGAAAAGCCTTTGATGAGGGTTTATGATTCGTCACTTTTCTCCTTATAACCACTGAGCCACAATAAAGAACGTCTTCTTGCATTGTACTCACCACTGAGCCTCAATAAAGAACATCTTCTAGCATTGTACTCAGTTTGTGGGTCTTGGACTTCCGTAAGTTCAAAATTTCTCCCACTCTGTCTTCCAGAAAATGAATATCTTTCTGGAAAGACAGCATTACGAGCCAAAAAATCATTGTTCTCGTTTTGGAGGAGTAAAAACCAAGTGGTTCAATTTTGGATAACCCTCACAAATACATAAATTGGTTATGAACATAAACATTTATGGTCCCAAATGTATAAAAAGCCAAGTTAGGGACCCTCCCTACCCATATCTTATATGGAGTCCTTGAGACTATAATAGTCGGATTTTAAACTTTTAGTGAGAAAATAGCTTACAAATTGCGAAAAACCTCAAACTATATCTCATAAAGTTCGGTTTATATACTTGACTACACCATACTCTATGGTGTCCCTAGGAGAAGGTATTATGTGAACTGGTTCACAACCTTCTTAGTGATTATCAAGATCATCACTTGATATTACCCATTTGATCTTCAAAGTCATTACTTTGAAACTTCCGATCAACATCTTGATCTTGACGTGCTTTTGGTTTACTACTTCATTTTGAAAATATTTCACGTTTCAAAAATCACTTTTATGTCTTATTAAATAGATACGAGGTTTTCATATCTACTTAACAATACGGTAAAAGTAAGCAAGTATGTATATTACCAACTATCGGCCTTACACATCCGTATGTATATGGTCAATCACCTCACTATTTGAGTTTCTTTTCTACAAAACAAAACATAATACATGCACATATACCATAAGACTCACAAACGGTTGTTCGATGTGCTTATCGTTTATTCGTGTAAACGAATTTACTTGAGGTTTAATCAATTTGGATTCACCGAATTACAGACATTTAAAATCTACAAGATAGTATAATATTTAGTTTTCGTGAAGAATGTAAAATTCCTCTAACTTGAGTGGTCTAAATCAACCACCACGTCATCAAAGGAGTAGGTACAACATTTTGTTTAAAATCACATGAGTGATGCCTTCTATGTATAAACATAGATAATTACATTCTTTTAAAACCAAATTTAGGTACATTTGTCCCCATCGAAATCATTGCTAATCTAGCACCATTTCGATACAAAAATGTCCTATGCTAGACGTCTTACGTTGTATCAATTCATGTAAACTTCTTTACAAAGAAATTACCCGTACTTGGTATCTTATACCAAGATAGTGGAACTAGCCTATCCATTGAGTAGATGTCTTTTTCAACTTTTGTTCTATCGCATACATCTAGGGTTAATTCTTCTTGACTCCCACTCACTTTCACATTCGTCTTTGCTTCAATCAAGCAAAAATGAATCTCATGAAGACCTCTCTTCATGTCATTTGTGATATTTTATACACTTAGTAAGAGTGAATTACTATAAAGTGAGTGAAACATGTGGCAAAATCTCAACTTCTTGCGAAATTGGACTACCTAACCGTTCAATTGTTATCATATGCCTAAATTCTTTAGCGCATAAACAATCGATTTGATTTTTATTGAATTGAGCCATTTGACGGTATTATATTGGAGTATTATTTGTGTTTTCGAAAACTCTTTTCGCAAACTTTTAAATTACTCTTGAGTAATTAAAAACTAATATGTCATCTTCATGACGGAGGTGTCACTTCCGAAATCAAGACTCTTGATAAAATGTGACTTCTTATTAAACTCGTAATATGAGTTTGCAACATGAAAACCCCTTTTTAAATATGTATGGATGTTAAGTTGTATAATAATCACAATAATTGTTGTAAGCTTATGTAGGTGAATTAGTAAATCATGTTACCAATCATTGCTACCGAATTCCTTCAAAGAAACCGCTTCCAATGAAAGAACGAAACGAGTATAAAAATAAATAGAGGATGAAAGGAGGATGAAGTGCGCGATGTCATAGTAAATTCATTTATGAGAATGGACGAAAAAATAGGAAAAATTAACATTCAATGTTTTAAAAATACTTGTGAAAACATGTTCAACAACTTTTAGCATTTATATAATGATCTCCCACTAAATTATATAAATGATTCGAAGACCCAAATATTAAACAAAAATGAGCATCGCTTGGGCGAAACATCCCATAATTGTGTAAATTCGGTAAGTCACGTTGACTAATTCTACCTCTAGAACTCGTGGTTGACGAATTTCCTTAAATCCATCTACTAGCCCCGGAACATAAGACCGTCTTATATCCCGTTGAGTCCAACCAATTTTGGCGTGTGATAACCGCTTACCACCCTACTTACTCAAGGTAAAAAGAGAACACCCCGCTTGGGCGAGCGTGGCTCTAATAAACAAGAGATTCATAGGTGTTACTAATTGGTAAGGCTAATCTCAATTTTTGATATGTGAGAGATCTTGTCAATTTAGTCATAAATTCCTTGTAAGTTAATTAATTGGGTGAATTTAAATGACGTGAAGTGACAACCGCGGAAATAAAAAGCATGTGAATGTCGATTTTGGCATGCGAAAATAAAACAAGCAAACCTGTAAGCATATGAATAAATTCTAGTATGGCCTCCTAGTTAATAAAAACTAGTCTATTACGTTTCGGAAACCAACTCCTTGGTCCCTTGCCTCTTCATTCCATAAGTGGCTCTTCCTTGTGGGATTTGGAACACCTTCCAAAAATAGACTCCGTCTCGTTGTAATCCGTCTTTTGGAAACGCCGGTAAAAATAACTATTACAAATGAATTACATAGATATTCCTATTATACATTAATTAATAAAATAAATAAAACTATTAATTAATTACAAACCGACGATACGAGATCGTATTTAATTACAAACAAATCGATATTCCCATGTATTTCGGTTAAGAACGATTAAAACTAACTAGGCCATACTAGGTACAACATGATAAATACTTTAAATAAATGACAATCATTCATTCAACTTAAATAAATATGCTTAAAATGCTGTAAAATGATGCCAAAATCGCCCTATCTATCATTCGTTGGTATCCATCTCGGTTTTTTTGGATTTAATCGATTTTTAACATGTAAAAATCAATAATCAACTCTTAAATCTCATTTAAGTCCAAACTAATTTTCCAAACTGTTTTGAACCTCAAAATTAGTCCTCACTAATTTTATGATAAATAATTAGTTTGATTTGGTGATATTTTGCTAATTTAATCGATAAAATCATAATATTTAAGTAAAAATCCAAAACAATTGAAAAATTACCCAAATATTTGAAACAAAATTTTTTAGTATTCTGGAACACTCCCAAGAACAACAAAATGTTAGAAACATTGCCCAAAAAATCCGAATAAATTTTATAAAGAAAAAGATCGATATTTATCGGTTTTTAACCACTAAAACCAATAAACATCAATACAAAGTGAAAACACATATGAAAAATAACTTTTAATATTTAAATAATATTCTTAAATGTACATAAATTTATCATGGGCAGAATCAAATGTTTCGAAATTGTGATTAATTAATTTCACTTTTATCGACTTTTAGTTCATAAAATCAATAAACATGCAAAAAATTCGAACCAACCTTCAACTTTTTGCATATAATCAGTAGAAAACATGCATGAACTACCATAAAAAATTCATGCACCTAATCAACGTTTAACTATTTTTAGTCAATTTTTCACTAAAATACGGCATTTTGACTCGGTTTTCTACCAAAAATCATTAAAAATAGCAAAATAACTTCAAAAATCACAAAAAAAAATACCACAAACCTTTTGAGATCAGTAGGTATGCATGTCCCAAAAAGTTCGTGCTAAACCTCTTCTAACACAATTTTTGAGTTTTTATAAATTATCTCATAATTCATTAAAATGCTTAAAATCAACATGCAAATTACAAGCCTAAGCTCTGATACCACTTGAAAGATCATTGATCCATATTAGACTCTCTAATAAAAATTAATTTATCTCATAAATTGTTATTTAGGTGATCTATGTAACATGCATGCTAATATGAAAGCATAAAAAGAAAGTATAAGGAAAAACAATTTCCTTACATTGAATTTGTGGTAAAAAGGGCACAAACTAGTTCACCTTACTAGCTTGTTCTTGAGCTTATTTCAAATGGATGATGCTCCTTAATAATTGATACCTGTCGTTGTGAGTACCAAAAATAATATTTATAAAACCTATTAAAACTAACAAAAGCTAGTGGTAACAGCGTCGAACCACAGAGAGGCACATGTAGTTATTAGATGTCTAATTTCGGTCTAAGGTAACAGTATGTGGGGATTGAGTTGATTTGGTCTATAGCTAAAACAAAAAAAGTAAAATAAACTAAACAGTAGATAAAATCAAGGATTAAAAGGGTGCAAGGATGGTCGGTTCACTATAGTTTCGGTGGCAGCAAACTAGGTAAGTCTAAAACAATCACGTGAGACGGGAAAATAAGAGGTCCTTTCGGTCCACACTCACAGGTAGCATCTTTCGATCTCGCTACAGGAACCTAATACCACTAATACTGAATTTCGTCCCGAAGAGTGACTAAAGGTCTAAATTAATCTATCTTTCGATCTAATTAATCTAGTCGTCTTAATTAGGCGGGCTATCTCCCTCCCCTATCTTTCGATCTTTATTGGGTCGGTCAAATCCTAGGTATTCAACTAGTCGCGTGCACTCGATTCGTCAAACACAACAATTAAAACAATTAAAACGAAACAATCTCAACGTGGCCAGACGATCGACCAGGGAACCCACTCGATCGACCGGCATGCGATTTCAGGCCATGTTAATTCTAATGCCGCCTAACCTACAGTTCCCCTACATCCTAGCACAATTAATTTAGCTACTAATACTAGGAATGATAACAACAATGAAATTAACGAAATTAACTACTGAATTCATGCTTAAATTAACGGAATAAAAGGGTAGCATAAAACGATAATTATGGCTTCGGGAAACTAACTAACAATTCTATACTATGAACGATAAAGTAATGAAACTGAAAATAGGCAGAGGAATACCGAATGAAATTGCAGAAGAAAGATCCAAAAACCGAATGGTATTGAATACCCAACAATATTAAGAACCCTAATGAATTAACAAAGCTAATGAAAACTGAATGAAACTGATTGTATAAAATTCTGGATGATTGTATCTGTAAACTAGGTTACGTTAAAAAGGAAAAGTACGCAACTCTTCTCCCTAAACCTAGAACACATTGGGCTTTCTATTCCTCGTTCTATTGATTCACGTCATAGTAGCGGCTTGGTCGATCGACCATAGGCAGCGGTCGATCGACCGCTCTATACTGAACAGTAGTTCCTGGAAGTCGTGCGTTGGTCGATCCACTAAGGGGGCCAGTCGATCGACTGCTTTAGCTGATACTTGACTTCTAATTCTCATGGATTTGTCTTTCGGGCCTCGAAATGCGCACCAAGCTCGTTCCTTGAGTAAATACTTCCATGTCAAATGAAATGCAAGATACTCGGGGACGGATTTAGCTCAATATCTACTCATTTCCGCATAAATCTGCAATATTACATAAAAATACGAAAGTAGACGAAATGGGGCAAATAGTAGCCTTAAACCACATAAATGAGCTCTGAAATGCGTGTAAAATAGGGTGTAAAACATCATATAATTGACACGCATCAAACTTCCCCAAACCAAACCCTTGCTTGTCCCCAAGCAAGAACTAGACTCGATCTATAGGAACGAGTTCAATCTCAGAGTGAAATGCAATTGAATAGCCTAAACCAATTTAATGCAAAATTAACAATCAATCAGTAATGTGAATCATGCAAACGAGTTTTGGAGTCGTTAAAAACTGCTTAACCGTCAACTATGGAGACTCATCAAATTGGACTCTCACGGGTCGCTCAAATCACTCAATAAATTCAGGTGAATATATGTGAAAGATAGAAAGAATTCATTTTGTTAGTGACACTCACCTAACTACGACCTATAAGAACATGCCTGCAATATAATATGAAAGCAATCTCTACAACCGTACATATGCATTCCAACCGAACAAATGACCATGACACATGCCGAGGTATATATGGGATATGTGAGGTAATGGGCAGGAAAGGCAAAACATTTATGGGAATGTGGGGGTACAGGTGATCAAGCTAGTACCGTAACAAAACCATATGACAATATCCACTTCTTGCTCAAACTTCAATCCACACGGTGCTATAACAAGCACAAAACTCACAATCTCCGAAATAATCAACTCCCCATAAGGTACAAATGAAACATGGGAGCAAAAATCGTCATTTGAATAAAGACTTGAATCATGTGAATTGATTTTTCTTTTTCTTCTTCTCGGGCCCTAGTCGATCGACCAAGTAGAGCAGTCGATCGACTGCATAACAGTACAACACTTTTTTTTTCTTCTTTTTGAATCATTTTTCTTCTTTTCTTTTTTATCCTTTCAATCTTATTATTTTTCCTTCTTTCTTTCCTTTTTTTCCAACTTCCCAACTTCATCTCAAAATGAGCATATGCCACCAAAAACGAAGTAACAATCCCAAAACGTAAACTACTAGCTTGACCAAGGCAGGCTAAGTGTAGGATGTAGTAATGGGACAAAAAGGCTGTTTTTGGCAGTGTGGAGCTTATGGGTAAAATGAATAAAGGAAAACCTCTACCACATGTGTCAACTAACCACAACCCGAATGCATGCAGGTATTAAGCAGATTAAGTTCATATTTATGCATATTGATGTAACATGTCTTATAAGGAGTAACTACTCACAATCCTAGATAAACTGGTCATGGATGTCACCAGTTATAGGCTCTAATCCTCAGAAAATATGATGTAGTTTGCCAAAAATCAAAGTCAGGTCTAAGGTCCAGCAAATAAGTTAACGAAAACTCGGAAACTATGCAAATGATTATACTAAAAACATGTTAATTAGAAAGGCTTAGGCAAAAACAGATGCAAATGCAATGTCATCATCGAAATACTACCGTTCCGACTCAACCTATATGCTAAAATAAACGTGCATTTTTTTAAATTTTATTTGATTTTTTTGAAATTTTTCAAAATTTTTTTTGAATTTTTGTGTATATAAAGGAATTAAAGAACAATGCAAACTGAAATGTAAACGTGAATGCAAAAAACATATGAAATGCAACGCAAAACCCTTCCCCAAACCAAATCGCACAATGTCCCCATTGTGCAAAATCATGTAATGAAGAAAAGGAAAACGGGAATTGCGAGAAAAACTATAAAGGACATGAAGTAAGGCTTAGAAACTCACAAGACTTTAAGCGCATCAAAAGAAAACCTCCCCAAACTAGCGTGAGCTAGGAGGTTTCTGTAGCTAGCAGTGCTACCAATAAGTACCTGAAAAGACAACAATACCACGCATAAAACGAGAAAGCAATATTGAAGCGGTAATTATGTGCAAAATTAAGAAAATGGAAGAAATCAGATTTATGACGGAAAATAAAGTGGAGTAGAAAACTCCCTTAATTACGCAAATCGACCAAACACAGCAGGGGAGTGATCGTAAATAGGTACAGCAGCGTCCTCGGTCGATCGACCACATTACCCAGTCGATCGACCAATGTGTCAAGAACGAAGCTCTGGGCGAATCAGCACTCGGTCGATCGACCATAAGGGTCAGTCGATCGACTGGAATAACTGCTGTAACTTTCTGATCTCTTCGAATTAGCTCAATAACTTGAGCTAATGAGGTCTAAAAACCTGCAAATGCACAATAATACGCGCCCAAAATTGCGCAAAACCCAAAGTAACCATCTAAAGTGTTTAAAATCCTAAGCAAAGTTAAAATACGAAGTCTCGCGCACACAAAAGCAATAAATAAAAAGGTTCAACGAAAGCAAATAAAATGTATAGTTTGTGAAAAAGTCTCAATCAACTAATAGTTGATCAAGAACGGCCATGGAATGGCCCACTTGACTGGCTTCTGGCTACAAGAGGTAGCCTCAACAGTGCTCATCTTCTCAGTTGCAACGTCCGCAGAACTCAACAGATCAACATGTCGGACATCTTCCCATTCAATGACCTCTTCGGACTCGTCGGAATCCAGATCGGACTCCGTCGTTTTGACTGGCTCATCTTAAGGCTCCTCATCCGTACCATAGCTAAGGCATCCTAGACCGCCTCTTTGAATGATTGGCTCCTTCACAGCTGGAGCAACATGTGGCTCTTCCTTCCCTAAACCAGCTCCTACAATGTCTAAAACAGAAGAATCTTCCTCCACTTTGCTCCCAATCTGGGGCGGAGGTGTCACAAAAGGAGTAGGAATAGAGACAGGCATGACAGGAAGTATAAAATAAGATTTCTTTTCAGAAACCGTATTGCAAGTGACGGGCCACATGGGGTCTTTCTTCCTAGCCGTCTGGGCAAAGACAATGGAGTGCTTGCCTACCTTAAAGGTCAAAGTACCCGAACCAACATCAATAACTGCACCAGCAGTGTGCAGAAATGGTCTACCTAGAATAATAGGAATATGGGCATCTTCGGGCATATCGAGTACTACGAAGTCAACAGGGAAGAAGAACTTCCCTATTTGCACAGGAATGTCCTCTAAGACTCCTATTGGCTGGACCACAGAGCGATCAGCCATCTGTACTGTCATGTTGGTCACTGCGAACCTAGTCCATTTGAGCTTCCTAGCAAGATTCAAGAGCATTACACTAATACTGGCTCCTAGGTCACATAAGGCTTTCTCAATAGGAAAGGTGCCAATATTACATGGGACAGAAAAACTACCCGGGTCTTCTAGCTTCAGGGGTGCAGTATGGGTCAAATAAGAGCATGACTCCTCAGTGAGTGCGACAGTGTGCACAGTTTCAAGTGACTTCTTTTTAGATAAGAGTTGTTTCATGAATTTTGTGTAAGCAGGCACTTGATTGACCAATTCGAGGAAAGGAACTTGCACATTTAAACTACGAATAACCTTTTCAAACTTATTAAATGATACCTGTTCCTTTTTCGGCACTAATCTCTATGGATAAAGGGCTGAAAGTAGAAACTTAGCCCTCTCCTCTAAATCTCTCATGCCGGCGTCGGTGGACTTAGGCTGGAAGTCCACAACCTTCTCCTTGTTGTAGCTTGTCCCTTCTTCAGACCGTCTCAAATGTGAACCATTAATCGACAAAGGGTCGTACTTTGGAACCGGAACGGACCCATCAGCAGTCGGGTCTGTCCTCAATATTTTCGGGGCAGTAGTACCCCGAAACAAGTGGTCCCTCAAGTTATCGGGGATTGGAGGATGAAAAGAATCACCTTCAGCAGCAATCTCAGTCGATCGACCAGGTTGGTCAGTCGATCGACTGACTTCAACAGGACCAGAAGCTAATGTGATCAACCGGGTATGTCAGTCGATCGACTGACATACCTGCTGATCGTCTTTTCTTGTTTAAATTCGCCACTGCCTTCTTCTTGCTTGTTTCCGCCTCATCCTTTTCAGTGACGTCCTCAACCATAATGGGCCCATCAAGGGTAGACCCACTCCTCAAGGTAATGGCATTAAGGGTCTCCTTTTGATCAGTTTGAGTCGGTAGATCTCCCGAAGCTCGAGTTGTATTCTTGCTAGCCAATTGGGCAATTTGGCTCTCCAACATCTTCATCCCGGCCTCTCTAGCTTGGGATTCCTTCAGCAACAAATTGTTCAACTCATTGAAATCAGAACCTTGGGCTTGTTGCTGATGCTGTGGGACATACAGAGGCTTTTGGTACTGTTGTTGTTTATAAGGGGGCACATAGTTCTGCTGCTGCTGCTACTGTGGAGGTTGAGTCGGATTCAAGACATTTTGGCTACTCCACCTCAAGTTGGGGTGGACATTCGGCTCATAGTAAGTATTTGTCTGCCTATAATGTTGAAAGGCAACACAAGACTCAAAGGGACTAGGACAATTGTCTGAAACATGTCCCTCAGCTCCACATCTTTATGACGAAAGGATATCAAAACAAAGACATTTACATGGTAAATCCCTCCTTTGGAAGCTCCTCCCAATTCGTACTTGTCAAATCTGGCCGTGAGAGCTTCTAATGCGCTACGAGAAGGAGATTCAAGCAGCTCTCCTTTGATTTCCCAGGAATTCCCATACTCAGCTTTGTGGGTGGCCAAGTCATCAATGATCTTCCACCCCTTAGTCTCCCCTGTATTCTCCTGGAATCTGCCATTAGCTGTCGCATCCAGGATAGCCCTCTGATCGTCATAGAGCCCATTGTAGAACTGATTGCATAGGCTCCACTTCTCAAACCCATGATGCGGAATGGTTCGCTTTTGACTTCTTGAAACGGACCCATGCCTCATGAAAGTTCTCATCCGGCCCCTGTTTAAAGCTCGTGATTTGAGCTCTAATAGCATTCGTCTTCGAGGCAGAAAAGTACTTCTTGTAGAATGCCACGGCCAAAGAATTCCAGTCGGTGATCCCATTACCAGCTCGGTCCAGATCTCTGTACCACTCCCTTGCAGCATCGCGGAGTGAGAATATAAACATAGTCTCCTTTATCTGGTCCTGGGTCACACCGGTCGGCGGGGGTATAGAGCAGCAATAATCAATAAATATCTCCATATGCTTGGCTGCATCTTCATTTGCAGCTCCCCCGAATTGGGTCCTCTCAACCAAGTTGATATAAGCAGGCTTCGGTTCGAATTTTCTATCAGCTCCCGGTAATTCGAACCCCTTGTATATATTTGCAGCTGTCGGCTCAGAGTGACTTGCTATACTCGCTTCTTTAGCCGTGGCTGGAAATTCTGGAGATGTGACTGCCTCAGCTGAAGAAGTGGAAATGGGTGATGAAGTTGGATCCTCCTCGTATAGCTCGTTCTCGTAGTAACTAGACAGAGTACTCAGCTCTTCCTCTCGTCTAAAGACTCTAGATGATCGTCTCAACTCACGCAAGGTCTTCTCAATCTCAGGATTGAAAGGTACTAGTTCACCACCCTGTGACCTGCGCATAAGAAGAAACTACAAAAAGAATATGAGAATAGTTTAAGGAACGAATGTCCCTTAAACTAAGAAACACACTAAAATAAAACAACTAAAAATTAGAACAATTGCCTCCCCGGAAACGGCGCCAAAATTTGATACCCGTCGTTGTGAGTACCAAAAATAATATTTATAAAACCTATTAAAACTAACAAAAGCTAGTGGTAACAGGGTCGAACCACAGAGAGGCAGATGTAATTATTAGATGTCTAATTTCAGTCTAAGGTAACAGTATGTGGGGATTGAGTTGATTTGGTCTATAGCTAAAACAATAAAAGTAAAATAAACTAAACAGTAGATAAAATAAAGGATTAAAAGGGTGCAAGGATGGTCGGTTCACTATAGTTTCGGCGGCAGCAAACTAGGTAAGTCTAAAACAATCACGTGAGACGGGAAAATAAGAGGTCCTTTCGGTCCACTCTCACAGGTAGCATCTTTCGATCTCGCTAAAGGAACCTAATACCACTAATACTGACTTTCGTCCTGAAGAGTGACTAAAGGTCTAAATTAATCTATCTTTCGATCTAATTAATCTAGTCGTCTTAATTAGGCGGGCTATCTCCCTCCCCTATCTTTCGATCTTTATTGGGTCGGTCAAATCCTAGGTATTCAACTAGTCGCGTGCACTCGATTAGTCAAACACAACAATTAAAACAATTAAAACGAAACAATCTCAACGTGGCCAGTCGATCGACCAGGGAACCCAGTCGATCGACCGACATGCGATTTCAGGCCATGTTAACTCTACTGCCGCCTAACCTACAGTTCTCCTACATCCTAGCACAATTAATTTAGATACTCATACTAGGAATGATAACAACAATGAAATTAACGAAATTAACTACTGAATTCATGCTTAAATTAACGGAATAAAAGGGTAGCATAAAACGATAATTATGGCTTCGGGAAACTAAATAACAATTCTATAATATGAACGATAAAGTAATGAAATTGAAAATAGGCAGAGGAATGCCGAATGAAATTGCAGAAGAAAGATCCGAAAACCGAATGGTATTGAATACCCAACAATATTAAGAACCCTAATGAATTAACAAAGCTAATGAAAACTGAATGAAACTGATTGTATAAAATTCTGGATGATAGTATCTGTAAACTAGGTTACGTTAAAAAGGAAAAGTAAGCCACTCTTCTCCCTAAACCTATAACACATTGGGCTTTCTATTTCTCGTTCTATTGATTCACGTCATAGTAGCGGCTTGGTCGATCGACCATAGGCAGCGGTCGATCGACCGCTCTATACAAAACAGTAGTTCCTGGAAGTCGTGCGTTGGTCGATCAACTAAGGGGGCCAGTCGATCGACTGCTTTAGCTGATACTTGACTTCTAATTCTCGTGGATTTGTCTTTCGGGCCTCGAAATGCGCACCAAGCTCGTTCCTTGAGTAAATACTTCATGTCAAATGAAATGCAAGATACTCGGGGACGGATTTAGCTCAATATCTACTCATTTCCACATAAATCTGCAATATTATATAAAAATACGAAAGTAGACGAAATGGGGCAAATAGTAGCATTAAACCACATAAATGAGCTCTGAAATGCGTGTAAAATAGGGTGTAAAACATCATATAATTGACACGCATCAATAATCTTCAAAGAGAAGATCTCCTTCTTGTTGCACCTAAGAACTAACCCAAAAATAATAACAAGTATTGAACTAGAACTTGTTAATATTGTACCCTTGATATTATTAGTAATATTACTAACTAGTCTTAGTAATAATATATTTTTTACTAACAAGCTTAGTAAAGATGAGTAATATTTTTAGAGAGATGTTGGAGAATTGTTCACATGCAAAAGTATTGAGTGAAGAAGTGAGGTAGTGTAAATAAATGAACAATAGATGGAGTGAAAAGGAAGGGAAGTGGCGGGTGGAAAGAGGAGTGTTGGAGTGGACAGACTTTGTCTTATATTTTTATCTTACATCACATGCAAAATATTGTATAAGATAAGTTATGGTAGTATACAAAATAAGGTGAAATGATTATGTGAGTAATCATCCACTACTCTTATTTTACACGGTCCACTTGCCCATTTACGGGTCCATGTTGGTTATTATATTTGTCACACAAATCCGTGTAATTTTTATTTTAAACATCGTTTCATGTTTAAATACTTCCATAATTAATTCGTCCAATTCACTCCGTAAATATACATGTACCACTACACACATTATTTACGTACTAATATTAATCACATTAATCAATTAGTACAATTTTAGTAAATTAATAGTTAATTAACTAAAACCCGTCTCCCAAAACTTATTATTCAATTATCGCATAATTAAATAATAACTGCCGCTCCTCGAGTTCGCTACTCGAAATCTCTCTAAAAATAATCAACTAACTTTTTAGTCTTTAAATCAAGGGACTAAATAAATTGTATCTCATACAATTAATTAGTTTTCAATGGGGGTACGTTCTTATAGGTGTGACCGAAAGGGGTTAGTTGATCATCGCCGTCTCACCACAATAACGTCAAACTCTAGTCAGCCAACCGTTATCGATTTACGTTAATCAACTGACGAGGATCAAATAATTAAATATCTGATGATATTCCATTAATGAGATTTATTATGTTAACGCACTATTGTGGAGGACACTAAATCCAACAAGAAAAGGTGAGATGGATGGAAATGATGAATACGGAACAAGTGAGTGAAGGATATGGAGAGGTAGGAGGAGGAAAAGGAACTTAGTCAATATGTGAACAAAAGAACGAGAGAGGGAGATGGAGGGGAGAGTGAGGGAAAGGCTGAATATGTGAACAAATAAGGAGATAAGGAGAGGAAGGAGATAGATAAAACGATGAATATGGGAACAGAAGTGAGGGAAATGGAGATGGAGTGGGAGCAAGGGAAAAAAATGAAATAGGTAACTATGTGAACAAAAATGAAAGAGAGAGGGAGAGGGAGAGATTTATAAAAAGCCGATTTTAATGTGATTGAACATTGTAAGCAGACTGATAATGTGTCATTTGTTTCAAGTAACAATGCATAAATAATGGCTACTCATTTCATTCTATTTGGAGGCTATAGAGCTCTAATTTGCGACAAACCACTTAGGTATGAAGATATAAGAAAGTGCCCTGAACATGAAATGTAGGAAATGTATACTAATTGTGGAGATTATTTTATGTTGCATCGCAGACTTTAGCATGAAACATGCCCTGAACATTCTTAAATTCTTCTTAAAGTTAATTCTCTTGTATAACATGTCATTTTTCTTATATTCTTTTTATCCGGAGTTAGAGTTGTTAATGGAGCCAACTACGATTTCAGGTTGGTGTCAGAAAAAAATACGTTTCTCGTATTGTCAGGTGTGTTGAAATACCCCAAGCATACCAAGGGAACTTAAAAACTCACATTTCATTACAAAACTAGGGGAAAATAAAACCCCAAATCCAGTATTTTATTACCTAATTTTAGGAACAATGGAAGTTTTTATTTATTTATTTTTTTTAAAAAAAGAAAAAGAAACTCGGTAAGTAGGTCTCTTGTTTGCTGAAAAGGCTATTTTCTTGTAGGTAGATTATTCACTAATAATAAAGAACGTAGTTGTTTTTTCGTGGACAAGTTTTACTTTTTCACGGACTTTCAAATTGAAAAAGGGGTTGAAATGAGAGGGGTAAAGTGGGAAATCATGTACATGATTGAGTAATTCATGTACATGAAAGAGCAACACCCATAAAGAAAGCAATAATAACCAAGTAAATCATACAAGTACCATGGAAACCGAACATGGAAAAAACAAAGTGAAAGTCACATTGTCATTTGAAAAAATAAAATGTTAGATACAAGATATTATGAGTTAAGCACTATGAAAACAAGACATTTATGTCAAAGAATAAGTCACTTGGTTCAAATTTGACGTGTTTGTAGTCTTTTGGGTGAGGATTCGTAACTGAATAGTGTTTGAAGTTCTTTTTGTTGTAAACGACTCAAACTTATTAATGTGGCTGTCTTAGGGAAAATGGGGGCTACAACATTGGTGAGGTCAATCACGTGATCCAATAAGAGAAATACTCAAGCTTTAAGATAAGTTTTGAGTGAATATTCTTTGCCTCACTATTTTTTCCCAATAGCGCAAGAGGGGGAAAGAAAGTGTATAATACCCCCATTTATTTAGGAGCCTTTAGCTAGACATTCCCAAATAAATAGGACTGGTAATACTACGAATGTTTTGAGTTATTATTGAGATATCTTGTGCTAGGATTGGCGTGGTTGATATCGAAAATGGATAATTGTGTTATCATAAGTTGGATGGTACTTAGTTATAAGGATGTTTATAAGTGTTGTGGTAGTAGTTGTGGGCGAACTTCGGGACGAAGTTCATTTTAAGGAGGAAAGACTGTAATACCCCGTATTTGATAGTAAATTATGAGAATAATTTATGTAATTTAAATAATTAATTAATGACATTTCTAATGATAATTGCATATAAGACATTACTTAAATAATAAAATAAGTATTAAGTTTTAGTTGATTAAGTTGTAATAAACATGTAATCGCTAAGTCTTAATTTAAAGTACTTTGGTTGTTGTACTTTGTTATTTACTACCTCGAGAAACCGAGATGGTAACAGTCCCATTTAATTAGGAGCCTTTAGCTAGACATTCCCAAATAAATAGGACTGTTACCATCTCGGTTTCCCGAGATAGGGAATAACAAAGTACAACAACCAAAGTAATTTAAATTAAGACTTAGCGATTACATGTTTATTACAACTTAATCAACTAAAACTTAATACTTATTTTATTATTTAAGTAATGTCTTATATGCAATTATCATTAGAAATGTCATTAATTAATTATTTAAATTACATAAATTATTCTCATAATTTACTATCAAATACGGGGTATTACAAAGTGAGGCAAGCACCAAGCTATCCGCAATAAAATAGCACGCATGACAGCCAACGAGAGGAGAAGATACTGAGTTCATCATTTTATAGCCTAATTTTTTATTTGCTTATGAATAATTGAGATTATATGATATGCTAAATGATTAGGTGATATTTCGAGTTATCTTGGTTTGTTGGTTTGTGACGCCTTCGTGTGGTGTTGTTGGGCAGGAGACAACAAAGACCAAGTAAAGAGGAAAGAGAGGCATCAAAATGGGGAGACCAAAGTCTAAAGATAGTTGAGCTAGGATTAGAAGAATGGCTTCTTTAGAGCAAGTAATTTACTCTCCATTTACTCTTTTACTTACAACAGGATTCCGAGGAATTCGAGATGATCTGACGTGAAATTTGTAGCAAAAGGCTTATATTCAATATCTCTGTGTTTCTGTCAAATATATTGTACAAGTAAAGTTGTTGCTATATAGAGTCCTAAGCGGCATATTCATCTTTAGTTTCGTAGAGGGTGATATGTTAATTAACGTTCACCTTGCACGGCAGTAAATTTTGTTTATTTGTGCGCAAAATAATGGTAGTTGTGTTTAGTGTCTCCGTAATTCAATTGCACATATGTAGGCAGTGGCATTTTTCGCCAGATTCAACCTAGGGCAACCAGAAAATCTACGACTGTGAAATTAGTATTTAGGGTCTTTATAATTATGTTAAACACTTAACGATTCCCTTCAAAATAACTGTCTTTGTTCACAACTATATATTAATACATCTACATGTCTTGCCATATAGTCTTGTAAATTAACTAAGAATGTAATTTGGTTTCAGGAAATCACTCAACTAGACAAATAGAGCTTTATTATTTAGCGCATTATCTCATACTTAAGACGGTTCCTAGAACACATGTTTCTTTGTAGTGATTTTTGTGACCTCCCTATACTCAAGGAATAACGCTATGCAGATGTAAATCTCTTGCAAGTGCTAAAATGAAAGCAAAGTAACCACCGAACTTGCACACCGAAGACAATAATCGTATAATATGCACACACAAAATGCCCTTCTATAGAACAATTATTATTATCCTTGCTAGCTTCAATGACCATTGACAACACGATCAACCAAAGAAACAAAACTAATAATCAACTATAACAATCCACGAGGAAATCGTACCCCCAATGCGTGAATCGATACTAATTCAAATAAACGAGTCACAATATATTGGGGTATCGTGCGCAACGCGCACGATACAACAACTAGTATCTACTCACCTTATTTTATTTTTATTATATATGTCTCCAAGGGTTGTGTACTGTTCATATGAAAAGTACTAAACGCACAATTGGGTGTCGTTTTGGCGTTGGTCTTTTCTTGGGGGCTACTTATATGGACTTTGTTTACCATTACCTTTTAGGGCATGTCTGGTATAGCTCTAATGAATGCGGAGGAGATATGTGTGCGGAAATAATTACCCACCAAATTGATTCAGGGAGAGATTTTTCCCCTGACACAAGGTTTGGCATTTTTGGGAAATAGTTATGGCTTAATATTTCCCCAAGTTTGGTACGGGGTTAAATTTTCCAGCTGCATTACATCACAAATGGACCAAATAATATAACAATGTGCAAAGCTGCCATACTTTTAATTATACCATTAATCCAACATTATCAAACTTTTTACTTTATTACATTGCCCAAAAAGTGGCCTAATTTTAGAAACCGAAAAATAAAAACAAAAATTAAATTGTATCTCAGAATACTAATAAATGGAATGTGAAAGTCCATGTATATGTTCATAAATCATCGTCACAATCTAAGGCCTACTTAAAATCATGGCCAGAAAGTCATATTTCTCATCTTCGTCCATCAAGTCACGGAAGACAGCAACGTCGCTCTCCGTCATAATTGAGCACAAAGTAAGAATGTTTACCCTTGGAATACCTTGAACCTTTCGTAACTCTTCACGCAAACCAACCTTGTAGTTTTTCGGTGCTTCTAACATAGTAGTGAGTTGAGCAATCTGAGCATTACTATTTTCAAGCATGGTTCCCATTAGATTTTCGAAACTTATCTGAACATTCAAGATCTCCTTGTTTTTACGCAACCTTTTCTTACTTGATCGCTTCAAACTTTCATCTCCACATCTCTTACTAATTTCGGAACCTTCAGTGAGTTCGCCACTTTGAACCTCTTGTTGTGCATTTTCACTTGTCTCATCAATTGCATCTTGGTCATCTCTATCAAGAGGTGTATTACCCTTAGCACCCGTTGCCCTATCTTTAGAGTAGATTTCCTCCATTGCATCAAACAACGGAAATGGTTTCCGAAACATCCCTTTGTCATCTCTGTGACTCTAATAAACACAAAACCATATAACACGTTAACCTCAGCTATATAAAGCAAACCAGCAACTATAAAGACAGCACAAAATACACACAAACAAATAAAAAGGACCAAATTAAATGTTGCGTGCTATTTTATCATTCCTGCTATGTTCACAATAGCATGCTTCTCCCTTGGAGCATACCCTGACAGGTTTGTTTTCAGGGTATGTCTTAAAATACAAATCTTACACAGGATAGCATGACCTCACTGACTGATCAGAGTGTAACACAACAGATAAGTCCTTTCTAATCACAGTGTAACACAGCATATTTTATGCTATTACACAAACTTTCAGCAAATCTTACACAAACTTTCAGCAAGTTATATGCTATTTTATCATTCCTACTGGATAGTTACGTCTTTGCTAACTAGTAGGATAATAACTATCCTTTCTCATCAAAGTGTAACACAACATATAAGTCCTTTATGATCAGAGGGTTCACAAAGTCAGTTTAACATAGCATAGTTAATGAACTACAATAAAAAAAGGGAATAATGCATATGAGTACCTTACACCATCCGTCATACAATTTGCGGTCACCGGTTACCATCTTTAGATCATCATCCCATCCAAATCCATTGCCCTTCTATTTAATATCAAGCAATGCATTAAACTGTTTTCTGAGATAACCAAGCCTTGATTCGATGTTAGTTGCTTTAAGTCCAGAATCTGGCAATTTTTCTGAAATTAACTTCTCCAAATGAACCAAATACCGAGACTTGAACCCACCCTCAGCCTTCCATCTTCCATCCAAATGCAAGGATGACAACAAATTCACCAACACAATATCTTCCTCCACTGTCCACCTTCTCGGACCGATCTTTTCAATACTAGCTTCAGTTTCGGTCATCATAAAGACTATGTATAATGTTTTTAAAGAGCAAACACACACGTTAAAAATTGTACTTCATTGAAAAACAGTTGAAAGTTTACAATATAATAGCTAACACGTTCACAGAAAAACAATTGAAACATCTAAGAAAGCAATCAAACATAATATATAAACTTAAAAGGCCTACGAAATCGCCAACTATCATACATCTCTTTAGCTAAATTGTCTCTCCATTCCATCCAAGACTCAGACTAATCAATTGCAGCTATATGATCTTCATTATCATCCATAAAATGTCTACCATATTCTGTATCTAACAAAGCTTCCATTGGATCGAAACTAATTTCTCAACGGATCAAATTATGAATAAGACAACAAGCACTTATAATGTCGGTATGAGTATCCGGTTATAAAAACTATAGTTTCTAAGTATTGCCCATCGCATTTTCAGCAACCCAAAACACCTTTCAATGACATTTTGTGCTGATGAGTGTTTCATATTATAGAATTCCATGTGGTTAACCGGTTGCCGACCATATTTCCATTCATTGAGATGATATCTTGTCCCTCGATAAGGAGCAAGAAAGCCTTCACCGTTTGTAAAACCAGCATCAACTAGGTAATAACTACCTATCAAGTTGAAAGTTCACAAGTTTAAATAATTTTATTTACTTCCATAAAATCTTTTTTTTAACTGAAAAACAGTGGGAGACATTCCTCACCATGAGAAACTATAATAGGATGTCGTCTACTAACAACATCTTGGAGGACTCTACCATCGGCCGCTGAACCTTCCCAGCCGGGCAAAACATAGGTAAATTGCATATCCTTAGTACAAGCCGCTAAAAAATTTGTAGCTATTTCTCCTTTTCTTGTACGGTATTTAGGTTAGTCAGTGATAGGAACCGTTAACTTTATGTGTGTGCCATCTAAAGCTCCAAGGCAATTCTACATACCATTGAAAATTCAAAAGAAAGTGAATAAAAAAAACAGTAACCTATGGATAAGGACCTTAAGATGACTAACTTTACCTTAAACCATTTCCACCTTGAATCACCGCAATCCTCTTCAATAAGTTGTGGAGTCTTTATTAAATACTTATACAAGCGTAAAATAGCTCTTAAAATTTGACGGAAGTTCCGACTCACGGTTTCTTTTGACCTTTTCAAACGATGCACAAGCGTTCGTTGTTTCTGGTCATGTGCTAATATATTTAAAAATATAGCCACCCTTTCTTCTAAAAACATGTTTTTTGACTCTTTCAAAAGGCCATAATTTCGAATTAACCCACACAACACATCGAATGTAAACTTGTCCATTCTAAGTTGATCTAAGCAACTTAAATCAGAATGTAGAAACTCCTGTATATTTTTTAATCCTTGACTCATGGTTTGTTTAGCTGTGTGAGAGGTTTTCTTATGAGGTATTTTCATAGTTTCTAATATTGTTATCATGCAATAACAAAAAGATATCAAGATCAAAGATCTCATTCTAATAAACCAAATAAGACCAACTACGGTTTTTTGCTTCCGTGACAATAACCTATGCGCCATAACTGCATACAAGGTCATAAAAAAAACATGTAAACTAATCAATAGAGACAAGTAGACAATCAACCAAGAAGACAATTGCAAGGTAAGATATCAGAAACAAGATCATCATTACCAGTTCAAACCAAAAGTCAAATGCAGTTGCACAAAGAAGTTCAAACAATCATAAACTACCACAAGTGACACAAATTAGAATGGTGTTCAAGCAATTATTAAATACTCTTCAAGAACCGAGATCATAAAATTTCATAAAGATATCAAAACATTACTCAAGATTATTTTAGGGTCAAAACCCAAGAAGTTTGGATATGGTAGCTCAAGTGTTTCAAAACGACAATAGGTGAATAAAGCTACTTAGTACTGTGTTGGAAAATTAACTTGAATCATCGACACACGAAGAAAGAACAAACTCTGAAATAAACAATAAAGTACAATAACTGGAAGCAACAAAAAAATGAGAGTATTTTAGGGTCAAACCCCATGAATGAATGAAGTTAAAAACAAATTTGAATCTCACCAAGAAAATCGATGAAAATTATTATCAAACCCAAATCATATTTCTGGGTATAGAGCTACCATATCCAAACTCAAATTCAAATAAAAATTATTATCAAACCCATAGTAATTTCATAACCTACCATAACCTAAATCATATTTCAATAAATTAGCATAAACCCTAATGATAATAATCATCAATTTTGAAACGATAATTATCATATTTTATCCACAAATTGATAACAATCGTCACAAAAATGGTGTTCAAGCAATAAAAATGGTGTAATAAAAATGAAGGAAAAGGGATACCTGATGGTTGGAGAGGACGGAGAAGACGAGATTTGTAGAAAATGAAAAGAGATTTAGGGGCGATTTTTATTGTGCTGGAATTGTTACTGATGGTGTGGGGTGGGTAATGGATTACGTCTCTTAGGAGGTAATAGTTATTCGACTGTACTTATCACTCTCATACCAGACTTCCACAAACGGCCCATAATAATTTCGTTGGACTTTTTCAGGCCTATTACCCCAGGCAGGCACTTAGAAGCTGGGCCTTCATACAAAGAGACAGCCTTCTCTCCTCTGTTCGTTTCTCTTTCCTAACCAAACTCTCTGCTTGTTATTTTTTCCATCAAACGCAACACTATTCCCATTCCTCCACCCTAAACCTCCGTCAATATCAATACGTAATTGCTCTTTCATGTACAAGTTTTACTTATTCATGGACATTTTTTCATATTTTTTCCATCATGTGCGCTTCTTAGAAAAAAAAAAAGTTCTCTTTTTTCCTATACTTCTTAAAAATTAATCAAAATCATACCAAATTCAACAATTACATTCCAAATCACATATTGATCACTTACAAATTACATTTTCAATTATTTATGATCAAATTATTGTATCAATTTTAAAAATTAGGGTTTAGAATTATTTATGGATCAAAATTGTACCAAATTCAACAATCGTACTTTCTGGTGTTCGAGTGAAGGGCGGCGCAAAACGAATTGGGGTAGGTGAGGTGGGGAAGGTTTATTAGCCAAATACTAGGTCGTTAAATACTAGAATTAAACTATCAAATTAACAATGTATAAGCCAAACTATACTATTGATTACTCCAATTGATAAAACAATATAGTGCAAGTAAGGGTCGATCCCAAGAGAAGGGCTACTAAACTAAAGACTCGAATTGTAAACTACTTAATACTTAGCTTAGACTCTACTACAAGTTTAAGCTCTAATGACAAGGTTAAACACAAACAATGGTTATTAACAATGACAAACAATAGATGAACATAGATGGGGGGGGGGGGGGGGGGGTTGAGTTGATTGGTAACATGAGAACAAAGTAAAGTTGCAATCTTTTTCTAACAAGAAATATAACAAGCACTTGTTGAGCAAGAAAATTAAAGGACTTGATGTAATCCTTCCTTAGTAACCAACAATGATAAAGTTTGACTCTTTTGTAAATCTCTTCTTATTATCCACCCAATACAATCAAATCAAAATGTTAACATATACAAATTAAACCATCCATGTATATCCTTCAAGTTTAATCAAAAATTCATTAAACCATGAGTGCAAATCAAACATGAGCATTAAGAGTTGTGCCAAGATAAGAGGCTAGGATCAATTCTCACAAGATTAAACCATACAAATGAGAAAAGATATGAAATTTCCTACTTATTGCATGAATCCTTTAAACCAAATCAACATACAACAAGCTTGCTCCAATTAATCCTAGATAGTTTAAACCATTTCTCTAGAATTTGGAATAGTTGAACAAATATCAAGCATGGATGGCCAACCCAAACATAAACTGATCCAACATAAGAAAATAAGCACAAGGAAAGAACAATAGATAAATAAGAGAGATTAAAAGAGTCCTACAATACCAAAGTTGGAAACTTTGGATGAATTACACCAAGCAAAGAAGGATTTAGCCTTCCATAATCTTGTTACAACCCATAAAATGAAAAAAGATTAACATTCAATGTCAAAGATTACACCTTTCTTCCTAAAATATCAAGTTTTCTTAAAACACAATCTTTTTGAGATTATTCCTCACAAGATCAGGTTTAGGTCTCCAAAATATGAACTATATATAGGGCTGCACCCCCATCTAGGTTAAACACGGATTTGCTTTCATCCAAATTATTAAGCACGGTAAATCAACGTCACAAAGCTGAGGGAGACGCCGGCTGCATCACACACCGCAGGCCTGCGTAAAACGACGCAGGCTGCGTTGTTCGACGCAGGCTGCGTTCTGGACTGCCTCTCCGCTTCATTTCTTTACTTCCTTTTGCGATTTCTTCAATACTTAGCCTCCATGCTTCCTATCAAGGAATGGTGACCCCGAAGTTCGTCAATTCAAGGCCGTTTCCACGTGATTGCTTGTCTACGAGTGTGGCTAGAGGCTCGCTCTTGGGATTTTGGGTTCTCCTCTCATACAAAACTCCACACATGAGTCCAAATGCATTAGTCATGACAATCATTGGGACGGGAAGATTAACTCATTATTCCGACTAACAAGACCCTTAACTCAAATAAACTTGGCCTAAGAAGGCCCTAGTGAGTCGACACTTTTTGACTCTATTAAACTCCCCCACACTTGGACTTTTGCTCGTCCCGAGTAAAACTCAAGGAAGGCATTCGGCAAGTCCATAAGCGGGTGTGAGGTTGAATGATCACTCTCCCCTTTCCACACCCTTCTTATATCACCCTCTTGAACAACCACCAATAAAAAGGGAAAATCTAGACTCAAAGTTTTTGACACTCTCTCTTCACTCACTCCCCCGCCTTATATCATCCCTCAAACAAAGACACGACATACCACCAACTCCGACTCATCATTCAATTCCACCCTTCTTATCTCCCCAAAGTAGTAATGGTCACCCTTGCCTTATCCCAAGGCAATAGCAAGGTGACCTCTCATCCTCCTATTACAATCCATACCACTTATCACCACTTATAACTAGACCTGGTAAAAGTATACCGAACCCGAAAAACCGATCGAAAATACATGAATCGACACCTGACTGTACACCCGAAAGGTATAACTGAACTTCACCCCAAAACCTGAATCGACCTGAATTGATTCGAAATCGAACCGAATTTGTAATATCCGAAATAGACCCAAGATGGAATGAACCTGAACCGTTTCAACCTGAATTATTTTAATCTGAACCTATATATACCTGAACCGATTTCAACCCGTACATTGATGACTGAAACCCAACATTAATACCCGAAATGACCCGAATGTATCTAGGCGTCGCATCTAAGGTGTCTTTTTGTACATGAGTGTCACCCATTTGACTTTAATGAATTATTATTATATTGTAGTTATACAAAAAAAAACATTATATATTACTATTTAAAAATAAAAATTATTTGTATTATATACAAAAAAACATTATATATTACTTGGGGGCTACTTATATGGACAATACTAAACGACATCCCATTATGACCTGACTTGAATCTCATCTGATTTGATATTGACCGACTCGAACCTTATTTGCTCCGATATTGACCCGACTCGAACCTGTACCGACCCGAAATATCTACAACCGATTAAAAGTGAAAACTGAATCCAACCTGAGTTGAACCGAACTGAAATCGAAAAAAAGATAAACCGAAATAACCCAATCCGAAAGAACCCGAACCGAAACTGATCTGATTGACCCGTTTGCCACCTCTACTTATAACACCCCCTTATCACTCCGTACAAATGTAAGATCATGCTACTTGGTTGGCCAAACACCCTTAAGAATCAACAGCACAAGTAGCCAATCGGAAGAAACCACCAATTTGAAGCAAATTATTGTGACACAAAAAGAAATTAAGTCCTAAAGCTAGCCTCCTTCCAATACCCTCCTTATCACTCCCTTCTTATCCCTCCATATTTTTGGTGTTACTTTTTCCAATTTTTTCAATTTTTTTTGTTGAAAATCCCTCATTTTGCCTAAGGTGCCCTTTCGGGTTTTCACCTTAGCTTTTCCTTACCTCTCATGGTGGATCGCAACTCACTTCTTCATTTTACCCAGAACGCCCTTTCGTGTTTTCATTCCGTCCTCGGCCACCTTCCCAATCTTGCCTTAGGTGCCCACCCTTGTGGGTTTTCACCTAGCCAGGATTTTCGTTTTTTTTTTTAACATCAAAAACATGAATGTACATATGTTACAAGCATCTCACTCCCCCACACTTACATCACACAGTGTCCTCAATGTGGAGGAGTGCAATCACCTTCTCAAAGATAGTTGTTGAGGGGCCCGAGCCTTCACCTTACTCATATGCCCCTTGGTTTCTTCTTCTTCTTTCTCTTCTTTCTCTTTCTCTCTTAGCCCTCATGTAGTCTTCATCAACTTGGGACTCACTAATGGTGGGTTGGTATTGGGGTTCATGTTGGTGGAGGGTCATGCCAAATAGGCCTTAAATGAGGCCAAAGGAATCCTCTTGGGCTTGAGCGTCGTGGTAGGAATCTTCAATATATTGGTGGTGCCTTTCGTTTTGCACCCCAAACTGTTGACTTACTTACTCTCGCCACCCGTTTTGAGCTCTCCACATGGCTTGATTGTCTTCCCAAAGCTTGGCTTTTTTTTGTTGCCAAGTGAAAGATTCTTCTTGCCTCTTTGCTATTCCCTCAGGCATCTTCATTTGGGCCAATTCGGCCTCATCTCCCAACCGTTTATGCTCTTCAAAAGCATTTTGAAATTGTTCCAAACTCTCTAATCTTGGCCCATGTTGTTGTTTCCAAGAATGGGAGCTCTCAACCCTCCCACTGATTGCCGCCAAAGTCCCCCGGGTGTCTTCAAAATATTGAAACATTTTTAATTGCCAAGATTCCATGGTGGGATTGGAGGAACCTCCGGCTTCATGCATTCGAGTGTCTTGTATAAAAGTTGATTGCATACCCGGTTGTTGATGACTAAAACTTGCCATTCTTTCCATCTCCCTCTCTTCTTCTCTTCTTTCATCTTCCCTCTCTTGTCTTTGTCTCTCCGCAACCATTTGAGCCACCCTTCTTTTAGGTGGTGCTTCCCCTTGCTCTTCCTCAAAGTCGGGATCCCGGCGACAATAGAAGTGCCGAGCCATGGGTCCCCTAGGTAGGGGTGTAATGGGAGGTAACCGGATAAGACAACCCATTTTTTCCAAACCAATCACCCAAAAGTGGTACCGTAGGAAGAATTCTAAACATTTGACACTCTTGAAGGGAAAATTCATTGTAGTAACAAATGCCCCTAGCTTCATTTGCCACTTGGCTTTCGGGAATTTGACCATGGAAATGGCGGACAAAGGAGGTCACAAGTCCACCACAATGTATATTTCCACCCGCCGTTTTCAACTTATGATGCAAGCATGCATCCATGAAGAGCTTAGCCTAATCCGGAATACCCACCCCCTCGGGGAGCATAATCCACAAATAAAGCTTTACCGACTCACTCACCTTGGTTGGCTCTCCCACGGCCGTGAAAAGTGTGATAAGGAAACGGGCAAGTATGCGGAGTGGGGGATTGGTTAGGGCGGAGATTTTGTCGTCTTTGGTGGTAGATGTTTGGTCGGTTAGTGCATCCCAAAAATCCAAGGTGGTTCTTTTGCTAGCCATGATGGGTTCATGATTTTTGGTTATTTTTAATATGTCCCTCACTTGTGAAAGGGTGCACTCATACCATTTTTGATGGATTCTAAATTTGTAGGAACGCTCACCATCCTCATCCATGTCAAGCTCGGTCAATATGGTTAGAAACTCGTAAGTGTCTGACCGGTATGTTGTGTCCCATGTGTCATTGTTGAGATAGGCCTCTAACCCCACCTTAGCAAGTAAAGGGAAAGTAGAGCCATAGAGGCCAAGCTTTTTTAAAGTAGTTGGGCATAAGAATTTTGTTGTGACAACATTTTGTTGTTTAGGGGCGAAATTTTTTTTCCAAATTTTTAGTTCGGCGACGGTCATGCCCTCATGACCCACGAAAACTTCCTCAACATCCGAATCAGATGCTTCAACACGTCTTTTCTTATATTTTCCTTTCCTAAACAACTTTGAGATCTTTGGAGCCATCCTACACTTCCTTGCAAGATTGAAAACGATGCAAATACCACTTAAAAGAGTTTTTCACTCAATGAGGCAAATCAACAAACACTTGGTGTGCAACACTTTGTACTTTCTGGAAAATTAGTGTTTGATGATTTCCTCTACCTCACGCAGAAAAGTTTGTCCACCAACAACAATTTTAACAACAAGGAATCAACACAAATCCTATAATTTGACTAAACAAAGCAAATTTTCGGATTATATAAGAGCATAAAAATCTAAAGTTGAGTTCGGTTGTTATACCTCCCCGATTTCCACAAAGCAATGCTCCATGGTCCTCTTAGTTGCTCCCAAACCCGTCTTGGACCCTTGAATTCCAACTTCAAGCTTGAATTAATGGATTTTCAAAATCTAGGGTTCTTGGGGTTTTGGGAAAAATCTGTCAAAAGTGTTGATGGGAGGTATTTGATGGTGGTAATCACCAATTTCAACGATTTGTGACAAGGAGGAAGTATTGAAGGGATGACTTGTGGGATTTTTTATTTAAGTTTAGGGATTTTTATGGTGAGTTTGAGAGGGTTTTTGATGAAGATGAAGTAGAAGGGTTCCGGAATTATGAAGGCGGTAGGTGTTTCGTGGTATTTTGAGTAAATATGACTGCACTGTTCAGGCTGAGGCGCAGGCTGCGTCATGGAACGCAGGCCTGCGTAAAATGACGCATGCTGCGTCATATGACGCTGGCTGCATTTCAGTCTGCCCGTTTGCTCGAAATTGATCTTTGGATTTTGTCTTTCTTTTTCTATAGTGAGTCTCCCCCCACACTTAAACCATCCTTCAACATCCATATTGCCGAGTCGACCCTTTTCAACGCGTTTTCCCATGCTAACTAGACCATCAAATCTCCACAAGAGCATTAGTAACTTCCATGTATTTTGTTGCGATTCATTTTTACAAGGATTGAAATGACAAGAATTGAAATGACATGAAGGTAAATTCTACCTAGGAAAACGGTAAATTCTACACTAGAAGGAGAATATTTACAAACTTGTGCCCGTATTTTTAATGTCGATGACTCGACGTGTCATTGCTTGAGAATTAATCTTTGTAAATTGGATCTTCTAAAAGAAGATCCTCTTCACCTTGGTTCTCGACTCCCTTGAAGTAATGCTTCAACCTTTGACCATTGGCCTTTATCACTTTCTCCGAGGTCGGGTTCTCCACCTCCACCGCTCCATGTGGAAAAACCTTCTTGACTTTATAAGGTCCATACCATCTCGACCTTAGCTTCCCGGAAAAATTCTTGAGACGACTTTAAAACACCAAAACATCTTGTCCCTCTGCAAAAATCCTTCTTGTCACCATTTTATCATGCCAAGACCGAGCCTTCTCCTTGTAAATGCTAGCATTGTCATAGGCATTTTGCCTAAGCTCTTCCAATTCTTGAATTTGAAGCTTTCGGTGTAATCGCGCCTCATCGACATTTTGATTGAAAGCTTTGATCACCCAATATGCTTTGTGTTTAACTTCTACGGGAAGGTGACATCCCTTCCCATAAATTACCCTATATGGAGACATGTCGATTGGGGTCTTATAAGCCGTTCTATAAGCCCATAGAGCATCCTCAAGCATTTTTCTCCAATCTTTTCGGTCGGGATTGACCGTTCTTTCCAAGATGTGCTTAATCTCTTGGTTGGAAATTTCCGCTTGGCCGTTTGTTTGGGGGTGATAGGCCGTAGAAACCTTGTGGAGCACACCATATTTTTTAAGCAAGGTTGAGATCACCTTGTTGCAAAAATTTGTTCTCTTATCACTAACAATGGCCTTAGGAAATCCGAATCATGAAAATATGTTGCTCTTGACAAATGCTTTCACCGTCTTTGCATCATCACATTTTGTGGGGATGGCCTCCACCCACTTAGACACATAATCAACTGCCAAGAGGATGTAGAGATATCCATAGGAATTAGGGAATGGTCCCATGAAATCTATTCCACACACATCGAAAACCTCCAAAGAAAGCATTGGTTATTGGGGCATTTCGTTTCATCGTGAGATGTTTCCAAACCTTTGGCATCTATCACAAGTATTGACGAAGATGTGTGCATCCTTGAACAACTTGGGCCAATAGAAACCGCACTCTAGAATTTTCCATGCGGTTCTTTGAGGCCCAAAGTGACCCCCACGAGCGTATTCGTGGCAATGTTTGAGGATATATGGTATATCCACATCCGGTACACAATGCCAAATGACTTGATCTTGGCACATCTTCCATAGGTACGGGTCATCCCATATGTAGAATCGAGCATCGGCCTTGATCCTATTTCTTTGACTTGATGAGAATGAGGTTGAAAACTTCTTAGTTACCATGTAGTTTACCAAATTTGCATACCATGGCTCCGTCATCCTCAAACCATAAAGAGACTCGTGAGGCAAACTCCCATCAACTACCCCCTTTTGTTACATTTGTTGATCATTAAGTTGTAGTCGACTTAGGTGGTCGGCCACCACATTTGCCAATCCCTTTTTCTCTCTAATCTCTATGTCAAACTCGCTTAGGAGGAGAACCCATCTCATTAGTCTTGGTTTGGTATCCTTCTTGCTCACAAGTTGAGTGATGGACTTGTGATCGGTGTATACAATTACCTAGACTCCTAGCAAGTATGATCGAAACTTCTCTAGAGCATACACTACCGCCAAGAATTCCTTCTCGGTGGTAGTGTAATTTCTTTGGGCATCATTGAGGAGGGATGAGGCATATTGAATGACATATGAAGCTTTATCATCCTTTTGTCCCAAAACGGCTCCAATGGCAAAATCGCTTGCATCGGTCATGATCTCAAAGAGCCGATCCCACTTATGTGCTTGAATGATTGGGGCCGAAACAAGTCTCTCCTTCAATAGGTAAAATTCTTCCCTACAATGAGCATCAAACACAAACTCCACATCCTTGTGCAAAAGTTTGCACAAGGGGTTAGCGATTTTGGAGAAATCCTTAATAAATCTTCTATAAAAACCCGCGTGTCCCAAGAACGACCTCACGTCTCGAGTATTAGATTGATACGGCAAGGTTTTAATCACATCCACCTTAGCCGTATCCACCTCAATCCCTCTTCGCGACACTATATGTCCTAACACGATCCCGCTACTCACCATTAAGTGACACTTTTAAGAATTTAAAATGAGGTGAGAGTCTATGCGCCGTGATAGGACCATAGCGAGGTGGTCTAGACACGAGTCAAATGAGTCCCCATGGATGGTGAAGTCATCCATGAAGACTTCCAAAATACGCTCCACATAGTCCGAAAAGATACTCATCATGCACCGTTGGAATGTGCCGGGGGCATTGCACAATCCAAAGGGCATGTGGAGGTAAGCATAAGTACCAAATGGGCAACTAAATGTTGTTTTGGATTAATCCTCCGGGTGTATGAGGATTTGAAAATACCCGGAGTACTCATCCAAAAAACAATAGTACTCCTTCCCTCCTAACCTTTCTAGCATTTGATCTAGAAAGGGTAGGGGGAATTGGTCCTTCAAGGTGACTTGGTTGAGGCTGCAATAATCGATACACACCCTCCATCCCGTTTGTAAACGGGTGGGGATCAATGCCCCTTGGGTGTTTTGGACTACCGTCACCCCCCCCCTTTTTGGCACGACTTGAGTGGGACTTACCCATTGGGAATCACTAATGGGGTAGATGATTCCCATTTGAAGGAGCTTGATTACCTCTTCTTTCACCACCTCCATCATAGGTGGATTGAGTCCCCTTTGCGGTTGTCTTACGGGCTTGGTCTCCTTTTCCAACCGGATCTTATGCATGCAAGTGCTTGGACTTATTCCCTTAATATCGGCAATGCTCCACCCAAAGGCTTCCTTATGCTTTTTCAACATGGTAACTAACATCTCTTCTTGCTCCTCTTTGAGTTGGTTTGAGATGATCAATGGGAGGGTATTGTTCTCTCCCACAAAAATGTATTTGAGGTGATTTGGGAGAGGTTTTGGTTCATGTTTAGGGGGTTTTAAGATAGAGGGAAGTGGTCTTTCAAGGTTAACATCTAAGGGGAGAAAGGGTGAAAGGGATTTATGTTCTTGAGATGCCAACATTTCAGCCGTAACCAGAGAAGAACGCAGGCTGCGTGCAGGGGCGCAGGCTGCGTTGTTCGACGCAGGCTGCGTCGTGGACTCTTCTTGCTCTTTAGACAATGATTCCCATCTTCAAGCTCTTGTTCTTTGTCCAAGTCTTCCGAATATTCATGTACATCATTAGACAACACTACCCGCAAACCTTCTTGCTCCAAATCGTTAGTGAGGGCAACCTCAAGAGGGTCCCTTTGACATAAATTATACACTTGTGAAACAATTGGTTCAATGATATCCAAGAAATAACATGAATGTGAATCACTAGGTTGTTTTATGACATCATATATGTTGTAGGTGAGTTTCTTTCCATCAAACTCCAGAGTGAGGTTTCTGTTAGACACATCAATCTTGGTTTTAGAGGTCTTCATGAAAGGCCTCCCTAAAAGGATCGGAGTGGCCCTCGAGTCGGCTTCCATGTCAAGAACATAGAAGTTGGCCGGAAAGGTTAAGTGATCTACCTCTACCAACACATCCTCCACCATTCCCTTTGGGTATATGCTTGAGCGATCCGCAAGTTGGATCACTACATCGGTTTTGTTCAATGGTGGAAGTCCCAAGGTCTTATAGAGGATATATGGCATAACATTAATTGATGCACCAAGGTCTAACATAGCATGAGTAAAACACTTGTCCCCAATAGAGCATGGTATGGTGAACATTCCCGGGTCACCACACTTTTTGGGAAGTGATTTTTTAAATATGGCGGAGACATGTTCACTTACCCGTACTTTTTGGGTTCCCTTCCTTGGGCTTCTCCTAGGTGTACAAAGTTCCTTGAGAAACTTTGTATACCTCGGAACACCTTTCAAAAGATTTAGCAAAGGGATGTTTACTACTCACTTTCTAAAAGTTTCATAGAGATCCTCATCTCTTTCTGAAGGAAATGTAGATCTATATACTAACATACTCATATATGTTTAAAAATAATTTGTCATAAAATTAACTAATGATCTTATGCATGCAAACATTAAAACAAAACAAGGAAGAAACATTATTCTTACATTGTGATTTCGGTTCATATGGGCACAAAAGAGATCTCCTTCTCTTTTGTTCTTGTGCTTTCCTCAATGGATGAACAAGGACTCAAATGTAGAATCCCTCCCAAAAGCATATACCCAAGGAATACATCTTAATAAACCAATACTATTTAGATCTAGTAATAATATTAGTTTTACAATAAAATTGACACAAAATAAATTGTATTTTGGCTCTCTTGAAAATTTCGGTCAAGAGGTGGTGTTTTGTGAGGTTTTTATTTCTCTAGATTTCACAATATGTAGAGAGTATATTAATTTTCTCACACTAGAAAATTATATTGTTGTATGAATGAATTAATTGGAAAAAGAAAACCCTCTCTTTTCTTTTCATTTTTTGGCCAAAAAAAATGGCTTTGGGTAGGTTGCCCAATAGCTTTCATTTTTGCTCTTCACAAGAGACTAGGCATGCAAGCCTACTACCTAGTGTTATGATTGTGTTTCCATTTAAAAATAAATAACACAATATAAACTATACACTCACCCATATTTTCGGTTTTAGGTATAAAATGGAGAATCCATTTTATTTTGTCATTTGTCAAATTTGTCACATGTAACATGTTACATGACATGTTACAATGCAATGTATTTTTATCATATTAAAAATCAACATACTCATAAAATATGTCATTTACAAAATCGACTAGTAATTCGTAATTACTCGTACCAAAAATGTTTCCAAATTATAAACTACAACATTCTGTATTTATAATAATTTATTCATTCCGTTTCAATTGTTTCTGTAAACAATAATTTCATCCAAGTAATAAAATAATTCGATTACTTAGACCGTGTCTTATTTAATCATATTTACAATAAGATACGTAAATTTTACTCACAAAATCATCCGTCAATTTTAAGTAATTTAATTAACTCGTATCGGTATACGATGAATTAAATAATCAATTAAGAGTATTTCCCTATAGGTACGACCTAAGGGGATCAACTGATCACCACCGTCGCACGACAGTAATGTCAAACTCTAGTCAGCCAATCATTACCAATATGTGTGGACCAGTTGATTGTAAAATATTACATCCCATATGTATTCTTAAAATGAGATTTAATAATGATATTTAAATAATGTGAGCGCACTATTGTTGAGGACACATTTCCCAACAATCTCCCACTTGTCCTCGACAAGTGTGCGTCACCAGTTCTCTTGTCCTATTACTATCTCCCACTCAATACAAGGTGTCTTTCATGTCGTACTTGCAAGTGATCATATCGAGAGTGGTTTCCTCGATCTGGAGAATAACTGTTTGACCGGATTTATCCACTCTGGATACCTTCCGAGCGTGGCCACGCATTTCCAGTTCATTACTTCTCGAGTGGCCCTGAGATATTGTTATAACCCTGACAAAGGGGTGGACAATTCCTATCGCACTCATTCCCTTCGACTAGCCACAGCCATCATAACCCAAAATATGCCCATTTGACCCCATTTACGAAGGTCGTAGTAACACAAATCAAAGTTAATCGAAATCGTGCCATCTTAGGCGAATAGTCTTTAGTCAAAAGAATCGACTCATTTGAATACTATAGTAGCTCTCGCCACGACCAGGCTATATAAATTTGCCAGAACTCTATAAGCGGTCATAAGGCCCGACAAAATGTTCCTAACAGTCTGCCTATGTGATCGACTAGTTATCTCACATGACTCTATGGCACTTGAACTTGCCATCAATCGCATCACACTCTAGTCACTTCGAGACGTCACCTCATACAAGTGACTATGGGCGAATACAATGCTAATCCGTGTTCACTTTAACGGGGTTCAATGTTGTCTCTACAACCCGTTTGGATGTAACAAAGTATAAAGGAGCTTTTAAAGTAAAAACTCGAACGACAAATGCGATTATCACATATGAATAGTCAATGCCTGATTCATATTTCATATTCTATAATCTAATTTGATCTTGAATGTAGTTATTCATCTCAATTCAATTGAAATGACATGATTCATGATGTTTAGCCTTTAAGAAGGCTTTGGTTAGTAGGTTTTATCAATTTCTTGCACCTTACTCAACCTTACTACATACTTGTTTTCCTTTATAATGTAAACATTTACATTACAAAACTTTCTGAGTACGTGTCGAGATCCAATCAAGACATAGGCCTTCTAGCCTTAGAATAGCTCCCACTGTTTTCGCAGTGTGCGGGACTCTTCCTTCTTGCACATCCCATGATTGCAAGTGTACTCAATTTCCGTTATCAATATCTCTCATTGTTCTTTATTGCCTAGAACGATTCTAGAAAATCTATTTCTTAATTATCATTGCCACAATGGTATGTTAACCATCCTAATGTGTTTTGATTATGGTTTTGTCGGAAACCATGCGCAATCTCAATTGTCAATTGTCACTTGTGTAACACCCTTACACAAAATTGCATCATAAACACTTTGCATCATAGCCTTAATGCTTCTGCAAGCACTTAAGGGTAATCTTTATGGCTTACTTGGCAAAGATTACTTAAATTCGATTTTGAAAACAATTCATCATACTCGAAGTATATGAAGTGTTATACATCATTACTCATTTAATTGATCCGGCAGCGGAAACAAATGAAACCAATCAAATATGTTCAATTTAATTGAACTGGTCATGAATCTTATCAACATAAGACTTCTTATTGACGCTAATATCACGTGGATTTATCTTCATAAATCCGTATATTAAAGATGTATTATAATACTCCAAAAGTCTTAAATCATTCGCAATGATCAATATGTCATCCACATATCGGACTAATTAAAATTTTCGTAACTCCCACTAAACTTCATGTATAAACACAACTTCTCGACTTATCGAGAAATGTTTTGCCACATGATCAAAATGTTGATTCTAACTCATTGATGTCCTACTTAAGATCCTCTCTTAAGTTTCACATTATCTTAAGATTGCAAGAATCTATAAAACTCATGACATGTATTGAATACATTCCTTCTATTGAAGAAGTGGGTTTTAGATTCACTTGCTGTATGCATATCCTCATAACAAAACACAATCCCTAAGAAGATCCAAATAGACTTAATCATTTCAATTAGTGCAAAACTCTTTGCAACCAATCTTGCTTTGAAATATCTCTTTATTAGTGCAAAACCCTTTGTCACTAATCAAGCCCTTTCGTTTCGGATTTTCATGGCTCTAAGCCTTGTATTGAGTTGTGACATAAACACTCTTATGTAAGTCATATGTTCATTACTTTCTAGAATTAATCAACTTGAATCAAACAATTTCTTTTGTAAGTTATAAGCTCTTTACTTTCTTAAAAGTAGCATGAATTCATCATTTTTAACAAGTGACGAATTTAACCTCCTAGGTTTTGAAGAAATAATGCCTTACACAAAACGTCTCATGTAGCCAAGAAAGACCAGTTTCTTGCGACATAACATTCTCTGTGGCTCTTGAATAATTTCTCCCACTCTGTCTTCTAGAAATAAACTTGTATTTTAGAAAGACAGCTTCATGAGCCGCAAACCCGTCGTGCTCGTGATAATTGCAAGGGAAAAATGAGCATTTGTTTCTTGTGAAAACTTACAACCATGGTACCCTTACCATTTCATATCTCATATGATTCGATTTAGTGGAAAAATAATTTAGACAAAAATGATAAAATCCCCAAAAGGATCAAGTAACTCAAAGTAACTTGATTGAAATCCAAACCATATCGAATAGCGTTTGATTTCTTATCTAATCACACATTATTCCATAATGCGTGCTAAGAGAGATTAACTTGTGATACTATATCACATTTCCTTTGGCTTATATCAAAGTCTTCACTTTGATAATCCCATCACGACTAAATCGTGATTCCTTGAACTCTTTGAAATTCTTCAAAGATTTCTCCTTTTACCTTATTAAGTGAACATATTAGCGTCAACTTATATCGTTGGTAAAAGAAAATGATCAACCTATTTTGGATCGATGATATACAACCTCGATCTCCTTTTCAACCAAAAGGCACGAGACATCTTGCTTTGAATACAAGATACGCATATACCATTAACAATCTAATGGTTTCAAGAGTACTCGATAACTCTTTGCGTTCATCATTCCAAAATTTAAGGTTTAATCTTGGGTTACCAATTTGAGTCTTACATCATCTACATGATATATATTATACTAGTTTGGTTTAGAATATAATCACCTTGATAATGGGCTAGCCATACATCAAATCGTGGTGTATAGGGTCACAAAAGTGAAAACCTCTTTTGTATCTTAACAAGTTTATATCCTTATTTAGAGTTTATGCACTTAATAGTCATAATTAAGTACAACTTTAAATCCAAAAACTAGATTGAGTACACAATTACTCTATCTCTCGACATTATTGTTGCTAGTCGTCATATTCTTATCATCCCATGTATCAAACATAATGATGAAAACCACCACCGGTTTCTAATATTGGCGAAGTAGTACTAGCAAAATTTATGTCAATCATATAAACATTTAAAGAAGAAGATCCCATTAGATGTCCCACAACTAACTTGTTGATTCTTCAATAATTTGGGGTAGTTTCCTTTCTCGTGTCCAACATTTAAGACAATGGAAACTTTATCGGTCGGGATTGATAGGTTTAGTATCGTCATTCTCAACAACTTTACCTTTAACATAACCTTGTATCAATTCCATACTAATTTTACTTCTTTAACCTCGTCCTCATCTTAACGGTTTAAGAGAATGCTCCCACTCATTTCAATGAGTCTTTACTTAGAGAAGCAAAGGTGAATCTTATAAAGATTACTCTTCAATTCAATTGTTTTAGTCTTAAAACTTTCATTGAAGTGGTTGCGTTATTTTGGTCAATTACGAATTCTGACAAAACTAATTACCAAAACAATTTATTGCTTCAAGGTACTTAATTCAATTAAGTATATGAAAAACAATCCATTGTAAGTAGATGTGTTAGTCTAGAATCAAAAACCTGTTTGATAATGAATAACATTAATCTATACTCCTTGCAAGAGATCCTTAGCAATGGTTAAAACGAGGTTTTTAGAAGGAAACATTCAAATTTTGTCTTTAGTTACGATGTTTTAATGGAGATTTGAATCGAAATGATATCGTATATGAATTGTGGTAAAGAAATAGAACAATATGATAACGGAATAATGGAAAACTTGACATTTATCGTTTTATTAATACTTGTAAATAACAAGTAAAGCATTTACATAGTGACCTCTACCCAACTATGATAAATGATTCCAAGACCCAAATTCATATTAACTTGGGCACGGTGTGGCCGATGAAACCCTTATCAATATAACTCGGTGGATTAACGCTTTAATCGATTCTACTTTTAGAACTCTTGATCGATAATATTACATTAACATATATTTTTAGCCCAAAACACATTCAACAAGGGGACGGTGTGGCCGATAAAACCCTTATCGAAAAACTTTTGTTGAGTTCAATCCAAATTTCGAATAAATGTGTCCATGATCCAAACCCACATTAACTTCGGCACGGTGAGGCCGATGAAACCCTTATCAACATGAATTCGGTGGATAGACATTTATCACCCACTTCCCCTACGTAACAAGGTTTGTACCCCGCTGTGGCCGAGTGCACTCCCTCACGAAATAGGTTTTCATGGTTTCTACTATTTGGTAAGGCTATGTCTCAATTAATTGTTTTAGCGAGAGGTCATGTCAATTTATTATCTATCACGTTTTAAGTGAACTAAAGCGGTGAACTACGATAATTTTAATTGACACGGTCGATAAGCTCGATAAAATGACAATGCATGTTTAGTTATGGCGATTTAGCGATGCATGTGACATAAAATAAAATGCAAGCATAAAAATAAATAAATCCCAGTATGGCCTTTCCTAAAATAGAAAAACTATTTAACTATTACATGTTCGGAAACCAACTCCATTGGTCCCTTGACCTTCGGTTGTGGCACGCATCTCGAGGTAACACCGTCTTTATGTATCAACATCTTGAAGAAATCCGTCTTTGGGAACTCCGAGATAAATAAAATTACATAATAAACTACATAATTTCCTATTATACATTTGTAACTAAAATAAAATAAATCTATTAAATTACAAAACGGTGATACGAGATCACAATAAATTACAACCGAATCGATATTCCCATACATTTCGGGAAATACCAATTAAAATCTAAGGCCATACTAAGTAAAATTACATAATTCAAAATTACATAAACTAAAATTATGACAATTATAAAGAAAATGCAGCATTATAATATGTATGATCATGCCCAATTTTATGCTAAATCGCCTTTAATTAGCCAATATCGTATATTACTCGGTTTTTACGGATTTGCGTGATTTCAACATTTTTATAATCACAAGAATACATAAACTCATATTTATGCATAAGTTAATTACCCTAACCTCTTAGGACTCAAAATTTAGTCTTCACTAATAATTTGACCATAATTAACCCATATTTTATAAAATTGTTCATAAATGGACCAAAAATTACAAAAATAAGCTATAAACTTCAAATAAATCACAAAATTTCAAATAAATTCAAAATTCAAAATTTAAAATTATGAACATTCTGGAAAAATACCATGACACTCATAATGTTCAAAATCTTAGGTTAAAAATTTCGAAATTTTGCCGGAAAAACAATGTTGCGGTTTATCGATTTTTAATAAAATAATCATAAAAACATGGAAAAATTATATTCATAAACTTTTCAATTTTAGATCTGAAAAAGATAATAAAATTCAACATTAGACATTTTTCCTAAGTCATAGATTATGTTTTATTAATTTTTTTCACTAATAATGTCACTATTTATGCTATATTTCTTCAAAAATCCATAAATTATGCAAAAATACTTCTTTATAGCCAATTATTTTACACACATCTTGTAAAATTGCATCTGACAACATATTAATTTTCTATGACCAGATTCGAAATTTAACTCATATTAACCTATTTTTCACCTAAATCCGAATTTAATAATGAAAAAACCATTTTTCGAGCATAACAAGTCCAAAAATTATGAAAATTTACAGGTTATCTCAAAATAATATATGTGACAACATATCCAAAAATCAATGGAAAATTCGAAGTATAGCTAATTTTAGACCGAAAATTACATTTTTACTCATAAAATCATATTTAAATGCCATTATTGTATAATATGAACAATAAAAATCCGAAAAATTAACCAAAATATCCTAAAACATTTTAGGACCAGAAATATTAACATGCATGAATTAATTTCGTGATATATCATAATAACACAAATTTTACAAGTTTTATATGTTATTCTTATAACTCGGAAAAACTTTTAACCGATTTGCATGCAAACAACCGTGGCTCTTGATACCGATTGAAGGAAATGTAGATCTATATACTAACATACTCATATATGTTTAAAAATAATTTGTCATAAAAATAACTAATGATCTTATGCATGCGAACATTAAAACAAAACAAGGAAGAAACATTATTCTTACATTGTGATTTCGGTTCATATGGGCACAAAAGAGATCTCCTTCTCTTTTGTTATTGTGCTTTCCTCAATGGATGAACAAGGACTCAAATGTAGAATCCCTCCCAAAAGCATATACCCAAGGAATACATCTTAATAAACCAATACTATTCAGATCTAATAATAATATTAGTTTTACAATAAAATTGACACAAAATAAATTGTAGTTTGGCTCTTGAAAATTTCGGTCAAGAGGTGGTGTTTTGTGAGGTTTTTATTTCTCTATATTTCACAATATGTAGAGAGTATATTAATTTTCTCACACTAGAAAATTATATTGTTGTATGAATGAATTAATTGGAAAAAGAAAACCCTCTCTTTTCTTTTCATTTTTGGCCGAAAAAAAATGGCTTTGGGTAGGTTGCCCAATAGCTTTCGTTTTTGCTCTTCACAAGAGACTAGGCATGCAAGCCTACTACCTAGTGTTATGATTGTGTTTCCATTTAAAAATAAATAACACAATATAAACTATACACTCACCCATATTTTCGGTTTTAGGTATAAAATGGAGAATCCATTTTATTTTGTCATTTGTCAAATTTGTCACATGTAACATGTTACATGACATGTTACAATGCAATGTATTTTTATCATATTAAAAATCAACATACTCATAAAATATGTCATTTACAAAATCGACTAGTAATTCTTAATTACTCGTACCAAAAATGTTTCCAAATTATAAACTACAACATTCTGTATTTATAATAATTTATTCATTCCGTTTCAATTGTTTCTGTAAACAATAATTTCATCCAAGTAATAAAATAATTCGATTACTTAGACCGTGTCTTATTTAATCATATTTACAATAAGATACGTAAATTTTACTCACAAAATCATCCGTCAATTTTAAGTAATTTAATTAACTCGTATCGGTATACGATGAATTAAATAATCAATTAAGAGTATTTCCCTATAGGTACGACCTAAGGGGATCAACTGATCACCACCGTCGCACGACAGTAATGTCAAACTCTAGTCAGCCAATCATTACCGATATGTGTGGACCAGTTGACTGTAAAATATTATATCCCATATGTATTCTTAAAATGAGATTTAATAATGATATTTAAATAATGTGAGCGCACTATTGTTGAGGACACATTTCCCAACAATCTCCCACTTGTCCTCGACAAGTGTGCGTCACTGATTCTCTTGTCCTATTACTATCTCCCACTCAATGCAAGGTGTCTTTCAGGTCGTACTTGCAAGTGATCATATCGAGAGTGGTTTCCTCGATCTGGAGAATAACTGTTTGACCGGATTTATCCACTCTGGATACCTTCCGAGCGTGGCCACGCATTTCCAGTTCATTACTCCTCGAGTGGCCCTGAGATATTGTTATAACCCTGACAAAGGGGTGGACAATTCCTATCGCACTCATTCCCTTCGACTAGCCACATCCATCATAACCCAAAATATGCCCATTTGACCCCATTTACGAAGGTCGTAGTAACACAAATCAAAGTTAATGTGAAACTGTGCCATCTTAGGCGAATAGTCTTTAGTCAAAAGAATCGACTCATTTGAATACTATAGTAGCTCTCGCCACGACCAGGCTATATAAATTTGCCAGAACTCTATAAGCGGTCATAAGGCCCGACAAAATGGTCCTAACAGTCTGCCTATGTGATCGACTAGTTATCTCACATGACTCTATGGCACTTGAACTTGCCATCAATCGCATCACCCTCTAGTCACTTCGAGACGTCACCTCATACAAGTGACTATGGGCGAATACAATGCTAATCCGTGTTCACTTTAACGGGGTTCAATGTTGTCTCTACAACCCGTTTGGATGTAACAAAGTATAAAGGAGCTTTTAAAGTAAAAACTCGAACGACAAATGCGATTATCACATATGAATAGTCAATGCCTGATTACTATTTCATATTCTATAATCTAATTTGATCTTGAATGTAGTTATTCATCTCAATTCAATTGAAATGACATGACTCATCATGTTTAGCCTTTAAGAAGGCTTTGGTTAGTAGGTTTTATCAATTTCTTGCACCTTACTCAACCTTACTACATACTTGTTTTCCTTTATAATGTAGACATTTGCATTACAAAACTTTCTGAGTACATGTCGAGATCCAATCAAGACATAGGCCTTCTAGCCTTAGAATAGCTCCCACTGTTTTCGCAGTGTGCGGGACTCTTCCTTCTTGCACATCCCATGATTGCAAGTGTACTCAATTTCCGTTATCAATATCTCTCATTGTTCTTTATTGCCTAGAACGATTCTAGAAAATCTACTTCTTAATTATCATTGCCACAATGGTATCTTAACCATCCTAATGTGTTTTGATTATGGTTTTGTCGGAAACCATGCGCAATCTCAATTGTCAATTGTCACTTGTGTAACACCCTTACACAAAATTGCATCATAAACACTTTGCATCATAGCCTTAATGCTTCTGCAAGCACTTAAGGGTAATCTTTATGGCTTACTTGGCAAAGATTACTTAAATTCGATTTTGAAAACAATTCATCATACTCGAAGTATATGAAGTGTTATACATCATTACTCATTTAATTGATCCGGCAACGGAAGCAAATGAAACCAATCAAATATGTTCAATTTAATTGAACTGGTCATGAATCTTATCAACATAAGACTTCTTATTGACGCTAATATCACGTGGATTTATCTTCATAAATCCGTATATTAAAGATGTATTATAATACTCCAAAAGTCTTAAATCATTCGCAATGATCAATATGTCATCCACATATCGGACTAATTAAAATTTTCGTAACTCCCACTAAACTTCATGTATAAACACAACTTCTCGACTTATCGAGAAATGTTTTGCCACATGATCAAAATGTTGATTCTAACTCATTGATGTCCTACTTAAGATCCTCTCTTAAGTTTCACATTATCTTAAGATTGCAAGAATCTATAAAACTCATGACATGTATTGAATACATTCCTTCTATTGAAGAAGTGGGTTTTAGATTCACTTGTTGTATGCATATCCTCATAACAAAACACAATCCCTAAGAAGATCCAAATAGACTTAATCATTTCTATTAGTGCAAAACTCTTTGCAACCAATCTTGCTTTGAAATATCTCTTTATTAGTGCAAAACCCTTTGTCACTAATCAAGCCCTTTCGTTTCGGATTTTCATGGCTCTAAGCCTTGTATTGAGTTGTGACTTAAACACTCTTATGTAAGTCATATGTTCATTACTTTCTAGAAGTAATCAACTTGAATCAAACAATTTCTTTTGTAAGTTATAAGCTCTTTACTTTCTTAAAAGTAGCATGAATTCATCATTTTTAACAAGTGACGAATTTAACCTCCTAGGTTTTGAAGAAATAATGCCTTACACAAAACGTCTCATGTAGCCAAGAAAGACCAGTTTCTTGCGACATAACATTCTCTGTGGCTCTTGAATAATTTCTCCCACTCTGTCTTCTAGAAATAAACTTGTATTTTAGAAAGACAGCTTCATGAGCCGCAAACCCGTCGTGCTCCTGATAATTGCAATGGAAAAATGAGCATTTGTTTCTTGTGAAAACTTACAACCATGGTACCCTTACCATTTCATATATCATATGATTCGATTTAGTGGAAAAATAATTTAGACAAAAATTATAAAATCCCCAAAAGGATCAAGTAACTCAAAGTAACTTGATTGAAATCCAAACCATATCGAATAGCGTTTGATTTCTTATCTAATCACACATTATTCCATAATGCGTGCTAAGAGAGATTAACTTGTGATACTATATCACATTTCCTTTGGCTTATATCAAAGTCTTCACTTTGATAATCCCATCACGACTAAATCGTGATTCCTTGAACTCTTTGAAATTCTTTAAATATTTCTCCTTTTACCTTATTAAGTGAACATATTAGCGTCAACTTATATCGTTGGCAAAAGAAAATGATCAACCTATTTTGGATCGATGATATACAACCTCGATCTCCTTTTCAACCAAAAGGCACGAGACATCTTGCTTTGAATACAAGATACGCATATACCATTAACAATCTAATGGTTTCAAGAGTACTCGATAACTCTTTGCGTTCATCATTCCAAAATTTAAGGTTTAATTTTGGGTTACCAATTTGAGTCTTACATCATCTAGATGATATATATTATACTAGTTTGGTTTTGAATATAATCACCTTGATAATGGGCTAGCCATACATCAAATCGTGGTGTATAGGGTCACAAAAGTGAAAACCTCTTTTGTATCTTAACAAGTTTATATCCTTATTTAGAGTTTATGCACTTAATAGTCATAATTAAGTACAACTTTAAATCCAAAAACTAGATTGAGTACACAATTACTCTATCTCTCGACATTATTGTTGCTAGTCGTCATATTCTTATCATCCCATGTATCAAACATAATGATGAAAACCACCACCGGTTTCTAATATTGACGAAGTAGTACTAGCAAAATTTATGTCAATCATATAAACATTTAAAGAAGAAGATCCCATTAGATGTCCCACAACTAACTTGTTGATTCTTCAATAATTTGGGGTAGTTTCCTTTCTCGTGTCCAACATTTAAGACAATGGAAACTTTATCGGTCGGGATTGATAGGTTTAGTATCGTCATTCTCAACAACTTTACCTTTAACATAACCTTGTATCAATTCCATACTAATTTTACTTCTTTAACCTCGTCCTCATCTTAACGGTTTAAGAGAATGCTCCCACTCATTTCAATGAGTCTTTACTTAGAGAAGCAAAGGTGAATCTTATAAAGATTACTCTTCAATTCAATCGTTTTAGTCTTAAAACTTTCATTGAAGTGGTTGCGTTATTTTGGTCAATTACGAATTCTGACAAAACTAATTACCAAAACAATTTATTGCTTCAAGGTACTTAATTCAATTAAGTATATGAAAAACAATCCATTGTAAGTAGATGTGTTAGTCTAGAATCAAAAACCTGTTTGATAATGAATAACATTAATCTATACTCCTTGCAAGAGATCCTTAGCAATGGTTAAAACGAGGTTTTTAGAAGGAAACATTCAAATTTTGTCTTTAGTTACGATGTTTTAATGGAGATTTGAATTGAAATGATATCGTAAATGAATTGTGGTAAAGAAATAGAACAATATGATAACGGAATAATGGAAAACTTGACATTTATCGTTTTATTAATACTTGTAAATAACAAGTAAAGCATTTACATAGTGACCTCTACCCAACTATGATAAATGATTCCAAGACCCAAATTCATATTAACTTGGGCACGGTGTGGCCGATGAAACCCTTATCAATATAACTCGGTGGATTAACGCTTTAATCGATTCTACTTTTAGAACTCTTGGTCGATAATATTACATTAACATATATCTTTAGCCCAAAACACATTCAACAAGGGGACGGTGTGGCCGATAAAACCCTTATCGAAAAACTTTTGTTGAGTTCAATCCAAATTTCGAATAAATGTGTCCATGATCCAAACCCACATTAACTTGGGCACAGTGTGGCCGATGAAACCCTTATCAACATGAATTCGGTGGATAGACATTTATCACCCACTTCCCCTACGTAACAAGGTTTGTACCCCGCTGTGGCCGAGTGCACTCCCTCACGAAATAGGTTTTCATGGTTTCTACTATTTGGTAAGGCTATGTCTCAAGTAATTGTTTTAGCGAGAGGTCATGTCAATTTATTATCTATCACGTTTTAAGTGAACTAAAGCGATGAACTACGATAATTTTAATTGACACGGTCGATAAGCTCGATAAAATGACAATGCATGTTTAGTTATGGCGATTTAGCGATGCATGTGACATAAAATAAAATGCAAGCATAAAAATAAATAAATCCTAGTATGGCCTTTCCTAAACATTAGATGTCCCGCAACTAACTTGTTGATTCTTCAATAATTTGGGGTAGTTTCCTTTCTTGTGTCCAACATTTAAGACAATGGAAACTTTATCGGTCGGGATTGATAGGTTTAGTATCGTCATTCTCAACAACTTTACCTTTAACATAACCTTGTATCAATTCCATACTAATTTTACTTCTTTAACCTCGTCCTCATCTTAACGGTTTAAGAGAATGCTCCCACTCATTTCAATGAGTCTTTACTTAGAGAAGCAAAGGTGAATCTTATAAAGATTACTCTTCAATTCAATCGTTTTAGTCTTAAAACTTTCATTGAAGTGGTTGCGTTATTTTGGTCAATTACGAATTCTGACAAAACTAATTACCAAAACAATTTATTGCTTCAAGGTACTTAATTCAATTAAGTATATGAAAAACAATCCATTGTAAGTAGATGTGTTAGTCTAGAATCAAAAACCTGTTTGATAATGAATAACATTAATCTATACTCCTTGCAAGAGATCCTTAGCAATGGTTAAAACGAGGTTTTTAGAAGGAAACATTCAAATTTTGTCTTTAGTTACGATGTTTTAATGGAGATTTGAATCGAAATGATATCGTATATGTTATTCTTATAACTCGGAAAAACTTTTAACCGATTTGCATGCAAACAACCGTGGCTCTTGATACCGATTGAAGGAAATGTAGATCTATATACTAACATACTCATATATGTTTAAAAATAATTTGTCATAAAATTAACTAATGATCTTATGCATGCAAACATTAAAACAAAACAAGGAAGAAACATTATTCTTACATTGTGATTTCGGTTCATATGGGCACAAAAGAGATCTCCTTCTCTTTTGTTCTTGTGCTTTACTCAATGGATGAACAAGGACTCAAATGTAGAATCCCTCCCAAAAGCATATACCCAAGGAATACATCTTAATAAACCAATACTATTTAGATCTAGTAATAATATTAGTTTTACAATAAAATTAACACAAAATAAATTGTATTTTGGCTCTTGAAAATTTCGGTCAAGAGGTGGTGTTTTGTGAGGTTTTTATTTCTCTAGATTTCACAATATGTAGAGAGTATATTAATTTTCTCACACTAGAAAATTATATTGTTGTATGAATGAATTAATTGGAAAAAGAAAACGCTCTCTTTTGTTTTCATTTTTTGCCGAAAAAAAATGGCTTTGGGTAGGTTGCCCAATAGCTTTCATTTTTGCTATTCACAAGAGACTAGGCATGCAAGCCTACTACCTAGTGTTATGATTGTGTTTCCATTTAAAAATAAATAACACAATATAAACTATACACTCACCCATATTTTCGGTTTTAGGTATAAAATGGAGAATCCATTTTATTTTGTCATTTGTCAAATTTGTCACATGTAACATGTTACATGACATGTTACAATGCAATGTATTTTTATCATATTAAAAATCAACATACTCATAAAATATGTCATTTACAAAATCGACTAGTAATTCGTAATTACTCGTACCAAAAATGTTTCCAAATTATAAACTACAACATTCTGTATTTATAATAATTTATTCATTCCGTTTCAATTGTTTCTGTAAACAATAATTTCATCCAAGTAATAAAATAATTCGATTACTTAGACCGTGTCTTATTTAATCATATTTACAATAAGATACGTAAATTTTACTCACAAAATCATCCGTCAATTTTAAGTAATTTAATTAACTCGTATCGGTATACGATCAATTAAATAATCAATTAAGAGTATTTCCCTATAGGTACGACCTAAGGGGATCAACTGATCACCACCGTCGCACGACAGTAATGTCAAACTCTAGTCAGCCAATCATTACCGATATGTGTGGACCAGTTGACTGTAAAATATTACATCCCATATGTATTCTTAAAATGAGATTTAATAATGATATTTAAATCATGTGAGCGCACTATTGTTGAGGACACATTTCCCAACACTTTCGACCCTCTTTGAATGTGTGAGAGCATTAGGAAAAGGTACCTCCACAATATATTCTCTTTCGATCTCCTCAATTTGATCTTTGGTGTTGTTGCTTCCTTGCTTTTCTTTGTCATTGCTCAAGGAACTCTTCTCCTCTTATTCATTAGCTTTAGAGGGTGTCTATTTCTCCTTTTTAACCACTAACTCTTCTTCAATTTGTTCTTCAATGTGAATAACCCTCTCATGTGACTTGGCCTTTCTCTTCTTCTTTGGGGGGATTCTAGGGTTCTCCCCTTTCTCAATGTCATTGCACTTGGATTTTCCTTTGGTGGAAATGTTGTATATGGAATCGAATTGGAGTTCCTTTGATTGTTATTGGCCATTTCATGTGCAATTTGGCCAAGTTGGATCTCAAGGTTCTTCACCCTAGCATCACTTGTAATCTTGTTCGCATCCATCTTGTCAAACCTCTTGGTATTTTCAGCTTGCCCTTTCATGATCATCTTAACCATCTCATTAGTAGACAAATCTTCATTTCCTTGGGAGGAAGAGCCCCCTCCTTGTTTGAAGTTCTTGTTGTTACCTTGGAAGTTCCCTTGGTGTCCTTGGTTTCCAAATTGGAAAGATCCTCCTTTGGCTTTTTGATGATTGTTATTCCTTTGGTAATTGGAGTTTTGTTCTTGTGAGTTGGAGTTCTTCAAGTGGTTGAATTGACCATTTTGAAAGCTTCTAGAGGTTTCCCCTCCCCAAGAAAGGTTGGGGTTGTCCTTTGACCCAATATTGTAAGTATTGCCACTCGGATCATACTTGTAATACCCTCCCCCCCATTGGGGTTCCTAGAGTTGTATTGACCGTTCATCATGGCACTCACATTCTCCTTGCTTATTCCTTGCTCTTACATGATGGGGCAAATCTCCATTGGGTGTGGTCCTTGACAATAGTTGCACTCCAAGTTAGACCCCTGTGCTCCTCCTTGATTGGTTCCCACTAGTTGAGATACCATTCATGTAAGCTCATCCACGGTTTTCTCAAGCTTGTTGTTGGAAGAGGAATTTGTCTCAATGGAGTTAATAGTCTTAGACCCCCGGGTTCTTCCATAGTTCCTTGTGCTAGTGGCGAACTTTTCTATGATCTAATTTGCTTCCACCACGGAATAGTTGTCAACCCCACCACCCGTAGCGGCATTCACCGTGATTTGATATTGTTGGGTAAGACCATCACAAAAGTTGACCAAAAGGTCATCACCACTAAGACCATGGTAGGGACATTGAGCAACCAATTTCTTGAATCTCTCCCAATACTCATATAGCCTCTCACTTGGATCTTGCGCCGAAGAGGTGAAGGCTTTATTTTCATGGTTATGTCTTGAGTCGGGGTAGTATTTCTCAAGAAAAGCCGCTTTCATGTCCTTCCAAGTACAGATTGTACCCGGTTGGAGGTAAAACAACCAATCTTTTGCCGCATCTTGTGGTGAGAATGTGAAGGCCCTCAACTTAAATTGATCTTCCGTCACACCATTGGGAATGGCCCCTTCACACATCATATGAAATTCGGAAAGATGGCGATTTGGGTCATCTCCCGCATGCCCATGGAACTTGGGAAGGTTGTGAATGAAGTAGCCTTTTAGTTCAAAGTTGGCATTATCCCCCATGGGTGGGTAAGCTATGCAAAGAGGTTGAGTGTCATAATTCCTTGCCCGGAGCTCCCTAATAGTTCTAGTATCATTCGCCATTGGAGGATATTCTACTTCAATAGGGTCTACCGAAAGTGGTTCAACGGGTTCTTATTCAACTTGAGGCTCCCTTTGACGTCTTCGATACCACGGGTTTGTAAACAACCAAGAGTAAGCCCCGAATGATTCTTCTTAAACGGAAGTGAATTCACCACCTTGTGGGGAACTACTCATAAACTTTGACACTACACAAAACAAATTAGAACTTCTACTTACCTCTAACAATAAAAGGTAGATAAGAACAACTAAACATGTATTTCACAACTCAAGATTTTAGCTACGTTGCCCTTCCCCGGCAACGGCGCCAAAATTTGATTAGCCAAATACTAGGTCAATAAATACTAGAATTAAATTATCAAATTAACAATTTATAAGACAAACTATACTCTAGATTACTCCAATTGATAAAGCAATATAGTGCAAGTAAGGGTCGATCCCAAGAGAAGGGCTACTAAACTTAAGACTCGAATTGTAAACTATTGAATACTTAGCTTAGACTCTACTACAAGTTTAGGCTCTAATGACAAGGTTATACACAAACAATGGTTATCAAAAATGACAAACAATAGATGAACATAGATATGGGGGGGGGGGGGGGTTGAGTTGATTGGTAACATGAGAACAAAGTAAAGTTGAAATCTTTTTCTAACAAACAATATAACAAGCACTTGGTGAGCAAGAAAATTCAATATTAAAAAGGACTTGATGTAATCCTTCCTTAGTAACCAACAATGATAAAGTTTGACTCTTTTGTAAATCTCTTCTTATTATCCACCCAATACTCCCAAATCAAGATGTTAACATACACAAATTAAACCATCCATGTATATCCTTCAAGTTTAATCAACAATTCATTAAACCATGAATGCAAATCAAGCATGAGCATTAAGAGTTGTGCCAAGATAAGAGACTAGGATCAATTCTCACAAGATTAAACCATACAAATGAGAAAAGACATGAAATTTCCTACTTATTGCATGAATCCTTTAAACCAAATCAACATACAACAAGCTTTCTCCAATTAATCCTAGATAGATTAAACCATTTCTCTAGAATTTGCAATAGTTGAACAAATATCAAGCATGGATGGCCAACCCAAACATAAACTCATCCAACATAGCACAAGGAAAGAACAATAGATAAATAAGAGAGATTAAAAGAGTCCTACAATACCAAAGTTGGAAACTTCGGATGAATTACACCAAGCAAAGAAGGATTTAGCCTTCCATAATCTTGTTACAACCCACAAAATGAAAAAAGATTTAACATTCAATGTCAAAGATTACACCTTTCTTCCTAAAATATCAAGTTTTCTTAACACACAAGCTTTTTGAGATTATTCCTCACAAGATCAGGTTTAGGTCTCCAAAATATGAACTATATATTGGGTTGCACCCTCATCTAGGTTAAATACGGATTTGCTTTCATCCAAATTATTAAGCACGGTAAATCAACTTCACAAAGCTGAGGGAGACGCAGGCCTGCGTAAAACGATGCAGGCTGCGTTGTTCGACGCAGGCTGCGTTCTGGACTGCCTCTCCGCTTCAATTCTTCACTTCCTTTTGCGATTTTTTCAATACTTAGCCTCCATGATTCCTATCAAGGAATGGTGACCCCGAAGTTGGTCAATTCAAGGCCGTTTCCACGTGATTGCTTGTCTACGAGTGTGGCTAGAGGCTCGCTCTTGGGATTTCGGGTTCTCCTCTCATACAAAACTCCACACATGAGTCAAAATGCATTATTCATGACAATCATTGGGACGGGAAGATTAACTCATTATTCCGACTAACAAGATCCTTAATTCAAACAAACTTGGCCTAAGAAGGACCTAGTGACTCGACACTTTTTAACTCTATCAAAGGTCGTCGAGGGAGGTGGGGTAGGCGTGCAGGGGTCGGGATGATGGTGGCAGGGATAAGGTGGGTTTTTTTAATGTTTTAAAGTTGTGGAGGTGGGGTGTTGTGGCAGCGAGTGAGGGAGGGTGGCGGCAAGCAGTGGTTGCTGGTAGGAGAATGTGGCAGGAGGCGGTTCTGGGTAAGACGTCGGTGGTGTATGGGTGACGTGCGGTGGAGGGGTGGTGGACGGTGGTAAGTTGGTGGTTATTGAGATGTGCAAAGAGGACGTCAAAAGGAGAGGGTGAAATTAGGGGTCGTTTGGTTCAACAAGTCGGAATGGAATGGAATGAAGTTTGATAATATAGTGGTATGGGGTTCTAAAACCATACTTGTCTAATCTTGTTTGGTTCATCATAAATTATATAAGGAGGGAATGGAGTTTGAGTCCAAGGGAGGAGGCTGGGTATGAGATTCCAAGGGGTTGGGATAAAAGGAGGGAATGGAGTTTGAATCCAAGGGAGGAGGGTGTGTATGGGATTCCAAAGGGTTGGGGTGGAGTTAGAATCCATTAGGTATCTAACTCCATTCCAAATCACCCTAACCAAACAATGGAATGGATCAAATCTGTTCCATTCCATTCCAATATGTCCAACCAAACACCCCCTTAGAGGGAAATTGAAAATTTTGGGGTGAAATGGAAGGGTATAATGGTCATTTATGTACATGATTGAGTAAATAATGTCCATGAATGAGCATGACCCTATCAATATACCTATTCTTATTGCAAACCACCAAATCGACTATCGAAAATCGGATCATGATTTCCCTCGCAAACCCTAATGATGATGGTCACACCCTCAACTATGCCAGCCAAGACACGGGACCATAATTGGATGGCAAGGCGGAGGCGGCGGTAAATTTATTTTTCTTCAAGTGTTGAAGACTTGGGTTATTATTGTGCTTTTTTGTTTGAGAATTAGGGTTCTTGTTTTTTGGGGTTGATTTGGATTGTTTTATGTCTTGGGTGGCAATCAAGAATTGATTTTATGCATTTGAATCAGAGGTTTATGTACTTTAAAATGCAGGGAATTTGATTTTTTACACATGAATGTGAATGGTGGAGGTCAATTAAGGAAGGTGATCTTCATCATGCCTCATTCTTTTTTTTATCTTTAGCTTCCAAGTCGAAATCCCATTTTTTTATTCCTCTCTTCTTTTTTCCTTTTTTCGTCACATTATTTATTTGCTGCAGATGCTGTATATGACTATATGTTTTCTTCTTCATCCGATTTTTGATTATAGTACTCCGTATATTGTATGATCAATAGCTTTTTGGGTGATTAGTATTTTGCTTGGCAAGAAAATATTAACATTTGATTTCGTTTTTCATTAAGGCAAGAGTATTGTAATGGGTGTCATATTTTAAGCAAAGTTTATTTCTTGTGGGTATTATTTGGATTTAAGGGTTGTTATTGATTGTATATGATTTCAGAAACTTAGCTTGTGCACACAGATTAATCTCATCAATGTTTATTAGAGTAGTTCGGTTTGTTAATAGCCTAGGTATTGCTTTTGGTGTACGATTCAGTGCGTAATGTCATAACTTTTAAGCTTGTGAAACTGTTTATCTCTAATACTTCTTACGGCCCCAATCATATGTTTAACTTTGATTAAAATAATACCCCTCACAATGAATATTTAATGTAAACACATGATTAAGACGGAAACCATACATGTTACTTATTTTAGGTTGTATTTTCTTAGTATAGAGAGATGAGCTCGTTCACAATTACTCAGAAGAAGACTCCTTTTCATAAACACGGAGAAGACAAAAGGCGAAGATGAAGGTGAAATTATGTTATGATTTGAGACTGGGCACCTTGCGTTGTCTGCAAGTGGTTTGTGAGTTTTTTTCCTAATACTTCTGATGTTTAATATAGAGGGAATTCATCGACTCATTCCCTGGAGAGTATGTTCCAGGTTTAAAGGCATTTATATGAGGAGGCTTGATTGATCCTAAGAAGAAAGCAAAAGATGGCTCTCAATCAAAACATTTGTAGGAATACTTATTGCCTGGAGAAGTATAGGTGAGAAAAAACAAAGATTTATCAAATATTTTTGAATTTTAAAGGTGACGTTTCCATCCATGTTTAGATATAGTTGATAGCTTGACATTCACCGGTGAGGAAAATTAGAGTTGTTAATAAAAAAACAGGGTGGCGACGAAACCTTCATCTATTTATGAGTACTTTTTATTTTTACTGCTCAAAGTCTCTATGTTTGTTAAAATTAGAAAAATAATTTTGTATGATTCAGAATCTCATCTAATGAATTATGCTGACCTTACTTAAATTATCCTCGTGAGAATAGCCTAGAAAACTTTGATTGGTAAAGCTAATTATTATGTTCAAAAGTTAATTACTCTTTATCGCTTACTCCTTCCGCTACCCTTGAGTTAAATTCATTATTCAGTAATGTAGAAGGTAGTAATGGAGAAGGCCAGTAGGCGAAGTTGGGTCATGGATAACACAATTACATTAACTTAGACTTTTTATTATGCGACAAGCGTCATCACTTCCCTGTGTAGATTTCGGGATGTGTAATATTCACCCCTTCTATCCTTCCCCTTACTTTAAATTGCTCGTTTGGGTGCTAACTGGTCTGAAATTTTATGCTGAGTAGTGGAAAATGTATTTGCTACTCTTACGAACAACTGCTTTTAGTTTGTTACATGTTTTTGATATATGCAACTTGTTTTTACTTCTATGTTTCTTTTAGTGGGAAGAATGCTGACGTCTTCTGAATTTTATTTTATGGCTAATTATGATGGTCTTTGCTGAAGGTTACTACTTATGTCTTCTTCAAATTGATACTAGCTTTGACACATTACGGTGTTCTTATGCATTGTTTCCCTTTAGAAAGCAGCTACAACGAAGTCGTTTTCCCTTCCCTTATTTTCTTTTAAGAATGTTCTAAACTGCTGATTAGGGATAGTAATGTGCCATTAATTAGCGACTTGCTACTCCTGATGGCCGAAAATTGTCACTGAATAATAATGAAGTTGGTGTGGGGATTAAGAGTCATAGACAACTTGGGTGTAATGTAACTTTGGGAAACAATAAGTCTAGCTTTTGATTATATGCTACGAATTGTCTCAAAACACATGGATTTTTTTGAGGTGGAGGAGAGGGGAGTGGGAGGGGCAAGTAGAGTAGGAAAAAGGGAAAGAGGGGAAGGAAAAGGATGAGGATATTGGCTTGAGAAAAAGAGATTAGGTTAGCTTAGTGTATAACCAGTGGGCAACTAGTGAGCTATGATAAGAGAAGGGGCATGACATTTTGTTGAAGTACGAGGGATAATGAGAGCGAGAGGGGAAGAGACAAGTAGAGCTCAATGAATGACAGGTAATCCAGGTGAGCTAAGGAAAGAGAGAATGACATTTATCAAAGAATAGGGGGGAAGGGTTGGATGAGGAGGATGAGGCGAAGGGAGGGAGAGGAATGAGAGGGTATGAGGGGAACTGAGGGTATAACCACCACTAGTTGGACTGCGGGAAGAGGAAGGGGGTATGAGACGTTGAAGAGTTAGGCAGAGGAAAAGGGTTGTGTCCAAGCAAGGATGGGAATGGAGGATCTAGCTATCTGAAAATGCGAAACTAAACATAATTTGTCAATTGTCGAGCGACATTAATAGATTCACACACTATCACATTATTGTTGTTGGGTTTCTCAAGTTTTTCTCTAATGCTGCATAATATTTGTTTCAATTGTGTATTTCAAGTTTTCTTGGTATGAAGTACTCGCTCCATCCTATTCATTTGTTTACTTTTGATTTAAATACCCCTGACAAAGAATAATAAGATAAGAAAATGATTGGAACGGAGGGAATATAAGTTATGAATATTTATGTTTGGAAAGTTGTCTAATATTTTGAACATAATGGAACTTTATTAAAATATGACATGAACTCGTAATTATATTGGGTGAATTTTTGGTGATATATTACTATATTAGTAGATTAGTATTATAGTTTTGATCTTATACTACAATTCACTTTCTGAGAAATGAATTAACTGCTCTTCTGGGGCATTCCATTTTAGTGTTATCGTATGAGCTGTGGTTTTGATTGTTCAAGTTTCATGCTTTTTGGATGTGAATTTAACTAGATTTTAAGAAGAGGAAATGAATGGTCAATGGGTAATACTCAGATTAGTGATCATTTTTAGTATGAATAATTTGCATTTTGCGGTATTGGTTTGGACGTGGAGTGGTGATATATCCTTATTTTCTTTGCATTTTAGGGGAAATGAATTATGAATTTGTGAGGGTTTTAATTAGGTGAGCTCAATTCGGCTTGCTTATCCTGGATCCTAGTAGATTGTGAAAATTGAATTTCATCTGATTTAGTGTGTTCTTTGTCGAGATTTTGTAAGTGGATTATAGAGGAAAAGGATTAATTAATCTGTGAGGGTTTTGAATATCGATTATGTGCATTTGCTTCGACTTGCTGATGATAGAATGAGCTGATATATGCATTGGTACAAATAAACTATAAATAAATTTCACGATTCTAATTAGTCACAATTTGTATTAATTCACAGTTGATGCAGGTAGTTGGTGCGGGTACTTGGCTGCTCGTATCGAGGTTTGTTGTTGCTATTTCAGCTTCTTACATGTCGAGATAGTTGAACATGTTTTATTCTCTATTAGTGGTTTAGGGAGGAGAACCCAACTGCGGCCTTTGATTTATCTTGCTTATTTAATGATTTGGTGCATGTCATATTAGCTTATTACCAGTAATGCAAATGATTAGCCCTTGGCAGGAACATAATCTCATAACTTATAAATATCAAGTCTTTATTCGAACATCAATGTTTTTATGGAATGACCTGATGAATTAGCATAACACTGTCGTTTTTGTATCAATTCATGCACGGATTTCTTCTGAGTTGTATTTGATTATAGTTGGCCTTGTCGATGGTTCTATTTTAATGATTAATGTTTGTTTGGGCAAACATGGGGTGATTTAGTGTAATACCCCGTAATTTCATAAGTATTTACAATAATAATTTATGTAATTCGAATAATTAATTAAAAGACATTTATATTAATAATTGTAAATAAGACGATAATTAATAATAAAATAATGAATGAGTCGGGATTGCATGTTGGGCCGTGTACTTTAATAATAATAATAATAATAATAATAATAATAATAATAATAATAATAATAATAATAATAATAATAATAATAATAATAATAATAATAATAGTAATAATAGGAATAATAATAATAATAATAATAATCCCCGCCCTCTCTTTCCCGTCTAACCCTTCCCGTAACAAACAAAGGAAAAGAGGAGAAGGACAAGAACGAGAGGCTGCGGCTGACATAGCTAGTTATTGATCATCATCGTCGATTCATCACCGTTTTCCTAACCGTCTTGTTTTCCATCATCCTCCTTCCTAAACCAACCAAATAAGGTAAGCTTCGTTCTCCTATCCTAGCATCAGATTTAGAATTTTAATTAGGTCAGAATTTATAGTCGGTTTGACTTTCTAGTTTAATGTATAATATAGGCATCCTCAAGTTATGTATATAACGTAAATTTTATGACCGATTCGTTATCATTGCGGCGATGCCATATGCTGCCTTGTTTTGGGTCGGGTGTATGCGTGTTTCAGCCTGATGTGTGCAGTGTGTGGTCGTGCTTTTGGAGGTGTAGCGAGTGGTGAGTAGCGACTGATGGTGTAGGGTGTGATGGTGTATGGGAAGGTGGGATGGCTGGCTGGTTGTTTTAAATGACGGGGCTCCTCCGCACGAAGAGTTGTAGATGGCCGATCACACGTGGTTCGGTTGTTTCTGTTTGGGCCATGTGGTGGTGAATTGGTGATGGTAATGCGAGGTAGTATAAGACGATCCCTGGCTATAGTTTTATATGAGCAAGTTTTGATTAATACCATGATGCTATAATGATGACTATGATACTAGTAGGATAACTACTACATATTCAGCAGAAGGGTTATGAGGGCCATACATCACTTTGTCGATCAAATTCAATTTGGTGTAGGTCAGATTTTAACTGTAATACCAAGTTGGTTATTGACTTTATGAAAGCATGGACTTAACAAATTTATGACCAATTCACCATTGATGTCATTAACTACGTAATCAATTACTTAATCTATGTTAAGTAATAAATTAGTTAGCTTACCTATTAATTTATATATGTTAATAATTGTAGGATCCGATTTTGTAGATGATTATTATTAACTTGGCTTGAGCGCTCGGAATTGCGAAAAGGTAGGAATATCCTATTCAACCTTGTGTTATGTCCTTATATGACGGAGTTATGTCTGAGATATGTTTTATAAAGAATTGTGGTTAAGAGTATTATATTAAATATTGATATGGATGTAACTGTTATTTATACTGTTACGATTATTATTAATAAGTCATACGAGTATTGTGATGAGTTGTGCATAGCGGGAGAGGCGCTACTGCCAGTTATGCAAAACAAGAGAATTGTTACTGCCATATGTGCATAGTACGATGGGTACTACTGCCAGTTTAGCATGGTATGAGAGTACCGTTGCCAGTTGAGTTGAGCATGGCACGGTGTTAAGGAGTTGTGCTACTGCCAGTGAAATCATTGAGTTAATTACTGTATGGTTGGATGAGTTGGCAATGACTGGATACTGGATATCAATTGGCTGTGTTTTATATTGAATAATTATTGTTGTTTACTTTATTCCTACTCAACCTCGTGGTTGACAGTATATTCGTAAACACCTGTGATGAACCATAATGGGGAGCAGCTTTGACAGGTACTAAAGATTAGGTGACTTGGGAGCATTGGGACGTGAGCTCGACTTGGACCATAATTGCTGTCTAGATCACTTAGTTGACTTATACAACTTTATTTATTTAATTTCCGCTGCGTAGTATATTGTAATGTGATGGTTTAAATTTAATCGGTTGGCAATGTAATAAAACCATTATTTCAATTAAAGTTATTAAAGTACTTTGATTTGTTTTAATTTGTATCATTTACCTCGGGCAACCGAGATGGTAACAATCCTGTTTATTAGGAATGTCTTGCTAAAGGCTCCTAAATAAATGGGGGTGTTACATTTAGGGCCTTCCTTCTTGCCTTTTTTATACTTACGATTTTGAGCGCACACTTGGTAAATTTTAAAACACACTGCATTGTCATTCAAATTCAGAAGTGAAAAATCATAAATAAACAACACACAGGCAAGTCTTAAACACACCAACAAGCCTTACATCGTCGCACATGAAAGTAGTATTGACACAGGAATTTCCAATCGATAGCCAATTTAACCAAAATTTAAATAAATTCAGAATCTTGATTACGAATAGAGTCAAGTGGTGTGGATCACCAGAACTTTTGTCGCATCATATATCTTGAGAACATAGAGGATGAGAGTCGATTCTCAAAAATAAGTTGTCTCAATGTAATGTTTAAGAAGGCTGATTACTTAGGGATGATAGGCTGTAATTTTGAAAATCGTGTTCCACAGTTGGACCAAAAGGGGTTTAGGACACTCGGATATCTTAGCCTTTTTTTTGCTGCGATCTATGATATTTCCTTTCGACAGACACACAGTGACTAAATTGATAGTTTTTCTATATCTCCAATCACAAAACTCGAGTATTATTCAACGGGTATAGAGATAAAAGGTGGAAGATGTTACAAACATTCAGGTGCTTCTGTTTAGTGCAACTTTGCTTGATTGGCTCAACAAGTTGTTATTTCTCTTGATTCTTCTCTCTTAATTCACTAGTTGGAAAGCCCGTGCGATGCACGGGACTCCTATTAGGATTAGCTGTGAAAATATATTCTTAAATTAACAAAAAAGTTTAACTATGTTGAATCATTGATGAAAAAAATTCATGGTTGGTATAGTTGATTGATGAATTATTAATGCTTTTACCGTAAAATTTTTGCATTCAATAGTACTTATAACATCAAGTGATTTAGTTATAATATGTAGTTTGCTTTTTCACTGTCGCAAGCACAACTGGTTTTTAATTCAATAAAAAATGCTATCTCTATTAACATGGTGGAGCTCACCAAAATGAATCCTTAATAGCGGAGATAGACCTTTATGAGTATTGTAAATTATTTTAACCTACAACAATTATGTAAAACTGAATGATGATATATAAAACAACAATTATCATAATTATATATAGTGTGTTCAAAGAAAATGTTAAATCTCTAAAACATAATTTTACATTGATTATATATATATATATATATATATATATATATATATATATTTACAATTAAGAGTATTTGCTCCTTAGAAACTTCTCACAACCTCAAATCCAAACTGAATTCCAATAGAATTATTAGTCTCTAAACAACAATAAAAAATATACGTGATTCTATTGCATAGAATGCACGGGGCAACATCATTTATTAGTTTTATGACATCATTTAAAACCGTTGAGTTACCAAGTTAGTATTTTATGGCAACGCTTAAACGTTGTTTTACCTTACCATGGTCTGGTAATAGAAAACTATTAAATTTAACAAAAAGTCAAACCATGTTGAAAATGAGAGCAAACAAAATTTCGGGAGTTGATTTAGATGAGGAGTGATTAATCATCAGTTTCCCTCACAAAAACGCAACAAAAATGTTGGCATTTAGTATTGACTATATCAGTTGTATACCATCCACAGATATATATGGATTATAGAGTTATTATTCTTATAATCTCGCGCGTCATCGGTTTTTAACAGAAATAGTCTTTGACTATTTACAATTAAGACTACTTGTCCTTAAAAGCTTCATGCAAAATATATAATACGACACATAATTTGATAAATTTGTGAAAACTTCTTTGTAAAGAATGTCCTTCGTTTGGCCTTGATATATTTGGTCTCTATCACGATAAAAACCTTAATCCCTTGGATGACGTTGTTTTTGACGCTTCTACGTAGGTGGTCATTACTAAAAACTCGTTTCAGCACATAAATTCCAACATGATTAAGTGATTGTCCCTGACTCTTGTTTATTGTCTAGCGTAGCATAGCCTCAATGTATATTGTCTTCGCTTAAGAATGAAAGGAATCTTTATATCCGAGGAAGTCATTCCTATGCTCGGTTCATTACCTTTTGCCAACTTTGGCACCCGTGATTATCTTCCTTTCTATTTCGAATTTCCAAAGGCGATTGATAATAAGACAATGTATCTTTAGATAGTCCTCTTACGGAGTTGATGTTCCTCAACAACATAACCGACATACCACACTTGGTAGAACATACCATAATGAGTTATGTTAAAAAATTCATCATGTATACTCCCTTCCCTTCTTAATAAACATCTTTCCATCAATTGCAAAACGTCGTTGAAAACTTTGATTATTAATATGTCAAAAATCATGGCCAAACTAATGTATTGACGACTATGCAAAAGCAATCCATAGGATCATTACGAAGAGGATGACGTACACTTAGTGTGAAATTACTAAAAGATAATGAATTTTGCTCCAAAGTCTAACGGGACAAAATACTCTACCAAGTCTCGAATAATAGGAAAAAAAACGACTCCTAAAAGCAAGGATGTTATATGAGCGAAGGGTTAGGATGAATGTAGGCTTTCTCATACCCATATTAATTAGAAAAATTACATGCCCTTAGTTGTCACAAGTAGAAATTTTCAAAACCATAGATCAACTTGTGTAGATCTTAAAATAGTTCGTTCTATATAAATATTATATTCTCGCTTATTCTATAGTTTTCAAATATTTCTGATATTTTATTTACCCATATCAAGCTAACACCCATTGTTGACATAATTTAAAATTCAGTTTGAGTCTAAAACTTTATTTATATTCGCCGTATCCAAGACAAAAGAGATATAATTGGACAATTATGATAGATTTTCCTTTTGATCAAAGTTGTTTTTTTTATTATTGTAGAGTTAACAATTTTCTTATATGGAACGCTATTTATTTTGAACCAATTGCTTATTTATTCTATTTCTCACGATTATGATATCTAGGTACTTTGTGGAACAATGTCTCATTGCTAATATTTATTCTGAAGCAATAGCTATTTATTTTATTAATCAAGTTTATAAAATTAAAAATGGAACATGAGATTAACTCCTAACAATAGGTTCAAAAGTAAGTAAACAAGGGCCAAAAAAAATATCAAAAAGAAATTAATTTGGTATTATGAAGGTCAAGAGATCATGAAATTAAAAATATCATATTTAGGTTCTGTCTCGAAAAAAATAAGCTTAAATTTAGCTGAACAAAATTTCATTTTTCTTTTTTTTGTTGTAAGTATTTTGTGGATAAATTATTTACCATAATAAGCGAAGATGTGAGAAATAAGCTACCTGTTTTTTTTTCATACTTCAATTTATAATATTAAATATGGAGTACTTACTATGTCCTTTTATGTCATATTATCAAAAAAAGCTATCTTTCGGTTAGTTTAAAAAGGAGTTTTTGTTTAATCAGTTAACTGATCGGTTCCGAATTTTCAGTTATCTTTTAAGCTCGTTTTTTAGGTTTCAGTTAATATTTATAATGAAATCTGAGATATAGTATATGAATAAGGTGTATTGATATTAATATACCATATAATTAGTTACATAGTGTATTTTGAGTATGTAGTACCTACTATTTCGTAATGGTTAGATTACTTGGATATATGCTGATGGTATATATGAAAGTTTGTAGTAGATGAAATTAAGTAATACTACTAATGCGTGAGTCTAGAACCAATAATCAATTCATCATATGAATAACACTTGAGTTGTTTCATTGTTACACAAAAGCTTTGAGTTGTTTAAACCCCCAAATTCTACTTCAGTTTTTCTCGATTTCATTCCCCCATCTAATGATCTCCACATTCTTATAGAAAGTAAATTAGTTAAACAAAAATAGTAACATATATAGATTAGTGAAATGTTTTATGTATTGATAACTTGAATGTATATGTAGGCATTTATGTTTATGATTTCTATACACACACTCCAATGATTATTTAATGATTATATTTTGATGAAATCGTAATTTATACTTCGTGTAATTACATAAGATTACACTACATCATCTTAGCATATATAACACTTTAATAAATAAATTCATCTTTTATTCGCCAACTTCTAGAATTTTAATGCGAGAATACAAACTAAAAATATATGAGACCATAAGTGGGGAAAGTAAATGTGATAACTTGAACTATTATGAATTTCTATTATCTATTTGATAATTTTAATCTACTTATATTAGGATAATTTTATTAAAATATATTTCATCTACTTATATTAGGATAATTTATTAAAATTTGTTTTAAATACTAAGAAATCTACTTTTATTAGGATAATTTAATTTATTTAGCTTTTTTCGAAATCTACTCTTGTTAGGATTTCTAAAAAAGTTGGACTCTCTAATATCGCTCGAAAAGTTTCTACTTTATATATATGTATTGATTGTATGAAAATGATTTCCGTGAGATTTTGCTAGGAATTAGTTGTTTTGCAGTTGATACCTTTTTCCTTGCTTGATCCATTTCTTTGGAAGTTGAGATTAGGATTTGGTGGTTGTTTCTAAAACAAAGGGGTACTTTTAATAAGAAGTTTCAGAATCTTTTAGATTAGGACTTGACGCGACCATTTTGTCTTAACTTTATACTCCCAATTCACAATAATCTTCCTCTTTTATTTTGACAAAAAAATTAAGGAGGAAACACACTACCGAACCATGTAATTAAATTTGGACGACACAAATATATTATCCCACCATACAATTAAATTTGGACCACACAAACACTTACCCAAAAAGGAAATAGGGAAGGTATTGTGAATAGACGAAAAAAGAAAATAGGGAAGTTTATTGTGAATAGGAGGTAGTATATATATATTTTTATAAAATTCTTATTACGGTTTTTCAAGCAAAGATTACGTAGCATCGATGCTCTTAACTTCTTTAATGCGTTTAAGTTCTTGTAAAAAATTTAGTGCGTATGTTATTTCCTTGCATTTTTTTGGTAGCTGTAAAGAAAGACATACCTAACTAGACATGGCCTCACATGCGAGGTCATGAGCAATTTTATTATAAAACCTAGGAATATAACTAAAAGCTAAACAGTGGAAAAAAGAGACAATAGCATCAACATCAGCTAAAAAAAAAGTTATTTCCTTGCATTGGTTCATACCATTGAGTAAACGTTCTTTGATTGGCATGCCTTTTTTCAGATTGTGAAGAGTTTATGGATTCAAGTAGCTAAGAGGGGGAGGGGGTGAATTAGCTACTTTTTAAAAATTTTAACTTAAACTTTATTGAATTAAAGTAAGTTGTTGGATGTAAAGAGATAGAAGAATACTTCGAATAATATTGAGAGATTAAACGAGTATTACAATGGACGTTTGCTAAAGTACGAAGGTAATAATAGTTCTGACTGTTGCTATTTGTCTCAGTTTATGGAGTACAGACTGCAGACCAAATGTGACAATATGAGGAACTGTTACTTCAAGAGTTAAGCAAAGGAAATGCAAACATACTAAAGAGCAGCGGAATAAACAAATAAAATCAAACACGAGATTTTTGAATTGGTTCGGCAAGAACTCAAGTGCCTACGTCCAATCTACTTTTTATTGATAAATTTTAGTGATCTACTCCGACTACTATAAACCCGTACAATAAAAAGACCAACAACCTACTCCGGTTGTGACACAAGTTCAAGAATTACTCCGTCCTAGAACAAGGTGACTTGCAACCTACTCCGGTTGCCAAATAGTTATAGACTACTCCGTCCTAAACTCTACACACTAACTTAGAACGTTATATGGATCAAGTTTCCACAAACTTATTCTTGACAAGAATTGATATGGACAACTTTTACAAGATCAAACGGTTCATAAGTGAGAGAGTTTAGTACTTTAAAGTAACAGTGACTATGATTGTAACACTTGAAGACTTTTTAAGACTTTGCAAAACAATGACTCGGTTTTAAAACTTTGAAAACAATTTTTGCAAACTTGAATGAATTCTCCGGAAAAAAAGTCTTAAGAAAATAAAGGGATGAGGCACGCCTTTTATAGGGAGAGCAAGCAAGGTAGGTGTTATGGTTTTTGAATGTCAAAGATCATCACATGTGATGAGGTTCAACACTTTCCCAAACTTGCACAAAAGAAGGTACTTCTATTTAGAGGCAAAGCAAGAAAATGGGGTTTGTAATTATACAAAAGGAGCCTTTGGTTTTTCAGAAAACAAAGGGCGGAAAACAAGTCACAAGGTGACAAGTTTTCACCAAAATGGCAAAAAGAAAACCTTGTTTTATAAAAGACCAAGGAGTCAAATTGGCACAAAGAGGAAACAATTTGAATTGGTAATTAGCTAAACTCTTTTTTTCTAGAAACTCAATTCTTTGAAGAGAAATCTGAAAGTTTGTTTATAAAATCCGAGTTACTTTTAAGGATAACAATAGTCACTTTTAAGGATAACAATAGTCTTAACTGTTACTATTGCTTTTAAGTACTCTACTCCCTAACTTGTATATTAGATGACACAAGTGACTCTATACTTTGGGTGACCAACGATTCAACACATCTTAATCCAAGCTTGATTTCATCATAAATCCTGAAAAGGTAAACTAAGATAACACACATTAAATGGGCATGTTATCATCAATTAAAGGAACCCAACAAATTCCCCCTTTGATGATGACAAGCCCTAAAACGAATGTAAGAAAAGAGAGACCAATTTCAAGATTAATCAAGCAAGATCATATGAGAGAAAGAACTATATTACTTTATGGAGCAAGAACTTATATCAAACTTACCAAGGCTAGTTTACATTGCCCCAGAACAAGAGTAAAAGTTGTGAAGGTTAGGCCTAGTTATGAGTTAACCGAATTGCATGGAGATTAAGAACAAGATTTACCTTTTCCCCCTCTTGACATCATCAAAATGGGCAGGGATGTCAATGGCATTCAAGAGCAAACACGCATACGAAAACACGAAAAGACACACACAAACGTGACAAGACAACAAGGTCAACATAAACATACGGTTTAAACATAGTCTAACCATAGTTCACCAAAGCTAAATAGAGTTTAACATACACTACCAACAAAGACATTAAGAGTGATCATCCGGTAGAGAAACAAGAAAAGAGGCAAGGCAAAATAGGCAAGGGTTAAACGGGTAAAAGGGTTCAAGGAGAGGAGGCTTGGTCACCATCTGATTCATCACCCAAGGGGTCCTCATCCAGCGGGTCAGCCACGCCATCATCACCATGCTCCTTAGTTGAGACAAGAGTGGAGATGATATCCACTTCACCCAGAATCACATCCATAGTGGAGGCAAGAGCCGAGAGAGCCGCATCCTTTTGACTAGCATCTTGTTTAACCCAAGCGCTCAAATCAGCAATGGCTTGAAGGATTTCCCGTATACTACCCGTTCCAACTTGACTAGATTACCCACCCTTTGGATCCGACTTGATTTTCACATAAATTACTTCATCATTATCTACTTTGATAAGCATCGTTCCCATTTGACCGTCACTCATTATATCACACATGTCCAATGACCCCATACTAGAGCTAACTAACACCCCATGTGCCTTAAGCACGATTGACAATCTGTAGATACCCGTATCCGTCGATATTGGAATTTATAGAGAACCCGACAAACACCCGATGGTGATAGGACAAATGTATTCTTTAGTTGTCATTGTCATTATTTGGAGCTTGTTTTACGAGGTAGAATGGGCGTCGTCGATGAAGTATTTTATTAATTTAAATGATATTTAAATTAATGTTTTTTTAAGTGAATTCATTTTATTAATTTAAATGATATTTAAATTAATGTTTTTTAGTGAGTTCATTTTTTTATTTTAAATGATATTTAAATTATGGTTTTTTGGAGGTGAATTCAATTTATTTTATTTTATTTTGAATTTATTTTCCCAAGTTTATTTTATTGAAAATAAAATAAATAATTGATTTGAAAAATCATTTTATGAATATATTTGATTTGAAAAATAATTTATTTTAATGTGTTAATTGATTTGAAAAATCGATTTTTAAAGCGAAGAAAACTCGTTTTAAAAGCATGTTTTTTGAGCTCGATTTTAGCTCGGTTTTTGGGCCCGTTTTCTTTACGAGTTAGCACGAATATCGAGTACACTAACCAACCTAAGCCTCTACCAATCCACCCTTGTTCGAACCCCCATAACCACGGCCCAAATTCCATCCCCAAACACCCCCAACCAGCCCGCGCATACAAACAGCCCCCCTGTTTTGCGTGATGAATCCCGAGCCCAAAACCCGCTCCAACTACCACCAAAACCCGTAACCATTAACCCTAACCCATACCCTAGTATCCTACCCATATTACCCTAGCTTAATCACCAAGAAAATCCCCCTCAAACCCTCACAAAAGCTGCTGGACAGCAGCTATGCGTGAGCAGGCCCGACTGCCTCTCCCTCTCTTTTGCCCTACTTTAACTCCTTATAAATACCCACCCTTCACCATAAATTCATTCCTCTAAGTTCTATATACATCCTACCATCACTCACAAGCTTAAAACCTCAGAAAAAAAAAACCCTAATTGCCTCTCAAAAACCCTCCACAAAACCGACATACAAACTGAAACTGTTTGTGTGTCCTCCTCGAAAAACAATTCGTTCCTCCCTCAAACCTCCATCAAAACTCGACTTTCTTGTTCCTAATTAACCACATAACATCCATCTACACATTAGACAAAGATTTACGAGCCAAATTGCCCTTGAGAGTACACCAAATCCCTCGAAAAACAGAGTGTTATACACTCTGTTTTCGCGGTTTGTTCTTGTCTGTCCAGTTCTGTTTGTGCTCGTTTTTCGTGCCCAATAACCCAAAACGAGCAGGGGTCGCTTTAAGATCTCTGTTCTCCTCTCTTTCTAGTTTTCAAAACATCTTTTAAATCGAATTTTCGTCGTGAAACGAGGGAGAAATTATCGTTTGAAAGTTGCTGTCCAGATTTGTCAAAAAACGCGTGTTTGCTTTGTTTCTTCGTCGACGACGGCCTCTCGAGATAAAATCTACCATCGATTACGACCCAAGACGGTGTCAACGATACATGTAGGTTGAGGGTGCATCAAATCCTCCTCTTTCTCCTTTTTTATTTCGTTTTTTTATGCTTGTTCTTTTATAGTTTGTTTTATTCGTTTATCGTTTTTGTTTATCGATTGTTTAATTAACTATGAAACTAGTCTAGTCCGAGTATGAGTTAAAGTACCACCATGAACACCCGCGTTGACTTGAGATGGGAAAAGAAACCGTTGCATCAGTCGGTCGTACACCCCCGTCTCATTTACATATCCTCGTGTTCAAGGTAGGCCATAAATAAAACGAATTTCTAACTTCGCTCTTCGCTTTTGACCCCTTTGTTATTTCGGCCAATTCGACACACCCTAGGATCCGTTGTATGTTAGTTTAACCTCTGATTGTTAATATATGACGTATTTAGATGACATTCGATCGTTTTAATAACCTAATTAGACATGTTAGGTGGCATCGACATAGCTATTAAAATCGATTAACAATTCTATAACCTAATTGAATACATCTTTCTTATCACTTGATTTCTCGCTAGCATAGGAGTGCGTCATTAGCACCTTCCTATTAACACTCGATGAGTAAGCATTAATCTTATGATATTGTGACCTAATTGGACCCTTTAGGCCGTGTAGAATACACACTCGCGCGTTTCTTCTCAATCGATCAACCTGTTTTATAACTTGTTTTCTAACTCGTTTTCTAATCCGTTTCGCAATCATTCGATCTAACCAATGAACCTAACCTAGGAACTAGGATGGCCTTGTCTTGGCCGTGAGGGTGGTCGTGGTTTGGGCCGTGAGCTTGGTCGTCTTCTTTGTCTTTCTTGCTTCGTTTTTTATACCTTTTGTTCTTCGTTGTTTCGTTGCTTGTAATTTGTAATTTGTTTATCAAGTTGTAATTTTCGAGCTTGTTTTACTTTTATTGAGTCAAAACCTCTTCAAAAAACCTTAGTCTTGTTTGGTTAGACGGTTGTTCCCCAATGCTTGTAGGAGCGTAGTAAACCGCATGTTGATTAAAGCAACATGGCCCGGTTTATGCTAATGCATGCTTTGGTACGTAGCCTTATGCCTAATTCGATAAGATTAAGTGAAAGCATACATTACGAGGAGTGACCCAAGGCCGTGAGTCATGTAAGCCGTGGGCCACCCCTCTTGTGCACGGTTTTCTAGGCCAAATGGCCGTGTATTGTGTCGTGTGTATAGCATTATATTTAGATCGAGTTGTATCTTTAATTTATTGTTGTGTCGGCATGAAATGCCTGGTTTGTAATAGGTAGATCCCAACGGCTCCCCCATTCCCCCTTAAGCCTTGTTTGCTTTTATTTTGTATGTTGTTAGATTAATCAACCCACATGCTAAATTACAACTTTGACAAAGTTAGTTTAGTTGCATCTAAAACGACATAGAAATTGTTGTCACATGATAGGGTTAAAACAACGTTTGCATATCATACATCGTAGTAGCTATGACCTTGTTTGAAATCCGACACTTGACTTAGTAGAGGCCGTTATTGACGGGCGGGGTTGGGTGTCCTTATGGGCTTCCCAACACGTACCCTCACCCCTTACTCAAGATCTATGGTTTGTGGATCCGTCTAAATACCATTGGATTACGAGAGTCATTCAAATCGAGTGATATAGGGTACAAGTCTTTATCTTTAATCACTCGTAGTCGATTGGCTTTATGCTTTTCGATGAAAGGTGTAAAGTTGACTTGAATGGTTCCAAGTTCCCAAAAAACTTGGTGGCGACTCTAATTTGTCTTTATTCGATTCGAAAGAACCTCGAGTCGATTATGCCTAGTATGGATCCCGCGGACGCAGTTCCCGAGGGCCTTGTCCACACAACCATATTCCGTAGGGGAGATGAAGCACACTAGTGGAGGGTTTACGGAGTTTGGCCGAGATAAGGTCAAAGCTCTTGAACATTAACCCAATTAAATTAACCTTTTTGTGGGTCGCAATATGATATATGAGTTATTGTTGGGCTATGGACAATTTTGCCCGGTCACCCGAAGGGTAAAGGGAACGACAAAACATGTTAAAGATTAATCAGAGAGGAGGGGGTATGGAAGTATTACTAACAGGGCCACAAGTTACGGCTTTTGGACAGACAACTTTGGCAACAGCCAGGGGTGAGGCATAAGGTAAGGCAACCCAAGTTTCAGCAGGGAGATTGTCATAACCTCTGGTTGGGATTTTAAGAGCAGTAGCAAAATCAGATTGGAAAAGTTTGAGCGGCTTACCATTAACCTTAGCAGTGAGAAAATCACCCGACTTATCCACTCGTACCGTTGCGAAAAACTGAACCACTTCACGGACAAACACGGGTTCACGAAGCTCCAATAGATTTTCCCACCCTTGAGCAGTAATCATGTCTCTTACATTGTGAAATGCGGGAGACTCAAACCAGGACTGTTTATAGACCCGAGGAGAGTGAATTGCTTTAGGTGACATCAATCGTTCACAATTTTTGTAGATTCAGGTGGGAAGATCCAAGTTTTCAAGTTGTTGCCAAACACGAGCCATATCCCATTTGGAGGTGAGGGACATGGAATCTGATGGTGAAAGGTACACCAGTTTTTTCTTTGAGGGTTTTGATTTTTTGGAAGGAGGTTCAAGAGATGGTTCAACTGGGGGATCAATTGTCGGATTTAGAGTAGCAGATCCCGGGTCAACTTCACTTTGTTCGACACTTTCAGAAATTGGCGGTAAAGATGATGAAGTAGCTTTTTCTTTTCTCTTATTGACTTTCTTTGCCGGATTCAGAGTGGGATCGACAGTCTCAGATGGATTTTCGCTAATATTAGATGGAGAGATTTCCTCGTTTCCATCATCGACCACAGTGACTGTTTCAGTGGATGAGCTTGAGACGACATTATTTCTTTTATGACCACCTCGGGTTCGACGCCCAACCATGGTGGAGATCGGAACGTCGTCAGATGGGACCGTGTTTGGGGGAATGACAGTGAGAGGAGTTGGGTGAGGGTTTACAGGTTTTGGGTTAGGAGATGTTGATGGATTTGTGGTTGGATTTTGATATCGAGGAAATGCATATGAGTCTTTTGGAGGTTGAGTGTCCTTGGAGGTAGTTGGTGGGTCAATTGATGTTGATGGATTGGTCATTTTTGAGGTTTTGATGGGGATGGATGTGTTGAAATAAGTTTTAACCATCTTGGGTAAAAGGGGTTATAAGGTAGGTGAGGGAGAGGAAGAGTGGAAGTGGGACGGTTTTTGTGGATTGTGGAGTTTGGACGAAGGGTTGTAGGTGGTATAAAGGCGCAACATAAATGAGGTAAGTGGGGGGTAGTTGGCCCAATAAATAGGATTGATCACTTCAAAATTAAAAGCAAGGTAGCATAATATAAACGTAAATTTAGATATGAGGTTGAGTGATTATCAACTCACGAGTATGGTATCAATTTTCGGTCAGAAGATGGTATGAATGCACATTGAACAAGCAATAACATATGCCCATTTTAGTTAATCATTTGGTGAAATTAGTAAGACTTATATTAGAAATCACAAGCAATTAATTAATCCAATTTCTAGTCTAAATTTCTCAAAATGTTCTCTAGCAAGTGGCTTAGTAAAAATGTCGGCAATTTGATTTTCGGTTTTGCAAAAAATAAGTCTAACATGTCCTTTCTCCACATGATCACGAATGAAGTGGTGACGGATGTCAATATGCTTGGTTTTAGAGTGTTGAATAGGATTTTTGGATATATTTATTGCACTCGTATTGTCACACATTATGAGAACGGAGTCATAAATGATACCAAAATCAAGGAGTTGTTGTCTTACCCAAAGGAATTGAGAGGAACAATGTGCGGCACTAACATACTCACTTTCGGCCGTTGAAAGAGCTATCGTATTTTGTTTCTTTGAGCCCCATGAAATCAAGAAAGGACCCAAGAATGTTGCAATTCCGGAGGTGCTCTTTTGATCTATCGTGCATCCCGCATAGTCCGCATCCGAAAAGCCTATGAGATCAAAAGGACAATGTAAAGGATACCATAAGTAGAGATATTTGTTCCAATTAAATACCAAAGAATTCGTTTGATGGCTTTAAAGTGGGATTCTTTCAGATTTGCTTGGAACCTAGCACATAAACAAACACTAAAGAGAATGTCGGGACGACTTGCGGTTAAGTAGAGAAGTGAGCCTATCATACCTCTATACACCTTTTCACTAACGTTCTTACCGAGTTCATCTTTGTCCAATTGGGACCCGGCTACCATAGGTGTATCACGAGACCTACCATTTGTCATCCCAAATTTCTTAAGCATTTCCTTGATGTACTTTTATTGATGGATCATAATTCCATCCTTTGATTGTTTGATTTGGAGCCCAAGGAAAAATCCTAGCTCACCCATCATGCTCATTTCAAACTCCGATTTCATTAGTTCCGAAAAATACACATAGAGGAGTTCATTTGTTGCACCAAATATAATGTCATCAACATATACTTGGACAACCAACAGTTCAGCCGACTGTGACTTTAAGAACAAAGTTTTGTCAACGGAGCCTCTTTTAAAACCGTTTTCAATAAGAAATTTGGACAATCTATCATACCAACACCTAGGTGCTTGT